>NC_136073.1:58744898-59362398 GCF_964261635.1 Lissotriton helveticus | reverse complement strand
TTCAAGAAAGGGGGTATTCAATTACATGCATAAACAAAGCAGAAGAAAAGGTGAAAAACCTTAGTCGTGAAAGCCTACTTAAGAGCGTAAAAAAAACCAAAACAGAGCAAAGGAGTGTCTTTGTTTCAAAATACTCCACCAAATCTCGAAACATAAAAAAGATAATCCTGAAACGCTGGGAATTGCTACAACAAGACGAAGATTTCAACAAGATATTTGCAGACAGGCCGATCTTTGCCTATAAAAGAAGTAAAAATCTAAAGGAGGAATTCAAATCCAAAAGTAAAATACAATCTGCAGAATACAAGGGAATGAAGAAATGCAACAACTGCATTAACTGCAACAATGTAATGCAACAAACATTTGTATCTCACCCAAGAACAGGCAAACAAATACCGCTCAAATTATCAGCAGATTGCAATTCCAACTTTGTGATTTACGGCATCAAGTGCCCATGTGGGCTCATGTATATAGGTAAAACAGAAAGGAAAGTCAAAACAAGAATAGGAGAGCATAAAAGTATGATAAGAACCAAAAACACGAATTCAAACCTGGCAGCACACTGGCTAGAAAAAAAGCATAACATTTCTCAACTTAGATTTCTAGTCATAGAGAAAATTGAAGTGATACCAGGGAGGGACAATCAAAAATTCTTGTCCCAAAGGGAAATAATGCTGATTAAAAAATTTCAGACTATGGAGCCACTTGGATTAAATGACAAATTAGATATGGCCTGTTTTTTGTAAGAACTAACCAGCCAATCAATGTAGATATGACTGTTTACCACCATCAGATTTTATCAGGACGAAATGTTTAGCATAACCATATATGTTCACTACGTAATATATGACATCCAGTTTATACCTATGTTCTCTAATGGCAATAGTATGTGTGTCGTTGTGTGATAAAATTATCAATTTACATGCCCGTAAGCTATTGTATATTATCTCATTGTATATTATCCAAGTTATCTATATGCAGTACTTGTCAGTAATTTACAGATCAGATGATTGGCATTATTTCACAAACAGCGACTTATGTAGAGAATTTTTTAAACGAAGGATAGTAGCACAACATATAGTCCGCTTCGTTAGCGCACTCATCATTATGTTCTTTAAATATTACCCGTTTATTAACACCACTCTAAGATGGCGCCTCCCAAAACTAACAGGAAATGAGGTCAGCCAGGGCTAGATATCCCCAAGCTCGTTTGAACGCGCGCACTACTTGCACCGAGTGTTTCCTGCAGAGTACGTCTGGCCTAGAGAGAAACCGGTGAGTTTCCTTGACGGTTTTTGCCGCAACACTTTAAAGTTAAAGCTAAGTAACTACACGCGCAGCATAGAATAGCTCTGACACATTTTGGTTCAACGCAGGAATACGGAGAATTCAAGAAGAATAGAAAGCCGAAAATCCCACATGATAACTTCAAGCCGGTGATTTTCAACTCCGTTTCAAGGTAAATAAAGGCAATGGAGAGCAGGTATTTTTTCAGCGTTTAGAAACGAGCGACCAAAAATAACACATAACACCCGTATTTTACCCGTAGTGCACTCCGGGCAGCTTAGATTCCATTTAAGAAGCAAGCAGCAGATCACGCCGCTTCAAGAAGGTAACTAGGATCACGTTTTTATAAACAATTGAGGAGGTTAACAGAACAATCATAGAGAAGCTAGCAGTTAAATAATGTCAAGTTTCAAACCAGCTATGGGTAACTTGGGAAAACGGCATGAACATAAGTGAAACAGCTGAAATGTATGGTTGAACTTTTAACAAAGTCTACAGTCATGTGGGTGCTTTATGGATTAAGGAAGTATGAATAAATACTGAAATAAGTGTAATGTCATTGAAAAAATGAAATGCCATAACGTGTTACATGTAGCGATAATCGCATAATTCGTACTAATGTTACACAGGTAGTAAACATTGAAACTCAGCGCGTTATACCTTTAAAATAAGGAAATGTGATAATCTGTCATTCACACGGACTATTATAATTTAAGGATTTGTGAATTTGCAAACTTGGTGGTAGATTTGGAGCTTGAATGTGCCCATCAGCTTTAATCAGATATGAAAAGTAAACAGAGTGACATGAATCAATTAATCTTTTCTACAGGAAGGCCCCCGAAGAAGGGACAGGGTCCCGAAATGCATCGGGCCTGCTCAAGCTTTCATCTTTGGTTCAAAATTTGTATTATAATTTATGGGCTGTGTTAAAGTGTGATGGAATTCACACCAAAGATTAATTGTAAATATTGAGTGTTCAGCACATGAATTGAATGAAAATAATTATGATATGAAAAACATGTTATAACTATAGAAAAGCAAACAGGTGAATAAAACCATGCTAAAGATTCAACAAATTTAAGGAGTAAGTTTGATATTATTTTTGAATAGGAGTCAAACATAGTATAGCTGTGCATCAGGCTAGGGTGTGACTATTGGCCACAACCCAAATTCTTGAAGTGTGTTAAAATTCCACCAGCTGGCGGGTGCAGTGGCCCTTAAACATAAAGCTTCATTGACTAAGCCAATCCCCCCTGCTTTAGAAATCTATAACATGAAGGTGATTAGTGCCTCTTTTTACGGTTCATAAGTTTGGGGATTTTCCAATCTGAAACAACTAAAACTGGCGGAAAATAGGTTTTTACGCCGTCTTGTTGGGGTTCCCCAAAGTACTCCAACCGTTCCACTGGCATACGACCTTGGCAGGAAAAACATCGATGACTTGGCACGGCTGCGACCCTTATTATACTGGAGACGCATCATGACTACTCCTGAACTTGATTTACAAAAAGGGGGTGGTGATGGACAGAGTATCTGAGTTAATCAGAACACTCCTACCCAGTCAACAGATCAGGGCTTGATCCATCACCGTTTTTTAGCTCACTGCACCATCCCAGTTCAGAACCTGGCTATATGCAAATTAGTCTGTCCCTGGCCCAGTGCATCATTGGAACAGGGCAGACCAACCTACCAAGCCAATTCTTCACTGGAAAGGAAACAAGCTTCCGAGGACCGGTTTCTGGCATTACAGCCGTCTTCGGCCCGGCTTGCTTGAATCCTGATGGTGCAATGAGCAAGGGACTCATGTCTGAGCATACCCTTCCACACTCATGGCCAAAATAATTTACAAAAAGGGGGTGGTGATGGACAGAGTATCTGAGTTAATCAGAACACTCCTACCCAGTCAACAGATCAGGGCTTGATCCATCACCGTTTTTTAGCTCACTGCACCATCCCAGTTCAGAACCTGGCTATATGCAAATTAGTCTGTCCCTGGCCCAGTGCATCATGGGAACAGGGCAGACCAAACTACCAAGCCAATTCTTCACTGGAAGGGAAACAAGCTTCCGGGGACCGGTTTCTGGCATTACAGCCGTCTTCGGCCCGGCTTGTGTGAATCCTAAAGGATATCATCAGGGCAGATCGCTTTCATTCGATCTTTTGGTTAAAGGAAATAAGAGGGTTGCTTATTAAGCTGGAATTAGACCACCTATGGAACTCTCTCATCGCTGAAAGTTTTCCATCAAAGGTAACATTGAAAAAAATGTATTGGGAAATGGTGTGGTCGTCCGCTTATAGTATTGGATCCAACACAAACTTAAAAGGACGTTTTTTGGATATCAAACCCTTACCATCTTGTGAACTATACTGGGACATTATTGAAAGGCCGTTTGACAGAAAATTGTATTTTCAATTCAAAATTGGGACCCTTCCTTTAAAGGCGTTTACCTGCAAACGGTCAGCAATTCAGGACGACAAATGATCCCATTGTAAAGTCTCGACTGCGAATATTGCTCATATATTGTTTGTATGTCCCCTTTATGCTAGCCCACGACGGAAGTGGATAAAACCTGTGTGTTTAAACCTAGGTACACGTAGGTGCATAGAGGCGCTAAGAATGCTGGAATCGGATTGCACACCCTACACGGATTTTAGGGTGGGAATGGACCATACGCACCCGCACTTTACAACAGCTAGACACTGCTCGATGAATTAACTGACACCGTTCATTGTAGATCAGCTCTCAGAAATGTATGCTTTATTGAAATATTTTTAATCATCGTGTATAATATTGTCTTTTTAAATGTAATATGACAGCACCATGGTTTAATTCGTTTTTTAGGAAATGATGATTTTAATATTGTAGTATTTATTGTGTAGTGTAGGATGTATATTTGCTTTTA
Organism: Lissotriton helveticus; assembly: GCF_964261635.1. Classification (NCBI taxonomy): domain Eukaryota; kingdom Metazoa; phylum Chordata; class Amphibia; order Caudata; family Salamandridae; genus Lissotriton; species Lissotriton helveticus. The sequence goes on along the minus strand of NC_136073.1, from coordinate 59,358,208 downwards.
TGACTTGCTGTCTAATAAAGTTTGGAAATTTGATTTGATGTTTGGTCATGGGGATTCCTTTTGGAGCACTATTTGGGTGATATTTCGTTGGAGAATTTGGCTCTTTCTCTCTATTCTGTGTGCACTGGTTGGCTTGTGGGTGTATACCTTTTCCTGATCTGATAGTAATGATCTTAGCTTGAAACAGTATTGTGGATTTTGTGTAAATATTGTTAGACAATGCTTTTTTGCTTATATTCTGTTATTTGGGTTGCAGCCCTGAAGAAGTCTATTGCCTTGTACTGGCAATACAAAACACGTGTTCGCTGTGCATATTGCTTGTGGATTGGAACATTTATTTCTTTGGCATTGGAACTGAATTTTCTTTCAATTATTGGAATTAATAAACTCTGAAACTGTGCCGACTGAACCTACAACTGAAGGAAGATATTTATTTCATTGAAACTGTTTATTGACTGCTGAGTGCTCGGAAGGACGGTTCTCTTCTCACCTCCAGCTTTACCGTTGTGCTGCCCAGAGAGTAAATCTCCTTGATTTGCATTAATTTTACATCACCTAGCTATAAGCCCATTGATCGTGTGACTGTGTAGGCTACTAGTTGAGCTGGGTACCTGCACCGTCATTCTTCTGTCTGATATTTTGTTACACATTGCTCTAAAAGGGCCTTACCACCATGGTCAAATTATTAGTGCAAAATGGCTCATCTCCTCAAAAGCTTGCCACGCCTGTGATAGGAGCTCACATGGAACCCATTTGTAACCATCATATGCCCCACCAGACAGGCATCTGTGGAAGGGACACTGCCTCCCTCATCCAGCACCAATGTGCCATTATTCCTCACACCCAAGCATCACCTGAACCCACACCCAATCAAGTTAATCTTCTTAACTACTCAATGGCCATACACAGTCCCTTAAACCACTCTGGATCTAGTAACATTTCTCAACCATTGGGACTGTCATTGCCAAGCAAAGGCCGGAACCAATTGACCCAATCGGCTATTCCACTTGTGCTACCTGTTCAGAAAATCTGGACAAAAGGAAGCGGTATGAGGGGGAAGATTATCTGACTAATAAAGTGATACACTGGCTCTGTCAAGTCAGGGGTTGTCGCTCAGTAATATAAGATGGCATTGTTAGGGCTCAGAGGTGCACCTTTCCTGCCCAACCATTTGCTTGTATCGAACTTAGCCTAAAAGGGACAGATTTGGTTGAAAACCTCCTTCCCTGGAATATTGAAGTGGTTCCCCTGATTCAGTTTAAGCGCTCCACACCCCATGATCAGACCAAGCTATTTGCACCCCACCCTCTTGGCTGACTAGCTGGTGGCTCCAATTTGGAAGCTAATGGTTGATTCCCAAAGGAAGATTATCAGCATCCTAAGTTATGCTGCACCTCTGCCAACCATGCAGATAGCCTCCCAAACTTCAAGGCGCAACAGAAGGTGTCTCATCAAGGTGAACTTAGATCTCTAGTAGACATAGCTATTAGTAGCAATCCTAGCGAGTTGGTGGGTGTGGATTTCTGTACAAGCCACAACTCCCAAGTCCCAATACAGGCCCCCTTTAGCCACTGTCATCTTAACTTAGAAGTGGTTCCTAGTCCAGATCTCCACCAACAGCTAAAGGTAATATCATGGAATGTGGCTGGGTTAAACAGCAAATTGTCACTCCCACACTGAAACGTGCTAATTGAGGGATATGACATCTGCATCTTTCAGGAGACCTGAAGTTTGGTTCCCCTATTTAAATCCGGTTTTATGGGTTTCCGCTCAACAACAACGACAATAGGAAGAGGGCGTCCGGCAGGAGCATTGCCCTGGGATGCTTGATCACCCACAATCCAAGCCATAACCTGGATATTCTGTGGGTTAGCATTAGGGGTCCTATGGGGGGAGACCCAATCAATCTGTTTAAAGTGTATGTGAGGGGGACTAAAGGGGGCAGACCCTCATCTACCATCACTCTACTGGAAGAAAGCTTAGCTAGTTGCTCACCGCATTCTAGAAGTCTTCAAACTTTTGGATGCAGAAACCCCCTGCCAAAATTTCCAGCCGTAAGGACCCCCTCCTGAATTTATTTTATAGAACTTGGAACTCCTCATCATAGACAACCACAAACGCCCCCAGTTCCGATGGCAAATCAAAATATTGCTAAACGGAGTTTAGCAAACTAAAGGTACTACAGTTCAAACAAAAAGTCCCCAAAAAGAATTGCCCAAAAATGCACAACAGTACTTTATTTTTCCTAAACAAAACATAATTTGACAAAACTGCATAACACATTTCTGAACTAGAAATAATGTGATGGGTGTGCCTGTTTTCTCCAGAGAGACTGTCAATTTGTGGATGTATTTTTGCATCGTATTGAAACAAGGTGGAGCGGTGTCTCCCTAGACTGCAGCTACCAATAAATACAGCCACTAACCACCCCATCCCAGGTGACCTTATTTTCTGGATATATTAACTTGACGTTACTAGGGTGCAACCCCAAGTAAGAAAACCTCTCGAAACAGCAGCTGAGAAGGTAGGGTTTGGAAAAACAATCCTTGGTAAAGAACAGGCACTCCCCAGAAAAAGAGAGTCACCCACTAAATTGCCACCACTAATCAAAGAAACTGATGGCGAGAGTTTACAGGAGGCTGCCCACTAAACAGGACTGGCATATTGGGCCCCTCCCCAGCTGCTTGGTCAAGTTTGTGATGTGGGGGGGTCCGGGGGATAGGATACCTCAGATGAGCTAAGAATAAAGTTTAACAAAAGACACCAGTCAAAGGTAATTTATCAGAATTACTCATTTTCCAGCGAGCTGCAGGTTGAGGAAATTTTAATCATATGACAGTGCCACCATTTACAGAACAAAGGTAGGTAAACAGATGCCATTCATTGCATACTAAGGCAGAACCCATTTTCAACATTGTCACTCACATTGGGGTTAGGGCCTAGCATGTGACACAGGAAGTCAAAGTTAATAGATTTGTTTTTTAAGGAGACTACCAGGTTAGTAGGAATTGGTAAAATTAGATTTACAGAAATATTTTCCCCTTATAACCTATAAATGTTGCCAATCTGAAATTATTTTTCCTGAAAAATATCCAAAAGTGTGTAGCTGAGCCCCTCTGACATGATTTCTTGTAGTACTAGTAACACTGGCCATAGTGAAATTCGGTGTAGCAGTCAGAGCAGTTGGAGGAGTAGGAGTAGTTGTTTTAGGGGTAATGGTATTATCAGTAAAAATGGTGACGTGCCAAGAAATAGTAATATGCCATCAAAGTATCCCCAGAACACAATACAAAAATGCAATAATTGGGCCAGAATTAAAGCTCATGGAAAAAAGTGAAATAATTGTGCTAAGATTGAAAATAAACATTCGCTGAGAAGGGAAGTTATATGAATGTAGAAGGAAAATGTTGAGTTAAAATTTGGCTCAACAACACATGCTAGTCAAAAAAACGATAGTGAAGATAAATATTTTTTACGACCCTTTTAACCATTTATCAAATCTCTGGTAAATAGTTTTTAACTCTCTTCCTCTGCACAAATATTCTCCAATAAATAAGCCCCAACCCACCTTTCAAAATTATTTACACATCCCTGTGTGTGTCTCTCTCTGAGGGGTTAAAAAAAAGCAAGGCTGGATGCAAGGGAAGGCGGGTGAAGAGGCAGCTTACTCGCAAGTTTTGCTGAAGCTTCAGTTACTTTGAAAACCAGGAAACAGATGGGAGATAGGAATGCAGTGGAAGCCACGAGGAAGAAGCACGAAGAGGATACCAGCCAGAACACCATAGAAGCAGCTGCAACGAGGAAGTCCAGGAAAGGGAGCAGGAATGCAAGGCAGCAGGAACAAATAAATATTGAATCACTTCAGAGCCTTCCACATGGCACAGATGCATATTTATGGCCCCAGTAGGTCCAGGCATTTCCTGGTGTGCATCCTGCAGTTTCTCTAATTGGAAGATAGTCATCAATGTCCTCCAATCAGAGAGCCCTGAGATGCACTGTTCGGAATCCAAAATGAAGAGTAAAACCTCTTGGATTCCAAATTGAGGCAGTTCCAGACACAAGTGCGACGGGCAGGCACGACCCCCTTTCGACAACTCCACGTCCCCCCCCTGGGGGTCGCGCCCCACAGATTGAAGACCCCTGTTCTAGCGTAATAGTAGCAGGCAACCTTAATATTATCTTTGAACCACTTGATAACGAATATCTGCTAGGTACTAAGGATGACATTTCCCCTCTGTCAAATGATTGAGGAAGACTGCACTTTAACTTAACACCCTTAACGTCTAGTTTGGCCTGGGGGCCGTAAATGGTAAAACTCCTTCCGACAGGCAGGGCGCGAACACGTACAACAGAACTAGCTGTCCGTCTTGCATTGATTATGTTCTCCTCAACGTGCGACTTTGGAGAAATGTAATTGACATGAGCGTGGGCACCACTGCAGAGTGATCATAATCCTCTCTGCTTAAGCATTAATCCCTTGTGTGAAGCCCCGTATCACACCAAAAGCAACCACACTAGGGAGGTAGTTTCCTCGAACAACAACAGATCACTAAAATGGTGAAAGGTGGCCCGCAAGAAAATAAGATCTCAGGCATATGGCATGACCTGGCAGTAGGTACTCTAGCGCTCCAGTCCCTGCTTGCTACCGAAAAAGGGATGTCAAATTCTGCTCTGGCTCATTCCCATATTGTTGACAAACTTCAGGCCTACTTTTTAACCCCTAGGTCACACCGCAAGACTAGCAAGTCATCAATGAGGGGCTCATTTGTGGCACACCAAAGATTGTAGGCATAAATGATCCCTTTTAGCTGCAGCTATTAAAGATAAGAACGGCCCCCTGATTAAAACTGATAGGAAGTGATATAAGGCTGTCCTGCACTCGGAAAAGGTAGCATGGGACGAATCCCGCCAGATGCAACTCAAGGAAGCAAGTGCAGCGAAGGATGCCAAGTCTTTCTAGGCCCTAGTCATCTGGGGCAGTATAGCAGGAGCACATCCGCCCGCCAACTACATTACTGGCCAGGAATGGTACAACCACTTCCAGAAGCTCTACTCAACTTCTGAGGACTTGCCTCCAGCGGAGATGGCCGAGCTTCATGGGTATCCCTCAGATTATGAACTTTTTATCTTGGGAGAAATAGAGGTCACAATAGGGAGAATAGTGCTGTCTAAAGCAGCAGGAGTAGACGGCATGCCGGGTGACTTATTCCTAGCCGATATTCCAAGTAGGGCCGGCTACATTCTTCCCTTGGCAAACGCAACTGCCTATGGCGTCCCAGTCCCTGGATCTTGGAAGGTGAGGGCAACTTGTGAGAGAAGCTGCCAGTCTTGTTTGTGTGCAGTACGGTGATTTTTTCTTTGAACTTGTGCGCTTGCACTTTGATTCTCGTTCACGGTTTTTATCAATTTAGCCTCTCAGTCAGTCGGATTGTTTGCATTACCCCCACCCTTGTCCCTTTTGGTTCCCGCTACCTTTTGGGGGCAAAAAGTGTTTTTTTCTCTGGCGGGCACTGGTGCTCTGTTGTTCCTCCTTCCCGACCCGGTCCGACGCGTCAGCTAGTGCTGGTGAGCGGAGGGTGTGGAAGGTTGAGCCTAGTACTTCCGCTTTCCTAGGGAGTTAGGTTAGCAGTCTAGTCGAGGGGGGAGGTGTGGCTACATATTGTGCATGCCAGAGCGGATGCACAGTGGTGAGGGCAGCTTGTGAGAGAAGCTGCCAGTCCAGTTTGTGTGCAGTACGGTGATTTCTTTTCTTTTAACTTGTGCGCTTGCATTTTGATTCTTGTTCACGGTTTTTAATAATTTAGCCTCTCAGCCAGTCTTATTGTTTGCATTACCCCCACCCTTTCCCTTTTGGTTCCCATTACCTTTTGGGTGGCAAAAAGTGTTGGATTTTCTCCGGCAGGTACTGGTGCTCTGTTGTTCCTCCTTCCTGGCCCGGTCCGATGCAGCCGCTAGTGACGTTGAGTGGAGGGCGTGGAAGGTTAAGCCTAGTACTTCTGCCTTCCTAAGGAGTTAGGTTAGCGGTCTAGTCGGGGGGCAGAAGATGTGGCTATATATTGTGCATGACCAGAGCAGACGCGCAGCGGACTGGCACAGCGGGCCCGCCGCTGGTGCGCCGAAGGCGTGCCCCAGTCAAGCCCGTCTGCGTCAGTCCGCGACCGGCCAGGACACGGGGCCAAAACCCCAGCCCGGACAGGATCAGCATGTAGGTACACCCCCAAACAGCTCACTGCATTATGTCCCTCCCATCATGGAAGAGTGCAAACAAAGCATTTTGGCAGGGAACTAGTGTCATAACTGTAGTCACTGCCCATTTATGCACATGACAAGCCTGAAAACTAGGGAGGATGGTCAGCAGCTTAAGTGCTCTCTGATTAATTGTAGATCCCTGAGGAAACAAACTTGAAATCTATGACTATCTGTGGGATGTTCAGCCGGATGTGTTATTCCTCACTGAGACCTGGCTGAATGAGGACTCTGCTCCAGATATTCGTGATGCCCTTCCTCATAACTATGGTATTATTAGAGTAGACGGGCCAGGTAATAGGGGGGGAGGAATTGCTATTATACATAGGCTAGCTATTCCTAAAGCTATTCAGTGCACTTTGAAACCCACAGATATTGAGGATTGTGAAGCATGCTACTTCATCATAGCGCCCTCTGCTTTATAAAGGGGTTTCTGATTTATCGACTTCCGGGGCCCCATACGTGTTTTGTGCCCAGCCTGATTGAACAAATAGTACAACCTGCTTTGCGCTTAGGCTAACTGCTGTTGTTGGGGGATTTGAACTTACATTTTGACGATTAGTCAAACAATGACGAACAGGAGATCCGACAGGCACTGGCTGACTTACAATTGACACTTAAATCAGTGCTTCCTACTCACCAACTTGCCCATCTATTAGATCCGTTTTTTGCCAATTGGGGTGCCTTAAAAATGGAACCCCCGGTCCCTGTCCAGTGGTCTGATCATTTTGTGGTCCCCTTTAGGGTCGCGTTACCCCAGTCTGATGTATCGACAAAATTAGGTACCACGAAACCGCAGAAGAAGTGGACCAAGTTTTCAATTCCTAGTTTTAATTTGGCCCTACAAACGGGTGGGCCACCTGGGGGTACAGATATCAATTCTGCATGTGATGCACTTGATAAATGTATCCTGGAGGCATTGGATAGTATGGCTCTCTCGTCCTTAGAGTGTCGGATAGGCAGCTTAAAACTGCACCCTGGTTCAGCAGTGAACTAAGGATAGCTAAATCAGTCTGTGAGCACCTCGAAAGAGCTTGGAGGAGAAATTTCAATGAGCCTAGGAAAACTGAATATAAATCTAGTCTAAAAAAATATCATGCTCTGATCATGAAAGCGTGGGCCACTTACTACAGTGACAGGATTGAGACAGCTGAGAACTCTTCGAAGGAACTTTTTATGATCTTCAAAGAGGTCTCGTCATTAGTAAGGGTGACAGCCCCGGGCAATAGCTCCACTGACTCCTGTAATAGGATAGCGAAATTCTTCGCGGAGAAGGTGGATAAGATCTATTCTACCTTCCCTGACTCAGCACAACATGGATGTGTGGATAGTGAGGGGACATCTACGATATCAGAGGCAGAATGCTTCTATGAATTTGTAGCCCCCAGTGGGGACATACTTAAAGACGTAGCCCTGAGCATTAAGTCAAGCTCACCTAGAGATGCGGCCACCCGTAAGGTCTTAAGAGGGAGTCTAGCTGCATTAGAGCGTTACATCAGACACCTTCTTGAGCTCTCATTCGCCTCTGTTACTGTCCTTAAAAGATGGAAAGAGCCTATTGTCATTTTCCTAAAAAAGAAACCCAACGTTAGCATGAACCAACTGGAAAATCTACGCCCTATTTCATTGCTGCCTTACTTTTCTAAATTAGCGGAGAAGGTGGTAAACACCCCACCGACAGCTCACATTATTCATCATAACCTTCTACACCCTACTCAATCGGGCTCTGCTTTTATCTACTGAAAGCATCCGTAGACATGTAGACGAGGGACAGATGGTTGCTCTAGCCCTTTTAGACCTCATTGCCACATTTGACACTGCTGCCGATCATACGCTACTTTAGCGCCTAGGGGAAGGCAGTATGGCTGGTAGGGCGGTGGAATGGTTAAGGTCCTTCTTACATGACTGCAGCTTTCAGGTGTCGCAGAAGCCCTTCTACTCCAAAAGTGTCAAGCTGGACCAAGGGGTCCCCCAGCACTCCGTACTCAGCCCCACCCTTTTTAATCTCTACATTACCCCCCCTGGAAGAGATTATAGGGAAGTTTGATGTTAGTGAGGTGTCATACACTGACGACACAACTGGTGCTGACATTAACGAAAGATTCTGATGACAGCCATCAGTTTCTAAACATGTCTACAAGAACTGGCCTCATGGATGGCTTATATGTACCTTAAACTTAATGGCAATAAAAAAGGTACCAGTGATAGGCAAGGCTCCCTCGATCTGGTCTTCTGCATGGTGGCCTCAGATGCTGGGTCCAACTCATCCCCCTAGCGATCAGGTAAAAAACCTCTGGATGTGGTTGGATACCAGACTATCCTTTGAAACTCACACCAGGCAGGTGGTGGAAAATTGTTTTGGGGTCCTGCTTAGTCTCCGGAAGACCTTAGATGTACTCCCTGTTTCAGCGAGGAAAATGATGGTCCATGCTCTTTTGACATCACGTCTGGACTACGGGAATGTCCTTTACCTAGGAGCAAATATTATATGTGTACAGAGACTCCAATGCATTCAGAATGCCACAGGGTGTCTTGTTATAATGCTCCCAAGGATAGCCTCATTCAGCAAGGCCCTGGCTTCCCTTCATTGGCTCCCGGTGAGGGAACAAGTGTTTTTTAACACCATGTGTGTCAGTCACCGCATTCTGCAGAAGAAGTGGCCCTCCTATCTGCATGACCTTCTTTCCCAGCATGCTCCCATCTGCCGTCTGAGATCTAGTGGGACGGATCAGGTTAGCATTCCGATCATTAGAGGAGCTAGGATGGTAGGGCACTGCTTTCGTTTCTTAGCGGCCACACATTGGAACAAACTCCCGATAGGGCTCGGGCTGGAATCCTTGGAGGCTATTTTCCGGAGAAAGCTCAAGACGTGGCTTTTCCCATCTGGTAATCTTCCTGCTTGATCCCTTCTGCTTTACCTCACTGCCTGGAACTGGGTCTTGTCACAGCGCGGGGACACACTAGCTATTGTAGCCATGCGCATTATAAGCTTGTTTATTATTATTATTTAGGTGCAGAGGTGATGCTGATTTATCAAAAAGGAGCTAGAGATGATCCCTCAAACTACAGGCCCATTAGCCTTATCGATGCCCCACAGAAGGTCTTCAGCAGAGTCCTTCTGCAGAGGATTCAGTCGTGGGCAGATGATAATACCATACTGTCACAGTATCAGGATGGCTTTAGGACAAGGACATGAAGTATCGACCAGGCATTTTGGCTCCTACTTGTCTACTGGAAGGTGGTGGTGATTAGCAAGGGCATTCTTTACTTCACTTTCATCAACTTGAATACTGCCTTTGATTTAGTCCAAAGGAGCAAACTTTGCCTGGCACTCAAAGAGATGGGCATCCCCCCACTTATTCTTAACCTGGAAATTCAGCTACATGAAGAGAACTGCGCACACATTAGGTGGGGGGCTCAAGGATAACTGACCGATCATATTCCTGTCAGCAGGGAAGTTTGACAGGGCTGCGTCTTGGCTCCCCCTCTATTCGCCCTCTACATGAATGGAGTGGTTCGCTTCTTGCAAGAAGATCCCACAGATACACCAACCCTGGGGCCGAGAAGGTACCAACCCTTTTCTGTGCAGAAGACCCCCTGCTAATGTCAAAGACACTAGTGGGGTTGCAACGATTTTACTTAATAGATTCCAACTTTTCTGTGACAAGAACGGTCTGGTTATTAATATATCAAAAACAAAATGTATGGTCTTAAACCCCACAAGTCCTATAGAGGCAGCCGTTGGCTCGGTGTGACTCCCTTGGTAAGAGTTAGAACTTTTGACTATCTTGGCGTCCGACTCTCAGATAAGAAGCCTTGGAAACCCCACTTAGCCAAGATGCTGATGGGTCACAAGCGAGTACAGGATCACTTGGGAAAGAACATTGTTCCTCATTTAGTAGACAGATCGCTCCGGCTCTTCAGGTCTACGATGCATAAGCAGTAAGCACAGCACTGTATTGAGCAGAGCTGTGGGGATTTGACATGACCTACCATCTCTGCAGGTCTGAACATAAGTTCCTAAGAGACTTGATGATGCTACCACAAAACATCCCCCTTACTCCCCTAATGCTAGACATGGGTAGGCGATCCATTGGCGATATAGCAAGGCAATGCACCCTGCTCTTCTGGACTCACATTAGGTGGACCCAGAGCTCCTACCCTCTGGCAAAGCCCTAACTGAGGTCATCCAGATAGACAAATGCAATAAAGTAGGCTAGATCTCCAACATCAGGAAATTGATGTCAGCACTAGGGCTCCAAGCACATTGGGAAAGGCAGGACCCACCTAGGAAAGAAGAGGTCAAACTTCTCTATTGGGAGTGGATGGATCAACAAGCATCCTGCAAACCAAACTTGGGGAGACTAACTGCAGAATTCTATCTACACAAACAGTCCAGATACCTAGAGCCCTTTTCAAACTTAATCTAGGACCCTCAGTCCAGGATGTTATACATCCATTTTAGGTTTGGCACACTACTCTGAGACAACAGCTAAATGTCATCCAAACAACTCAACACCGAAAGACTGTCCATGCTGTAGGGCCCCGGTAGAAAGCATTGCCCATGTCATGTTTTTCTGCCAGGCATGCACCACACAGAGGCTGAAATGGTTAAAACCGATCTGCAAGCAGCTGGGCATATGGGACTACCAGGCTGGCCTGCCCATTCTTAGATCAGATCCCAGACAACTCTTTGCAAGTAGCATGGTCAAATTCTTAAGCCATGAGTGGCTTATTAGATGAAAGATCCAGTTAGGAAAGCTGCAGCACTTTGCGGTATGAGGACTACCTGCAGCTGTCAGAGGTCTCATACGCTGGTACTTACTGTTTTCATGTTTTATATATAGGTTATGTACATGCACTTTCTTGCTGTTAGTCCCGCTATGTTGCTGCCGCAAGGAGGGTTGGAAATGTTAAATAAAGCTTGCTGGGGATTATAACACGGTCTATATGAAAAAGCTCTAGAATAAGAAGCATTGTAATGCTTTCTTCACCCCGTCTTAATTTGTGTTTAGTATGTTTTTGTCATATTGTATTAATAGATTTATCGCCTAGCTGTCGACTTGCATACTGTACCTTGGCTGTTGTTGGATACTGATTGGATTGCCCACACATTTATTTACAATGTGCTGCTGTGTGTATTGATTACTTTTTACTTTTGTGTTTCAATATGATGTTTTATTGCTTTTATGACATGAGCTGTCACAATAAAGCTTATCCAACAACAACATAGAAGGAATGGTATTCGAAATGGACAATATGAAATGAACACTACTTTATCAAATTGCCACACAAAAAAAGTGGATTATAGCACAGTCAGCCCCTGCAAAAAACATTAGATTTGCTAACAAACCAATAAATACACCAAACAATAGTCCAATACAATTCCAGAATCCCAAAAAAGTAACTTCAACTCCTCTAGTAGATCATTTTCTATAAAGAGGACAGATGGAAATTGACCTTAAGTGGACAGACCTGATGGTAATTCAACCAAACCAGAGAGGAGGGAACACAGAGCAGAGAGAACACTGGTCCAAAAAGAAGCTTATCTTATTTTACGCTTCTGTACGACAACTAAATAATGTAATGTGTCAGGTTGGGATTAGGATATTCCTAACACCTAACTTGCATAGTAATCGGTCAGTTGGAAACCTTTCCAATTCTGTCAGAAAGACACGTTCCCGATCTGATTCGGACAGAGCAAATGCTGTCAATATTCCTTCCAAACCACATCGGAATTGAGCCCTTTAAATTAGGAAAAATAAGAAATAGAAAAAATGATATACAATTACTGTCAGAAATGCAGAGGTTATAAATGGAAAAGACCCACTTGAAAAACGAAAGGTTTATCAGGACACGGAAATATACCACCAGACAGAGTGATGTTAAACAAAAAGATGACAAATTTATTTCTGAATTTATAAAACATCAAGTCTATTTGGAAAGAAAAAGCTCGATAGAGAATAAAAACTACCAATACCAACATGCATTGAGACGGTCCCCCCCACTCCAAAAAACCCCACTAGAAATGGTGTTCAAATATAAAAATTCGAAATTGTACGTCAATAGCTAAAGTGTGTGAACATCTGGGGAATAATACAAAACAAAGACAATTGTACCCCTAAAAAAATCAAAATTGAAACGTAAGACAAATGGAAATAGGCAATATGCTTTTAATGACTGACGAGCCTTCTGCCGATAAGATGAACAGTAATCGCGGCGCAGATGGAAAACGCTTCCGTATTCCAACACGAATGCCACAGGGGCTGAAACAAATGAAGAGCCACTGAATGAAAGGTATTTATCAGGTGCGGGCGGCCTCGCTGTACTGGTTGTTCAGAGGGATGAAAACGAGTGTTACATTTTCCATATTTCATTTTCAGACTGCAACAAAGTATCAAGAAATATTTAAAGTAAATATGCTCCTGTTCTGAATAGCATGACAGCAGCAGAAACTAATTGTTCAACTTGAACAAAGCACTGAGGCAAGTATATTGAAAGTGTATTTATTAACAACACGTCAATGAAAGATATGAAGGGTAACAAAATTAATTTTCATCTTTGAACAGCTAAACAATTCATGGCTAGGAAATGTTCAACTTGGATATAATTTAATTGAAATACAGGCACGCCATAAAGATCAGATTTGTTCAACGATAAGGTAGGAGAGTTACTCTAAAAGGGGGATTAAATAGATGATCTTAAAAATTAACAATCTTACTGAGATAACATTTCTTTTTTTTGTAAAGTTATCAGTTTAAAACCAGTGTTGGTCCTGAGAAGACCTCTAAATAAAGAGGTTGAAACAGGTCTACTTTTAACCATTCCCAAGGAGGTTGAACAAGCATAATCTAAACTGCAAGTTGTGGCAACTGAGACCTTTGTTAGGTGCCTTATTTGAAATATCTAGAAGTAAATAAAACTCCTTGTTATCAGCGGGCATTCATGAGTCTCACCCAAATAGTGACAAGTACTGACTCGTGCTTGCAAATTTAAAGAAAGACTGGTTTGCTTTGAAAACCTTTTAAATTTAAATACGGTCTGTCTATGAAAGATTTCCACCTACAACAGTCTGTGTTCATAAGCAACATTTATCAAAAGGCTATTAGTATATCATTTAAATGTTTTTTGTAATTTCTGTGAATGTAATAGTTATTTTGTGTTAAACAATGCCCAAGTGGGCACATATACCCTTCTGATGCATATGAATCAATGCCATTGACATAAAAATGGTGAAAACTAACTAAACATCATTGGTAAAAATAAAATACCAAGGTGTCAGGAAATCGTAACTCTGAACCCAAAAAGATAAAATTGTAGTGAATGATTCCAGGCCAGACATATTTGAGTTTGTAAACTAAAAGCGGTCGAACCTGAGGCTGCAGTACAGGTCCAACCCGTCAAGTTAAACCACGATTTGCATTACTTAGCATTGAGGTGGCGCAAAGTGTCGTACCTGGGCCTTTTAATGCAACCACCCATTTTCTTTGCTACTGTCAACCGGAATTTAGAGCCTGTCATTTGCATTAACTTTCAACACTACATGAAAGCAGTTGTAAAAATTTGATGTTAGTAGAGTTCGCCTTTTCAACTTTGCATGCAAGCTACATTGTACAGCACACATACAAAGTAGAACAATCATAATTTGTCTAGGAATAATTGTATGTACTGGAAAGGAATTCCTCCACTACAAGACCACTGCCAGATTAATACACACAACTTTCACTATAGGTCAAAGGTGTGCTGGAACAACCATTAGACAGTAGCAGAGATACATGATCATCAGTACAGTGAATATAAAAGGATAGTACTGTTCTACCATCTTGCAATAATCATGAAGACATACATGAATATAAAATGCATGATAAAACAAGCGTGCATACTCCTATGATACCTATCTAGATGTACCTAAGTGTACCTAACATGTGAGGTGTAAAGCAGAAAATCCTGCAAGGATTTAGTCTAACCCCATTACCTGAATTGGGAGAGCGTGGGACACCCGTCCTGATCTCAAGTTGGACACCCCACAAGGAATGTGTCAGACAACTGTCAGCTCGAGCATCTGCATGCAGGAGCCTCAGTGTCTCTGGTCTGTGTGTCAGCATGGAAGTCTCGGCTCCCTCGGTTTAACCCTAGCAAGATGTGTTATATTTATACAGTGAAGTATTTATTCTTCCGTTGTCCCTTGTTACTTGTATTAGCCCTTGCTGAATTTGAGGATGACGTATGGGATGAACTTTGTATGTAGATATTATGCAGGTGGTGGGTGGTGTGTAGACCCTGCCTGGTTTCCAAGAGCCCTCATGAATATGCATTCATACTGGTGAGTAAATTGATGAAGTCATAGAATCCTATTGTTTCGGAAAAAAACCCTCCTTCTGCTCCCAGGGCTAGAACTAGGTAAAGGTTCAAACCTGAAGGCTCATTACTGTGTAGTATAAGGGGGGTAATGTAGGTAAAGGTGTATGGGTATTACCTGGGTCTATATTAGGGTACCTATATGAAACATAACACCCACTCTTGTATGAAAAGACAATAATGATAAAAATTCTTGCAAAGCATTATTTTTAACAGGTAGCAACGCATTAAATCTCAGTTAGCTTTTTAAAATATAGTCATTGAAATCATTTTAAAAGTCTAATATGGAGGAAAAAAATATTTCCGTAAGTTAATATTGACAATGTCGCTCTAAGCCTAAGTTCTAGATGAGTTCATTTAATAGAAGTCGAACTACAATAAGCATTAGAAGGCTTTGCTTTTCCAGCAATAAGTGTCAATTTTTAAGAAATTTTCAAAATTTAATTTAGTTTTGAAATCAAAAGAAAAATGCAGAATTCTTTCCCAGCTCAGGATGAGCCAATAATAGATTACGTGTCTTGGCTGGGAGACGCAACATCGACGTTGCTAGCCGCTTCAGAGGACCGACCCTCTAACACCTTGCAGACTACATCAATGGAGCCCAGATGATACTCCGGACTGGTGGAGAGTCAGCTAGTGCTGTGGAAGTGCTGGTGGAAGAGCTGATGCTCAACCCAGTTGTAGCAAAAGGCACCTGCAGGTTGTCTAGGAATACTCCCATCAGAATAGAAATACGCTGGGGACATTGCCGAGCATGGTACCTAAATGGTTCCAGCCTAGTATTCAAGTCCGCAGGCATGTCCAATGCGAGTGTCAGACAGAGACCCAACAAGCATTCTTCTCCGTAAAACAGCCATAGAAGAATAGGTAAGACGCAGTCCATCCAGACTGGTCTAAAATATAGGAACCAAGAGGTGCTCAAATCCCGAAGGCGAGGAGTGCCCAGATGTTGTACCATGCGCTCATGGCATTTGCGCTCCAGGAGTGCTTTTACCATCTCATTTGTTATTGGGCATTCCATTGCATAGTGGAAAAATGACAATCAGGATTCCTGCTATAGAGAGTAGGATCAGCGAAAGACCTCCAAAGATGCTTCCCAACATGGAGTGTATAAAGTTTGGAATAACTCGAAGGATTGTCTGTAAGGTGCTAAAAACTCCTGACCCTATGGTTTTAAATAGGTGTACAATCCCACTCGTATCAGACATATTAAAGATACAACCCACCATTTTTGCGAAATGAATGGTGCAGTTTGTACGTATAAGTGCCTGTATCTCAGTCGAGGTCCTTGCAATTTGAAGATCAAAGGTCTATCAAGTGGAGGTTAAGGGTACAGTTTGCTTTCAGTCTGGTCAAAGTATCAAATTGTATAAAGGAAACATTCAACGAAGGCTATAATGGCGCCTCCCTGACTGTACTTGTTAGGGGAAACAATATTTGCATACAGCAAGTAACTCTGGATTTTACAGTGAGCAGATAGGCAATGCCCGGAAGCATCCCACAGCAACCTTGATCGTTCAGCATCAAGTAACTCCCATTGAAGAGTAGCTCGAATACCGGTGTAATCAAGGCAGCTAGAGTCCCTTTCATGCGGCTGGATAAGTTTGCTTACTGAACCATTACAAGCTCCATGCATGGAAATATCCTAGCACATGAAAGAACCGCTCAATGCGTTCCTGTAGTTTGTACCGCTTAGAAGCACCTCTTGATCCCCACTCCAGCATCGAAATCTGTATGGTAATTTCCAAGATGCCTTCATGTATTCCTTCCCCATTTGTTCATATTGGTTTGCCTGTCTTTGCTCAAGGCAATATTGAAATAGAAAAGTAGTGACCAGTAGAGTCATGTTGCCATGGCCTAGCCAGTCTGTGTGATTCTGCCACTGTGAATGGTAATCTATCCAGTTTTTCAATAAACAGCATTGTATATGTTGCTCCCCTTTGTGCCATTCATAGCTGTTAGATTGTATTTAGAAAACAGAGACGTACTGTTGATAAATCCCCAAGGCACATAGTCTGCAGGCAAAGATTGCAGCATCCAGCTTAATAACATAATAGAACGTAATTGAGATTCCCCGTGTTGTAATATGGCCAAATATTGTTCCAGTATGTCTATCGCAGAAGATACAATGTTACCTAAGGAATATATCCTGGAGGTCAAAGTTGTTAACCCATTGTCTATCACTGCTTGAGAGTTTTCTAGATTTATACCATCTATTTCCTGCAGTCTCTCAGCAGCCTCTTGTTGGGATATTTTCCAAATTTCATTGTTGGCAGCATAAATGCCAACATGTATGAAATGTTTTTGACGCCGTTTCCTGGGACCTAGTAGAAAAACCCTAAGATCCATGACTTCTGTGAGTAAGGACAAGTGCTGTTTCACTTCTGTGAGTGTTGAGGATTCTAGTCAATCTAGGCACCATTTCCCAACACTATAGGATGTCACTACCCATGGGTGTTCTTTGTACATAGCGTGGGTCTGACCTATGGAAACTGAACCCTTCAGTGAAACCCCAGAATCTTTATTGACATCGGTTTGTGTCCAAGGGCCAAACCAACCATTCTTTCCAATTAGGGTCTCATCTATTGTACCGTATAATGTCATCTATTTTTGCCCCTTCCTGTGAAGTTGAATTCTGACACCACTCCATCTTTGACAGTGTTGGAAAACGAGGTGTGTTCAGGTCTTTGTTCTTGGCTTCTCCAAGACAGGATATCGGTTGCACAATGTCATTCAGAAATACCATCTGCTGTGAAATGAGGCACGCTCTAAATAGCGCTTATCTTCCCTGGACTTGCCAGTCCCTAGAACCCCAGACTGATTTTAAGTCTGTGTCCTTCCATAGGTCAAACCCCTGTTCAGACAATTGGGCGATAAAGGAAGCAGAATCAATCAGTATGAGAATTTCTGTGCAAAACTACTCTTTGGTGGTGTAGGACAATTTTCCCACTGGTGGTACTCAAATACATTTCTAGGTGTTATAGATTTGTGTGGGAAATGATGACCATAATATTGGTAACAGTACAAAGTGTCATATTCTGAGGAACATTCTAACATTTCAGTATTAGGAAATGCTGCAGTTTTCTCTAAATCAGACATGCTGTTAACAGTTTCAGAGTCCCAATCAGAAGGTTTACTGAGGTAATGAGATTACTCAATAAAATTTTAAATACATGAGAAAGTTTTAAAAGTTCAGTCAGACTGAATGTGTCGAAATCAACCTTGTCTTAAACTATACCATCTGGTATAGGAACTGCTGAAATGTTCACTGACATCAAGTCTTTGTTCTCGATGAGATGATTGGTGTGGCTTCAGAATCAAATCTACTTTTTCGGCTGCAGATCTTTGTCCAAGGTATCATCCATTATTATGCATGCTAAAAGTCATAACTAATCCTAGCCAGAAAAAAAGAACAGCATTCCAGTAATTACCTATAATTCTACCCAAGGCGATACCGAGTAAGTCTTTTGAAGAAAGTTCAGAAAGTATTTTACTTGCTGCGTGTGATTTTTTGGCTGGCATCGTTTCAGGTTCACCTGGATTCAAAGAAAATGTATCAAAAGTAATTTTTTTTATTAGATTTGTTTGTTGCTGTCTTTTTTGCACATTACAGTCTCTGTCTTTCAGGACTACTGTTCTATAGTGTAAATAGAGGTGGGTATATGTTTAACTTCACCCTCAGACTGTTTTCCCTTTTTCCTTATACATTTCCAATAGATGTGAATATGCAGAGCCCAAAAATATTTTGCGCCGGTGTGATGGGAGACTTTATTTAGTTTTTTCCTCCTTTTTTCACCTCTTCTATAAAAACGTACCCGATCATATTTTTCTTGTTTTCTTCCCGTTTTCCGTATTTAGTATCTTGTACCATGGGGTCCATACTAGTTATGATGTTGGGAGATTTCTCTTGGGAGGAGAAGTTTCCTTCACTCCTGTTTAACTGAACCACGGAACAGACGCAGTGGAGAAGATGTCCCTTCTTGATGTTTATTTGACTGGAGAAGATGTCCCTCTTTTATGTTTACTCGACTATGGTAGTCATAGCCTCCCTGAAGTCCCTGTCGTTAGTCCTTCCTTAATATCGATTCCCCGAGACGCTCTACGTGTGAGGTCATTGCGTCCTTATTGGAGCGTCGAGTTCTAACTTCCTTGCTCGACAACGCGGATGTTTGCTGCGGCGAGTGCCTTGAGACGGAGTTAGACTTGTCTTGACCCACGCATGAGGTATTTTTGAACCCAGAGTGCTTTTTGATCCTGGTGCGCGCATAGGGTCACTGCTTCGTTACATGTGCATATGGTATTGTCCCCTGGGCCATCGCGACTAATAGGGGTCCCCCCTTGTTGTTGTTCATCTTCTCTCCATGTTTGTACTAGGAAGGAGAACGTAGTGAAAATTACCCTTTCGTAGTTAGATAATCGAGCGAACCCTTGGACTTCAAAGTGTGTGCCTTTAGTCATTCTAGGTATGTGGTACCGAAGGTTTTCTCCCACATATTTATTTCATTGGATGTTGTGAGGTGTTCTCAAGGGTGTATTTGCTTTCCCTTAGGGGCATGTAAAGTGTGAACCAGACAAGGAATCCGTCCCGCCTCTTGGGATTGGATTATCCCCCATGAATTGAGTTTGTAGGTACTATTATGACCTCGGTGCATGTAGTTTTGGAAACTTCACTTCTCTTTGGATTGTTCTTTACCAGTTCTTCTTCTTTGAGTTCACATCACCTTTGCACGGTGGTTGTATGAGCCTGGTGGTCACAAAATGGTGTTACTTGGGTGTGTCTCTTTTTCAGTTTTTTTTCCTTCTTTCAGTGGACCCTGAGATAACTATCACATGGTTTTTTCCTGTGGGCCTTTTTTTGCGCTTGGCAATGCATGATTACAGACGGGTGAGAGTTGAACCGGCAGTTGTACTTTGTCTCAGTATATTTTATGTTTCTAATATTATTTCAGTACCCTTGTCCTGATGAAGCCATAAGAGACAACTGGCTGAAACGCGACCGCGTCGACACCATTGTGATAAGGAGTCCCCATTTTAGGTTTGATTTCATGCGCCCGGATAAATATATTTTGTTTAAGAGAAATTATATCCCTGGCGCTGCTAGGACTTCCTTTTTGATGTGGATCACTCTGAGTCAGGAGTGGATACCATGAGAAGTTTATATATTCCTTTAGGGTACACTGTTGTATATATGTAATGTGTATATTGTATATGTGATATGTATATATATTGTATGTTTTATTGTGATAATATTCAATATATTTTTGTTTTTGTGCGCCACCTTGTCTTGTGACACGTATATATGTCCTTATAAATTGTTAACATTTATGATTTCAAATTCTTGTAATCAACAGGATAATTAATTATATCTTGTCTGTAATTAAATATTGGATTGATCCCTCAGTACCATTTTTTCTACTTCTTCATCTCTTGATGTCCCTTGCTCAGGTATGGGAGGGTGATTTGGGCAGAACCACTACATAATTTTCTAGTAAAAGTAATAAAGTAGTCAGAAGCAGTCTGATCAATTATTTGAATCACATCAGGATTTGTTGAAATCGTGTTTTGCTCATGACGAGGCATGTTGACCTAGACGTCTGCATTAGGTCAGATTGCAACTTAGTTCAAGTGGAATGAGTTCTATAGCATTGTTGCATTGTCCTTCATTCCGTACAGGAGGCTCTTCGAACATGAAGAGTCTTTCTGTTTGAACTTCTTGAATAGTAGTGAGAAGAGGGCATGTGCTACTGTGGAGTCCACGTGGCCCACTACTCATGGATCGGCCACATAGTGTGGTTTGATTAGGTCAATTGAGACAAATCGTTTATCCTTCTTCCAAGCAAGAGGCAGAAGTACAGTTCTTGTTCCTTGTACTGCTAGGACCGGTATAGGCTTTCTGTAGGATGCCCCAAATTCTTTGACAGCTATTTTCTCTCTGACCGGATCCCCGACTTTTGGGATCCAGACACATTTCATTGAGAGCGCATGGGACCCCGTCCTGATCTCGAGTTAGATATCCCTCAAGGGATGCATCACACCACTGTCAGCTGAAGCATCTGCATGCAGGAGCCTCAGCTTATCTGGTCAGTGTGTCGGCCTGGAAGCCTCCGTTCCCTCTGTTTAACCCTAGCAAGATGTGCTGTATTCATACACTGAAGTATCTAGGGTTCCTTTGTCCCTTGTTACTTGTATTAGCCGCTCGTGAAAGGCGCTTGGGACAGAAGAGTGTTTGGCAGATCTTGGGGCATTAATCCAGCGGGACTGCGACAACCGGCAGCCCGCGCGGCAACGCTGGTGATCTTCCCGCCCTCCCCCATCCAGGAGCACTTATTAGCGCCACGCGGCCCCCACTTCACGGGTGCCACTCGTGAAAGGCGCTTGGGACAGAAGAGTGTTTGGCAGATCTTGGGGCATTAATCCGGCAGGACTGCGACGACCGGCAGCCCGCGCGGCAACGCTGGTGATCTTCCCTCCCCCACTGACCCATATCTTTGGCTTCCCCTTCGCGGAACGCGCGCGGACAGGCGCCGGGCGAAGCCCGGGCAAAGGGCGGGCCCTCTTAGGCCCTTAGAGGTCGAGGAGGCCGGACGCATCCCCCCAACATTGCCTTTGTATGCCTCCTGAGGTATGTGCCCATTATATTTTCTGCTTGATTGACTCTCAGACTATCATATCTTCAACCTTCCAGTCGTGGGGTCTACATAGACTCATATATACCACCACGCACTTGCTGACTGTATAGTCCCCACTGTTTGGTATACTGCTCTTTGCTTTGCTTGTTTTGCCACCTGAATGACTATACCCATCGCTTACATTGTATTTGCATCTGCACCGTGCATCGAGAGTAGTGCGCCGCTGGGTTTGCCCAGATACATCCCCTTTGTACAAAAGCTACCCTATAGGGGATTCTTCTTTTACCATTATTGCTTCCCAGCAAGGAGAGCGCGAGGGCCCAAGTTTAGCATAATATTTTCTGTTTTGGAATTGAGTCACATTATACCTGTGATAAATACAAACGCACCCAAAACCATCATTATGACTACTAGGGGCACCAGGAGCAAAACAGCAGCTGGGGGGGGCCCCAGTGACAGGCCCAATAGATAATTTTATAACAAGGGCAAATGACGCTATAAACCAGGGAATCACACTTCTGGAGCGTAGGGTTTCGCAAGATTTAGCCTCAGCCAGACTATCATCTCTTGGGCTCATTGCATCAGCAAGAACACCAGTCCACGCCACAAATTCCAACGCTTGTCCTACAACTGCTGTTTGTGCTGATATTCATAGTATACCTAATGAGGTCAATTTATCTGCATCAAACCCTCTAATAGATTCTGACCTAGATTCTATTACGGACCTGGAAAGGACCCCGGACCTGCCTATTGACCCCACACTAGTCGAAGTACCTGCAGATAGCATAAGGCAATTAAGGGGCAATCGGGAAGGTGCAGTACTGATCCAGCGGCCTATAGAAAATATATCATAAACAACGCTACCCAACTTCATAACCTATAAACAAAATTCTACACTAACTTATGGACCCATTTATAAACATGACACATTTTGGGCCTACTGAATCAGGTGGTCAGACTAAATCTTTATACACATTATCTACAAACTATATACAATTTTATACATCTGTGGAAAGAATATTGTCATTAGAATAAATCCTAACCATTTAAACGACCACCATTGGCGATGGGATCTAGCTAATAGTAACCTACACTTCTGAATAATCAAGACCAGCTTGTTTGTCAAAAGTAAGATTTTATTTACTAAATTATGGTATTTCAAAATGTAATTTTATAAATGCATTTTTATTAGCATTAAAGTAAGCATGTTTGATAGGTTTCATAGAAAATTACAGTTTAAGTAAGAAATTCAAAGTTTAATTAAGATTTTAGCAGTTTAGCATTTCTAAAGCCTAAGTCCCTAGCTAAGCTAAATAAATGGAAATTAAAGTAAAGTTCTTTGAGGATTCTTACGTGCTCCACGCAAAGTCCAGCAGCACTTCACCCTCATCGGAAAGTCAGAAAGCAGCAGCCAGCCCATCCCTAGGGGCATGACTTTTTATACCTTTCTATGCTAGCTAAATTGAGCAAAGGAAAGTTTTCAAAAATCCTCGAAGTCCCATTGGCTGAGAGTGACAAGTGACATGTCACCCACTTTTCAAAAGTTCCATTAGGTCACGTTTCTTAAAGACCATTGTCTTTTCCGAATGCAACCAGGAGCTTCCTTGGTTTGCAACAATTGTAAATCAATATTCTCACAGTGTTCATTTCGTTTCCGCGGGTGCCAAGTTAGAGCTGACAAAATTGTCCTTTATCACATATTCGTCCTTGGCCACGTCCGACAGAATGATGACAGCACATCAGTTTTTGCTTTGTGAATGTAGCTTTGACAAACACTTTTTTCAGAATGGGCTTCTCGTGACTTGTGCAGAAGTAAAATTCAGCTTTTAGCAAACTCGAGTAAACTAGGCCCAAAAGCAATCAACTTATGCTTTCTAGTAATAAACAAAAACAAGAAAAGTATTAATTAAAGAAATATTGTTGGTTCTGTATCCACCCTAGGTTTACTAATTAATTAACCCTCCCGATTAAACTAATGTTACCTAGCAAATGCAAACAAATAAAGCAGCGTTTATATCTACCAGTCTTCATTAATCCATGAGACTTATATGCACCTAGAATAGTAGAAATGACATCACATAGACAAGGAAAAGCAAATTAAGCACATGCTTCTTTTAAGTTTGCTGCAGTTAGTAATGACAAAAACGAAAACGACAAATTATTTTTTATTATTTTGCACGAACAAAAAGATGCAACATTTATGCACGTTCATGAGCACACATGTTAGTCCCCCCATGTGTAAAGTTTAATCTAGGTTGTATTAATACAATACATCACAAATCATTAATATTATTATTCATGTTATGGAAATGTGACTTTGCGAGTTTAAACAAAATTTTGTTTTCTATCTCGCTCCATCAACTCCCTCATCTGGTGATTAACAAATCACCACACCAACACCCAAAAATTTTGGTAATTTAAATTTCCGAGAAATTGATTCAAATTCAATTGTATCAGTAATCCTAAAAATCTGTTTCTGCATAATCTTTGGAATTAACATAACGCTCTCTATGTAACTCCTGTAACTCGATCTCTCTTTCTTCTTCTTTTCTAAGTTTATAGATTCTTTTCTTTTCTTTCAACTGCTTCTTTCTCTTATGCAACAAACAACCTATTTTTGTCAAAATAAAAATGAATACTATTATAATCAAAGGTGCCAAAATCTTGCCAAGAATTGAACTTCCAATATCATGAAACCAATTTTTAATTGCTTGGAACCTTTTTGAAAGTTTCCCTGTAAAATCATCTTCTTCTAAAGGAATTCTCTGAATGCATTTGTGTGATGTTTTTAATGTACATTTCTATATTCTTACTTTCATCAGGTATATATGTGCAACAATGTTGTACATGTAAAATGCCACAGACTCCTCCCTCTTTTGCTAGGAGTATGTCTAAAGCAAGACGATCTTGAATTACCATAGATCTGATTGCAACTACTTCAACATTCACTAATTGGAATCCATCAGCAGTGTCTGTTGACAATCTGTCAACAATTGTGGACAATTTTCTAATTCTCCCTGCATTTAGGGTTATACCAACAAAAGGTATCACTGCTTGAAAAATATCTCCCAGAACTTCTGTAAATGTTTCTCTTTTGACTCTATTTACATAATTATGAATTTTGAACAATCCTTCTGAATCTCTATCAACATGAAACACTTTAGGAAAAACAATTCCCACATAACAAGTTCCATACCAATGGTCTGGAAGGTTGTAGTAGGCTTTGTCACCACAAACAAAATATATCCCAGGGAAGATTGGATCTTTTCCACCTTTGAATCCCCAACCTCCCAAAATCTGATAAGTATCTTCACAGTTACTTGCACCTACAAAATAATTATCAAAAAGTGTATTATCTCTTCTAATGCAAAGCTTTCCACTAACTGGTTTATCTATGTGTATTGCAACATTTTCAAGCATTTTGCCATTTAATTTCTCATCCTCTTTTTGCCAGAATTTTGACTTAGTCTGCTTGACTAATTCATTTCTTTTGTAAATTGCTCTTCTCTCTTCAACCATATTCAAAAATTTCTTTCCCTCAGCACTCAATTTGCATGTTAGATTATTCTTGTAAGCATACTCGTAAGTGAGTTCATTAGTAACAAGGAAAAATTCTCTCATTTGTTTTGCTTTCTTGTGCTTATTTAAAGCACCATCAATTTTTATATTCGCAAAAATTTCGTCAAAATCTGAATAGTAATATTCTAAGCGTCCAGTTTGATAAAATAAGCTAGTTAACACACTACATGTTACACCATATGTGAGAGGAAGCATATTGTATGTCACTCCCTCAGAAACAGAAGCAGGTAACTTGACGCAGACATAGCAGTCTTTAGCATCCATTACCTTGACATATTCACTCAAAAGTTTTGTGAATGTATTACTTGAAAAATCACTAATAGATTTATCTTGATGAAAGTTAGGTTGATGATCAATAACTTTAGCAGATGCACTATGTTTAGTTTGACTAACCAAAGCTTTGCTTGTCATGTTAACTTTGTTTAATTCTCTATTCATCTCTAATGGGATGATTGTAGCTAAAACCAACCAGAGCAGAATTAAAATGAGCAGACACACCAGAGTCATCTTACAGCATCTCTTAAAAACAGAACACTTTGAAGTGCTCTCCTTAACATAAGGCATTTTTGGTTAGTTTTAGTTTTGCCACAAAATTAAAAAGAAAATTAATTTTAAAATTGACTTAAACTATTTATACCCCCCTTTTAAAATAATTTTATTTTTTAAAACCCTATACAAGTTTTCTTCGACCTTATGTCATACATAAGATTTCTTCCACTAAACAGTTTTTCTTCGACCTTATGTCAGCTAACAAAATTTTCTTCAGCCTTTTGCCAAATTAAAATTTCTGTACTTCAATCATTGTCACTAGTTTCTTCTATTTCGTTTTCTTCTTCACTACTACCATAAATGTCAATAACGGGTGGAATTACTAAATAAGTCCACTCAGGAGACTTGTATTTCTGGTTTGGTCTCACTATTCTTTTTCCTTTTCTCGACACCACTTCAATTTTCCTTCCAACTCCCACTTCTTTTCCAGGACTCTTTTGACTACTGATTTCTTCAACTTGCTCTTTAGGTTTCTTGATCAACCTGACTCTCAATCTTCCACCAGGCCAGTAGTCTGCTTTTCTCACGTATTTCTTCTTTGGTTCAGAAGCATTTGATTCTGACTTCCAAGCCCTTTTCTTTCTGTTTTCACTTGCACCATCCACGTCACTTTCTTCAGATTCGTTGTCTGAAATTTCAATTGACTCAGGAACTTCTCTATTTGGCAGTTTTACTCCTTCAGGAACACCACTTTGATTTCCAACACTGGTACTTGGTAATTCGTCTTCTTCCTCTTCTTCAATTACCTCCAACTTCCCAGACTTTGGATTTCTGTTCCTTACTTCAGAGCTTGTTTTCTGCTTTTCGATACTCTCCTGGTCTGAAACTTTTTTGTTTCGCTTCTCTGTCTTCAATAGTAATAACTGAATCCTCAGTTATCTTTCCTTTTAACAGATTCCCTTCACCTTCAGAATCTATTTCAATAATTTCCAAGTCTTTTCTTGTTGAATTTTCATTCACAGATACAGGTTCCAGATGTCGACCTTCTTGTCGATCTTCAAGATCTGGATTTATTTCACCTTCTGCTTCAGAATCAGAATCATCTGTAGTATCACTTTCAATATCAGAACTTTCAGGAGTCGGTACTGGAATAGTATGACTTGGATGAATCCAACGTTTCAATCCTTTGCATTTTACAGCATTAGTAGTGATCAAAATTATTTGCCTAGGCTTCTGCCATCTAGGAGCCAGACAATTTCTTCTCCGATGTACTTTCGTTCTGACCCAGTCACCAGGTCTCAGGTCATGTGTCAAAACTTTCTCATTTGATTGTGCTTCAGTTCCCACCTGATTAGACACAGAAGTCACTATATCAGATAACCTTTTACAGTAATCCAAAATAGCACTGTCATTTATGCTCAACAGTTTACCTACAGGTACAAAAGCTTGTCTCATAACTCTTCCCATTAAAATTTCATGAGGACTCAAACCTGTCTTTTTATCTGGTGTACTTCTTAATGACATCAAAACAAGTGGAAGAGCATCTGTCCACTTTACACCTGTTTCAAGACACATTTTTCCAATTCTGTTTTTAATCGTTCCATTAATCTGTTCAACTACCCCTGATGCCTCTGGTCTGTATGCACAGTGTATTTTCTGCTCAATGCTCAAAGCTTCACAAATTAATTTCATCAGTTTGTTATCGAAATGGCTTCCTCCATCACTCTCAATAGTGACTGGAAAACCGTACCTTGGGATAATTTCTCTGAGCAGTAGTTTCGCTACTGTAATTGAATCACAATGTCTTGTAGGAAATGCTTCTACCCATCTTGAAAATAAACAAACGATTACAAGAACATATTTTAAGCAATTGTGTAAGGGCATTTCAATGAAATCCATCTGTAACCTGGTAAAAGGACCACCCTCTCGACCAATTATTCCTGTCCCCACCAATGATTTTCTGTTTGGATTCATTTGTTGGCAAGACAAACACCTTTGACAAAAAGATTCTGCAATTGTTCTGAATTTAGTATTGAACCAAGTTTCTCTGAAAAGTCTAATCATAGAATCTCTTCCAAGATGTGCTGGACCATGATATAATCTGGCCATATCTGCAATTAAACAATTTGGTAAGACTATTCTGCCATCTTTGTAAACCCACACTCCATCTTCTTCACGTGGTCTACAATCTGATCTTAACCACAGATCTTTTTCCTCATTATCTGCTTCATTTTGTAATTCTCTAATCTCATTCCATGTTTCTACAACTGTTGTTAGCATTAATGAATTTGAATCAGTTTCTTTACTCCTTTCCCGATTGTAAGAATAACCTTTTCTTGCACAGAACTTTGCCGTTTCATCTGCGAATGCATTGCCTTTTGAGATATAATCAACTCCTTTAGTGTGTGCTGCACACTTGACAATTGCGATTTCTTTCGGCAATTGTATTGCTTCAATTAATCTCCTTATGAAGACTGCATTTTTAATCGAAGATCCTGCTGATGTCATATAGCCTCTCTGAGACCAGAGTTGTCCATAATCATGTACAACTCCATACCCATACTGACTATCAGTAATGATGGTAACTCTTATATCCTTTGATACTTCACAAGCACGAATTAAAGCAATCAATTCAGCCACTTGTGCTGATCGAACTCCTTCAAGACATGATGCTTCTTCAACCTCTTTAACTGTACAGACTGAATATGAGGCTTTCAAAACACCTCCTTCTGATCTTAAACAAGAGCCATCCACAAAGTAGACAAAATCTGATTCAGGTAGAGGTCTATCTTTGATATCATGTCTTGGTTTCGTGCAGAATTCCATAACATCTAAACATTCATGTTCTGTTTCGATGTTATCAATGATCTCAGAATCAGGCAGTAATGTAGAAGGGTTCAGATTCAAACATCTTGAAATTGAAACATTATCTGCTCCTAGTATGATTTTCTCATACTTTGTCAATCTGCTGCTTGTCAGATGCTGAGTTTTACCTCTTGTCAGCAATATTTCAACTGAATGAGGCACAAAAACTTTCACAGGAAATCCCATAATGATTCCTTCACTTTGCTCAAGACTAACACTTGTAGCTGCAACTGCTTTCAAGCAGCCTGGTAATGCTTTTGCAATGGGATCAAGAACTGCAGAGAAGTATGCAATAGGCTTCTTTAAATTCCCATGTCTCTGAATCAATACAGACAATGCACATCCTTCTCTCTCACTGCAATACAGTTCAAAATCTTTCTCATAATTCGGCATTCCTAAAGCAGGAGCTTGGCATAAGCTCTTTTTCAAGTTCTCAAAAGATTCCATCTCAGCATCATTGAGAATAATTGGATCTTTTACATCGGACTTTGTCAGTCTTTGTAGTGGTTTTGCAATTACTGAGAATCCACTTATCCATTGTCGACAGTAACCAACCATTCCTAAGAACATTCTGACCTGTCTCTGTGTTCTTGGAGGTAACATTGCTTGTATCATTTTTATTCTCTCAATTGTTACTTGTCTTTTTCCCTTTGCAATTCTGTGACCAAGATATTTTACTTCTTGTTTGCAAAATTGTAATTTTGCTGGAGACACTTTATGTCCCTCTTCTGCAAGGCGATTTAACAGTATTATTGTGTCTGTCACACAATTTTCTCTTGTCTTTGCAGCTATCAACAAGTCGTCAATATACTGCACTAACGTAGACCTACCTGGTAAGTCCAAGTTTTCCAAGGATCTTTTTAACAACTCATTAAAGATTGAAGGACTTTCTGTATAGCCTTGTGGGATTCTTGACCATCCGAGGGTCTTACCTTGGAATCTGAAAGCAAAGATTTCATAACTGTCTGGATGTAAGGGAACAGTAAAGAATGCATTGCAAAGATCAATGACAGTATACCATTCAGCATCATGTGGAATCTGGTACAGAATTACTGCTGGATTTGGAACCACAGGACAACATGGAACAACTATTTGATTAACCTTTCTCAAATCTTGTACGATTCTAAATGTTCCATTTGACTTTTTAACTCCCATAATTGGTGAATTACAAGGACTACTCTCCATTTCTTTTAATACACCTTGTTTGATTAATTTTTCAATTATAGGTGTAATACCTTCGATTGTTTCTGCTTTCATTTTATACTGTGGAATGTTAGGAAATTCTATTCCCTGTTTCAATGTAATTTTTACTGGATCTACGTTTTTCATCAGACCCATCTCGTTTCCAGTAAAATCCCATATATCAGATTTCACTGTTTCCTTGAGCTCTTCAGGCAAATCTTTCTCTTCAAATGCAGGAAACAATTTTGTTTCTTCTGCTTCCATCATCATCATTGTCATTCTGTACAAACCATCTTCCTCCATTGTTTGTAACTCAACTCCGTCAGGAGAACAATATATTCTGCAATTCATTTTACACAGAATATCTCTGCCTAGTAAATTTACTGGACTACTATTACAAACCACAAATCTGTGTTTATCTCTATAATTTCCAATTTCAACTGGAACTGGATCAGTTAAATCAGTTTTAATTTGTTGATTGCTTACTCCAACAACTTGGATGGTATCCCCAGAGAGAGGTAGGTTTTCAATTTCCACTGATCTAACAGTAGAACAGGTAGCACCAGTGTCCACTAGAAAAGTGATGTCTACATCGTTAACTTTCCCATTTACAAATGGACCGGACTGGTCAACCTCAAGAGTGGCTCCAACAACACACTCTTCCTCCTCTCTCGGGCACCGTCAGCAATAATCATCAGAATCACTGTCTTGGCTTTCTGTTAACAAAAATTGTTGTGAAGCATTTTGCATTTGCACTCTTTGTTGTTTTTGCTGTTTTTGTGGTCTTATTACCTGCTCATTTCCCTGAAATCCCACGTTTGGATTATATTTTTGAACTCCCCCACAATTCGGAAATGGTGGTTGTGGCAATTGATCCTGACAGTTATTCACCTGTTGCTGTTGTTGTCGCTGAATGTTTAACTCGTTTAACCCCTGTTGCATCTGTAGCTGTTGCTGCAGGTCAACACCATTCTGCATCTGTGGATTTAATAAGGGATTCTTTAAGTTTCTAGGAGGTTTAGGACACTCGTCTTTCCAATGTCCAATTTCGCCACAATTAAAACAAGGTAATCTTTGTTTCAACTCCTCAATCTTTGGGCTAAATTTTCTTGGAAAAATATTACCTTTAAGCTTTCCTTGTATCTGGTTCGTATTTCCAGTTTGAACAAAATTTGTGTTTTTATTACCCATGCTGGCAATTTGTTGCTCAGCTACCTTTACCTGAGCCCACATGGCTTTCTCCTTGAGCTTCTTTTGTCTCACTTCTAACTCATCACTGCAATACTTAGCTTTTCTTAGAATATCGTCCACAGAAAGTGATTGCCATCCTACAATGCTATTCCTAATCATATCTGCAATTTCAGGTTTTAGTCCATAAACGAATCTATAGATAAAATGACTCATGTCCTTTTCATCTAATTTTTCATAGCCACTGTATTGTTTAAAAATTAACAGTAACCTCTCATAAAAGGAATGAACTGATTCTTTTGTTTCCTGATTTGTCCTTTCTATTTTAACCCAATCAACTTCTTTGGGTGGAATTTTGTTTTTCATCCAAACGATCACTTTTTCGTAAAAATCCATTACAAGAGGATTTGGGGCACCTGTTTCTTTGATTCGTTCAGGTTCTGTTTTTGGCCAACTTATTGATATTTTACATTCTGTCCAAAGATCTGATGGTACGACAATGTCGAAAAATCCATCTAAATCAATCCACAGAACTTTTGACACTTTGATAAATCTATCCACTTGTCTATACCATTCTACTGGTTTCTCCCTCAATTTTGGAAAGTCATTTGTGAATAGCAGTATGTCCTGTCTCGACCAAGGGACATGAACATATCCTCCACCTGCAATCTCTCTCATTGGAAATTGTTTTGACAATTTTTCCAATCTTTCATCTTCCTTCTTTTTCGTCCATTTTACTCTCCACTTATTGAGTTCTCCTAGCTTTTTGATGTAAACAATCAAATCTTTTATATGTACTATTCTTCCCATTGAGTTCAAAC
The DNA here is from genome assembly GCF_964261635.1 of Lissotriton helveticus. NCBI lineage: Eukaryota > Metazoa > Chordata > Amphibia > Caudata > Salamandridae > Lissotriton > Lissotriton helveticus. The sequence goes on along the minus strand of NC_136073.1, from coordinate 59,326,851 downwards.
TCTCAATGTCACTTTCTGAAAAGTCTAGTCTGTAATGTTTTGCAAAATTCTTTTGTTTACTTACATCGATTTCAAGTTCGGCTGCTAGATCTTCTAATTGATCATATTTATTTTTAGTTTTCCACTGAATACTTTTACAAATGAACAGTAGTTCATCATCTCGATAATAGTTTAAACTATCTGGACCAATTGTTCCAATTATTAATTCCTCGATATTTGCTTTCAATTTAGCCACATCAAGTTTTGGAGTAGTTACCCTAACTTCAGGACTCCCTACATCTGAAATAGCACCCATTGGTGTTTTTGGAGATAAATCCTCATTAAAGGTTAAATCTGGCATTCTCGATCTCGAAGAGTTTATTTCGGATATGTCTGAGTAAAATTTTTCAGCAGCTTTTTGAATTTCTGCATTTAAAGGAATAGTTAACCCTGTTTTGTTTGATTCTTTATAGTCAAATACAGGCTGAACAGGACCAATCGTTACTGGAACTGTCACAGCTTCCATGCTTTTTGTCATTCGTTTAATTAATTCTTCTTTAGATTTAAAATATTCAGCAGAATCAACAGCCTCAACGTTTCTTGTTTCTCTTGTATAGTCTTTTGGAGCTTCTCTTGCTCTCGGGGTCATTGCAAAATGTCTACCTTCATTTCGAACATTATCAAATTCTGGTCTTCTTGGAGTTTCAATAATTTCACAATTATTTGGATAAAGTTTTGGAGCTTCACTAATTGGAGGTGCACTCGGTGAAGTTTCAGTAGAAACCACCGGAGTAGACCATGATCTAGGAGGTCTCAAAGGTTGATTCTTTCTAGCTGTAGTGTATATTTCTTCCATAACTGCATCTTCAGATTCGCTTTCTATAGATTTCCCAGTAGGAGTACCCATGACCATTTCCTGAATTAAATACAATCCTTCACTCATGTTTCCCTGTCTCCACATTCGCAATCTGTCTTCATGAGTTTCTCTTCTCCAAGGTGGAGTTTTAGTAGGTCTTTTAATTCCACTAGCTTCTCTTTGTAACTGATACATCTCGTCTTCCCACTCAACTAAAGCTTCAAATTGAGTTGGTCTCGGTTTTGGAATAAGAGCATTCATTTTCTCTCGTAAATTTCTCAAGACTTTTACGTTAAATGAACCATCATCAGGCCAAGTTAGAACACCGTCGTTCTTTGTATAGCGTTTCCAACTATCAAACCATAAAACGGTATGATATCCATATTCACCTTCCATGTACGCTGCAGGTGTTTTATACTTATGAAGTAATCTACCACCTCACGTTTCGATTTTCTTGTCAGGTGAGAATACGTTTTTAAGTTTCTGAAATAATGTTGGCTTTTTCTCAACATGTTTAAAATGATAACTCATTTTTAAAAGTTTAATTTAATTCGTAAAATCGTTCGTAAAATATTTCCGGGATGTTCCGCAAAGCAACCAATCCGTGCGCGAAACACACCAACAAGCCAATAACAGTTGAGCTACGTCAGTTTCCTGCTCGACGAATAAAAATGGAGTTTTTCTGAAGGACCAATCAGCTTACAGGTCGTCAGAGACTCAAGAGCCAATCAGAATATAGCTTGTGACGTAAGTCACCCAATCCCAGCGCGGCTCTGTGACGTACACAGCAGCTGCGGTTTCTCGCTTCTCACTCCTAGCGCTTACCCCTCCTTCACAAAATCTTTTCACAGCGCCATTTTAAGGGCACTTTTCAGTGTAAATTAATTCTTTAACAATGACAATAAGGACTCATCTGTTCGTTTCACTATTTAGGATAGTTTACATACATTCAAGTATCCACACTTCGGAATAGTCGGCGCTATTCACACTAAGGATAATTTTCAATTGTCAGTAGAGTAACTCTTACCCCACCCTTCTAACACGTAAAATTACGAACTCGTTTTCCTCTGAACGCACCGCGAAGTGACAGTTCTAAGAGTTCCACTTGAACATAAATTACAAATCAAATTCGCACTTTCACACGGAAAATTCCCTAATTTCAGACACACATGAAATCCGTACAGGACTCTCACCTGTTTATAGAAATCATGCACCGTTAGCAAAATAACGACGTTATCCGTACAGGACTCTAACCTGTTTATAGATATAAAACATGTACCCCTACAGGACTCTAACCTGTTTATAGATAATCATGGACCGACGTTATCCTACCCTTCACTCAAGCTCGAATATAACTAATACTCTTATCACAGTGAGTTTTATGGAAGGCGCTTTGTCCCTATTCTCATGCTGCTCTAATTTCTTAGAAAATCCTCACTTTACAAGATTCACACCTAGCCCTAACACTGTGCTGCTCGACGACAACACTATGGTACACGGCGGTACCTCTTGTGATACTCGACGATATCACTGCAAACAGAACAGATGGCTTGCGTGACTAATTTCTCGCCACACAATCTATACCGGTATAGCTTACAGATAGCACGAAAAACAAACTCAACATGTGTTAAAACATCGATCCTATTTCCATACCATAACACTTTAGTAACCCTTAGCAACCAATATATTACCTTGGTTACCCTTAGCAACCATCAATTTCTGCTACCAGAGAATTGATCCAGCGGCCTATAGAAAATATATCATAAACAACGCTACCCAACTTCATAACCTATAAACAAAATTCTACACTAACTTATGGACCCATTTATAAACATGACATATTTTGGGCCTACTGAATCAGGTGGTCAGACTAAATCTTTATACACATTATCTACAAACTATATACAATTTTATACATCTGTGGAAAGAATATTGTCATTAGAATAAATCCTAACCATTTAAACGACCACCATTGGCGATGGGATCTAGCTAATAGTAACCTACACTTCTGAATAATCAAGACCAGCTTGTTTGTCAAAAGTAAGATTTTATTTACTAAATTATGGTATTTCAAAATGTAATTTTATAAATGCATTTTTATTAGCATTAAAGTAAGCATGTTTGATAGGTTTCATAGAAAATTACAGTTTAAGTAAGAAATTCAAAGTTTAATTAAGATTTTAGCAGTTTAGCATTTCTAAAGCCTAAGTCCCTAGCTAAGCTAAATAAATGGAAATTAAAGTAAAGTTCTTTGAGGATTCTTACGTGCTCCACGCAAAGTCCAGCAGCACTTCACCCTCATCGGAAAGTCAGAAAGCAGCAGCCAGCCCATCCCTAGGGGCATGACTTTTTATACCTTTCTATGCTAGCTAAATTGAGCAAAGGAAAGTTTTCAAAAATCCTCGAAGTCCCATTGGCTGAGAGTGACAAGTGACATGTCACCCACTTTTCAAAAGTTCCATTAGGTCACGTTTCTTAAAGACCATTGTCTTTTCCGAATGCAACCAGGAGCTTCCTTGGTTTGCAACAATTGTAAATCAATATTCTCACAGTGTTCATTTCGTTTCCGCGGGTGCCAAGTTAGAGCTGACAAAATTGTCCTTTATCACATATTCGTCCTTGGCCACGTCCGACAGAATGATGACAGCACATCAGTTTTTGCTTTGTGAATGTAGCTTTGACGAACACTTTTTTCAGAATGGGCTTCTCGTGACTTGTGCAGAAGTAAAATTCAGCTTTTAGCAAACTCGAGTAAACTAGGCCCAAAAGCAATCAACTTATGCTTTCTAGTAATAAACAAAAACAAGAAAAGTATTAATTAAAGAAATAATGTTGGTTCTGTATCCACCCTAGGTTTACTAATTAATTAACCCTCCCGATTAAACTAATGTTACCTAGCAAATGCAAACAAATAAAGCAGCGTTTATATCTACCAGTCTTCATTAATCCATGAGACTTATATGCACCTAGAATAGTAGAAATGACATCACATAGACAAGGAAAAGCAAATTAAGCACATGCTTCTTTTAAGTTTGCTGCAGTTAGTAATGACAAAAACGAAAACGACAAATTATTTTTTATTATTTTGCACGAACAAAAAGATGCAACATTTATGCACGTTCATGAGCACACATGTTAGTCCCCCCATGTGTAAAGTTTAATCTAGGTTGTATTAATACAATACATCACAAATCATTAATATTATTATTCATGTTATGGAAATGTGACTGCGAGTTTAAACAAAATTTTGTTTTCTATCTCGCTCCATCAGTACGAAAACAGACTAAACATATAACACAGCCCAGCAGGTCCAAAGTTAGAAAGTACAGCGCACCAAGGCGAAAGGCCAGGAAAGCTGCTAACTCACATACAAATGTAGATGGAATGAATGCAGTAATAGAAATAGAAAATGAAGTGTCCCACGGGGTGCCGCAGAGCACAGGGGACAAATCTGATATAGATGCTGCAAATGACCACCTGTTGGAAAGAATGGGTGAACTTTTTAGCATCTACTTGTCCCCAATAGAATCTAGACTCATACGGATTGAAAAACAACAAGCTGAGCTAAGCGCACCCACTAAAAATACTCCTAGTGATGGTGATCCAAACTGTATGGGATCTAAACCTAGGAATAACACAGCTCCCACTACGGTTGTAAAGCCTAAAACACCACAAGCCCCATGTAAGGGAACTGCTGCTAAACAACCAGCAGCAAACACTACCACTACTGCTAATCTCACTGCCAATTCCCATAAGACTATGGTAACACAGCCAGGGAAGGGGTCAAATACTGCCCAAAGTACGGAAATCCAAACTAGTCAAACTAGTCAAACCAATAATTCCATCCAAAATCCCCCAAGGGTCCATCCCGCTCAAAATATGGTAACCAACACGAGGCAGATCCCTTCACGCATTAGTCTGCCACCCGAATGTGGGGCATACGTGCTGGTCCTGGTAAATGTTTCTAAACTTAGGAAGGATCATGGAGAAACTCCCATATCCCCTAAAAATAAAATCTTACACTGGTTAATTGCAAATTGCAATTTCCCAATGGAAGGGGCAAGGGAGATTATTCACACCCAGAGAGTGGGATGGGTAGGCCCGCTGAGGAAAAAGTTTGAGGGGGACTGTATTATTGTAAATTTTAAAAACCCTCAATGGGCGGAAAAAACCTTGGCCAGTGCACCACTACCTTCACCATGGGAATTTAATACCACTCTGCTCCCATTGGGCTATTTTTTTTATAGACATTTGATTCCCCCCAAGCCAAATATGGCAAATAACTCTGTTGTGCCCTCCCGGGACTTAAACTCAAACTTAAATTTTGGTGCTGGGAATAGGTTCCCACCCTTTCGCCAGAACCTGGATGCTAATTTCCTGAAGGGTCCTGTATTACGCCACCAGGCCCCAATGTTGGCACATCAACTTCACTATACCCACTCCCCCATAATGCCCCAGTATGACCATAGGGATAGATTTTACCCTACAATTATCCCCAACCAGTTCATGTATCAAAATGAAGTAAGGCCACTATTTAATATCCCAACCTATAATAGGTTTGAACAGGCCTTGTCAAATTTAGATGACCTGGACTGACTGGTTACTGGGGCAGGTGACAATACTGACAATACTGGAAGTACAGTTACAAGCAATGATTACAAGGGGTGCCACCTAACAGAGGACGAAAATACAATTGAGGGAAAATTACTTGGTGTCATGGATGTTAATAGTGGTCACACAGCAGTTGACAACAGCAACGAGGAATGTTTATTCGCATTACTAGGCAATGCTGATCTGGGAATATCATCGCCTGATCTGGATGTGAATATACTGAGGAATCCTGGGACCAAGCTTACTAGACACCGCGGCTAGAGCGTTCTGAAAATCCTTAGCTGGAATGTAGCTGGGTTAGAAGCAAGGCTTTCAGACCCTGAATGGGTTAAGACAATTGATGATATCGACATAGTTATGTTTCAGGAGACATGGGCTGTTGAAAACCTTCACATCGAGGGATACCACTGTGTTAGTGTAACAGCGTCTAAACCCAGCCTTGGCCGAGCAGTGGGCGGTTTGTTTATAGGAATTAAGACACTGGCTGGCGGCACAATCAGAGACTTTTCAAGAGGAAATCTGAATATTCAAATTTTAGAATATAAAACAAAGACCAGGATTTATCTAATTATTTTTTATAATAACGATTTTAATTGTGTACCAAACAAAAACTTTGAGGCTCTTTCAAAAACCCTACATAATTTGGAATCTAGTCTACAACTAGATATTGGGACAGGGATCTTGATTGGGGGTGACTTCAATGCAAATATACCTATAGATTCTGAGTTCAAGGACAGGACCTATTCAGACCAAGCAGAACGAAGGGGCACTGAATTAGGGAATATTTTATCCGAGTTCAACCTTGGTGACGCCATGGAAATAGGCTATAATCCAAGTGCTCCCCATGCTCCTACGTTTAGAGGTAGGGACTGCAGTTCCACCATTGATTACATCTTTATGACGCCCCATCTAATAGATTGTGTAGTTAAATCTACAGTGATGGAGACATCGTTTGGGGATCACAATCCATTAATAGTCACCCTAGATGTAGCCCCTAGTTCTGTTTACTCAAATATAAATGGTGCAAGAGATATTACACCCTCGGCTGATGGCCTGAGATTAAAATGGAGGGGGGTTGATAGTGGGGCAATTTTGAACACTGCACAAGTTAACCACCCCCACCTGATTAACTCCTGTTTATCCATGGACGGCAATCATCATAGGATAATTGCCGACTTTGGCAAATTATGTTTAGTCATAAAAACTCTTCTGTCAGTCCCAAGGGTAGAGACATAACCAAGATGGTTCGACTCGGCCTGTTCACTGGCAAACAGGGACTTAAGAAGGGCACTCTCCACTAACCCTAGGTGCACTACGGCTGTCCAAACAGCCAGGAAACAGTATAAACTCACAATAACAGTTAGAAAGGCAGCACTGCTTTCAGAACAGTGGGATTCACTGGTCGCCAGCGCAAATCTGGGGGGCAGTGGGCCCTTCTGGTCTGCAGTTAGGAAAACTAGAGAAATGGGTAAAAAGTTAACACCAATTAGCTGTAACATAACTAGCAGTGTTTGGGAGGCCCATTTTTCAAAAATGTATGCTGCCCCACCTGAGGAGGCGATGACTTACAGCCTAGGACAGCTGAGTGGCCTACAGATTGATGTCCATGAAGTTGAAACAGCTATAAAAGAAAGTCTTGGAAACAAGGCTCCAGGCCCTGACGGTCTGCCCATCGATATTATTAAGTATAGTCCAGATTTATGGGCACCAATCTTAGTTAATGTCTTTAGCACCATCGTCCCAATTTTTAAAAAGGGAGATTGGACGGTAATTAACTGGGTCCGACCTATCTCCCTTCTGGATAACACCCTAAAACTCTTGGGACGAGTAATTTATAACAGGGTGCTCGAATGGACTGAAAACACAGAGTTATTAGACCCGTGTCAGATGGGATTCAGGAGCGGGGTGGGGACAGTAGAGCAATGTTTGAATTTAAAATTGATAATTGATAAGTATAACATTGCTCGATCATCTCCCATTTACCTTGCTTTTATGGATCTCTCTTCTGCTTTTGATCTAGTGAACAGATCAAAACTCTGGACTATCTTATAGAATTATGGCCTAGATGAGACCCTTGTTAATTTCCTGGCTTATCTACACACTGATCTAAAAGCACAGGTCCGGATTGGGACGGGCGGAGAGGTCTCTGGAGCCATTGATATTGGTAGGGGGGTGAGACAGGGGTGCGTTTTAGCACCCCTGTTTATCATCTATATTAATGGCCTATCTTGAACCCTCAAACAAGTCACCAGCGATGTTCCGATAATTATGGGGAAACCTCTTTCAGTTTTATTATACGCGGATGACGCGGTGCTTATGGCCCGCACACCAAATGCCCTCCGTTTACTTGTTCAAAGTTTTGTTAAACATATGGATGGACTGGATCTGCGTGTAAATTTTAAAAAGTCTTTTATTATTAAGTACGAGCGCAAAATCCGTTCCGCTCGCGGATTTTGCGAATTTTCAGTAAATTCGCGATCCGCGAACTCCCGCGAATTTACCGAGAATTCGCAAATCCGCGAGCGGCGGATCCGGGGGCAAAAGTTGAAGCCTGGCCTGTTGTAACTATTTTACGATGGCGCCGGCAAGCTGCCAGCGCCATCCTAAAATAGTTACTAAGTTAGCTTCAACAGGAAGCTCTAATAGATAAAATAAAGCAGGTGCTCGATTTTATCTATTAGAGCTTCCTGTTGAAGCTAATTTAGTAACTATTTTAGGATGGCGATGGCAGCTTGCCGGCGCCATCGTAAAATAGTTACAACAGGCCAGGCTGGTGTGCTTTCTTTTCCCAAATCTACTGTCGAAAATCAGCTGTGATGCTGGATAGAGGCCTTTGCATCCTTGACTTTCACGAGCGCAATCCCCTTGCTGTTCCTGTGACCAGGAGCTTCTGTCTCTTCATTTACTGCTCTGTTCGGTCTCAGACCTTTTAAACACACAAGAGGCATGTGCACTCGCATGGAAGCCCCGCCCCAAATCCGCGGATCCGCAAATCCACAAAATCCGCCGATTTTGCGGATCTACGATCCGCAAATCCGCGGATCGTGGATCCGCAAAATCCGCCCATGCCTATTTGTCATGTCATGTGGCCCTGGGAAGCGGAAGCTCAATACTATACACATAGTGATAGACAAACTTGAATCTGTCCCTACGTTTCCTTATTTAGGGTTGGTTTTCGCTGCGAACGGCTCGTGGAGTGGGCATTTGGCCCACGCCACGAGCAAGTTCACGAAAGCCACCAATTCTATTCTGAGCTTGCCCCGCCCGAAGAAAATAGGTGCCACAAGAGCCATTTAAAAAATATTTAGATTACAGTGCTCACCAGTAGCTTCTTATGGAGCAGAGGTTTGGGGGTTGGGAGATAGCGCATGCATTCAGCGGGAAGAAAGCCGCTTTTGCAGAAAAGTACTGGGCGCCCCAATCTCATCCTCTGATTTTATTTGTCATAATGAACTAAACCTCCCCTATGTATGTGATTTTATTAGAGCTAGACCAGCATTATTTTGCGTTAAGGTCTGGAGGAACAATTCAGCCACTCTCACACAAAATATTATAAAATATTGCTTAAACTGTGAACGTGGCATTAAGATCCCATGGCTCTTAGGAGTTTTTAAAACACTAAGTGCCGTGGGCAAAGGTGATCTTTTCTCCGACCCCTCCAAGATTGAGCTCAAGGATAAAACAGAGGTTAAACATGCACTGTATGCACTTTTTAAATCTGAAAGAATGGGAAGAGAATTAATAAAATCAACTGTTGCAAAATATATGGGAAACGAAATGTGCAGATATCCACTCCCGCTCTATCTTACTCTATCCATGACCAACTGGGAGAGATCACTTTTGTTTCGTTTAAGAGCGGATTCAGTGAAATTTTTGTTGTCCTTACCTCTGGGCTATCGACATAGCACTGACTTCAACCCATGCCCGTGTGATGGTGTCAGCACACAGTATGATTTACACTTCCTGTTCTTCTGTAAATTTCATTTAAGATATATTAATTGGTTTTTAATAATAATAATAATAATCCACATTTGTAAAGCGCACAATCACCCGTAAGGGTCTCTAGGCGCTGGGGGCCGTCGGGAAGATTAAGCAAGCTATTGCCCCGAGTCACATGGTGCTGGGCTAACCTGCCGCCGGAGCCGGGGATCGAACCCTGATCCCCAGATTCCAGCGTCAGTCGCCCTGGCCGCGGTGCCACACCTCTCCATATTAACTCCATATTTTAGGAAACATCGACCCCTCTCGCTGGAAAAGTCTTATCTGATGTTGGTTTCCCTGGACTCAGATGAACTAATTTTCCGCACTAGCACTTTATGAGACTGTTAACGCGAGTGCGTAAAATGATGGAAAATCCTTGAAATTTGCCTCACTAGAACTGTATTGCACTGTATTATATATATTTTTAAACTTGATAATCTCGTAATAATGTGTTATGCAAATGAATTGTTGTTTTTATGTGGTACTTTTATGAATTTTATGAAATTCGAATAAAGGTCTTTTGAACTTGAACTTGTATTAGCCCTTGTTGGATTTGAGGATGACCTATGGGAGGAACCTTGTTCGTAGATATGATGCAGGTCGTGGGTAGCCCCTGCCTGGTTTCCAAGAACCCTGATGAATATGTATTCATATAGATAAAGACATAGAACGCTATTGTTTGGGGAAAACCCTCCTTCTGCACATGGGGCTAGAACTAGGTAAAGGTTCAAACCTAAAGGCTAGTTACTGTGTCGTTTAAGGTAGGGGAGTAATATAGGTGGTGTATGGTATTACCCAAGCCTATATTATGGTACCTTTATGAAACATAACAATGAGACCTTTTCTAAGAGGTGTCTATGTCTTCTTCAGAACCAGGAGATCTTTTCTACTTCGCTTTTCAAACCCACAGAAGAAGCCTCCTATCACCATCCTTTCAGATGTTAGTATAAGCCCTTTCTTAGATGACTGACATGGTTGTATTAATAGGTACTTTTTCCAATACCGGGGTGAAGAAAACTGAGCTGAGCTCAGGGAGACTCACTTCACATGAAGTGCCGTAGAAAATCTGAGGAAGTCACCCTCTGTTGGGAGTGTTCTAGAGGGTGCAGTCACCCGATTGCCTAAAGTTTAGGTCCTTTTAAAGGATATGGGTAGGCTATTAAAGAGATTTGCCAATGCAACCTATGATAATATGATGTACTTCTTTATTATTGTAGCGTGGGACTCCCCGCTTGATGACGGGGAATGATTCAAGCATTTGAATCCATGAAAGATCCAATACTGGATTCTTTCGTAAATATTGTATATAACTTTGTAGCCGTGAAGAAGTCCCAAGGGGGGGAGGGGGTTAAACATGTTGGCTATGGCTACAATCAAAATGTTTTTAAAGAAGATCATGAATAAAGGTATTTTACAATTACTCTGACAACTAATTGTATTACATGGAACCACACATCCTTTGACTAATGTTTATGATGCAGACTACAGAACTTGATTCCACTTGATACTTGGAGTGCTCAGTACCCATATTTGTTTCATTTAGTAGCATTGTATTTCAGTGGCAAATACTCCGCGCTCGACATTTTTAAGACCAGATTGACAAATAATATGGCACCCAAGACCTATGCTAATTGTAAAGTCATAAAAGGCGGACAATAGGTTTTAAGAAAATAACCTTGCTAGAAATCAGGGTGTGTACTCAACAGGGGCAGCCATTAACATTAATACTAAAGCAGAAACTATGAAAATTGAAGTGTTTCATTAAAGTGTATTTTATCAAGACAATTGCTAGTAAACACTAAAAATAAACATGTGGGAAAAAAAAACGTTTCACCAATTGTTGCAATGGAAACATGCAAGAATTACTTAGTCGTACACTACAAATATGTCTCAATTTAGAAACAAAGGTGGGAAGAAGGACAGTGCCTTCAAGTAGCTATGAGTCTCTAGGACATGGAAAGTGCAGCCTAGAGGGTGTTTTTCTGGCAGTCTGTGCAGGATGCCTTCATATACAGGATCAGAGCACTAGGAATAGGCAGAGGACACATTTAGTGCACAGAGCTATAAAATCAAGCTGCCTGCAACAGGTGCACCTTTAGAGTCTAGGAAGCCTGAACAGGATGCTCCAGATCCTTGCCTCCACCCACTTGTCCAAGTAAATTACTCTGCTCTCTAGCAGAGGAATGAAAGGCCTTTGCACACAAAAGAACAATTAACGGTGTTTGACACTGGTCCTGGGAAAGGTGGGGTGTGGGGACTAAATCTGCATGAAGTGGTGAAGGTATGAGAATGGACAACTGGGGTTGAGATATCATGAAATGACTCTGCATCAGAGTGTGTAAATGGATGGACATTCTACAAAGCACACGGGGACTGCATGAAGTTTTTTAACTGCTTGGCTACCTAATGTATAGCACACCATTCGTATCCTTTTATAGCATGGGTATTCAAAAACATTTTGCTAGGGCCTAGAAATGTGGTCTGATGTGATTGAGTGCAGCATTGATACCAGCAAGGGGGCAGCCAGGGTTTGCGGAGGGGTTTGTGGCAGGGTGGGTATAAGGCAGCTAGGCGTATACATCTAGTGTCTCAAATGCACAACGTGAAACCAAAAACTGGGATTAATCCCCGCTTCTCCGTTTAACCAAACTGTGATCCTAGGTAATCATTTTACCTCTTTCATTCCTTGTTCTTCATTAGCACATAAGGACCTTAAAATACATTACTTCAGGATGTGTGCTGTACAAAGCCTTCTCCAGGGTTTGCTTTAATAATCTATAGTTTGTTCATGTATAATAGAAATTCCTGACCCCAAAAGGTGCACATGGATTGCCTCATCTGTACAATAATGGCATGGTTATCAGGCTGTAGGGAACATTTAATGTTTCTCAATTTATGTCTGATAACTATCACTTAAAAAATACTGTACAATGCACTGATAATCTAATGTACTAAGGTGAAATGGTTCTGCATGTTAATGACTAACAGACTATCATACTTTTACTGCAAGATGTTTCTTTAAATGATGGTGTTCCTAGAGTTAAGCGATTAAGGACACCCTAGGTACTTTAATTTCAATTAATCTTTAAATTAATGCTTTTTTTAACATATTTATAAGTGGGAAATCACGTTAACATTATCCCAGTGCTTCTTGACTAGGTGGGCGAATGTAAAGGTCAGGAGTCCCACTGTTCTATAGGATCATTCCATACATTACAGCAGATATTACTGCAGATATTACTGCAGAGCACAAGATTTCTATATATAGAAGTAACTGGGACACAGACTGCATGCATACTCTATGCAGATGCAGGCCAGTTTTACATTAGACTGCAGTTAGTATTGTTCCTGCAGGACAGTCAGCTTGGCTTCTGAGGTAGCTTTGTATGACGTAGCTAATGCAAATAATATGTAGTCCCATGTAAATGTAGATAGTTGACAAGATGATTACAGATATTGCATGGTACATTTAAGGACAATAGAGTCCTTAATGGCAACTATGTGCCTGAAGAAAATCAGTCCCTCTTGTGACCATCCTAAATTGACACAGGGTAAACGTGGAGTGTACAGTTGTCAATTTTGTTTAATTTATTTTCTATCTTCACTGTATTTTTTATCTGTTGAATGAATTTTGAATAAAATGGATCTTCCCCTTCTTCCTTTCACATCAGTATGCAAGTGGGAGTCCATACCATGCTCCCATTCCATGTATATGCACATCCCTAAATTTCTAACATGGAGGCCATAGAGGCTCGTTGACGCTCAGCAGTTGAAGTAGACCTCAATTGTCTTCACTTGGTGAACGTCCGGTCACACTCACCTCAACATGATAGCTATGTCTTGGCAGGTGACTGTCTAGCAGTCCAGGGAGACACTCCCTGCGATAGCTTCCAGTTCGTCTTCACTTAACTGAGACACAGCAGTGGGCCTTGTCCATGAGAATAACAGCCTATGGAGACATCCCTGCATGCTCGAGGTTAGTCTTCCCTGTGCTTCCTGAATATAGTGAGGTGCAGGAGTGAACTTTGTCCACATGTCTATCTTTCGGTTATTTGTGATTATTGCCACACATCCACCCTTAGACTGGTGGAAATGGTTTGCTACCACTCTCAAACTGAATACTTGTTTTAGTTTCTCTGCAACTTCTAGCATACCGGTAAGATAACTATAGGATTGTTGTGCTATCATTTGACTTATTGCAAATTTCTCCAGGTCAGTCAGTTGAAGTAGTGCACCATGAATCATATATAGTTATGCAGCTTGTGTCCATGATTGCCTACACATGAGCTTTGCACTGCAGAGCACCCTGTACAATTGGGAATTTCGACCAGCCCACACTATGCGATTAGTTCAGTTCATATGTGAATTTACACATGAGAAACCACAGTGGACACAATTTCTTACACTAGTTCACACACTGGAATCACATTAGACACTAATGACTGGTTCACAGTAAGGAACCTTTGACATAGAAGTGCTACCCACTTTGTACATGCAACTGAAACATGTTGCATGAGATTTTCTACACAGTAACACTGTTGATACTCATCACCCTGGATTACTCCTCTCATGCCAGTGGGGTGATAGGAAATTGATATCCACATACTTAGTATGACTATTTCTTTCATACCTGTATTTTGTTTTAGACTGATTAGACCTGCCAAATATGAATTGGGTAATAACGTTGACAATATATCCCTTGGTTTCTCGACTATCTCATATTGGCACATACTCTGAAATTGTTAACAGGCCTAACAATATTATTTCTTAAAGTAGAAACAAGGGATTATATAGACTGTTGCTGTACTGTGTCATGAATCATTTAATGTCAACATTGTTTGTGTACAGCGCTATCAGCACTATAGCCACTCATAAAACAAAGATTTGAAAAATATATAACCGCAATTAAGAAAAAGGAAGCCCGGACTTGACTCCGTTGTCGGGTGTTTCATTTATTAATTGATGTTTTGTGAACTCTTTAGAATTGGATTACCAGTGAGTAATTACTCACTGTAATACTGCAAAAGTCCATTGGGATCTTTGTTCTTCTGATTTTGCAGAGGCAAAGTAGGCTTACCTTTAATTAAGTATACATAGATCAGTGAAGAAGCATACCAATATGCCCCATGACTGGGCTTAAACAACTGTTTGTGGTGCGCTAAGGAAGAGCTGGGGCACCACCACCATTATGCCCACATCTTGAGGGACGCTGCATGCTATGCAGCAGGCTCCAAAGAATGATTCTAAAAGCCTCAACCAACCTCTTGCAGGGGGTTGAATCCCTGACTCCAGGAGAGGTTTGCCATAAATGTTAATCACTCTCAAAGCTTGAGCTTTTCCTCCTGGGCTGTGGAGTGCACGGACCCTTTTGATTGGACTTATGACTGTAATGGTAGTAGTTCTTATTTGAAATTGCTTTACTGACAACATTGACACTAACAATGCAGTGTTTGCCATTGTACTGAATGCTATTGATGATTAATATCATGAATATTGATTTTAGTGGTGGTGTAATGCTAAATTATGACATGTGGCTATTTTCATTACTGTGATGACACCCATGAAAGCCAGTAGGCCTGCCCTCTGCATGTTAACAACCCCTTATATTGTGATGTTATATCTGGTATAAGAGGGACATCTGTTATGGGTGGGTGTATTGCGATTAAACTACAGGTGTAATGTTATACTTTAAACTATCTTATGTATATATTAGTAATTTATTGCGTATTTAGTAATGTGGGTGTAATAAAAATACTACTCCTTTGTCAAAGAAAAGACAATGAATGGACAATGATTTATTGATATTGAATAGGTAGTGTTTTGGTGTACCAGAAGATAGTGAATATTGATATATCACACCTACTCTCCTGACCTGAGTAGGCTGAGATAGGTCTGCTTTGCTATCCTGAGAGAGCTAAGTACTACAGTGGGGTACTTGTTTTCTAGAAATAAAAGACCGTTGCAGATTTATTACATTAGTAAGATTCTTATACCTGGCTACTAATACCCATTTTCTTACAGGCATCCAGCAACATAATCAAACAATTGATTAAAACAGCAGAATGTGAAAAACAGAAAATAAGTAGATGAGTTAACCAGGAAAACTGAGGGCGCCTATTAGCAGCCATGTGACATAAAATAATTTTGAAATCCTCAAAGCAGTTTAAAGAGCACATCATTAGGAGGAAGAATAACAAAATATAGAAGGGACCAGTTGGACTGCCAACTAGGTCGCTTTTACTCATTTGCAAATATATACTATAATCTACACAAAACATCACCAATGAGGGTGACAACATAACCCACAAGACATCCAAAAATCAGCTCAACTACAGATTCACCAGGGAGTGAAGTGGAAGCTATCTTTTTATCCAGGTATGTGCTCGTTTGGTTGGTCCTAATGAACTTGTAATACAGTTACAGTGTTGTAGATTGGCTCAATTGCTGAATATATTTTTTGCAGGATGGCCACCTATCATAGTGACCAGAATTGCTCTGTGACATTTGGAATACCAAAGTTTGGTTTTTTTGTGACTACATATTTTCGGGTAAAATGGTGTTTTATATTGATTCCATGTATATACCGGTCTTGCGTGCATGTTATTACGGAAATAACGAGATTCATTTTATTGCAGTAATTGGGAAGTTTTCCACGTATTTGGAAAATTATTTGAAGGTATCCTAAAGGAATCTGTGACATGGAATAAATCGGCGCCAATGAAGACTGTTTCCTAAAGGTATTAAGGTTTTTATTCTTGGCCGCATGCAATTAGAGAGGGCTATTGCCGGATATTTGAATTGGTAATATCATTAATATTGGACATACTTGATTTTTTTTCATCAGTATTGGTAGAATACGATCCCGTGACTACAGTGGCCGGTATTGCGATTTTCAAAGTGTGAGATTTGGTGAGGAATCCATCCAGTTTTGTTTATTTGGTTGTTAGATGTGGGCACTTCATGGTGATATTCTTTGTGCATATATTAGTATGCGACACATTTTCTTGTTGTACAAAAGGGGGTGGTGATGGACGGAGCATCTGAACCAATCAAACACTCACACCCAGTCAACTGATCTGGGTTGAATCAATCACCACTCTTTAGCCCACTCTGCCACCCCAGTTCAGACATGGATGCTTGATTCTGGTCCTGGGAAGACATGACTTGGCAGTTTGGGCTGGACTGTTCCCATGAGGCACAGGGCCAAGACTGATTTGCATATGGCCATGTCTGAACTGGGGTGGCTTGGTGAGCAAAATAACAATGGATTAAACCCAGATCTGTGACTGGGGGTGAATGTTTTGCCATTGTGCAACATTCCGTCCATCATCTTGTGTGTTTTGCTGTTCACCCTATATGGGTATGGTATGCCCAGACGTGTGTCCCGTGCTCAATAAGCCTCTGGAGTCAAGCTATCCTGGCTGAAGACGGCTGATAGCCAGAAACCGGTCCTAGGATGCTTGATTCCGGTCCGGAAAAGACATGACTTGGCAGTTCGGGCTGGACTGTTCCCATGAGGCACAGGCCCAAGACTGATTTGCATAATGCCATGTCTGAACTGGGGTGGCTTGGTGAGCAAAATAACGATGGATTAAACCTAGATCTGTGACTGGGGGTGAATGTTTTGCCATTGTGCAACATTGCGTCCATCATCTTTTGTGTTTTGCTGTTCACCCTATGTGGGAAGGGTATGCCCAGACGTGGGTCCCGTGCTCACTAAGCCACTGGAGTGAGTCAAGCTATCCTGGCTGAAGACAGCTGATAGCCAGAAAACGGTCCTAGGATGCTTGATTCCGGTCCAGGGAAGACATGACTTGGCAGTTCGGGCTGGACTGTTCCCTTGAGGCACAGGGCCAAGACTGATTTGCATATGGCCATGTCTGAACTGGGGTGGCTTGGTGAGCAAAATAACGATGGTTTAAGCCCAGAGCTTTGACTGGGGGTGAATGTTTTGCCATTGTGCAACATTCTGTCCATCATCTTGTGTGTTTTACATTTTCTTGCTGGTTTGGTGTTTGAATAATTATCAATTTTGGTTGTCTTATTGGCTTTTTTTCTGAGTCTTCTTTAAATAACACACTGGTGTTATTTCACTTTCTTTTTTTTCTCTCTTTGGGTTCTTTTTTCTTGTTCGCTATTGCACAACAGAGTTAGGTCATCATCAATGTATGAATAAATTACATTGACTGTATTACTATTTGTCTTGAGAATCTTAAGAATTAAATATATGATTATGTTGATATTGTATTTACAGCCCTGAAGAATCCCCATTTGGGGCGAAATCTTTGGCGGTGTTATTCCATCATCCTGTACAATCAGTGGTCCTAGAAATCATTAAAAGGATCATCTCTGTGAAATCACTGAAGAGTCTGGATTCATCAATGTTGTGTGCATTTGTGCTCTAAATAATATCCGTGTTGCCTCTGTGCTTTTTGTATTGTGAAGCATCTACAGCACAAGTTTGAGTACATTTAGTTTTTTTTTTTTTTAAAGAGATCAAAAACCCTAAGAAACCCAAACTTACAATATAGAAGAGCTCAGCAAGAAAAGCAAACCAAACAGGATCATCCATCAATTTCAGTTAGAATATTGCATGCATTAAAGGAGGAACAGGAGAAGGACTGACAAACCTAACCAACAAATTTTGAACCTTTCCATCATCAATCTCTCAGTATATCAAAGTATCAAACCCAGGTCAGCTACCAGGGTCTACCGTTTTGTCCTATGGCTTTCTGGAACCTAGTGGACACTAAAACAGGCTTGCACAAATTCATTTATAAACTAAAAGTTGAGCCATCATAGTCTGAAAAATACCACGATCAAAAGCTACTGCCCAGCACCTGCCAGCTCAACAACCATAAACTAATTAGAGAGAATCCATCTTCTATCAGGACTATCTATTATAGATACAATCATAGATCCTTATCTCATTCAGAAGACTCATAACAATCCATACCATGACCAGCAAGTTGGACAATGAACCCTCTCATTCCATTACTACCTCCACGTAATACTATTGATTCATTTTATGTAGCCATTTTTTGGGACAGAGTAAGAACATCCCAAATGAGGGAGAAAAAAAAAAAGAAATCTCTACCCTCTAATATCAATAAGAAACACAAGCTATTTGAACACTTACACCAAGAACCCATAACTCAAACCAGAAATCCTCATTAAATAAGGATGCAATTTAGTCATAGTACAGGTCAAGGATTACATTCAGAAAGCACAATTACACAACACCAGCTGAAAACCAAAAATATATGGCAATCCCAACAAAAGGGAAACTGATATGGAAACCAAATTGGAAGAATGGTACCATCAGGGGCAGTTGACATTTGAAAATAATTATTTATAGAATATCCAACAAAGGCAGCTTTTTATATTCTCCCAACAATTTACAAAAAATTTTCCTTTCATTTCGACAACCAATAATAGCAGGTATAGACTCAAGTTGCTCATGCTTGGGAGAATATATAGGCTAACACTTACAAACGTTGCTGAAAAAATTACTATCATATATCAGAAACACCAAGGACACCCTATACAAAGTGGATAAAATTGAATGGTAAAAGGACTACATCTTGGTGAGCACAGATTTATAGATATGTAAAGACTGCATCATGAGCATGGATACAAGCAGTCTGCAAAGCACTGTCTACGGAATCAATACAAAATATGGAATCCATACTATGATATGGGAAATGTTACACTTCCGTCTGTCAAATCATGTTTTACATTTCCCCAAGAACACTTCTTGAAGGGGACTGCAAGAAGAGCAAATGTAGCTCTCCTGTATGCCTGCATACTAATGGGGGAAGTGGAAACATTTTGGTGATGTGCAGCCATGTTTCAAGATTTCCCCTCAAACATTTTTGGGGTGTTACATAGATTACATACTATGCATCTTGCAGGGATCATCAGAAAGCCTCAAAACCTACTTCCTAATTATAAAGCGAGAAAACATGAACTAATTCATAGATTAGAACAGAGGATACAAAGGATCACAATTGGAAAAATTGTATAAGAAACCATGAAAATTAATTGTAGAAACTTTATTTCTGGGGTCAAGAACAAACTAATACCTCTCGTAGGGAAATACTAAAATGAAAGTAGAAGATAAGGTCCCTGATATAGTAGAAAAGTGCAGAAAAATACATTCTATATATTTAGGATTTAGGCCATACTCGTATGCCTGAGCCCTCTGCTGAGCCTCACATGAAAGTTCTATAACTCTTAAAACTCAAAGTAGCACTGAATAAATGCAACAAAGCTCATGAATCGGATCTTATTAACTTGCTAAAAAAAAGTACCACATGCTACGGCTAGATTTTACAAAGCATTACATTCCAATACAATCAATAGAAAGTTTACTCTAGAAATCCAAAATAAATGGCAAAACACTTTTGACAGATCCCAGCCAAATATATATGAACGTTCTTGGAAACATTTAAAACATACATTACAAAACTAAACAAAATATCTCCTTTATCATTTCAATGTAAACTTTGCCAATATAATAAACCCTCTGGACACCTGAACCTTATCACAACTGGACTTTTCAAATTCAGCCATGGTTGGAGTTTCCACGATGAACCAGGCCTGCTAGAACATATGTTCTACAATTGCAAGATGGTTCAAACTATCTGCACATAAATTGAGAATACCATAAAAAAAAGTATTTGACATGATATTACCCTCAACTGCTACATGGTGGACTCTTGACCCATGATCCCTTACACATACTTCGGACCTGAACACCAACTACCTCAGTATTCTCAATCTATTATGAACCATAGGGATTTTTGTACAAGTGAAAATCATACCAAAATCCATCTTACCACACCCCGTGGACACAGGTTTGCTTCATCAGAAGAGCAGACAGCCCCATGTTCAGCACAAATGTTCATACCCAGGTGTAACACAAACTATTGAACACAGACTTATTTATCCAAAAAGAGAAGCCCCCAAAGTCAAGAATCATGCCCTAGACAAACATAAATAAAGTGGCTTCTGATTCATGACACTTCTTACATGCCCAGAGTGAACTCTAACATGCAGGGCAGGCTTAAACGCTGGTGGCGCGACAAACTGTCTTGGCCACCCCCACCCCCCCCCTTATAAACTTCTTGTATTCACCGTCTACCACCTGACAAAAGTGCCCCTGTTATTGCCATTGCCCGTCTCGCACATACATTTCATTTACTTTAATGCGCTTAACTGATCCATTCAGCTATCCACATATAATATAGATATGTTCTTGGAGAAGTGTGGCTCAATGGTTAGAGCGGCAGACCCTGATGCAGAGGTCTAGCCCGGGACCAGGGTTCAATTCCCTGCCTCGGCGGGTCTTGGGCTCAAAAATACCACGGACCTGATAATTCTCGCCTCGGTGCCTATTCCAATCATGGAGTCCCACTCTGCAACTCTGGGCAATAGCTTGCTAAATCTCCACAACGGCCCCCACAACGCTAAGGATGCCTGGCCTACACCTCGGGGGTGCCCAGGAGTGGACACCTCACAGGGAAAGCCAGGATGGGTTCCACAGCGGTATTCGTACAAGCGCCTTGAGACCCTTGCAGGTGAGTAGTGCGCTATACAAGTATCAATTTACATTTTACAGCCATATTAACCCTCTGCACTACGTTATGGTAAGTCAAAATTGCCAATAAACAAAACTCTGCTCTCTCTAGCAGGAACATTAATCACAAGAGCAATCTTGACATTTTTAATGCTGCCTGGCATATTGATTTACAAGAAACTCTACAGCAGGTCCTTTTAAATCGTATGGTACTGCTGAACAAGCACCTCCCCAGGTCAGTGCCCAGCGCAGCTGCATCAGTACTACCGCCCTAAAGCCAGCGCTGGTAACACGACTGCACAAGGTGCATTGGACAAACACACAACACCAGCCATTGTTTGACTCTCTCCTCTACTTGTTGTAACAATTTTTATTAATTGAAACAATACATTTTCTTACTTACTTACTGGCTCCTCTGTCTCTCCTCACCTCCTTTCTTTCACTATCGACATAGCCACTAGTTACTACTTAAACATAACCAGGTTATAAATAAGCTTTTCTTATAAATGTTTTGTTTAGTGCGGTCACAAATGTACTAGAAATCTGCACTGTACTTGTTTTGAGAGGATGTTTTCATCTTATAAAATTCACTAAAAACATAACAAAAAAAACTGATATGGAAAGGGACACATTATGACTTCTAACCGTCTAGCACAACGGGCATCATTGAATTTGCCAAATAACAAAACAGTAGCATTTACTAACTAGTGTGAAGCTTCGGTTAGTCATGATTCCGCTGCCTTTTGGAAATCGGTTAAAGTGCCCTTTTGGTGGAAAGTGATAAAGCAACTATGTATATAGCTATCACCGAAGCAGAGTGGATATCACATTGTTTAAAGCTGTAAAAAAACTATATGCCAGATGAACAGGGAACTTTGGTTGTTCCAGCTGAGGCGAAGCCCTTATTTTTAGATTTACCATTACATTTTACTCTGAGTGAGGTTAACATGGCCATAAAGTTAAGTTTGGGTGGCAAGGCCCCAGGGCCTGATGGCATCCCGGTGGACCTTTAATTTAATTTAGCACTATGGGGCCCATTATTAACACAGGTTTTCAATGCATGTTGTTCACAAGGTTTCTTTACCAACGCGGTACGATTCAATAACTGTGCCTATTTTTAAAAAGGGAGAATAGGGTGAATCCAGTCTGCTACCACCCAATCTCGCTGTTGCACTCTACAGTGAAGATTATTGGTTGAGTTTTGTTTGACAGGTTGCAGGCTTGGGCGGAAGAACAGAATATAATAAGCGACTTACAATATGGCTTCCGCAAGGGTCTAGGCACAATCAATCAGGGACTCAATCTTCATATCTTCGTAGAGAAATATACCAAGGCAAAAAAGGGAAGATTAAATTTTACTTTTGTTGACTTAACGGCGGCATTTGATTGTGTTATTCACGATAAGCTGTGGCTGATTTTAGAGGGGATGGGTGTAGATTTTTAAATAATTTGCTATTTAAGGAAGATACATTCTGGGGCAATGGCGAGGGTCCGCTACCGTTTGGGCGGTGAATGCACTTAGCACTTTAGTGTGCAGAGAGGCGTAAGGCAATGTTGCGTCCTTGCCCCGTTCCTTTTTACATTGTATATAAATCTGGAAAGTAGCTTCCGTCCTCCCCCTGTTAAAAAAGCAATACTCAGACCCCAAAGAACCCAACTACTGTAGGCCTATTTCACGGCTCCCTCTCCCAGCTAAAATCCTGGAAAAGGTGATGAACACCCAACTCAGTGCTTTTCTTCACTGTATCAACTCTCTGGACCCCTCGCAATACGGGTTCAGGGCTGATCATAGAACTGACCTGGCTCTGTTGAAATCTACAGAGGAAATCAGAGAAGCCGTAGATGGAGGAGGAAGTGCCGTTTTGATCCTGTTAGACCTGTTGGCAGCCTTCGACACGGTCCATCATAAAATTTTGATTGACCGGTTGTCTGGGATCGGTGTGGCAGGACTTGCATGGAAACTCATACAGTCGTTTTTAGCCGACAGGTCCCAAACAGTGGATCTGGATGGCAATTCATCTAAGCCATTCATACTCCCTTGCGGGGTGCCACAGGGCTCTTCTTTGAGCCCCCCGCTTTTTAACATATATGTGGCACCTCTAACGGGAGTTATTAGATCTTTTGGCTTCCAGCTCACCTCCTATGCCGATGACACACAAATTGTGTTGTCTATAAGCAAGGGAGGTAAGAAAGAGACCGGGAGCATTTTCTTGTTGGATGTCCTCCAATTGTTCAAAACTCAATTCTAATAAGACTGACGTGTTAAAGTTTGGGAACAATCCCTTGGTGTGGACACCAGAATGGTGGCCAGAAGAATTGGGTCCCTCTCCCACTCCAACCAAGAAAGCTAAAAACCTGGGGGTAGTTGTGGATGATAGACTTACCATGGGGGACCAGATTAGTCTGGAGACCTCAGCCTGTTTTATGATTCTTAGAATCATAAGGAAAATAAAGTTCTTTTTGACAGAGAACAATTTGAAGACAGTGGTCATGGCTCTGATATCATCACGGCTGGACTACTGTAATAGCTTATACCTGAATCTGCAAAAATGGCAGATGTATAGACTTCAGGTAGTCCAGAACGTAGCAGCCAGGCGGTTGTCTGGTATCCCCAAATTTGCCTCCGTCAAAGGCGAGCTCAGGAAGCTACATTGGAATCCCATAAAACAAAGATCTCGCTTTAAAGCTCTTTGTATAGCCTTTAAGGCTATCAAAGGTATTGGTCCAGAAGTCCTCAGGCATAAGTTCCAATGGTATGTGCCCAGGAGGATACAGAGATCTGCCAGTGCCAAATTAACACAAATTCCCAGGATAAAAAAACTATATTGGGGAGGCAGGAGCTTCATCCACTGCGCCTCAAGAGCCTGGAACGAGCTTCCACTGGCTATTAAAAATGCCCCAAATCGCCTTATGTTTCAGAAGAGCTTGAAGACGTGGCTTTTCTCACAGTGATAATTCAACTAGCTTCAGGAGGCCAATGCTCAGCGACAGGACACCCAAGGGTAATCGCGCGCTCTATAAGTGTTAATAACATAACATAACAAATGACTTCGAAAATATTTTGGCTCAGGAATGCAAGGACTTGCCAATAGCAGTGACTCTCCCTATTCCTGTACTCATGTATGCTGACGACGGGGTTCTTATGGTTCGCACACCGCTTAGCCTTCAAAGGATTGTGAATACCTTTGTTGATTACATGTCAAACTTAGGTCTTACTATTAATTGTTCAAAAACATTTACAATGAATTGTGGAGCAGGTTCTAACAAGAAGATGAATACTCTGGCAATACAAAGCCAATAGAGTGTACAAAAACATTTTCCTATTTGGGGATTTTATTTGACCAATCAGGAACTTGGACTCAGGCTGCCAAAACTAGAAGGTTGCTGTTTATTAAATCATTGTCACCATTATCAAATTTTAGCACGAAACTAGGAAGACGTTCCCCGATTGAATTGCTGCAGATTTATAGGGTGTCAGGATCCTCTCCCCACTGACCCAGACCATACTTGTCTGCCTGATGGTTCCGCCCCTTTCTTTCCCTTCCAGCTGCCAGATTCAGAGGTGTGTCTGCCCTGACTTGAGGCTTCCTGCGCCTTGCATGGCTAGCCCTTTAATGATCCGGTCGACGAGGAGATCGGCCTGCCCCTTGGAGGTGGGAGCAAGGAGCGTCATCAGGAGAAAAGGATCTGAGAGCCAATGAGGGAGCGATCGAGACCCGGAAGGGTCACTCAGACGAACACCTTGGGACCCGGATACCAGAGAACAGCATGAGAGAGGGATAACCGCCATTGGAGAACCTGCGGAGATAGCGGAAGAAGAGCCTGGAGGCCAACGGCTTCACGCAGCGTTCAGCCACATTCAAGGAGGAACGGGGCTAAAGCAGGTGCGTGCCCACTTCAGGGGACCCGGGAGGTTGAATGCGGTATTATCGGGAGGCAGGAGAGAGCAGGGGACATAGACAGAAAGTAGGGAGACTTCGCAGAACATGTTGCGTAAACCCCTACCCACTCCGGTGACAGCCCCCTCCTCCCACAACTTCCAAGGACTTGACCGCTGTTGCCTCCCTTCACCTCCCTCCTTTTGTGCACAACGTTGAGCAACCAGAGCACTAATTAGAGTGCATCTTATTTTCTTTCCCACCACATCCATCGGAGTAACTGCCCTACCTTCCAGTGAAGACGCGAAGGAGGAGAAAAACCCATCCGCCTGAAGACGTCACCTGGATACCCTTATGCTCTTGTTTCTTTTGCCCCATTAATAAAAACCCATGACGTAGCATTTCTGGTGTCACATTTCTGCCTGCCCTGTGTGACATTGGGCAAAGTATGTAGCTATTGCCATCTATGGAGCCAGTATCTGGGATTACGTTAATGTAAACTCACTACAGGTTGCAGAAAATAAGTTTTTAATGTTCCTTTTGGCTGTACTGGATAGTACAACAACCTATATTTGCCATTTAGAACTGGGCATGCCATACTTCGAGAACATGATTAAGATACAGCCCGTCCTCTTGTGGCATAGAGTCTGGACTGCTGATGAAACGATTTATAATCGCCATATATTGAAAAATGTCTTGTGGTGATTTTAATCTGAATCTTCCCCCAGACTGGCAATAAAGTCCAGATTTTCTATATAAAGGAAGGAAGGAAGCCAAGAGTTTTTAGTACACTACAAAAAATATGTACCACACATGGATTAGGGGACTGCTGGCAAGCAAAACACCCAACAGATCCAGGTCACATATTTTTTTCACACCCACATAAGAAACTAGCTAGGCTAGACTACATATTAATCCCTAACACAATCTTATCAGAATGCACAATAGAGAAACTTCCCCGAGTATTATCTGACCACAATCCATTGATACTTAGTATAGATATAGTAGGGCCTAGCCATAGTCAGAAACGATGGACTTTTGAGAGAGCTTTACTTCTGAATGAAGAGTATTGTCGATGTCTAAATAAGTGGATCCCAGAGTTCCTAGAGTACAATATGGGGACAGCTCCAATCGAAATAGTCTGGGACACCTTAAAGGCAGGATTAAGGGGAGAGACTTTAAGATTCTCCCTCAACCTTAACCGGGTAGCCAAAGAAGAAATGAAAATGCTACAGGACATGTGGAAAAGTAAATTTTGCCATGTTTTTGTGTCCCTACGTGTCCTCCATCTTATGTTATGTGTGCATGATTAATATGCATATGTATTCCCCCTGTTCGATTTAAGATGCAATTATAGTTGTGTCCATCCCTAATATGCCAGTTTCCAGTTCCCGTGAAAGCTACGAGTATTAGGCCTATGTAAAGTTACGTTGCCACGTTTCTCAGTGTGCACGTTATTTCATTGTAAAGTCCCCGTTTCTAGGCCTCAAAAGGGCCCGGACACCAGATTCAGCTTCTGTCTCCTGAACCCTCGCTGAGGAGCGATACAGCCCCCACCTGTATCCTCGACCCTTCACTTACTTCCTGCCTCGCAGTGCCCGGCTCGGCCTGGCTCTGCCTACGAGTCTGCCAAGAGTATGTTATGATTCTAGTTATCAGTCCAGCCCTCCTTCTCTGCATTCCTAAACTACTGAATCGCATCAATAGTTTCCGTCATTGTCTAGCCTTTACGTCTCCATGTAAGAGAAATACTGTATTAATGGTCATTTAATATTCTTCATCACGCACTACATGTAGAATAATGCATGCTCCAGTCTTAGAGTCTGTTAGCCTCTCCCCTCCTGACTCTTAGTTTATATCAACATGTCCTCTAAACATTAGATACTAGATAGGGTTTAGGTACATGTCGCCCTGACTCTCCAGACTTCAGTCTCTGCTCCTAGCACAGAGTTCATAGCCCCCAGCTTCTCCTAGTAACACGTCATTGTCAGTTTGCGCGCACCATTAGGTTAGAGGTCCCGGCTCCTTAGGTAGCCCCCTCCATGTTTCCGCCCCATTCATGACATATTCTGTTACGTTTACATCACATGTCTATGTACACGCCTCTTGTTACACCCACTTTCACTCTTATCTTTCGCGACTGCTATTGACCACACCCACTGCTCCGCCTACTGTATTCATTGTAATACAACTGTTTTAGTATATATGCTTGTGTACTGTTATTAAAGTTAGCGCGCTCATCCCATATCCAGCCCCGGCAGCTGCCGGGCCCTGCCATCCTATTCCTATGCAGGTTGTCCTGTTCCTGTCCTTTATGCTGTATTAAACCTGCAAACTCCTACTACCTCGAATCTTGACTCTTATTTATTGAGCTATCTGTTATTACTATGTCCAGTAAAACCTAGATCCGGTATTATTTATTTATATACCACAGACAGACTTGTTAAAACAGAGGAAGATCTTATGAAGGCAGTAAAAGCGGGCTATAAAATTGAAGAAACACTGGTCGCAGTAGCTATCGCAAAAAATAAAGTGGCTGATATCTTTACTAAAAAGGCCATAGAAAAAGCAATGGCGAACAAAGAACGCATTTACAAACTTAGTGAAAAGTAGGACACCATCTTGTGGTACGAACAAGGCAAGAAACTATGGCAAACACAATTAAAGAAATTAATGTTCCCAATAAAGGCCTTACACAAAATCAACCAGAGATAAGAAATGCATTTCAAGATTACTATCAGGATTTGTATACAGAAACTGATAAAAACCAAAGCAAAATTGAACAATATCTAGAACAGTCTAATTCCCCACAACTAACCATGGAAGATAGAGAAAGCTTGGCAAAAAATCCAGAATGGGTTGAAATTTTACTATCAATTAATAGCTTACCCCCCGGGAAAGCTACCGGGTTAGATGGGATCCCTATCGAATTTTACGTTAAATTCGACAAATCACTGAAGGGAATCATAACAACCTTAATGATGCATGTCTTCGTGGGGGGGCAACCCCCAGGCTCTTGGGATAAGGCAAATATTCTAGTTTTCCCGAAAAAAAACAAGGACCCTAGACAACTGGGATCCTATCGCCCTATTACATTAATCAACAGTGATTCTAAAATATACTCGAAATTACTGGCAACCAGATTGGCGCAACACATACATAAAATTACATCTCCGCGCCAACATGGCTTTATTCCGGGCCGATCGACTACTGATCATGTTCAGAGGGTCATTACACTCTTCGACATCACAGAGGTGGCAGGAGACCCTATGGCCCTAATCTTATTAGATGCCGAGAAGGCCTTCGATACGGTCTCCTGGCCGTACCTATGGACAGCAATGTTGAGGTGTGGTATCGGTAGCCAATTTATCAAAGCTATCCGTATGTTATACTCAAACCCGGAAACTGCTATTTCAATAAACGGAGAGATGACCGGTAACATTAGAGTTACCAGAGGGACAAGACAGGGATGTCCGAGCTCTCCGTTGCTGTTCGCTATTTTTATAAATCCTTTCATCCTCAGATTAGAATCTAACTCGGCGATATCACCAATCCAAACTATTAATGGCAATACTAAGACGCTAGCCTATGCGGATGATATAGCAATAGTCACCAGAGATCCCTGCGCAGCTGTGAAAGCAATGGAAGAAGACGCAAAACAATTCGGGGAAGTTTCAGGATATAAACTTAATCAGGGAAAAACCCAAATAGTAATCAATAATAACATTATATTTCATGATGACCGGGTAGTTACCAGTGCCATGTATCTCGGAGTGAACATAACATCAGACCTAGACAACCTGGTCAATATTAATCTGGAACCCCTTATAAACCAAACAAGCAAAAATCTGAGAAGAATCCATAATCTCCATTTAACCTTAGTGGGAAGATGCAATGCCATCAAAATGTTATATCTCCCAAAATTTCTATACTTTTTTCGGACCATTTGCTTAGATTTCACTCCACAATTGTTCCAGGACATAGAAACCTTATTCTCACAGTTTATATGGAACTACAAAAAACCACGTAGGGCACTCAAATATATCACACTACCAAAAGAAAGAGGCGGACTCGCGCTGCCGAATTTAAAAATATATTGGTGGGCCACGATCATACAGTATAGCCATATTCTTCTGACCTCGAATAATTCAGCAGAATGCGAGGGGACAATCCCGACACCGCAGGGTTTATTATTAGGTAACGAAACAAAAGCACATCTCTGGCGACTAACCTACAATTGCTACTATAAAAAAGTACGCTTTAAAACCCTAAGGGGTGTATATTCAGCGTGGAACAGTGTACGAAAGCTTTTGGGTATTGGGAGATTTTCCTACTACACTACACTAGTGCGAAATACCAACTTCCCAGAAACATTTAACGACGCATGCATGAAAAGGTGGCACAGGGTAGGGATTACTCGGTGTGGTAATCTCTATTCCAATATAGGATTCAAAACATTTACGGAACTTAAATCAGAATTTCGATTAAACCAATCAGATTCTTACAAATTAGAGATTTCTTAATGAAGAAAGGGGGAGGCCCTGCGAAATTTGGGAAAATTCATCTGATCGATACAATAATTCTTACCGCCAGGGTAAAAATTGGCTGTATATACAATAACTTGTTATCTGCCCTACCAGATGATATCGCAAAATTTATAACAAACTGGAAGGAAAAACTAGATGTGGTGGAGGATACCTGTGAGAAATCACTTAAGGCATCCCAACTATGCTTAATGTCTGCCAACCTTCAAGCCCAATACTATAAAACTTTCTTCCAGTTATACTATACCCCGAACAAAATTGCCAAATGGGGGTCAGGCAGAGGTACAGAATGCCCTCGATGTAATCAGTATGAGGCAGATATCATACACATATTCGCAACATGTGTCACATTGGGTACAATCCGTAGGAAAATCTCCACTTTATCTAACATCTTTAAAATACAGATTGAAATCACGACAGCAGAACTAATACTTGGTCTAGATGGAGACAAGCGGCCAAATGAAATTCAAGGGCTTATTTTTATTGCTACGGCTGTATTCAGATTGTGTTTGGCTACAGCCTGGCTAGACCATAATCCTCCAGCTTTTGAACAATGGCGAGCCAGACTCCTGGCAACATATAATTTGGAAAAAGCTATATACGGAAAAAAAGGTAGAAAAAGTCAAAATACTGGGTTAAAAATATGGGACCCACTAACACGCTGGATACAGAATCCAGTCTGATAATTATTCAATTATATAACTTATTTTGTTTGCAATTGTAGTGAGAAAACGCACTTTATGTTCATTGTTATCACTCAGGCACAAAAATGTCATTTATCATTTACCATGTTTTATTTTCTTCAATTACTGTTTTTTTCATATGTATATGCTCAAGCTTGGGGGGGTGGGGGGGTTGGTCGGGTATGTATATGCAATAGATTTTATTGCTTTATATGGATTTTTATTTAAAACCAGCAAGGGGAGAAAAAAGAAAATGTATCAATAAAGAATTATTTAAAAAAAAAAAAAGATGTCTTGAGGATTAATGGGGTCAAGCAAATAAGATGGCTAGAATTTGTTAGAATGTTTTTATCTAAACTAGGCCACATAGAATATTATAATGAACCACACACTATGTGTCAGGGTTCGAGCGTGTTGCGCCTACCTAGCGATTAAAAAAACTACATTTCCCAGAAAGCTTGCTCATGAGAGGAGATTTAGGTGCTGGAGTCGCACAGGAAGTTGCTCAAAGTGGTGGGACGGCACCACTTTGGAGCAATACATGAGACTTAAACGTATTCCAAGAGGGTTTAGAGACCAGATTTTCCAAACCTACGACGACCTTCACATTGACCTATTGGGGAAATGGGAAGAAGCAGTAAACTGCAACTCTAATACTCGAATGGATATTCTAATAGAGAGTGCAGACCGTAAAGTAACTAAACTCCAGACCGAGATTGCAACACGAACAGGAAATCAAGGACTTTAATTTCCCAGAAGCAACTGTTGAGCAGTATGCTATTCTAGAGGACGTTTTAATTAAACACCAAAATGAGATTAAAAACAGAAAGGCCAGATTACAAGGAAGGCAGGATTTGTACCTATGCAAAGAAATATGATCCACTGGTCTGTAATACATCACAGGCAGACCAAACTAGCAGGACAGGCACAGGACAAATTTCAATTCCTCAAGCAGCACCTCATTGTGTGCCATAAGCACCAGCGAAGTGAAATTGAGAACTCAGAGGGTGCAAGACTAGAGAAATCCTCTTTTTTTACAAGAGGTCCAACACATCAGGAGAGGCAACAGAACCCCACCGGTAAGAGAAAGATTAGATCCAAAACCCGCAGGAGTAGGAGGGGTGCAAACAGAGGACTACAGGAAGAAGTTAAGATCGGGGGCAACAAAGAACTGACAAATGCTACAGACAGTTAAGTACAGGTCATCAACCTCTCCTCTAAAACCCTAACCCCGGACATGATTTCTTTTCTATGCAAGGGACTTAGCTTTAATCCTTTTGCCACAGGGTACATCTGCAAACTTAACATTGATTTGTTTAAATTTGTCAAAAGTCTGAAGCTCAAGAAACACTTTACATGAAGCAAGACTATGAATAAAGCATCTAAAAACACCCCAAAGCAGTTTGAGTCCGATGTGTTGTCAATAAATTATATTCAAGCCACACAACTACTCTTATCTCTTACTGATCTTGAACAGATACCATATGATATGGACATACTGTTGGAAGAACTCAACATTGAGTCGGACTACAGTATAGCCAGCGGTCTCAGATCGAAATCAAAGTGGTTTCCGACCTTACCTGGGGGTAATGCGGTTGACAATTTTTAGAAATGTGTCCTAGAGGACATTGACAAACTTGACAGTAAATGCAACATCAACCCCTTTAAGTATAAGAACAACTTGACAAGAGAAGAGCGTCTTGCACTCAGGTCACTGAGCAATGATCATGAGGTCATGATAAGAGAAGTCAACAAGGGGGGCAACGTGGTAGTCATGGACAAATGTGAGTACCATGATGAGATTTTAACCCAACTTAGCGACAGCACCTGTTACGAACGTCTCTCCCACAACCCAATAGGACGACTGACTTTAGAGATTAACAAGAAACTTGGGGATTGGAAAAAAGCTGGACTGCTCAATGATGAGGAATATTTATACATGAAGGTTTTTAGGCAGTCATACCCTTGGCTATACACATTGCCCAAAGTCTATAAACACCTTCCTTTCCCTCTGGGTAGACCAATTGTGTCTGGTATGGGTGGACCTACAGAGAAGCTTGCAGAATATGTTGACCGATTCCTGGGCCCACTCATACATAACCTTCCCTTATGTACAGGACACCACACATATTCTCAGTATATTGTCCAATCTACAGTGGCCACCCAGGACTATTTTGGCCACCTTAGACATTGTAGTCCTTTATACGAGCATTAGTCCAGATCTGGGGATGCGTGCGATAACATGACTACTACACAACAGACCAGCCACTATGTGGCAACAACAACTTCTTATTTGCCAAAGTTTGGTACAGAGAAACAAGGGCAGTGGCCATGGGATCTAAGGTTTCACCCTCATTTGCGAAACTCTTTATGGGCACTCTAGAAGCAGACTTGATTTGGGGACCCAAGGGGGCACGATTTATTGACTCCGTAATATTCTGGGGTCGATACATCGATGATTGTATCCTCCTCTGGTCTGGAACCCATGAACACCTTCAGGAATTCTTCATACATCTCAACACCAACACATGGAAAATAAGATTCACCATGGATTCAAGCACAATGAGAGTTGGATTCTTCAATGTAGAACTTTATGGCAAACAAGAAACTCTGCAGAGCAGGCTCTTTAGAAAGAAAACTGCATGTAACGCAGTCTTGCACACCACCAGCTCACATCCCCCATCCCAGATACAGGGCATACCCTATGGGGAATTCTTGAGGGTAAGGAGAAACTGTAGTGAGGAAACTGAATTTGACAAATGCCTCTCCGAGATGATGGAGCGATTCTTCAATAGGGGATATTCCACCACTACATTACGAAAAGCTGAAAACAGACTTAAGAAAGTTAAGAGGGATGACACGCTGAGATCACATTTTCACTCCAAACAGCAGGATAGAACTGTGCATATGATCACTGATTTCAATGATCTGCACAATTCAATTCGGAGAAGCTTTACGAAGCATTGGATTATTTTACGTGCAGACAAAGCCATTCGGGAACACATCTCTGATTATCCACAGATCACCTTCAGAAGGGGCAGGTTGAGCCCCATGATACCACGCAGTATCACAAGCTCCACTTGGTTAACACCACACAACCTTGGCTTTTACAGATGTGGTTTTTGTTCGATTTGCAGATGGGCCAAACACGGCACCAGACATTTCACCAGTGCAAATGGAGACAGATATGATATCAAAATGAACATTGACTGCTCAACAAGATTTGTGATATACATCATTGAATGTATTTGTGGCAAATTTTTATGTGGGTCGCACAATCAGACCCTTAAAAGACAGGACTGCAAAACACGAGTGCCATTCACAAACAAGACCCTAAATATCCAGTTGCACTGCATGAGGCGGCATACCAGTCACAGGATACTGTGAAAAAAGGTTTTCTTTGGCATTGCAACAGTGCAACCCAACGTACGGGGGGCAATAGAGAACTTGGGTTGCGACGCACAGAAGCAATGTGGATAATGCGTCTTCGTACAGTAGAACAGGGTCTTAATTATGACCATGAGCTACAATACTTTTTGGGTGACTGACATCAATACCTATCTTATCTTCAATTAAAATACATTGCCTGTGTTTTTCAAATGTCTTCGCCCTAACTGTCTGATTTGTGATCGATAGAAAGTCTCTACCTGATTGATCACGAGTGTTACATTTAATTAACATAACCTTTTGTAACATGAATTGAATATGGTGGATCTTTATGAATTATCACTTAGCGCATGTATCTTGCACGTAACAGAGCACTACAAGATCTACTACGCACAAATGTCACTGATCACAAGTGTCTTTCGCTTGAACATCGCAACATTATGAGAGACTGAGCACTAATGTCTACAAAGGTTTCATGTCTGTACACAAGATAACAATTAGCAATGTGATTCTCTCAAACTAATTGTCTACTCTCTTGACTTGTCAGGCCTCCCAACTAGTATGTTGATGTAACTTGACTTTTCTGGCTAATATGTCACATTGTGTTTCATCACGCTTGAATTCATCTTTGCGTTATCAATGAAACATTTTGGACAATGCAGCATTAAGCATACTATATAATGTATTGGTATTCCCACAAACTTAGCATTGTATGTAATGTTTTTCCACCGTAAGAGGAATTCTTTCTATCATGCATAGGAAATCACATCTCCTTCCTTTCACTTTGAGCTATACACACTTTATTGCATGTTTTAGCATGATTCATCCCTAAGCATGAGTAACTCCTCAAAAATTCCGACAAAGACGGACACGTTCACACACGCTGCTCCCTCTCTTTGTTCTTCTTCAATATTCATCTAATGCAATACTTCATTGAGATTTCGCAATTATTCTAATCTAGCTCGCCATTTTGCCCTCTAATTTTGCCCAATGACCTTTTTGTCAAAACCTCTGGAACGAACCTTTGTTTTATTACATGAGCACATACATAGCTCATATTGTTCCATTAGCCTCCTTGTTTTCTTAGTTCAGTGAAGCACTCGGCCTGGGGAACACATTTAAAATTAACTTACATGACCTCTAAAATCAGAGCGAGGTAGACATTCTAGTTATTTACGTGCTCAATATGAGCATTCTACCGGCAGTGGATATTTAACCACTTCCGGTCTCTAGTCACGTGTCCACTACCAGGAACACGGTGATCCGCGGGATGCAGCTTGCTCACCTCACAGCCTAAGGTAAGACTTCCATCCCAGCGTATTAAAACCAGCCTCATGCCTCTTGTCAATATCTGACAGCATAATGGAGGTCTTACACCTAGCCTACTTGTGTCTAGCAGGTCGCGTTTACACGAGAAGTTATGCGTTCCTCATATACAGTCAACTCACAACCCGCGACGTTTGGCACACATTTCCGCCTCTTACTGGTTAATGCCCGCCAATGTTTTTGATTATGTTACCACAACAGCCATACATTATGCCTTATTCGCATTCAGGTCAGACTCTCACGAACCTGTTTTTTTTGTGTTTCTTTCTGCCTCTCCGGTGTCTTTAACATACGTGCCACAACTGGCCCATCAATTGAAAATGTTGCAAGTTACTCACGCTTCCCAAGACGTCTAATGAACTGCCAATTGTTCTAGATATTCTGGTGAGATTAATCGCATTCTTTTAATACATACCTACACTTGGCCTTTCTTACAGCATATTGCTGTACATAGTACCAGATACCGCGATCTAAGACAGGAGAATTAGACCTTCTCCTTTTTTGTTTTCCTCATCTCCACGTTAGATTCGTTATTACCCCTTTTGGCATACAATTACCTGAGTCTTGGGCCCTGACGGGTTGGAATTATCACCGTCGGAGCGGTGAGCATTTTTTCCACGCCCTTTTTAGTTCTTCACCCTCCCGTTTTTTTAATGATATCCATCTTAACTCCTTTCTCCTCTCCTTCTTCCCTCTCCAACAGACCTCCAAAAACTCTTTCTTTGTGGTATGCAGGTATGACGAGTCTACCATTATCCACAATGTTCCCTGAAACTTTTGCAGAGAGCACTAGCATGTTTCAGAGTCCTTAGTACACCCTCCCTTTTCCTCCTTCTCGGTTTTATCCACATATAGGACTCACGTTTCTGCGTCTATATTCTCTCTTCTTTTGGTATCTTCTTGTGTCTCCTACTTTCCCGTTGCCTTCCCCTATCCCTCCCACACACACTCACATACACGTATTTCTCGTGCAATAGAACACTTCGCACTAAGGTCCTTTTTCGTTTTTTGGGTTTCCCACAATCACAAATTCACTATTTAATTCATCAAACAACGCGGATCTACAACATGCTATATGTACCATCATTGTACATTGTATCTTTCCCAGCCCTGAGGAGTGGCGTAAAGACCATTCCACTACAATGAAATACATGGTGGCTGGCTTGCATGAGAATTAAAAGAGACTCATCTGTTTCCGCACATATAAGATTCTTATTGCATTTTTTGTTGCCTTTGTTCGCTTAATGTATATAGGTCTACACTGACATACTGTTCTATACTTATTGTTGTGTGCATGGGTATCCAGTTATAATTTCACACAGGAAGTTGCGCATAATCTGTTCCGGTTAGGTTCTCTCTCAGCTGAGAGAGAGGAAGGATCAGGAAGGCATCACTGGAGGGTCTCGTGTCCCTAGAGATCAATTTCTTGAATCTTGTTCGCAGCCATAGAAGACCATGAGTACTCTGGGCTATGTTGGTAAGGAGCAGAATATTGAGGTGGACTCAACCGCGTATTGCAGTTTCCTTTTTTCTCTGTTGAGCTCGTTTCCCTTTTTGGCTTCCAGCGGAATACAGCAGTGGAATCTAACCGCATATTACCGTTGCGATTTGCTATAGAATTTTGGCCTTCATTTGGGGCGGCGGAATACGGCCGCGGTCACAACCGCGTATTACCGTGCGCACTCGCATTTCTTCTTTTGTTGAATTTCATTTCTGCAGCGGAATACGGCGGTGGTCACAACCCCGTATTGCCGTTGCAAGCTGGATGGTTATCCTTCTGTTCTTTTACACTGGATAGGACATTGACAAAGTTGCCTGGGAATAAAGTTGAAACTTTCCTTATTAGTCCAGGAAGAACATTGAATGTACACCGCCTCAGCAATTACCTTTTAGAAACTGAATGCACAAATATGGAGGTGAAGTCAACCCTGTATTACAAACGCTACAGCTGGGTTGTTCTTTGAGAAAGTCGTTTGTTCTAAGGCAATTTTATGGGACAGCTAGCAAACTGTGTTTGTAGGTTGTAATTATGATTGGACACATACACCTAGAACATAGGGACAAAAGGGGCTGGAGTTAATGCCTGTGAATACTTTCATTTCAGGTAAACGGTTACAATGCGTACTGAGGCCCATATACAATATCATCAGATGTAGTGTTATCCAGGTACACCTATTCTGAGTTTTAGCGAGAATTATAAGAGTGGACTATATTCTTGTGTTAACCCATTGTCCTTGCTGTTTCAGGTTCTTTTCCCATGCTGTCCCATCCCCTCACCTGATAATTCGAAAGCCCTGTAGATAGATATATATATATATATATACATATCTCAGGGACTTGGTAATATCAGGAGCTGGACCACCTATTCTGCTGCGACTGAATCCTGCGGCGCTGGGCCTAACAGAATTACGCGCCCAAGTATTTTAGCTCCGCCCGGTTCAGACGGGCTAGACGAAATGGCAACCACGGATGACGTTCTCCAAGCACTAGTGATGGTGGAACAAGAGCTGGCATCCTCTAAAGCTGAGACTGCAGCTTTAAAGGAGAAAGTAGAAAAGCTATCTAGGAACCCATTTGATGTTGACCCGGGAACTTCCCAGATTCAGGTCACGGTACCTCCGCCCATTCCTTTGGCTAGTCCAGAAAGGTATGCAGGGGACCCATCAAAGGTACAGGTGTTCTGGACTCAGATTCTCCTGCACTTCTCCTGCAAACCAGCCTCTTTCCCCAACAACCACTCGAGAGTAGCATTCACTATTTCTTACTTGATAGGGGATGCAGCCAACTGGGCAGTCCCTTTAGTCAGAAACAACGATGCAGTATTATCTGACTAGGCAGCTTTCAGGGCAGAATTTGAGAGAGTTTTCGATCTCAGAGGAACCACCTTTAGTGCTGACAGAGAACTGCTGGAGCTTAAACAAGGGAGAAGCGATTTGGTTACCTACCTAACTACATTTAATAGACTGGTGGCAGAAACAGCTGGGCCGGAAGAAAAGAGAATGTCTGTTTTACCAGGGGTTAAAAGAAGAGTTGAAGGATGTATTGGCTCAAAAAGATCTACAACCCACTAATTGTACAGACATGATCAATTTAACATTACGGTTGGATGGGATAATGATGGAGAGAGGGGGCAATAGAAAGAAGTAGGAGAAGGGTTATTATAGATCAGAGCGGCCTATACGTAGACTTATGAATAGCCCAGAAGCTCCTGCTGAACCCATGGAAATAGGAGCAGTTCGTATACCTTTGTCCGAAGAGGAAAGAGATAATAGAAGGATACAAGGATTATGTATGTATTGTGGGAAAAAAGGCCACTAAGTCAGGGAATTTCCCACCAAATCTAAGGCTTCAGAAGCAAGGTCCCGGAGCAAATGGGTAGCAGTATCTTCTTCATGTTTTTCGAACCCTTCAGGGGGTTCTCCAGGAGGTAGTGAGATAAACAAGGGTTTGCAATTCCCCTCCTTGGCCACTTCTGACTTGCTAGATACTGATTCACATATAATACTCCCTATGGATCTTGTCCATAGCAATCAATCCCACAAGGTTCAAGTTATGTTAGATTCCAGGGCCACTGGAAATTTTATTGACAGCGGTCTGGTTACTCACTTTGGGTTACAGAGGGTACACAGAAAGACTGCAGAAAAAGTATTCGCAGTTGATGGTAAACCTCTGAATTCTGGTTTGGTTGTTGAACAAACAGAAATCGTTGTGTTGAATTTTAACATGTCTAAGAAGAGACATACGGAGAAGTTGTCTCTTAATATCATAGAAGCCCCTCAATATGAAGTGATACTGGGGATGCCTTGGTTGTGTCATCATAACCCTATTGTAGATTGGAAGACTAAATATGATCAGAGAAATGCCATAAACACTTAGTTCCCCACTCTCAGTCCCAAGCGGTGGCTTTGTTACATCCCTACATAGTGGCCACAGCAGCTGAAAAAGAACTTGCATTGCCTATAGATTATTTACACTTTGAGGACATTTTCAGTGAGGTGCAGGCAGAGCAATTGCCCCCTCACCGGGAGTATGATTGTAGAATCGATCTAGCAGAGGGAGCAACTATACCTGCCTGTAGAGTGTATGCACTGTCTGAGCCAGAAACCAAACAGCTGCGTGAGTACCTGGATCACTATTTGGAGATAGGATTCATTAGGCCTTCAAGGTCGCCAGCCGCTTGCCCTCTCATTCATTTCGAAAGATAATGGAGATCTAAGGGCTTGTGTAGATTATCGAGTGGTAAACAAGAATACTGTGCAGAATAGATACCCTCTGCCTCATCTCTGTGTTACTGGATCAAGTTAGGGAGGCTCAGATATACACTTGGTTAGACCTGAGAGGGGCGTATCATTTGGTACGTGTCAGGAGTGGAGATGAATGGAAAACAGCATTTGACGCGTTATGGCCCGTTTGAATATACAGTCATGCCGTTTGGCCTCTGCAAAGCCCCAGTGGCATTTCAATATTTTCTTAATGATGTGCTAAAAGAATTCGTGGATTTGTTTGGTGTTGTATATATCGACAACATTCTCATTTATTCCGGCTCAGTGGAAGAACATGTCAGCTATGTTATCAAAGTGCTGTCCAAATTAGGTACTCACAGGCTTTTCTGCAAAATTAGCAAATGTGAGTTTGTGGTAAGGCGAGTGGAATTTCTAGGAGTGATGCTCTGCCCAGAGGGTTTGCACATGGCAGAAAGAAAGGTGTTGGCAGTACAAGAATGGCCAACCCCCCAAAATGTGCATGATGTGCAGTGTTTTCTGGGCTTTGCAAACTACTACCGTAGATTCATCCTCCATTTCTCTCAGATAGCTGTACCAGTCACCAGGCTGCTTAGGAAGGATAGTACTTTTCAGTGGACCAAAGAGGCTGGGAAAGCTTTTAAATTTCTGAAAAATGCATTTTCTGCAGCTCCGGTGCTTGCTCATCCTCGACCATAGGATCCCTTTGTGGTAGAGGCAGATGCTTCAGATGAGGCTATCGGGCCATTTTGTCCAAAAGAAACTCCAGTACTGGACAACTGCACCCTGTTGCATACCTATCTAGAAAACTGAATCCTGCAGAAAGGAACTATACTATTGCAGAAAGTGAGTTGTTGGCAATAAAGAAGGCCTTTGACAAATGGAGACATTACCCATGGGGGCCAATCACCCTATCACAGTCTATACTGATCACAAAAACTTACAGTTCATGAAATCGGTGCGACATCTTTCTCAAAGACAAATGAGATGGATGTTGGTTTTTGCAGAGTATGATTTTATTGTAACGTTTCGACCTGGAGTCAAATGAAATCCCTCTTCATGAAACAAAACCAGAGGCAAATATTGAACCTACCAAGGTGTTTTGTGTGGTCAGAGTAGAGAACTTTTTGGATGAGGTGAGGAAACTTAACTCTCTTCAGGCATGGAAAGCTTGGGCAACAAAGGAGGTGGAACGTACGGTGAGACAAGGGTTGCCTTTCCTAAAAGATAGGTTATTCCTTCCCTCTATCGATCTACGAAAAAAGGCTTTTTTGTGGTGTCTTGTGTCTCCATTGGCTGGTCATCCTGAAGTACGAAAAACCCAGCAGTTGTTACAGCGCCATTTCTGGTGGACCTCGCTAAACGATGTTGTCTCTTGGGTGGCCAAATGCAAGGAATGTGCCAGAGCTAAGAATGAGACCGTTGGAAAGAAAGGTAAACTCATCCCCTGGCCTACACCACTTTATCCATGGTCAAACATTAGTTTGGATTTCATCACTGGTTTACCTTTGGAGAAGGGTTATTCAGCTGTAATAGTGGTGATAGACTGTCTCACCAAAATGGGGCATTTCATACCCGTTGGGAATCTTCCTACGGCCAGTCAAACAGCTCAGTGACTGTTGGCTGTCATTTGGATAAATGGACTGCCAGAAATCATTGTACCCGATAGGGGACCCCAGTTCATAGCCATGTATGGAAAATATGGTGCAAGGCCTTGCACATTGAACCGTCACTGTCAGCAAGTTTTCACCCCCAAACAGATGGACAAACAAAGACTGAACCAAAACTTAAAGAAATATCGCAGGTGCTATGCCAAGGAAGCCCAGGAGTCCTGGTTAGACTTGTGGATGGCAGAATTGGCCTATACCAATGCTTGGCATTGTTCTATGGGTCTGTCTCCTACCTGCGCCACCTATGGGTATGATGCTAGAATACTACCTATAAACATCCCCAAAGAAGTGGTCAATCAACCTGTGGTATTGTCTCAAGTCAGAAAGCTTCATGCGTTACAGCGCAAGGTCTGAAATCACCTGATTAAGGCCAAATAGACGTATAAACAGTAGAAGGACCGTCACAGATGTGAAGGACCTCAGTACAAAGTGGGAGACAAGGTGTGGCTGTCCACCAAAAACATACGTTTTAAGTTGTGCAGCATCTTTCATCCCAGGTTTATCGGCACTTATACCATCTTGACACAAATTACCCCGTCACGTACAAACGGAGATTGCCTGGTGCTCTCCGGATCCACCCTGTGTTTCATTGTTAACTCTTAAAACTGGCCATGGGGGCCTGTAGGTGAGCTCCACCCCACGTGGTATGCGATGAGGGCCTGGAATAAGAGGTCCCGAGCATACGAGATTCCAAGTTCAGGTGGGGAGTGCTGTGGTATCTGGTTTCATGGAAGGCATACAAAGCTCAGGACGACTCCTGGGAACCATGGCAAAATGTACGTGCGCCTGCTGCGGTTCGTTCATTTCACAGGCGTTTCCCACTGAAGCCTGGACCTAGGAGGTGCTAGGAAAGGGGGACCTACTGTCAGGGTTCGAGTATGTTGAGCCTACCTAGCGATTAAAAAACTAAATTTCCCAGAAGGCTTGGTCATGAGAGGGGATATAGGAGCTGGAGTCGCACAGGAAGTTGTGCGTAATCTGTTCCGGTTGTGATCTTTCTCGGCTGAGAGAGCGGAAGGATCAGGAAGGCATCGCTGGAGGGTCTCATGTCCCTAGAGATCCATTTCTTGAATCTTGTTCGCAGCCATAGAAGACTGAGTACTATGGGCCATGTTGGTAAGGAGCAGAATTCCTGTGGTGGACTCAACTGCGTATTGCTGTTTCCTATTTTTTCTGTTAAGCTCTGGTTTCCCTTTTTGGCTTCCAGCGGAGTACAGCGGTGGAATCTAACTGCATATTACCGTTGTGCAGTGCTATAGAATTTTGGCTTTCATTTGGGACGGCTGAATACGGCGGCGGTCACAACCTCGTATTATTGTGTGC
Organism: Lissotriton helveticus; assembly: GCF_964261635.1. Lineage (NCBI taxonomy): Eukaryota > Metazoa > Chordata > Amphibia > Caudata > Salamandridae > Lissotriton > Lissotriton helveticus. The sequence goes on along the minus strand of NC_136073.1, from coordinate 59,284,791 downwards.
ACTCGCATTTCTTCTTTTGTTGAATTTAATTTCTGCAGCGGAATACTGCGGTGGTCACAACCTCGTATTGCCGTTGCAAGTTGGATGGTTATCCTTCTGTTCTTTTACATTGGATATGACATTGACAAAGTTGCCTGGGAATAAAGTTGATACTTTCCTTATTAGTCCAGGAGGAACATTGAATGTACACTGCCTCAGCAATTACCTTTTGGAAACTGAATGCACAAATACGGAGGTGAAGTCAACCCTGTATTACAAACGTTACAGCTGGGGTGTTCTTTGAGAAAGGCGTTTGTTCTTTGAGAAAGTCGTTTGTTCGAAGTCAATTGTATGGGACAGCTAGCAAACTGTTATGGGTAGGTTGTAATTATGATTGGACACATACACCTAGAACATAGGGACTAAAGGGGCTGGAGTTAATGCTTGTGAATACTTTAATTTCAGGTAAATGTTTACAAGGTGTACTGAGGCATATAAACAATATCACCAGATTTAGTGTTATCCAGGCACACCTATGCTGCGTTTTAGTGAGAATTATATGAGAGTAGACTATATTCTTGTGTTAACCCATTGTCTTTGTTTTTTCAGGTTCTATTCCCATGCTGTCCCTTCCCCTTCCTTTCCCTCACCTGATATTTCGAAAGCCCTGTAGATATATATCAGGGACTTGGTAATATCAGGAGGTGGACCATTCATTCTGCTGCGACTGAATCCTGCGGAGCTGGGCCTGACACTATGTGTAAGGTGTCCATGAAAGAACTTTAAGTTAATAGTTTTCGCTTTCTGAGTGAAACTAGAACATTAACCGAAATGGAAAAATCGTCGGTTCAAGCATATTATATTAACCTGGCGGCTCCAACTATACAGCCATATATTATTTTAACAACTAGCGCTTATGACAGATTTCTATTAACATGCTTTAGACTGAACATTTTATATAGATCCTTAAGTTTTCCTAAGCAATTGGATGGTCGAGAGTTTTAAGTAAATTTCCGTGCGATGAAGTCTCTGTACAGTCGACCATCAATATACATTTTGTTGTAAGTTTTACTGTATGTCAAGAAGCTGATGCATTACTCCTTTACTAAAAAAACTTGGACTGAGACAATGTCGCCCCGCCTTTCTGGCTTTGCAAGTTTTAGAAAATTATTTTTTCTATTGCTTCCGTTATTGCTTTAAAAAAATGGTTTAAATGCCGTAAATCCATCATGATGTGAATTTGACAAAATTGTATATGTTAGTTTTTAAATGGTCAAATTGCTGGAGACATATACTGTGCTTTTGTGGTTAACTTATACAGTAATCGAATAAAGATTTTTGATTGATTGAACCAGCAATCTACCGATGAGTGATAATATTCCAAAAACCATCAGATGGGCTTTCGACGAGCTAATAACCATAAGCAGGTATTCTGCTACTCAGAATTTTCAGACAGAAAGAATGCATCCTTTCATCATAAAACCAAGTGGGTTCTACATATAGAGAAACTGTTCAATATGCAAATGAGTATTACAAGAAACTCATGATATTTGAAATGACCAACAAAATACCACCTAAGCAGTGGATAAATTGCAACACCTATGTTCTAGAAATGTTACTATGCCCCTGCAACAAGTTCTATGTTGGAAGCATAATAAGACTGCTGAATACCTGTAATCAAGAACACTATATAAAGATACCCAAGTACCACCTGGGACGACCCCCAACAGATCACTACTTCATTTCATGAATACAACGGAAGCTTCTCATTATTTGGACCGGATCACATCGCCAATCAATTTCATGGAGGAAATGTGGAACTGATCATAAGAAAACAGGAAAGGGAACTCCTACTCTAACTTTACACAATCCATCATGGACTCAAGGTTTCTTGGATACATCTCTGTATGAAATAAATACAATGGACTGACAAGGAATCACCATTCCTTCATTAATACCTCTAGAAGCTGAAGACATTACCAGCTAATCACACCACTATTTTCAGCCATGGCTGATCCTTAGAAATCTAAGAATGTATATGAATTGAATGATCCCCTACTAATTACAAGTAATATGTCACAAGACTTAATAGGTGTCCTGCTCCCTGTAAATGTGCATCACTGTATTTGAACTGCCCTCATACCATAAATTTGCAGATCAATCACAAACTCTTTAAGAGCAGATGTAATAGCGAGTGTATTTTCACTAATGCACTATAGTGATGTTAGAATGCAAAACATTTGTAACTAATAATAATACTCCATGCAAGGATATTCAATGGCTACAATATATGTATGAAAGCATATAGGGATGTTATTCTATGCAAATGGAACCAGCTCATGTGAATCAAAAACTAATATATGGAACTTTTAACTTTCAATTTTCCACCTTATTGGTCCGGCATACAAACATCAGCTCATAATGGGCTAAACGAGATTCTCACTCCACTCCTAGATGCCACTAACCTTTGTTTGTAATACGAAATCAACTTAGTTATACACCCTTGACATGATTATTAGCAAATAACACCCAAAAGGTAAATACGGATCTATAATACCAGCATTAGTCTGTCCACACCAACATTTTCAATGAGGCCTCAGTTGACAGATTGCATTTTGGCTCCCTTACCTTTGTAGTTGGATATTTATCACCTCATACCACTTCAAATGTACTTATTCACGTAACATTAACCTTGTATATATTCTTCAATCCTCATATCAATTTCATTCAGACATTCATTAAACATTCTTTACATAAGCAAAATTGACAGTAGAAGAATAGATTTATGTCTACTACAACATGGCTGTACCTCACCTTCCAGTTCAACTACAAACCTGTCCCTTCAAAATGATGTATAGGTACTCAGTCAAAGAAAGATGGCTGCAAGACATGTGTGGTCACGCCCACCCTGACAATCACAGAAGCAACATCGATATACACGACATGCCCCCAACACTAGTCCTGACCTGGGTGAGCAGAGGGACTGGGTATGTTCACTGCAGAGTGAAAGCAGACTATACCGGAGTTGAGCCTTCTCTTTTACAGCCACAAGGATGCGTGAGCCCCAAAACAGACTCTGGCATATTCCGCTAAGTAGATTAGAACGAAAACCAATACTCCTTACTTTTCTCTGTTCTCCCCCCATGTTAACTCTCCATAGCCCGCAAACAGTGTGCCTCTGCCGAGACCGATAAGACATAGTTGTCCAGCCAATCTATGTGGTTTGGGTTACAGGGAGCATTTCAACAAACACATTTACATGCCTCACATACTAGATCATGTATACATCATGTTACAAAAGGTACAACAAATATGCATGACAATGAACGAACAATGAATGAAAATAGGTCTGTATTGATCTTGCAATATGATTATCTCACTACTATTTCGGGGATTATATTTATGTTGATTCATGCTGGATTTTACTTTTTGAACATGAATGGTGTTTTGGATACATGTATGTCCAAATTACCAATGCCAGGAACTTACCCATAGCACAAATGAGTCCTCCCCAAGGGGCTTTATTCTGCTATGTAAGGAAGCCTGTTCCAGAGATGAAACGATCGTATCACATTGTTACTCATTTTTGTTTGCGGTCTTTTTCTTCTTTTTTAGGTTGGACAACCGTTTTTCATCACACAACAAACGGGTACCACCCACTTATGGGTAACCACACATGTTTTTTTAAGTGGGGAGGGCAACTTATCCCCGCTCCTAGTCTCGAGTAAGCACAGCGGATCATTTTTTTAACCATTAGGCATTAAACATGTTGACCTGCACTTAATTCCACTAGCTACTTTGGCATATCATTTGACCCCATAAGTAGCACCAATGCTTATTTTAAACCTGACAGGGAGTCGCCAGAATAAAGCTGAATCTGACATCTGCTAGTCAGTTTCATCTCACTATCACCACACTTCACTGATCACCCCACTTTATGACACTCTCGCACTCTTACGTCAACCAAAATCAGAAGATCTCTGTTAAAGTGACCATTCAAGGACCCATTGGGCATTGCAGTGACGGCCCGATAAGATGCACCAGCCTGATGGTGAAGCATTAAACCCCATGGTATGTGTGAGGGAAACCAAACCGTCTTATTGATTGATCACCTCCTGCTTTGTCCTTTATCTACTTTTCCTTTAGGATCAGTGTCCCCCTTTCTTGAATGGACCATAAACTTTGGGGCACGGGACCTACAATTGCTCCCAGTCCCCCCCCTCTCCTTTGTTGATACTAGTGGAAGCTTTGCAGCTTAGCTGAGGGACTCTTTCTGCCTTACTTCTCCCTCTCCTACTTCTTTGCATTACCCTATTTAGCACATATACAAACATGAAAGAGAACTTAGGACTCCACTTTGGCCAAGACGGCAATGCTGAAATTTCAAAGGCACCATCACTATTTGGGGCACATAGCAGTACCCCAACCATTAGTAAACAATGTGATTGGGACTCCTTCACAGCCCTGAAAAAACTGATCTAAATAGCACTTCATGGGGCAGTGATCATCGAATATCTCAGGTTAAACATAGCACCAAATGGATTAATGGTGACAACAGCCCGTCGTCCATTCCTGGAAGTTATCATATTTAGGCATGAACGGAGCCAGATCGCTTAGAAGTCCACATGTGACTGGCTGGTTTTAATCACCAATACCGCATAACGACTGTCAGACGCCTTAATTATCAGTATTACAATTGCACTAAAAACAGGAATTAGCATCTCATCTTTCAAATCCAGATTAGCAGAAAACACACAGAAATGAATAAAGACTACATTATGCAACAAAAAATATCTAAGCTACAAAAAGACAGAAGATTCGACAAAGAAAAGATTTTCCGACATACTAAAGAGTACTACCAATCGCCGATGAGTGAGGTTTCTTCTGAGGAGGGACCTACATTATCAAGCAAGTCATACAACTCATCTAATAGGGAGTCAAGTAATGTAAGCTGGGGGAAGTAGGAACTACCAATAGGGACTACTCCCCCACCCCCACCGCTAAACACCTATCAACCACTCCCTTTTTCAGGCCCTACACTGGTGTGGTATCCAGGGCTTTATGAACTTCAACAACCATTCCAACAATTTTTCTAACACCCCAACCTTTTTGGAGCAGAGGACGGGGCAAGAGACGGAAACAACGCCAAACCAGTAGCCAGATCATAAAATTGTGATTGTGAACCTATCAGATAAGAACCTTACAAAAAAAAGATGTCCTTTTCCCACTCCAAAAAAGATGACTTTTGATTAACAGGAGAACTTCATAAATTCTTCAGGAAGATTAGACTAAGCTCCTTCATCCATAACAAGGAAAACTTTGATTGCCAGGACACGGGACTATGGAAACCATTAAGATTCATCCCTACTGCCACAATGAAAGACTGAAATCTTCACATTTGAGAGAACCAGGGCACTTATTTAATATTATTATTATTTAAGAACTTGTAAAGCGCAAGCTGCCACCATTGCAGGCATCCTGGCGCTGACAGAGTCTGAGGAAGAACGGGAGATGGACCAGAGGGGGATAGGCTAGCCCGGGAAGAGCCAAGTTTTAACCTTCTTTCTGAAAGGTAGGAGTTAATTGATGTGTCTAATCTCAGTGGGGAGAGTGTTCCAAAGTCTAGCGGCGGCCACCTCGAAAGATCTACCTCCAGCTCTGACCTTCCTAAATCTGGGGATGACTACCAGTTTGGCATCCGAGGAGCGAAGTTGTCTGGTAGGCAGATACCACACAAACTTAGATTGTAGTGGGGCTGGGGCGGAACCGTGGAGGGCCCTGAAAACAATACAGAGAGCCTTAAACTGAATTCTCTGTCTAAGAGGAAGCCAATGCAATTGTGCCAAGGCAGATGGACCGTGGGATCTTCTCGGCAGCCCCAAGGCCAATTTTGCAGCCGCAGATTGGACCCTTTAGAGCCTGTCCAGTAGAAACTCAGGGGACCCGAGCAGGAGGGCATTGCAGTAGTCCAACCTGCTCGAGATGGTACATCTAACCACCTGGGCGCGGGCCTGGGTGGGTAGGAGGGGCAAGACTTTCCTTAAAGAGCGTAGGATGGCGTAACAGCAGGCCGAGGTTTTCTGAACATGGGTCTCCATGCTGAGCCTGTGGTCAAGCATCACCCCTAGATTGCGGACCGAGCCTGCAGGCCGTACCATGGAATCTGTTTCCGGGGGCCAGAAGTTACTAGGGAACGGACGGGGGATCCTTGAGCCACTGTTGAACAGCACCTCAGTTTTCCCTGCATTGAACTGGAGTGAATTATTCTTTAGCCACCTTGATGTTTCCCGCAGGCAGTTATGTAGGACCTCTACAGAGATAGAGTCCTCTCCTTCCAGGGAGAGGATCATCTGCGTGTCGTCAGCGTAATTAATGGTTTTAATGCCGAAACTTTTGATAAGAAGAATCAGCGGCCTGAGGTAAACATTAAAAAGTATTGGGCTGATGGCAGAGCCCTGTAGGACTCCGTGCGTTACCGTGGAAAACGCTGATTGTAAAGGAGGAAGAGATACTGCTTGCTGCCTGTCCTGCAAAAAAGAGTGAAGCCATTGCAGAGCCGTGTCCCTCACTCCTGCCTCCCCCAGACGCCTCATTAAGATCTTGTGGTTCACCGTGTCAAAGGCAGCAGACATATCGAGCAGTATCAGGCATGATGCCTGACTTCTGTGTGCTCGCCTTTGAAGTTCGTTCATGGCGATAATGAGGGCTGTTTCGGTTCCGTGAGCAGGCCGGAAACCAAATTGGTCCCCATCAAGTAGTAGGTGGTGTTCCAGGTGGTTAGAGAGAGTGTTACGGACCACCCGCTCCACTATCTTGGCAGGGAACGGCAGCAGTGAGATGGGCCTGTAATTTTTTGAACACTCAGGGTCCAAGGAAGGTTTTTTTAACAAGGGGGAGACTAATGCTCGTTTCCAATGGGCAGGTACAGAGCCAGTCAATAAAGATTGCTGACAGATTAGGTGGAGTGGGGGGAAAAGTTCTTCTTCGAATTCTTTCCAAATTTTAGGCGGCACTGGGTCCAATGGGGACCCAGACACGATCCCTCTTGCTAACTTAGTAAAGAGTTCAAATGTCAGGGGTGGGAACCCGCGGAGCGATTCTTCTGGCGACTTAAGTAAGTTAGAAGATTGATACGCCAGAGTATCAGTGTTCAAGGCTAAAGAGTTTCCAGCAGCAAGAGGCGTATCCAGGTCTTTAAGGATAAGTTCTATTTTCTCCTTGAAGAATATGGCCAGATTGTCACAAAGGTCTTGGGACGGGACGATCACATTTTTGCAGGACTCCGGGTTAGTGACTCTATTTAAGATGCTAAAAATGCTCCTAGAATTGTTAGTAGAATTACAGATCAGGGAGGCGTAATGATCAGCTTTGGATTTTTTAATGAGAGTTTTGTACGCATGGACCTTAGTTTTCCATGTGTCTTTTATGGAATTTCTAGATATCGATATCAAGGAAGTGGATTCCATTCTCCAAGTAGATCTATATACCAAACCTACAGCCAGGTACACATTATTGCATTTTTCTAGCTACCACCCAAAATGCCAATGTGAAAGTATACAGATGGGGCAATTCTTACGAGTTTGACGTAATTGTACTAGCTTGCAGGATTTTGACAACAGAGCAACGACTATGACACAAAAATTCATAAATCGAGGATACCCGAAACGTGTAGTTCGAGAGGCATATAAAAGGGCTAGGTTCTATGATCGAGACCATCTACTCAGAACCAATGCCAAAAAAGATCCACCCCAATTGGCATGTGTCACTAGACATTCAACCTTAAATGAGAAAATACGACAGACAATAAATGCCCAATGGCATATCCTTAATACTAATTCGACTCCAGAACAAAAACTTCCGCGTCCAATGTTTGCACACAAACGGAACAAGAACTTAAAGGACCTGATAGTCCATTCAAGAATGCAAACAAAACCCCCATTTGTACAAAAAACTTTGGGAGGTATTCATCCCATTACTGGCAATCACAAATGTTCTCATTGTAAGGCATGTGATGGAGCTATCATCACAGACAATTTCAAATACCAATCGCATGACATAAAACTGAGGACATTCACAAATTGTAAAACAGACAATGGGATATATTTATTACTTTGTCCATGTGAAAAAGGCTATGTCGGTGAGACATTAGACAGTTCTCGACACGTTTGACTGAGCATCGCTCTGCCATCAAAACTAAAAAACTATCTGCACCTATGGTAAAACATTACATAGAAAAGAACCATCGTGAAACTGACATTAGATGGTTAATTCTTGAACACATGAAAGCCAGTAACCATACCTAGAAAGAAACGAAGGGAGGTGTTTGGGATTTTTTTGTCGAAGTCTCATATCAATGGACTTAATTCTGAAATTCCTTGGGAGCAAGCCATTAGGTTTAACGATTAATTAGGAATATGTCATCTTTGATTCAGCTCTTCGCATCTTTATTACTCACCACACCTGATAAGCCATCCCCTTCCGTCCCGGCCTTATCTTTGTGCTTTTTCAATTTTTAATACCAGTATACCATCTTTATTGTATTTAGTTCCTCTAGGCCGGGTTTGGCTCAGCCTTTATTATTGTTTCATTGTCGTGTGCTCTTTTCTCATGATATCCATAATGGCATCTCGTGACCTGTACGACCTTTTTCTTATTGATTATATCGGTTTGGTTTGTTTCTTTTGGCCGGGCTTGGCTCCGCCTGAGGATAGATCCACATGATCGGCATTTTTTCAATACTTACATTTCCTACATTTGATTTATGCCCCTTGTTATAATCATTCCGGTATTTACTGTTGTTTTTTTTTTTACCTATTTTCTATCTATTTTGCTTGTTTTGTTTTTTTCAGCCGGGCTTTGCTCCGCCTGTTATGCCCACGTGTACGGTCTCGTGACCATTTTTTCAACATTTAAACTCTGTGCGCACTATTTTCTGGTTTAGAACGTCTACGGCGTTGCAGGTTCCCCCGCCGGGTGGCTGATTTGTATCTTTATATGATCCAGACGACGTACACTTTCTGGTAAGCGGCCTCATTGAAATAGCCCCCATTGGCGGTTTTTGCGAGCTTCACGCTAGCTAATATGCCATCTATGTCCGCTCTCATGCTTTTACCGGGGTTAACAGGGACATGGCGTATATTTCTAACCATTCTTATCGGTGAACTACTACTTGAAATTATGAGCAATTTGGCGTGGTACCTTGCCCGACAAGATTACTTCCTAATCTCAAGGTGATGTCATATTGACCTCATCTTAAAACGTGGCTTCGTGTTAACATCAATTTCAGTAATTGACGGTTAGCGATTTAATGTACCGTACATTTTGTATAAGTTTTACATCTTTTTTAGAATTGCTCATTTTGCTTAAACAGCAGTACTTGTCAGATTTGTGACAGATTCAAACACAAATACATTTGTTATTTCTTTTAGCGTTTGGTTTATCAGGACAGGGCAGTACTCTCATTTTGCGCTGGGCCATGTACCACCATCACAGGCTCGAGACAATTTAAACTATCATGAGTTAACTGCGTTTTATCGTTATCCTTAACCTCTTGTTTCTAAAATTCTTTGTAGCACTCTAGTATGCATGTGCTCCTTTGTAGTTTAATATGTCTTCATCCCTTTTTGACCCTGCTGATATTTACAGAGCCACATATCATCGCCTTTGTCCATGTAAATACATCTTTTTACATGTCAGAATATTCTGATGGCCCTTTTGAATTTATCAAATTAAGGATTTCGCCGTTGTGTAAATTTGATTCCCTCATCTACTTGGAACCTTTTTTGTAAGTATTTTTTCTTTTCTCATTCTTTCCTCTCCTTAGGTATAGGACAGGGCACTTGTTAGGACATTTTCATAGGTCCGTCATATGCATATCTGTTTCTTGTTTTATATAGAAAAATATCTCTGCATCAATCTGAAGATCGTTTGGTTCTATTGACTTTTCTTTTGGAGACATTTTTCTGGTCATATGGTAAGAAAGTGTTTTCCATCGTGGTATGACCACTATATTGTCTACATTTGTTTTAGAACATGATGTTAAACTTCATGTTGTGTTATTTTATGTTAATCTGTTCAAGATTACATTTCCAATATATTGTATTGGTTTTTAACGTTTTTTCATCTTCTGATGGTGTTTTTTGGCTCATTTTATACATTAAGTGAATATGAGAATGTATCTCTTTTGTATCATTATTTGCCATCAAGTATGCAAGTATCAGCACTTCAACAGTGACACATTATGAATAAATTAGATATGTTGGATCTTATATACATGTTATTATCCCTTTTTCAGAGCACAGCGGTTAAAGGTGAAAACTCCTGATGAAGACAGTGTTTCTGTCGCAACACGCGTTGAGTCAGCCGTCCACCTGGTCTACATTTAAAAGACCTAATAATCCATCTAAATAGAATTATTACTGTGTTTTTCTTTTGTGATTATTCATCAGATATCATCCATATCAATTTTGGTGTGACAATTTTTTATGATATTTATCTGTATGTGTATGTTTGAAGGATAAATGTTTTTGTATGAAAGTATTTAGAATGTTGTGCGTCTGTGCTAATTTGTGTAGCTAAGGTCTGCCACATTAGGTTGCCAATATATGTGTAGGATTATAAATAAAAAAATATATCAGATAACTAACTGATATCAAAAAAATGAATAAATATTTTGTACTTTTCTAAAATTGTGTAGTTTGGAGTGTCACTGTTGTGTGTTTCCCTAAATTAATTAATAGGGATTTGCTAAAAGACTTTAAGTAGCCCTAGAGACTTTACATATTTGCAAGATTCCATACATTCAGTGAATAGGTGGACACCCTGAACCCATTCCTAAAATGTACCAGGTCACACTCCGACAAAGATACAATTTAGGGATCTTTTGATCTCTAGCAATCAAGGAGACTTCTGAACAAGGACTTACAGAAAAATAACCAACTGCAATAGCTTGTTGACTTTTGACAGCCATTGTCCACGAGCTCTACATGAGAATTTACCCTTCAGTCAATTCCTAGGTTTACGAAGGAACTGCAGTACTGTGGGGGGACTATGAGACTGGCAAAAACCCTGAGCAACAACTTCCTGGCAAAGAACTATCCACACAATGCAATTAGATGTGCAGAGAAATGGGCTCAAAATAACCACAAGGCCTGCCTAGAAAAGGCAATAAAACCTACATAAGATACCAGTACGTGTGTTACCACTTTCACTCCACAATCCAATAAGATAAAAAACATTATCTTGAAACATTGGAGCATTTTGAACACTGGCTGTATGAACCTTGAACACCCAAGGTTCGCACTCAAGAGGACTCAGAACCTGAAAGAATCTGGTGCACACCAGCCCACAACCAAAAAGAGAAAGAAAAACACTCTTTGGGCACTACCCAGGTGACTGGCTATTTTCTTGTGGCTCATGCAGCATATGTCCATTTACTGCCCTCTTTAAATAAATAAGCTTGGGCTATGACTTTACATAGATGCAAAGACAACACACAAACTGCAACACCTGCGTGCATATCATCTGCCCATCCGGAAATATATTATGTAGGGATGACAAGCAGAGCGATAAAGACCAGGATTGATGAGCACAGGGGCACAATTCGCTGTGCCCGCAGTACAACCAAGATGTGTAATCACTTAAACCAATTGAAACTTTCACCTGATGACATGAGGTGGAAAATCTTGCAAGCCAACCCCACTATGGAACACAACATCGCTGTTCATAAGAGAACTCTGGGTCTTCCGCCTTTGCACTCATGAGCAGGGTTTAAATGACATTCCCATGATTGAACCATAATACAACACACACCATTCATTCTAGATAATGATACTGCAGATATTATCTGCATAGTCCTTGCGATATGATTACCTCCAATCTAATAGTTATGGAAATCTTATGCACAGGATATTTATCTACCTCAGAGTTCAGATGGGATAACTATCAAGGCTCACAATCCCTCATGATGGAGCTGATAATACTCCAAGTGTATTCTTTAACATGTTGAAATTACACTTCACCCAAATATGCAGTACACCATATACCCACATCTTTTTTTTCATGAAGACTACCCTCTTCCCCATAATAAATGGGGAAGAGGGTAGTTGATGAAGCATCTGACGCTGATTTGACCCTGGCGGTTCCAGAGGGCTTCTCTATCTATAGAGCCGATAGAAAAATGAAACGCGGAGGAGGATTAGCAATTATAGCTAAGGAGGAATTTAATGTCAAAAGTTCAAACAAAGGAAGTAACCCAGGTTGTGAAACGTTAACTTTTCAAATAAAAATTACCAACAATTATACATTTAATGGCCTATTGATCTACAGACCACCTAATGCCAAAACGCCTTTAATTGAACTTTTAAGTCCTTTTTTAGAATCAAGCGTGACGAATTTTGATTATACAATTCTAGGAGACTTTTATATACACCTGGCCCCAAGGTAATTTCATTTAATTTGAAATGGCAAACTTTGACTTAGAACAAAAAGTACATTTAGATACGCACTGCGCTGGCCATACTCTGGATGGTATTTTTACATCTTGTCAGAAGATAAAGAAAATTGATACCCTCATGATCCCGTGGTCAGACCACAAGATGGTCTCCTTTTTCTTAGAAATTACACAAGATACAGGAAGACCGGTAGAAGCCATAAAAAAAAACACATATCATGACTGGTATAAAATCCAGCCCCTGGCATTTATAGACACTCTATGTTCATCAAATCCAACTCTAGATACAGACAGCAATAAAGCCTGTAAACAATTCAATAAGTGGCTGGAGAATGCCGTCCAACTTACAGTTCCACAAAAGAAAGTTACTTTTAAAAGGAAAACCCCTTCACAACCATGGTTCTCAGAAGCTTTGAAGGAACAAAAACAATCATGTAGAAGAGCAGAAAAAAGTGGAGAGCCAATTACAACGTACACCAAAAAGAAGAATATAAAGCAGTATTAGCCAGTTATAAAAAATTAATAACGTCAGAGAAAAGCAAATACTTCGTCCAAAAAATTAATGAATCAAAAAACTCCAGTAAAGCCCTCTTCTCTACTGTTAAAAAACTTTCAAAAATTGAAAATAATAGTTTAGAAGAAATGTCTTCAGAATTCTGTAACACTCTAGGTGAATTTTTCGTAAAAAAAGTTCTCAGTTTATGAATCTTTCAAAAGCTATAATACAGAAAAGGACTAACCAGACAGATCAGGCCACCTCACAATCATCAAATTTAGTGGAACAATCAGTCCAACCCACACTATTCCAATTTACCCCTCCAACTAAGGATCAAATTCAGAAACAATTACTCACCATGAACTCAGGTAGTCCAACAGACCCTTGTCTGCCCAAAACAATGCAAATCTGCTCAGAACAACTGAGCCTGGTATTCGAAAAATTATTTGGTAAAATACTCGGAACTAATACCTTTCCAGATGAATGGAAAAAGATATCAATCAGACCATTACTAAAAAATCAGATCTGGACTGTGAAGAACCAAGTAACTACAGACCAATAGCCAGGATCCCTTTCGCCGCCAAAATATTGGAGAAACTCTTAAACAAACAGCTATCCCGATATCTGATAGATGGCAGCTGGCTGGACCACTCTCAGTTTGGTTTCCGTGAAGGACACGGAACAGAAACTGCTTTAATTACAGCTGTGGAGGAACTCAGGAAAGTGATGGACAACGGAGCGAAGGCCGCCTTGATACTACTCGACCTATCGGTGGCCTTCGATACGGTCAGTCATGAGATTCTTCTAAATCGTTTAAAAACAGCAGAAATACATGATTCAGCATGTACCCTCATCGCATCCTACCTAGCCAACAGAACTTTTTCAGTAGAAGTAGGAGGAGCAAAATCCAAATCTTTTAACCCCTTCAGCGCTAATGACAAGGGTAACTCGTCATGGACTTTCCATTGATTTCAATGGAAAGTCAATGGAGCTCATCGAACACCCTTAGCAGCCAAGTGGTTAATCTACCATGCGGGGGCCTGCAGGGATCGTCGCAGAGTCCCACCCTTTTTAACTTGTACGTTGCCCCCCTTGCAGAGATAATAAGAAACTGTGGCTTTACCCCAATATCCTACGCTGACGACACTCAAATTGTGGTGACCATCAGCAAGGAGGTAGAGGAAACAGCGGAAAAATTCCAACGTTGTATGACACAGGTCAGTCAATGGATGGAAAGGAACTGCCTAAAGCTCAATGGAGATAATAGCGAAGTGATGATACTAGGGGGTGACACAAACATCTGGTCCCCCACCTGGTGGCCCAAGCATTTGGGTAGATGCCCAGGATCATCAGAAAAAGTGAAGAATCTGGGCTTCACTCTTGACATGAATTTATCATTTGAAGCCCAAGCCAGTAAGCTGTCATCAACACTCTGGTATATTCTAAAAATGATAAAAAAGCTACTTCCCTATCTACCACAGGATTCACGCAAAACAGTAGTAACAGCACTTGCCTTGGCGAGACTGGATTACGGAAATGGTCTATATGCCGGAGCTAGGACAAAAGTTATAGACAAATTACAACGTCTGCAAAATGCAGCAGCCAGACTGGTTCTGGGTATACCTAAGTTTGAGCCAATCAGTCACAAACTAAAAACTGTACACTGGCTGCCAATTGCAAAGAGGGTGAAATTTAAATCACTCTGCCTGACGTACAAGGCATTTCAGGGAAAGGATCACAATTTTTGAGGTATCATTTGAAACAATATGAACAAACGAGACCTCTGAGATCCGGCCAATTGAAACTAATTACCGTTTCCAGATTTAGACGAGCTAGCTGGGGCGGTAGAAGTTTCCTTGTGCATGCAGCACGTACCTGGAATCAGCTGCCTCTTGCCATAAAAATCTGCCCATCTTTGGAATCCTTTAGAAAGGAAGTAAAAACATGGCTATTCTCTGCATTACTTTAGACACCGCTCAAGGGATGGAAGGATTCAGCATAGCGCCAAGACGCCCACGGGCATTTGCGCGCTCTACAAGTTAACAAATCAAATCAAATGAATTTTCACACAGCGTACACTAATGCAAGGACATCAGTGCCATCTAAACTTCTAAAGAGGGACAGAGGATGTGTGAATCCCACTATCTTATCGTGCGATAGCTCTGAGGTTGAGATGGTCATCTCATTGATGCCGAAAGGGAGGGCCCCTGGTCCGGACTGCATGCAGGCTGATTTGTATCAGTATGATAAAGAGAACTGGGTTAAGTACATTACTTTTATAGCCAATGGCATAGCTAGTGGTGCACCAATCCCGGATACATGGTCTGGAGCTGTTATACTACCAATTTACAAAAAGGGCGATCGCTCATCACCTGGCTACTATAGGCCGATCAGCCTTATTGATTCACTGCAGAAAATATTTGCCAGATTGGTCCTCAGTAGAATCCAAGTGTGGATTGAGGAGAATGAGATTTTGTCGCCATTGTAGGCTGGCTTTCGCCCTTTTACCATCGACCAGGTTTTTAGGTTTGTAATGATCTATTGGAAAGTAGTTATCATGGGTGGAGGTTCTCTATACGCAGCTTTTATCGACCTAAAGTCGGCATTTGATCTGGTCCCAGGTACCAAAATGTGGAGCGTCCTTTTGTACGCAGGGATGCCCCAGGAGCTACTAGCCTTGATAATTAAACTGCACACTTTGAATTACGCGCAGGTGCAGTGGGGCCCAAAGGGTGAGGTTACAGCTAGATTTCCAGTCCTAAAGGTGGTGCGCCAAGGATGCGTCCTGGCGCCCACGTTTTACTTGTTTCTAGACAGGGTGGTTCACTACTACTCCACATGCCATACAGATGACTCTAGTTTGACTGGGCTGAGGATACCACTGCTCATGTTTACTGGCGACATCCTATCCAAGAAGCAGAAGGGTTTGCAGGCCACACTGTCTAGGTTTGAGGTGTTTTGTCGCGACCATGGGCTGGTGGTAAATGTGGATAAGACAAAGTTCATGGTCTTCCACACCACAGGACCATTAAAGGTTGTGTGTTTATGAACAATGTCCTTTTGGAACAGATAAATGCATTTCAATACCTGGGGATTACCTTGGGTAAGAAACTTAACTGGAATCCCCACATTGACCTTTTAGCTATGAAACATGCAGAGTTGGCAGGAGCTCTGGTAAAGGAACACAAGCTCTCGTTCACAAAGTCCACGGACCCGGTCCTTAACACCAAGCTGATTTCATCAATCTTATATGGAGCAGAGTTATGGGGCTTTGAGAACATCTCCTCCTTGGTACAAGCTCAGAACAAATGTGTTAGAGCCATCACGAGCCTTCCGCAATCCTCACCCCTATTGCCACTTTTTATGGACCTAGGTTGTCTTGGCTTTGATGATTTAGCCCGATACAGACCAATAACGTTTTGGAGAGGACTCTGGGTTACCTCCGAGCTCTCCCAATATGCCAAATAGATTTCAGGGGGTTTGGTTGTACGGGTAAGATCAAATGGCTAAAGAATGTACAAAACACCTTGTGCAGGATGGGGTTGAGTGGTCTGTGGGAGCATCCCAAAGAAAATCCATTCCGGTCTAAAAGGGAGTTTAAGGCCGCGTATTGGGATATGGTCAAGAGCAACTACTTTTCTTCCACTACTAGGCCCACACTATCCAGGGACTTCCGGATGCAAAAACAGGACTTGGTGCTCAAAACACATTGGGATACCATCCTAAGACCAGTGGATAGGAAATTATATCACCAGTTCAGGGTTGGCTCTCTCCCAATCAACACCTTCACATGCAAATGGCGTTTGCATGGGTCAGAGCATTGTCCTGCTTGTCCAGCCCCGATGGAATCTATATCCCACTTTTTGTTGGCGTGCCCGGCTTATAAGCTCTCCAGGAGCAAATGGCTGAAATCCACCTGCATGAACCTGGGCACTAGATCTGCTATGGAGGCGTTAAGGATTCTGCTGTCATCCACTGATGCCCCTATAGTCGTAGCTATAGCCAAATTTTTGAGTTGGGCCTGGATTATTCATTGTAAAAAACTAAGAGTAACCTAAGCCTAGTTATAGTTATAAAGATGCTGTGTCATTTTAGTGAGACACTGTTACTTAATCTATAGTAGTGGTGATTATTTGGTTTTATATAGCATCATTGTATTGTTATGGTTTTTATTGTGGTCTTTGGCTATTGAGCCATTTTATATGATCAATGTTTCGCATTAATTATTGTTATCAGTCTCACTGTTACATACGGTACTGTGTTTTTACTCTAAGTACTTTTAACCAATTTGGACCAGAACAATCTGGCGAACTATCGCCCTATATCCTTGCTCCCTTGGCTGAGTAAACTACTTGAGAGGCACGTAAACAACATCCTGACGAGCCATTTTGAATCAAATGGTCTCCTGCGTGCCTCCCAAACAGGGTTTCGCCCTCGACATGGAACTGAAACCGCTCTTTTAGCGGTAACGGAGGAAGCTAGAACCGTGTTGGACCAGGGTGGAAAGGTCGCCATTATCCTACTCGATCTAAGCGCTGCGTTCGACACAGTCAACCATGTCATGCTTCTACAACGTCTGGCGGACATGGGTGTGTCGGACGCAGCCTTGGAATGGCTGACATCCTTCCTGGCTGACCGTTTCTTTCAGGTCTTCGAGGACGAGGTGGCATCCCCTAAACACCCTCTCAGATGTGGGGTTCCTCAGGGCTCCTCCCTGAGCCCCACTCTGTTTAATGTCTACATGGAGCCCCTAGACAGGATAGTCCATCCCTTCGGTGTGCGTATTGTCACCTACGCAGACGATACCCAACTGGTGGTCTCTTTAGACCACCAGGAGGGATCGTCTAGCACCCTAGGCTCCTGTCTGGAGGCGGTCTCCAGATGGATGCAATCTTCATGCCTAAAACTTAATGGGGAGAAGACAGATGTCATCCTGTTGGGCAATCCCTCCCCTTCGGGCTTTGCATCCTCCTGGCCTCCATGTTTAGGCCCCCCTCCCACGCCCAAACCCCAAATAAAAAGCTTGGGGATCTGGTTTGACACCGACCTGAACTTCTCGGTTCAAGCTACGAAGACTTCAGCTACCTGTTTTGGGCTGATGAGGATGCTTCGGAGGGTGCTCCCTCTGCTCCCATTCCAGGCAAGGAGGATCCTGGTCCAGGCCCTCATACTATCCCGCCTGGACTATGGGAATGTCCTCTACATGGGAGCTCCTGCCTATACCATCCAGAGGCTCCAAGTCACCCAGAACAGTGCAGCCCGTCTACTTTATAACCTTCCCCGTTGGCAGTCAGCGAGGAATGCTTTAAGGGAACTTCACTGGCTCCCTATAGCCGGAAGAATACAATTTAAGGCCATGTGTATTTTACACAAGGCCTTCCATCGTACTGGCCCTGCAATTCTTCAGTCGCTGGTCACTCCCTATGCCCCACCTCGTTCCCTTCGTTCCAGCTCCGCCCAGCTGGCTACTCCCATCAGAGTCAAGAAGGCTCGCTGGGGTGGCCGCTCCTTCTCACACACTGCGGCAAAACTCTGGAACACTCTTCCTCTGCGAGAAACTGTAAACCATCTCCCTTTTAGGAAAACTCTGAAAACTCACCTTTACGCTACACTCTGTTGACCTGCCTTGAGCCCTTGTTAATCAAGTTCTAGTCATAAGCGCTACGAGGCCTTCGGGTAGTGAGAGCTATACAAGTGCTGTTTCATTCATTCATTCATTCAACCTGACATTGTATGTACTGTCTTTTATGATTAAATTGAAATAAATATTAAATGAAATTAAATGAATCCCACATTGCTGCAAAATGGCTGCCAGACATGCACGGTCATTCATATCACAATCATAGAGGCAAGATTCTTTCAAACAGGCGGTGGTAGTTCCCATATTAAAGAAGCCCGGTGCCGACCCTTCGGTCAGGAGTAATTTTCGACCGTTTTCCCTTCTCCCCTATTTGGGGGAAAATCTTGGAGACCTACGTTACTTGTTGTCTCAGTGCATTCATTGAGGGCTCTTCCTTCTTGGATAACCAGCAAGCCGGCTTCCGGCCAGCTCATTCTACCGAAGCGGTTATCGTGGCCGTGATGGATGTGCTGAGGCAAGGGGCCAACAAGAATATCGCCCAGGCTCTTGTATTACTGGACTTGTCGGCTGCTTTTGACACGGTCGATCATGTCATCTTGATCGACCGTGTCAACAACGCGGGTATCCAAGGTATGGCCCTTACATGGATCAGATCCTTTCTGCATCAGCATTCCCAGGCAGCCCACCTGTCCACTTACTCCGCTTCCTATTCCCCCCCTATCTTGTGGAGTCCGTCAGGGCTCTGCCTTGTCGCCACTTTTGTTTAACCTTTACATGCAACCTCTTTTGGCTTCCCTCCGTCACACCCCGGTTACTATTTTAAATTATGCTGATGATTTACAATTGATTTTTCCTGTTGATCCAACCCCCTCGTCCTGCACCAATTTTCAATCCACTATGCTTGTGATCTCTGAATGGATGCACTATAGTCAGCTGAAGCTGAACCCCATCAAGACAGAGTTAGTGCTGATGGGTGGGCCAGCTAACCCTTCTAGCTTCTGCCCCCCTCCCTTGGGTCCTCGCCCTGCCCTGTCAATTCGGTAAAGAGCCTAGGCGTAATCATATGTAGTGACTTGTCTATGAGGCCTCAAATTAATGCAGTAACATCCTGTTTCTTCCATCTGCGCAGAATATGCAAAATTCATAAGTTTCTCACCACCGAGGCACTCATTCTCGTCATCATGGCTCTTGTTACCTCGCGTATTGATTACGCTAACTCCCTCTATGTTGGAATACCTGCCTACCATCTTCACCGGCTGCAGTTGGTGCAAAACCAGGCGGCAAGACTGGTCTTTCATCAGCCCAAACATCAACATGTCTCGCCTCTGTTGAGTTGACTGCATTGGCTCCCCGTGGCCTATCGCTGTATGTTCAAACTTGGCTGCACTGTCTTTAAGGCTCTTACTGATCAAGCTCCTGCTTTCATCACATCCAGCCTTCAGCGTTACACCCCCTCGAGAGATCTCCGGTCCACTTCCCACAACCTGCTGATGGTTCCAAGGTACAAACGTAAAAAGCATGGAGGATTCCCTCCCTATTTCCCTCAGACTTTGCCCCAGCTATGTTTGCTTCCGCAAATTACTCAAAACTCACCTTTTTCCAGCTAGCCTATTGAGTTACTCCGCTGCACTGTTCCCTCCGCAATTGTCTATGAGCGCCATGAAACTGTCTGGTGACCGAGCGCGGTATAAATAGTTTTAACATAACATAAAAACATAACATAACACAACAACATCGATATATATATATAACACGCCCCCAACACTTATCCTTTACCCAGGTTAGCAGAGGGACTGGGTAAGTTCACTGCTAAGGAAACATTGACTATATGAGAGTAGAACCTTCTCTCTTACACCTGCAGTACCAACAGAGACTAAGGCATATTCTGCTAAGTAGTTTAGAATGAAAACCAATACTACTTACTTTTCTTTCTTCTTCCCCCTCCCACTTTACCTCTCCATAGCCTGTACACAGTGCAAGTCCTGTGCCTAGACTGATGGGGCTTAGCTGTGTGACCAACTGGTAAGGCTATGCAGTTTGGGTTAAGGGGGCACTTCGATGAGCACGTTTGCATGCCTCACATACTAGATCAGGTTTACATCATGTTGCAAAAGGTACAACGAAATATGCAAGGCAATGAAAGAACAAATGAAAATATGACCGTATTGATCTTGCAATAGGGCTTTTATCACTACCATTTTGACTATTCTGTTTATGCTGATTCATGCTTGATTTTATTATTCAAATAGAAATGGTATTTTGGATGCATATATGTCAGACTTGCCAAAGCCAAGGACTTAACCAAAAGGAAGAAATGATGGACGGAATGCTGAACAATGCGACATTCACCCCAGGATGCAAAAACAAGCATCCTGGGACTGGTTCCCATGAGGAATGGTGTAAAGACTGATTTGCATATGGCTGGGTCCAAACTGGGGTGATGTGAGCAAAAGAACGATGGATTAAACCCTGATCTTTGTGACTGTGGGTAAATGTATGCATTGTTCAGCATTCTGTCCATTTGTTCCTTTTGCATTTGTCAGCCTAAGTGGGAAGGGTATGCCCAGACTGGGGTTGCATGCTCACTCATCACTCACTAACTACTTTCCACTTACTCATTCTCTCTCACTTTTGCTCACATCACTTTTTTTTACACAATATTGATGCTTCTAGCTGTTTCGTACTTACTTGGACCATCTTCCCTTCACATCTTTCTCTTTTCTACTCACTTTTTTTATGAATGCTTTCTTTTCCCACTGACTTCTAAAGTACCTTTAAATTGTATGCTATTACAGCCCAGAAGAAGCCCATGTTTGGGTGAAACCCGTTAGCTGTCTATATGATGCAAACCAAGTACTTTTGAAATGAAAAAGAAGAAAGACTACAACGAATATGCCTGATTATTGCATTCCTATTGTACTCTAAAAACTAGGATTCATTTTACCTCTCAATTGGCTGTGTTTCCTCTCATCTCCCGTTTTTGTATGTTTCTATGTGTGGTCAAGTGGCAGCTGACCATATGAGGCGGGCAACACCCAATACCAAGTGACTCAACTAGGCAGTGCAGTGGTCTATAACTCGGCTGCTAGTTTTGGTGTTAAACTTTATTGTAAGGGTTGACTGCATGCCTGGTGCACTAACATACGAGCCTACACAATGACCTTCGAGGATGACAGGGAAGAATTAGCAAAAGATCTTTTTAAAGCTAATAGTGAGATCAAACAAGTAGTCTCCAATGTGGGAAACAAGAAGCGCTTAAACTTAAGTTTCAAAAAGTAGAGAGGCTCAAGAAAAATGAACTCTCCAAGTGGTGGGACGGGGTCACACTCAAAAGGTACCTTGAAAACAAAAAAGTATCCAGAGGTCTTAGAATCCTCACGTTACCCAACTTCGATGACCTAGACCCAGATTTGCTCTCCGAGTGGGAGGATAATCAACATAATTAATCATTTAACATGATGAAGATACTTATTGCCCATGCAGACAGAAAATGCAATAACCTGCAGATTGAAATAAAAGCTCTGGAGGAGGAGATTAAGCAACTCAACTTTTCTAAGGCAACTACAAAGAACTATGCCATCTTGAATGAACAAATCGCTGTACACCAAGCGATAGTAAAAAACAGGAAGCTTCACAAAATCATGCAAGACGTTTGTGATAATGACAATGGATGCATTTTCACCGTCGCAACTCACTTTGACAACATACAAGTGCCAAAGAGTAACACAATAGCTACGCCTAGTACAGGGAGTATTTCTAGCATTAGTGTGAGTTTAGACGTGTCTTCAATTGATGAACCAAAAAGTGAAGGAGACATTGACTGAGGAGCACAGGGAGCATGCTCTTTTACTTTTCTAGAAGAGGTGCTCCGGTTCAGGGTCGGAAACAAAAAGCAAAGGGAAAAACCAGGAGAGGGTGGAGAAAAAATGTCAGAAAAGGACAGGGTACTATCACGTTACCAAAATAGCCAGTTGAACCTTTCAGATAACCCTTTGACCATATATGAAAAGAATGTACGGAATAAAGGACTTGGCTATTGTCCGGTATCCAGAGGTCTGTTTTCTGAACCACACATTGACCTGCACAAGTTTGTTAGAGCAGTGAAACTTAAATGTAATTTCTCCATCAATAATGTTGAAAGAACTACCACTAGGACTACTGCACCACATACCAATGTCACTGTGTCTCCACTCTTGTCCCTTTACAATGACAACAAACGCTCACTAGAACACGTACTTGACAGCAAGAACATTTGGCAGGATCACACCTGCGAAAGTGGGTTGCACACAAGCAGCAAGTTCACACCACAAGGTACACATCTCAACAGCAGAGACACATTTTACGACCTAGTAACAGAGGACCTGCACCATCCGGAGGATAAAGTATTGGAGAAGAACAAAAGATACACAAGTGATAATCCCACTTTTCATGAGAGAAACGTGATCCAAGATCTACGTACGAATGACTCAATAGTGATCAGGGAAGCAGACAAAGGAGGAAACGATGTGGTAATGAATAGAACCGATTATGAGGGTGAGGTGCTTAGACAGCTCAATAAATCTATACACTATGCTAGGCTGACTCACAACCCATGCACAACAGCCACCTTGAAGATTAATACTCAACTTGTACACTGGAAGGATGTTGGTCTCCTGTCGGACACTGAATATAATTTCCTCTCAATTCTCAACCCAAGGATTCCATTCATTTATCTTCTACCGAAGATACACAGCCCTTTCCGCCTGGACGTCCGATCATATCTGGTTTCGGCCCTATGACAGAAGCATTGTCAAAGTTTGTTGATACTTTCCTGCAGCCATTAGTGACCAACCTACCATCATATGTCAGGGACAGCACAGACATCCCTAACAAGTTTGAAGACCTGGAATGGGACGAAAGGATGTGGTTTGCAACGCTTGACATTGAATCACTCTATACTTGCATTAAGAGGGACTTAGGCAAGATCGCTATGAACTTCTTTCTTTCCAAAAGACATGCTACCCTTATGGACCACAACCTGATGCTGTTACAGATGATCAATCTCATCCTAGATAACTTTTTTCTGTTAAATCTGGCCTGGTACAAACAGGAACAGGGGACTGTGATGGGATCCAAATTTGCTCCATCGTACGCAAACCCCTTCATGGGGTGGGTGGAGCACACACATTCCTTGTCAAGAGCGTCCTCAAACTGGACCAGGCACATCCAGTTATAGGGTTGTTACATTGATGACATCATCATAGTGTGGACAGGCACAGCTTAGGGAATACTTTGTCTTCCTAAATCACAACGCTCTCAATGTCCAGTTTACCCTAGAAATGACAGTCCAGCATATACTTCTTGGATCTTGAGCTACATGTTCAGAACAATCCTATTCAAAGTACACTATACAGGAAGGAGACTGCAGTGAATAGCACATTACATTACACCAGCTCCCACCCACCTTCCACCAAAAAGGCTATCCCTTATGGAGAACGGTTACGTATACTGAGACACTGCAGCGAGGATGCAAACTTTAACACACAAGTGCAACTAGCAACAGGCAGACTGACAAAAAGAGGTTACTCAAGGTTGAAGAAAACGGGCTTGGCTCCGCCCCCAACCACCAAGAACGACCGGCCGGGCTTGGCTCCGCCGGTCCGACGAAAGACCACAATCCCCAGGATCCCTTGGGGCATAACGCTGACGCCACCACCGAGCGCGCCAGGAGGCGCTTAAAGCAGCGGCAGGTGCAGAGTCCCCTGTTTGTTCACTGATTCTGCTACCGGGCTCACTCCAGCATTACCAGCTCCCTGATTCTCGGCCGGGCTTGGCTCCGGCCCCAACCACCAACAACGACCGGCCGGGCTTGGCTCCGCTGGTCCGACGAAAGACCACAATCCCCAGGATCCCTTGGGGCATAACGCTGACGCCACCACCGAGCGCGCCAGGAGGCGCTTAAAGCAGCGGCAGGTCCCTCGTCCCGCGAGGACGCGCGCGGGACGTGCCGGACGAAGCCCGGACAAAGGGCGGACAGTCTGTGACAGTCCGTGACTGACCGTAACTGGGCTGGGCCAGGAACCTTGCTTGTTTTTGTCGAGGTATATCATTGCCACCTGTCAAGTAAGAAAAATCTTTGTTAACATAGCCCTGAACCCTCTGTTGATCAATTCAATTGGTAAACGATTCTTCTTTTCGGGGGTGATACTCCTAGCTGTCTACTAACTAATTGTTTTCAACATGTCCAAACAAAGGTCTTCATCTGTACCCAATACTATAGATAATTATCTGGTTCAGGTGGTAAGCAAAATAAATAGCACAAGACGTATATCGCTGGGCTTGAGCTCACCACCTGGCACTTCTACGCAGGGTTCTCTGTTGGATTCTACTGTGTTAGAAGTCCCGGTACAGGTACATAGTAGTGATGTATCAGCCACCGAGATAAGCCTCAATGCTAATCTTGATTTGAATATCTCTTCTGCTGTTAATCTAGACAATGACCAGTCAAACATAATAGAAGATGATTCCCCGCCCCCTCCCCCTGGGGCTGCGCCTACGACTAGAGCTATAAGAGCATGCAGAAAAGGCCAGAGCAAACGGGGTGGGTTACGTTCTAGCAGAAAAAGAGCAGCATCTCCACCGAAAGCAGTTGCCATATTAGAGGATAATGGGGAACAAGGTGAAAATGAGATACTTGGCGATGAATTGATTAACAAGCTAGTGAGTATCATCGACTCTAAGATGAAATCCATAATTAAACCACTAGTCGCCAAAATTGATCTATTAACAGCTGAAGTAAACAGACTAGGGGGACTGTTAAATAAGACAGTGGCGGAGGTGGGTAACATACCAACCTTAGTCACAAACAGGGTTGTACCATCAACAAATATCCCTATGGGAGGGACAGGGGGTAATGGTGATGTTAGATCAGTCCCGCCTCATACTTATATTCAGCAGACAGTTGGTGTAGGTGCTAGGGAAATACACGATAAAGACTTACCACCAAATACTATAGGGATTGGTGTTGACCAAGGTCCGGTCCAACTTATTGTAGAGGCTTCTCCCCTTGTCCTGGTTCCGGCTAATGTACCTTCCCTAAAACCAGGTCAAGTCGAATCCACTTCTTCATTGATTAGCAAAGCATACCATTGGCTTTGTAATAATATGATGATATCTCTGAGGGGAAAACAACTGTTAGCAGGGGAAATCACCATGGCAAGAAGGGTGGATTGGATAGGGAATAGCGACTTTTTCTATAGGAGAGGTAGCACAGTGAACCCAAGTATTTTAAAGACAAAATGGAACTCGGTAACAAACAACTGGGGTAGGGTTGCACAACCTAGCGAATGGGGAATCAATGTTGAAAATAGATTTGCGGCATTGTCAGACCTGAATGAATGCGATTGACTTGAGAGGGCAGGTACTGGTGCGGTCCAGGATTTGGTTGAGTTAAATATGACCTACACTTTAGCTGCTGAAGATATTGGTTTTTCTAAGGTAACTCGTATGGCCGAAGGAAGATCAACAGGTGACACACTCCCTTTGGCTAATAGCAAAAAGAACGACCCCTTAAAGCTGCCGTCGGAATCCATCGCAAAGTTTGAGACTGAGGTATGTGCTGCTGTTTCTGTCATGGATACCAT
Source organism: Lissotriton helveticus (assembly GCF_964261635.1). Taxonomy (NCBI): domain Eukaryota; kingdom Metazoa; phylum Chordata; class Amphibia; order Caudata; family Salamandridae; genus Lissotriton; species Lissotriton helveticus. The sequence continues at coordinate 59,258,662 of NC_136073.1, read as the reverse complement.
CAATGAAAACACCACAGGGGGAGTAGTTGTTACTGATGGTATTAGCAACAAAGATATGTTGACTGGATTCGAACATGAACAACTAGAAGAAAGTGTTGAGTCCCTCAATAATGATCCCGGAAGGCATTGAGGATAATATGGGGAAAAGTTTTCATGGAATATTGCAGGCTTGGGTTCTAAACTGGTCTCTGGAGAGTGGCTTTGATTTGTTAATTCCTTCGATCTATGTATATTCCAGGGGACCTGGTTATGTGAACCATCTTTTGCTCAAGGTTTCTTGAATTACTTTGTGCCAGCTTTCAAAGGCCCAAGGGGCAGACCAATGGGTGGTCTAACCATTTGGGTTCGGCAGTCTTTGAGACTTGATGTCAAAGTAAAAGAAACTAGCCATAGAGATATTCAACTATTAAAATTGAATTCTGATATTTTAGGTACATTAGACATCTACAATGTATATGTGAGGAGATCTAAGGGAGGGAGACCAGAGGTATTGGCGGCCTTGGGCACCCTACTTGATATAAACTCCCAAGATAATCATATTGTCATTGCAGGTGACTTTAATCGAACATTTGAACCCTTAGCCACAGATGATGATTTTCTAGGGGATGAAGAGAATTGGCATTGGGGGGTACCTAAGATAGAGTTGAAACCAGTTATGCGCTGGACCGAAGATGTGATTAGTATGAATGCCCTATGTTTCGAGAAAGGTCTAAGGGCATTAAATGGTAGGACGTCTAGTGACAAAAATGGGTCCATGACATTTGACAATGGGCGGCACAGGAGTAGAATAGATTATGTACTCTGTAGTTTACAATTATGGCAGATGTTAGGCGACATGGAGGTTGTGTGGAGGAGTGAAAGTGACCACAATCCTCTGTGTATAAAGCATAAATGGTGGTCATTACCCAATAGGACCACCTGTTCTACAGCTCTTGTTCCACCCCTAACTGTTCCTACCAACGATATGCGTAGGCTGAGATGGATAAATGTTGCAACTAATCAAGAGGCTATGGATAACATCAAAATCGAAGCTGACAAAACGATAGCAGCCATGGAACATATTAATCCTTCTAGTTTTGCGCTGAATGGCCTGGCAGCTATCCACGACACACTTTTCAGTAATTAAAAACCACTTTTTGAAGCCTGTAAAAGGCAAGGGTGAAAGAATTCCCAAGAATGCAAAATGGTATAACGTTCATTGTAGGGAGGCACGAAACGCCCTAGGTACTGCCCTAAAGGGTAGGGATATTATGGCTATACAACCCGCCAGACAGGAATATAAAGCCAGTATAGCAAACGCAAAGAAAGCTTGGGATGAGCATCACTGGTCCGAGTTAAAAAGGGCTAGTGACAAGAAACATTCTAGACTGTTCTGCAACATTGTTAAATGGGGTGGAGAGGGGAAACCTGAACCCCCCAATAACAATGTCCCGGTAGATGAGTGGGTAAAATTTTTTAGAACCCAGTATGCTATGACGAAACAGGTTACGTCTATAGCAGATAAAGATTATACCCACTTTAAAGATACATTTTTTAGTCTACAAGAAATCCTGGTGGCTTTGAGTTCGGCGAACAGCGGCCATGCACCAGGCATGGATGGTGTACCCGCCGACGTCTTTATTAATGATAAAGAACGCTGCCTCCTAATTAACAACATCGCCAAGGGTGCAGAGGTACCGATATCCTGGAAGGGAGCAGTAATCATACCAGTGTTCAAGAAAGGTGACCGATCCCAGCCCAGCAACTACAGGCCAATTAGCCTTATTGACACCGTACAAAAAATAATAGGGCGCGTGATCGTGAATAGGCTTCTTGACTGGGCTGAGGACAATGATGCTTTGTCACCGTTCCAAGCGGGATTCCGTAGGTCCACAAGTACTGTGGATCAGGTTTTCCGCTTTAACTTACTGCAATGGAAGACCGTGGTGCTGGGTGGAGGCAGCCTATATGCGGCTTTTGTCGACTTGCGGGCTGCCTTCGATCTTGTGCCGCGGTCAAAGTTGTGGTCTGTTCTTAAGAACCTGGGTGTTCCTGATGATTTACTAACTCTGATAATGCGGCTCCATGAATCAACATTCGCCAGAATCCAGTGGGGGGGCCAGGGTCAGCAGACTGTGGACTTCCCGGTAGAGCGGGGCGTTCGGCAAGGGTGCTCAATGGCCCCTACTCTTTTTACACTGTTTATCAACGGTGTTGTATCCCGCATGCTATTGGCAGAGTTGGATGCCCCTTCATTAGCTGGTACTAAAATACCAATTTTAATGTTCGCGGGTGATATGCTCATCATATCAAAAACTCCAAGTGGCCTACAGCGTGCATTGGCTATCTTTGATCTATTTTGCGGTGAGCACGGTCTGGAGGTCAATGTGTCTAAGACAAAACTAATGATTTTTAATCCGCATCGTAGTTTTAAATCCAAAATCATTATGAACGGTCGGCCTCTAGAAGTGGTGAGCATTTTCACTTATTTGGGCATTCATATCTCAAACAAGAATGGTTCGAGTAAACATATAGATATAGCTACATTAAGACATAGGCAACTATTAGGTGCTATAAGTTCCGAGCATAGAAAGTCCCTGACGAAACCTATAAAGCCTGCTTTGCAGGTATATGAGGCAAAGGCTCTTGGCTCTGCACTATACGGTGCTGAGCTATGGGGTTTCGAGAAGGTGGATGCCTTACAAATCTCGGAAAATAAGTTTTTTCGGTCTATAACTGGACTCTTGAAAAGTACTCCCTTGCTGCCCCTCAGGTATGACTTGGGCAGAAAAACGGTTACAGACTTGGTCAGGCTTCGACCAATCCTGTATTGGAGAAGGCTCTGGACTACGCCTGAGCTTTCCCATTATGCTGAGGGGTTTTTAGATATTATCAAAGTGGATACATTTCATAAAAACAGGTGGCTCAATTCCCTGAAAGCAATTTTGAATGACTTGGGAATGAGTTCCCTCTGGTCAGACCCAGCTGGAACAACTTTCCCTACCAAAAGTACCTTAAAAGAAATGTATTGGGAAAAGGTAGCCTCTAGGGGTTGGAGCAGCACTAGTATAGGATCTATGACTGAGGGATTTTTAGAGGCTAAGTTGTACCCCTCTCTGGAACCCTATTGGGATAGTATAACTAGGCCTAGTGATCGAAAACTTTTATTCCAATTGAGAGCAGGTTCACTACCTCTTAGATCTCTGACTGCTAAATGGGAAGGTGGCCTGAATGTTAGCGGTCCTGGTTGTGGTTCCTCTAATGAAACTAAGGGCCATTTTTTATTTTCTTGCACAGCCTACTTAGACCCAAGACGTGTATGGCTAAAACCTATGTGCACGAATTTAGAGACTACTAGTAGTATAGTTGCCTTGCGTATTATATGTACCAGTAGTGAGATATGGATATTAATTGCAACTGCCAAATACTTTGGATGGGCATGGTCGATCAGACAGAGACTGCTAATCATTTGACTATTCTCTGTCTGGGTAAGCTGCATGGTCAAATAGACAGAGACTGCTAGTCATGCGACTATTCTCTGTCTAGGTAAATTGCCCGTACAATGAATCCATGTTATATTTATAGAACCTTGTTAGTATTGGTGTCTTTTTTAACTATTTTAAATACTTTTTGGGATATACTAATGACATATGATATTTTTAAATTTCAATTTGTACATGGAGTCATAAAACTGTAATAGTATGCTTTATCTTTTTATTGTAATTGACTGATTATTTAACTGTATTTTTAAATTGTTCTTGCTTTTATGAGTGAAATCTCGAATAAAGCATACTTTGACTTGACTTGACTTGACTTGTATTCTTTACACCAGCTAGAATTTGAATTGGATTATTTCTTCTGTCACCATTATGGTCGGCACACTAGCCTTCTGGCACCCGGAAGTACTAGATGTACTTCAGTGGTTAGGTTGCCAGACTGGTTCGCTGGCACCCGGAAGCACTTAGCGCTTTTGGGTAATTAAGGTGGGAGGAAACATGGATCCCTTAGACGGTCTCCACCCCGCTACACATTAGACTTTAAACTAGACACGGCAACGGCGGACGCGACACTGCGAGGAATTCAAGTGACGATACAGGCTACGGACAATGGACCAGGCTGTATATTATTAGGCCTTACTGACCATTTTGTATGTTTAGACCTTAATGAATGTACTTGTAAATGGATCATTTACGTTGCTCTCACTTCCTGCCTTGGCATTTGCAATTTTTTTACCTATATAGTAGTTTGTCCAGTGGGCATGCCTTTATTTTCCATATTTTACATCTCGTTTACTAGTATGGCTATTGCAGCAGTACTTAGTACTTTTAGTATATTCCAATTTTATATTTGATTTTTATGCACCGCTACGCTAATACATGTTTTTTTCTGCTCACAAACGCTTGCGCACATATTAGTTTCACTCTTTGTACCTGAGCCCATTAATCACCATTTCAAACTTACTCGGTCTATACTACTAAAACCGTTACGCTTAGTTTCTTTACTTACACGTACGCAGTTTTTCCATTTTCTTTATCAATGCCCAGCAATTACCACAGATCATTTGTCAGGCCTTGCTCTACCGCATGCTGTTCCTTATGTTCAACACACTAAAGAACTTAGAGGCCATCTCTAAATCAAATATGGGAATATCGGCTTTCCAGGTCAGTTCACACATCTTAGCATCAAGTTCAGGGGCTGATTCCAAAAATACTTTGAAATCAGCAATGGGCTCTGACACACGATGAGTACAACCCTTTCAGCTGATACAGTCTTGGCAGGACTATCGACTGTTTTTTTAATGCTTTTTATTCCACTCTAATGGCAGTACATACCCTTTACTCATGCCGTATAACAGGGGCATCTCTAGCCATTTTGGAGGCTGTGGTCTTCAACACCAGAGGCCTTACTCTAATAGTAAACATGGATTAGACGTCCATTTCCGTCTAACCCCAATAGTATCATTTTGAACCCAGTTAGATGCGCACACCAGCACTTTTTTTATTTCTACTTTTGTTTATATTTTAAAGTTTTTTCTTTCATTAGGCTCATCCCTTATCTCGGAAATTACATTAGATCTATCATTTCCATAGATTCTTGGGATTTATTGGATATACCTGGGCATTTATCTCTTCACTGACTTAGGATTTCTACCTTACAGATGTACGGGCGGTATCTTGGCCTAGAGGTATGTCCAATACATACTTTTTCTTGAACCCATTATAGGTTGCATTTTATAAATTCACTTTCCCACTCCTGTTACTTCTACTGCTCCTTTCTTTATAGACTACATATTTGAAACCTCTTGTTCAACAACGGAAGCAGTATAATGTTTGCAGGATCCCTGATACTTTTCACCTTGGCAAGCCCTCAGCATACTTTCATCTCTTGACTCAGGCACTTGGGTGTTTGGATCCCTTTACTCTCGGTCCTACCCTGAAATGCTCTTTTCATTTAGGTTGGAACTCCCCTTCCCCTCCACTGCCCTCAACTCACCCAAAACGGGTTTCTGGTGTGGTTCTTCCTTCCTAGGTTTATTTCCCCAATTCCTCACTCCGGCCCTTCTTTCCACTTACTGATTATCTCTCACATTTGCTCACATCACTTTTTTTACACAATATTGCTGCTTCTAGCTGTTTCGTACTTACTTGGACCATCTTCCCCTCACATCATTCTCTTTTCTACTCACTTTTTTAGGAATGCTTTCTTTTCCTACTGAATTCTAAAGTACCTTTAAATTGTATGGTATTACATCCCTGAAGAAGCCCATGTTTGGGCGAAACACGTTGGCTGTCTATCTGATGCAAACCAAGCAGTTTTGAAATAAAAAAAGAAGACTGCCACAAATATATCTGATTATTGCATTCCTATTATACACTAAGATACTAAGATTTCTTTTAGCTGTTAATTGCCCGTGTTGCCACATCTCCCCTTTTTGTATGTTTCTATTTGTGATCAAGTGGCAGCTGACCATTTGAGGTGGGCAACACCCAGTACCAAGTTACTCAACCAGGCAGTGCAGTTGTCTATACCCCTGTCAAACGAAACTAATGCCAATACTGCTACTCAATTTAAATTCCCACTCTTGTAGACATATTGAAAATGAAACAACATGTACCATAGACTTATAATTCTGTCTTGAATCAATCTTTTTCCATTTTAATTATTTTTCTTGACAAAAATTTGTGCATTTTTTCAAATTTCAATCTTTTTTAAAAACCATCAGAAGACAATAATACATAAAAAGATTTAACATCAAAACATATTCACATTCCTAATATTCCCCATTCATTCGCTCATTCAACCTTGTCAGGCTTTCTCACATTCATTCAACACATTCACAACTATCCCTTACTAAATTACAATTTCATTATTTCATTAGAATCTTGTACTTCAAAAAATAAGCCATAGTTAACAGTGTCATGTAAATTACAGTCTTCCTATACAGAATCAAAATTTTTTTTTTAGAATCTTATGGCTGATGCATAGATGGTCTACGCGTTTCGAACTCTTGATAATTGCAGAGTTCTCATCGGAACCCAAATAGCTGTAAAATAGATGAGTTCTCTTAGGCTCACTCTGCAAGATACCAACAGTTACTGTCCACTCTAAACCTCATAACTAATTCTTACCTTCTCTTATTGTAGCTGTACACAACTGACTGTTAAACATACCAACAACCGAAGCTGACAACTGCGTTAAAAAAGGAATAAACACAGCAAAACAAACCAAGTTGTAACTAATATGTGAGCCATTTTGCAATTTCGATCTATTTTTGAGAACTGAGGGATTTATTCAAAGTCAAAAGTCAAAAAGTAGCTTTATTCGATTTCAATTAAGGAAAATCACAAAAGCACAAGTAAATACTCATTAAACATTAATAACATTCATTTAAAATTAAGTAGAAATACCTAGAAGCAGTCATAATAATTCAGTTTATTGTTAATCTACATCTAATTACACATTTTAAAATCATGGCTACTAAGTACATGGACCTCTCATCTTCTAACATTTGCAATTTCACAAATGCCGGGCTACATTGTCTCAAACCCCATTGCTTCAATAACATTTTTAAATATTTGTTCCTTGGCAATGTGTAAAACTTACAAAACAGCGTACAATGTATCAATGACAGGTGCGATGTATCATAGCAGGGGCAAAATGTCAAGTCTTTCGAACAGCTATTAGGTTCAGGGAATGTAATTAGCCTAAAGAAAGCCCCCCCCCCCCCGAATCGTGTCAGTAGCATCCGAGTATAAGAACTCTGGGTATATATCAAGTATTTCTGGATGCCCTGTCCCTGTAGGAGTATTTGATTTTCCATCACAGAAACCTTTTTACTCTCTATAAGCCACCTTTTGTTCTCTAACAAAACGAGGCAAATATTTTTCAATTTTTTTTCTTGAAATTGTTCCTCGCAGAGTAGGAGAGTCAAAGAATTCAGGGTGTCCAATCTCTTTAAGAAAGTCCTTAACGTATATAAACCAATCAATTTCAGGTAGCTTAAGGCAATCCTGAATTATGTTCCTATTTAGCTCAGTTTCATCTGAGGTCCATACCTTATGCCACAGTAAAACCGGACTCAGTTTAATAAGGTCTGTGACATAGTCCAGACCTAATTCCTTGTGGCAGACATACGTGGAGGTTGACTTAGGAACAGCTAGCAAATATCTGAGGAAAGCATTTTTACATAATTGGATGTCATTGGTGTCTGCAATTCCCCATACTCCAGCTCCATATATGACAGTGGACACACATTTGGATTTATAAATGTCGAGCAAAATGTGTACTGGTCTGCCCCCCAGTTTAATTGCAAAGTGTTTTACTGCCCCAATTGCACGAAAAAACACTAATTTCCTCGTATTAGCAGCTACCGACCATGTCCCATTCCTGTCGAAATTAATCCCCAGATAGGAAAAAGTGTTAGTTAGTTCTATCTTTGACTTTGCTAGGGAAATATTGCACTGTACGTTTCTCTTTTTCGTGCAGCACATACTAAAGGTTTTTCCAGTATTGATTTTTAACCCTCTTTCTCCCATGTAGACTGAGAAGGAACTAAGTGTTCTCTGTAAACCTATCTGGGTCCTGGCCATAATGACCGCGTCGTCAGCGTAAAGTAAAATGGGGGCAGGAGTGCCACCAATTTGAGGGAAGTCCTGTTTTTCATTAATTAAATGGCTTGCCACACTATTTATGTAGAGATTAAATAAAAAAGGTGCTAATATGCAACCTTGACGTACTCTTTTTTTCATAGGAAATTTTGAGGTACACTGGCCCTCATTTCCAAAGCGAACTTTTGCGCCATCCCCTCAGTATAATTCTTTGATAAAATTCAGTATATTGAGTTCAATACCTATGTGTAACAGGGTGTCCCACAATATTTCGTGGCTCAGGCAGTCAAACGCCAAACTTAAAATCGACGAAAGTTAAAAATAAATTGTCTTTTTTTGCAACCCCATGCTTGCCTATAATTATTGCCAGGTTCAACCCCTGTTCCACAGTGCCCAAACCTGAACCCATACTGGAACTTTGAGAGGGCTCCTGTGTCTTCTGCTCATATCTGGAGTCTGTTTAAGATGACTCTCCCTGCCACTTTCATCAAAGAGTCAAGCAACGAGATTGGCCTGTAACATTTGGGATCGTTTCGGTCCCCTTTCTTGAAGATGGGGACCACGATTGCCTCTTGCCATGAGTGCAAGAACCCTTCTTCGTTGCATCTGTTTAAAACATTGGTCAGAAGAGGTGCCCATAGATCCATATTTGTCTTGTAAATGTCTACGGGGACCCCATCTGGCCCAGGGGATTTTCCTGCCGCACTTTCTGTAATGGCTGTTTCAACTTCAGATAACATAAAATAAATGTTTAAAGGAAATGATCCCTAAGTTGTTCTCAGGCATTGTAGCTATTTCTACGTTACCGGTCCCTACTGAATCATCTCTTTTATATAGGTCAGTAAAATGGGTTACCTAGGTGTCTTCGTCAATGGCCATCTCTATGGTATCTGTGTTCCTATCTACAAAGAAAGGTGCGTTCACCGCCTTCCAAAACCCAATGTTATCTTTCACAATGCAGGTTTGGTGTAGAGCTTGCCACGCTTCCTGCTTCAAAACCTTTTTCCGTTTTTTATGGCTGCATAATAAATGGCTCTAGCCGTTCTTATTTCGGGGGGTATTCGGTTCACTTTTGTGTGTCTGCTTCAGGACAGCGTATGCTTTCCTACACTCCGTGTCAAACCAACCCTGAGCCTTCTTACCTAAGCTCTTCTTCGAGGTCCTAGAAAGAGCTTTGTTTATTTCTTCTGAGATACCACGAAAGGCCCCAATGACTGAAGCACAGTCATTATTTTCCGCTAAACAAGTCATAAAATGTTTATAATTATTTTTAACTAAGCCTTGAAGAAAGGCAGTGGGCTTCACTCTGTTCCATTTTATGGAGTAACCGTTTAATTTAGCCAGAGTTAACTTATGGCTGTAAAGGTTATCTATGACATCATTTTTCTTGTGGTTCGTAGATGTAAAGTTTAAAAACAGGCTAATAGGAAAATGATCACTTAATGCAATATCACCTGTTTCAAATTTAAGGACATTTCAAAAATAACTATTTGATACCAAGATATAATCAATCAGAGTTACATCCCCTGCCGTTAAAAGTGGGTTTAATAGCCACTTGTGGGGGGCATAGTTCATTAGCATATCCCAGATCTAATTGGAAAAGCAAGGTGTTTAATTATTCCCCTATAGTAGTGTGTGCAAAGTGAGTGCAAGGGTCACCTTTTAGATTTTCCAGCCCACACACTCCCGATTTACTATTTGTGCACAAATAGCAATTGAAGTCCCCCACCCAAACTACACAGTTCCCTTTCAAACAGACATAACATACATTTTGCATGCATCTTGAGAGATCATCTAGAACATTTGTTAATTCTGTTTTTAGAATGTTATTATAGAAATTAATCAAATTAATATTTTGATTTCCTCCCACATTAAGTATCAAAGACTGGAAATATAATTATTTGACCCTGTATTGTGTGTTTTAACCTTGATATTTACAGTATTTGATATGTAGGTGCAGAGTCCCCCTGAGTTTCTGCCCCTCATTGTATGCTTAGCAGGTGTATGAAAGGTTCGAAAACCGTTTATATGAATGGCTTCCTGCTCCCAACTCTTGAAAACAAATGATCGAATATTTATTTATGAGGGGCATGAACATTGGGTCATTTAGCTTACTGGATAGACCAGCTAAGTTCCAGGAAAGAAGAGTTAGCACATCACTCTTATCTATAAGCTTACTTAAGTCTTTTTCCCTCTTAGAGGGGACTGAGCTGTTATCGCAACCTTCGTGATCCAGGCGGACTTCTAGGTCCTGTTGGTTTGTTGTATATTGTTCTTGCTCAACGACTAGGTGTAAAAGGAGCGGATTGCAAGAAATGCCTGTCGTAAACTTATCGATGTCAGGGACTTGACTCAAACCCCCTTCATCTATTTTCACGTGTATGTTTTGGGTGTTCTCCTGTGTAATAACCATTTGGTCACATTTCTCTCTTATAATGTGGCCATTTGGGGGATTTTGATCACCTTGCCCTTCTTCCTTGTTTGTTTTATGGTCACTGCTCAAGTGTAGTCAGTCCACCAAATCTAAACTACTGAACCTATTTTGAGTGGGTATGTCTCTCGAGTCAGTTAATAATGCATACCCTCTATTTTCCCTTTTATCACAAGCATATTTCGTCACCCGTGTCCAGTCACCACCAGGGTCACATGTACTAGTTGATGGATAAAAATACGAAAGGGGTCGGGGTTCTATAGATGAGCTTATATTTTCATTTCTCCAAGTACAAATGTAATCCACCGTGCGGGGGTCCCTAACATTTACCAGCACGCAGTCCCCTGGAATTGTTTTCGGACTGTTTCCCACCCATGCAATTCTCCTTACCATCAGTATTTTGCTCGTAATATGTGGAGGTAAAGGTCAATTTGCGTTGAGCCAGTATGTCACTTTGTTCTTGAAAGACATATAAGATTGATAGATGGAATTATCTAGTTCTGGGACTCCGGTCGATACCACCAGGTATGGACTGTAATCTGGTGGCAAATTAAAACTACCGCCCTCTTAGAATTTCCCACCCTGTGGGGCGCCTCGGCGCTCTCTATTAAGGGCTTTAGATGTTATAGTTCCTCCTGTAGAATGCAGGGTGGATTTAGCAGGTTCTATATGCGGTGTTATCTGTGGTATGGTAGAAACCTAAGAACTAGGTTGCGGGACCGGGGGGGGGGGGAGGTTTGTGGTTAGCTTGTGCTTCAGGTACCGTGTTTAATTGGGCAATATCCAAACATGGCGTCTTTGCATTTATGACGGGTAACATGCCCCTACTGTTCCGTTCTAGCTGGGAGAGCTGTTTCTCAATACGTAAGAGTCCAGATTCTAAAGGTTCGAGGGAAGACTTTAGCAAGGCCCCCAATTTTTTTATTAAGGCATCATTTTCCTCCTCGGTTCTACCCATTGTGTTAACATCATCATCACCGGCAGTTAAATCTTGAATTAGTGTGACCGGGGGTTGTGGAGCTTGCCTAATCTGGGTATTCCGGCCGCTCTCCCCCTTTTGCTTAGAGGTAATATCGCTTTTACCCATGCCTTTAGCTACCTTAGGTTTCCTACCTCCAGTGTTTGTTGTGTATGCCCTCTTTCTCTTTGGAATTGCGCCCTCATGTCTTTCTCGTAGATTTCTAGTGTTCAATATCTCAGGTGAGTTCACACTAATTGGAGCTAGAACAATCTGTAATGTTTCAGATATTTGTGAATTATTCACAGGTAAAGCATGTGATTGTTCGTGGGGAATAGGGGGGACCATGTATAAGTGCTTGGGCTACAATAGAATTAGTTTTTGTAGTATGATCAGGTGTGCGGGCTGTCGTAAAGTGGCCCACAGATGATCTTTTAGCCATTGCCAAATCTTGTGACACACGACGTTCCATAAAAATTATACCTTGATCAATTACCAAATTAGCCCTTGTTATAAAGTTATCCAAGGTACCAGTTAATAACGCCCTTGCACTAGCAGCTTTGCTTCTGCTCTCCCGTGCAGACATAGTAAATCAAACTTCTATGTGAGCGGGCTTGCTACTAAAACCAAAACAAACATCAGTTACCAGGAGGAAATGACAGAGAGTGGGCCCGGTCCGGTCTCTCTTGGGCTAAAACGGGCCTGCCCTTGGCCCGGGCTTCCCCCGGCACGCGTCTCACGTGACGTGGAAGTGGGCGTGGGTAAATGCAGTCAGGGGTGGGCGGGAAGAGACCCAGGTGCCGGCAATGTTCTTACGCTCGGGCTGCTGGTCCTCGCAGTGCCGCAGCGCGACTCCCGCAGCAAAGGCAAGCCCAGACAGTTAAAATCCAGAGGGTATGTTAATAATCAAAGTCACAGCCCACAAAGAAACTGCTGCGAGCGGCCTCCGCGAAGCAGGGGTTGCGAGCAGTTATACGGTGCAGTCTGGGGTGGGCGGGAAGAGACCCAGGTGCCGGCAATGTTCTTACGCTTGGGCTGCTGGTCCTCGCAGTCCCGCAGCGCGACTCCCGCAGCAAAGGCAAGCCAGACAGTTAAAATCCAGAGGGTATGTTAAAAACTCAAAGTCACAGCCCACAAAGAAACTGCTGCAAGAGGCGCCCGCGAAGCGGGGGCCGCGAGCAGTTATGCGGTGCAGTCAGGGGTGGGTGGGAAGAGACCCAGGTGCCGGCAATGTTCTTACGCTCGGGCTGCTGGTCCTGACAAATCCCGCAGCGCGACTCCCGCAGCAAAGGCAAGGCCAGACAGTTAAAATCCAGAGGGTATGTTAAAAATCAAGGTTCAACCACTCAAAAACTAAATGCCCTTTTTAGATGTCGAAGTGTATCTGTCTGAAGGAGGCTTAGTCACAACTTTATACAAAAAGCAAACGGATCGTAACAAGGCTCTCCATTTTTCAAGCAATCATCCTCGAAATCTAAAACAAAATTTGCCTTATGGAAAATATCTCCGAATTAGGAGAAATTGCCATTTCAAGGATGAGTATGTATTGCTTGCAATGAAATTAACTAAAAATTTATAGTATTGTGGGTATCCTAAAAATTGCTAAAAAGGTGCATGAAGCACGCATGGTGGACTCCTAGGGAAGTTTTGTTGAGCAAAAAGGTAAAGGTTGAAACAGACAGAATGGTGTATGTATCAACTTTTTGCCCCAATTCAAATCTCTTGAAAAAAGTGATTAATCAAAACTGGCACCTGGTTAAAAACCTGAATGAAAAATTACAAAACCCACCTCTCTTTGCTTTTAAAAAATATCACAGCATTGCGAATCAAATAGTACGTGCTGCTTTACCTCCCAAAGAATCCATCACGGTGAGAACCTATGTGGGTCTGCCTCCTCTACAAGGACACCATAAATGTGTAACTTGTATATGTTGTGTCAATATTGAAGAAGGTAGCCTGTTTCAACGTAACATCTATTGGAAACATGAGGCATTCACCAATTGTAAGTCACAATATGTGGTGTATGGAATAAAATGCCCACGTAACATGCTGTATATTGGAAAAACGAATCAAGAAATAAGAACGAGAATTACACAACATAGATCAAGAATGAAGAGGAATATTCAAACTGCGCCGCTAGTGAATCCTTAGAGGCTTAATAGCCACACAGAAATGGACTTGGTATGTACAATTATTTCAAAAGTAGAACAAGATTTGAGAGGTGGCGACTTGGATGAAAAACTGTCCAGAAGAGAAGCGATGTTAAGTGTAAAATTTACCACTGCTGTAGATGGATTAAATGAACTATCTGAAATCTACAAATTAAGCTGAGGCTCTCTCTGTTGAAACTGGCAAAATTGGGTACAATTCAGGATGAGCTCAACTCGAGACTGTGAACAATAGAATTCTACACTGACAATAAACCCATGATACCACGTCCAGCGGCTTCCAGCGCGTTTTTACACAACAAGGTAATCCATGAGGGGTAAATCATTGAAGTAGCCACAATTTAATTTACAAAGATAAATTTGCAACAAACAGGTTAGCAACATAGCGCAAGACGAATTTTGATACATGGAGTGCAATGAAATGGAAATAGAAGAGTATGTATCACGCTTCATACTTTCATGATTGACCTTTAGGGGTGAATCACCATAGCAGAAATAAGGGGCCATTCATATACCCAAAAGAAACAACACCCCAAAGATTTCTTACGTTTACGGAAGATTGGAGATATTGCTATATAACAGCTAAACTTGTGTGTGAACACTAAAGAAGCAGGTATGTACAGTGTAACCATGTCATGGAACACTAATAAAGTTTCCATTTTCAAATACCCAAAAAGAACTGGTGAAGAAGTTGTCCACCTTAATTGGCAATTTATAGGTTAAGATACGACTTTATTTAAGAGGAGCTGCAAAATAGAAGCCCTCCTGCCATTTTATAAAAGATTTTTATAAGTAAATTCTAAAAATCGTACCGTACCGGCATACACAAAACTACAAAGCCCGAATCCTCAGAGTGCACGTTACATTGTGACGCTTAAATAGACTGTATGCGTTAACTGCTCCAAACTACGTGCATCGCGGAAATTGCCCGCACCGTCTTCCGTACCTTGGAACCAACAGAAGAATTGACAGGTAAATCGCTGGACTAATCTCCCGGATAGTGCATGATTAGACACCACTGTACGGTACATTTCCAATAAAACAATTTTTTCATGCTTAACAGGTCTTGGCTAAAGTATCAAAGAAAAAAAATAACCAGGAACTAAGTTTGCTCTGAGGAAAGTAAATCGGCTTTCACTTATTGCTTTCAAAGGGTTCTTCGCTCGGAGATAAACGAAGTGATTTTTAAAAACTGTTGTAATTACAGGTGCTGCGTATTTGTCGATAGCACATGGGTTGGTGTAAACATGCCATCGAAAAGAGATTAATGTAAGTGCTATTTAATAAATCCCTCAGTTCTAAAAAGTAGTTCAAAATGGCACACATATTAGATACAACTTGGCTTGTTTTGTTGTGTTTATTTATTTTTTAACGCAGTTGTCAGCATCGGGTGTTGGTATTTTTGAACAGTCAGTTGTGTACAGCTACAATAAGAGAAGGTAAGAATTAGTCATGAGGTTTAGAGTGGACAGTAACTGTTGGTATCTTGCAGAGTGAGCCCAAGAGAACTCTCATCTATTTTACAGCTATTTGGGTCCTGATGAGAACTCGGCCATTATCAAGAGTTCGAAACGCGTAGACCATCTATGCATCAGCCATAAGATTATAAAAAAAATTATTTTGATTCTGTATAGGAAAATTATAATTGATATGACACTGTTTACTACGGCTTGTTTTTTGAAGTACAAAATTCTAATGAAATAATAAAATTGTAATTTAGTAAGGGATAGTGTTGAATAATGTGAGAAAGCCTGACAAGGTTGAATGAGCAATTGAATGGGGAATATTAGGAATGTGAATATGTAAATATGTTTTGATGTTAAATCTTTTTATGTATTATTGTCTTCTGTTGGTTTTTCAAAAAGATTGAAATATGAAAAAATGCAAAACAATTTTTCAAGAAAAATAATTAAAATGGAAAAAGATTGATTCAAGACAGAATTATAAATCGATGGTACATGTTTTTTCATTCTCAATAGGTCTACAAGAATGGGAGTTTAAATTGAGTAGCAGTATTTGTTTCATTTGATAGTGGTCAGTGGCTTGACCTTACTGTTGGGAGACCAAACCCAGTGGTGGTATTAGTTGTCTATACCCTGGCAGCTAGTTTTGGTGTTAAACAAAGTGAATAGGAAGAGAAAAAGACCAAGGAAGAGGCTGTCCACTATATCAATCAAGCTAATACCAGAGAACAAGAAGAGGGTCAAGAAATAAGATGTTATCAACTAGGCAGACAAAAAAGAAAACAAAAAATGAAAGCGACACTGGTGTCCAACCTCTGACTATGAGCTTAGTGATGGTGAGAGAAAACACTCAAGAATCAGGGCTTAACATTGTGCCCAAGAAATATTTTGATTTTGTGGAAACTAAAGTGATATACACAAGTTTGCTTATGAGGTAAAGTTAGCCAAATACTTTTCAAACATTGAGATAAAAGGAAAATCAAAATCAGAGCAACCAGGCCAGCAGACTGGTCTAACAATTGAAAAGAAATCTAACATAAAGACAGTGTTTGACCTGATGCAGCCAACAGCAGGGGGCAATGGATTAAAAGAAGAGTGATTTGAACTCACTTTTTAGGAAAATTTGCCCGAGTTGTTTTTTTTTTTTTAAAGATGGCGTAAACCCGAAAATAGAAACAGTTCCGAATTAGGACCAGTGTCATCGTTTACCACAAACGCCGCCCAAGTAGGGAAAAATGTTTACACATTCGATAGAGTGGTAGAAATAAAGGTCAACAAGATTATCAATGAAGGATGTTTTCAGATGAATAATCTCCCCAAAACTCAAATAGAAACAATGGAATCTTTAGGGGGAGAACATAACATCATGATAAAACCTGTAGATAAGGGGGAGTGGTGGTGGTGTACAACACCAGTGACTGATACCAGGGTTTTGAGATGATCGGTACCTGAACATTATAAAAGGTTACCAATAAATAGATTAGACTATTTTTAAAAAGATAAGTATTTGACCTCATAGAACAAGCAAAGGGGTAAGTGAGGAAGAATATAGATTCTTGAGGAACAGACTCTAAGGGCCTAATTACGATTGCAGAGTCAGAGAAGACTGATGCGGTCGCGTTGGAAGTGGTCCTCCCGACCGCCAAAATACAATGTGCACAGATAGGCAGTTTTCTGACTGACGCAGTCCTTCCGACTCAGACATGAAATTCTGTCTTAGTGGTGTTGGAGGGGGAAAATGGTGGCAGACAGCCAGGCAAAAAGCCGCTCCGACCACCTACCCTGTGACAATGTGCCTATAAGGCCCTCAGACCTAGGCTGTTAAACCAGCTCATCATAGTTGGCGGAAACAGAGGGACAAACAGCACAAACTCAACTCCATGCACTTCTCCATGTTCCACGACACCATGGATCCTGCCTTACATGTCTTGCCGCTTCTCTACCTGCTCCATTACTATGAAATCCGATGCCATCGTGGACCCTACCTGAGGTAAGTCAGACACCTATCACTGCATGTATATCCTGTGGTCAAGTCTAGGTCCCCCATCCTAAAGCTGGCCCATACCGCACTCTGCATGTCTGGCTGACTCACACACGACCCAGTGAATGCTCTGTGACAGCTTACCTGTTAACTTCAGCTATCTTGATGGACACAGGAATCCATTGGCATGCCCCACACTCCTTAGTGGCCCGAAGGGCCGCTGTCAACTCTGCAACAGGGGGTCCATATTCCATCCAGACAGCTGTTATGAAGGCCAGCCACGACAGTTACATTATTGCAGCGGCACAGGTTGCTATGGGCACAATTATATTTTAGGCTAGCAGGGCCGCTGCTGTCGACCAACATCGTCAGACTGCAGAGTTCATTCAAACATGGCAGCGGTTTCATCATAATATCTTCAGCGGTCATACCACTGGGGCGTCGCCATTTGTATATGAAATTACTGGCTTTCCGACCGCATACATCAGATCTGAAGGCTTCCCGACCACCTCGGTTGAAAATGATGTTTTTCCGACTGCCGCAGTCGGATTTTTCCAGTGCATGTATCGTAAAGACAAGGTAGCGAAGCGCTCGGTCTCAGGAGCGCGCTGTGTGTTTACCGCGTTTTTAATTGCTTTTGTGTGCTGAATTGTGCTGCGTGTAGACAGTTGGGCTTTTTTTAAAACTCCCTCTTACCCTCACAGTAAATTGTGTCCCCCACCGCCGCTTGGCGGGCTTGGTTCCCGGGGTGGGCGCCATCGCCGAGAGGGGCAGAGCAGCTTCCTTCGCCAGCGCTTGACTGCGCATGTGTCAGCGAGGGGACGCCTACTAAATGCTCCTCCCTTCCGTAGCGGGATCGCAGAGCGGGCGCGTCCTCGCGTGGCCGGAGTCGTGCCAGAGTCCTGCCCGTCTGCGCCCGTCCGCGACAGGACGCGCCGGACGTGGCTGGACTCTGGGCCCCCTCCTGGTCGTTCCTCTGTACATTATGTTGTGTTATACCAGAGACAGTCTGGCTGCCATCAACCGGTCCTGGGTGACCTGTACTGCACCTCGGGTTGATCCCTTATGCGGCCCGTTTTCGTGTGGTTGCGGATGTTTTATCTTGTCTGCCCCCGTAAGTAGGAACTGCAGGGAGGCCCCCCGTGCGGCCATTAGCCCACAGCCTTTTATCAGCTTATGGAATCTCAATGCCAGGTCGCTTGTTAAGCATCATCTAGATATTCATGATCTGCTAGATGAGGAGTTGCCTGACCTATTCTGCGTGACAGAGACCTGGCTGCAGGATGCCGACACGGCCATTGTTAATCTGGCCTTCCCGTCGGAATACTCGGTATTCACCTTAAACCGAGCTTCTAGAGTCGGAGGAATAGCTCTCGCTGTTAAATCCTGCTATTCTTGTACGTGGCATGGGCAAAAAAATCCCTGGTTGTGAAAGCGCATTGTTCAAGGTAGCTATTACATCAAACTTCACCCTGTCGGGTCTATTGATTTACCGGCCCCCGGGGAGCGAAGTGGCCTTTAGAGCGGCGCTACCTGATGCCATTAGTAATCTGGCTACGGGGTGCTCCAATTTTTCTATCATTGGAGATTTAAATCTGCACTTTGACAATTCTACCAGTCCCTCGGTGTCCAGTTTTGTGGAAGACCTTGAGGCGCTCCAGCTGAATCAGCTGGTGACACAGCCCACCCATTCAGGGGGTCATACCCTTGATCCGTTTTTTACTAATCTTACGGAAGCCTGCATTACCAGCTACACACCTCTAGCATGGACTGATCATCATTTGATACAGATCCACTGCCCTACTCCGGCTATTCAACCTAAGCCTATAGTGTGCTCGATTCCAAGACGCCGCTGGAACAAACTTAAGCTGGATGAGTTTTTCCACCTCCTATCGGCTGACCCATTTGACATCTTGGGATCACCTGATCAGGTGTATGACAGGTTTTGTAAGTGGGTGTCCAGGGCTTTGGACACTCTTATTCCCTTGGTAGGCTGTAAATCTGGAGCCGGTAAGGCCAGCCCCTGGTACGACGACTCACTGCGGGCACTGAAGGTCTCTTGTAGGCGTGCAGAGCGGGCTTGGCGTAAAGCCTACAATAGCACGAAGAAAGCTCTCTACCTGTCTACTGTGAAAGTGTATCACCGGGCGGTATGCAGAACTCGTGCCGCATTTTATGCTGCACAATTCAGGATTAGCTCGAACCCGGCTAAGGCTATCTTTAAGGTACTGAAAGTCCTTACTGCCAAAAAGGTAACAACGACGTACCAGAGCTCTGTTGAGCACTGTGAAAAATTGGCAGAGTTCTTCCTAGAAAAGGTGAATGCCATTTATCGGGCCTTTCCTTCGGCCACTCCCTCGGCTAATCCATCTCCTAAGCCGTTACCATCTGAGGGATTGCATTCCTTGCCTACTTTAACATCTGATAGTCTAGTCACATTGGCCCGTCAAGTGAAGTCCGGGTCCCCAGAGGATCCACTTTGCCCAGATGTGTTCAAAGACCTGGCGGTACATGATATCTCACCGCTATGCTCTTTGATCAACTCGTCATTAACATCGGGCGAAGTTCCACTGAGGTGGAAGCGAGCCATGGTTCAGCCTATCCTTAAGAAACCCAGTCTGGACGGTAGCAAGCCTGAGAGCTATCGGCCGATTTCACTCTTGCCGTGGCCGGTTAAGGTTACGGAGGCGCATGTAAATGCTGTCCTCTCGGAACATCTCCGCCGCACAGATTTCCTCGACGATACGCAGAATGGGTTTAGGGCTGGTCATAGCACGGAGACGGCTCTGCTTTACATGGTGGAGCATCTTCGCTCCGTGCTTGACGCGGGACAAACGGCAGCGCTTGTGCTATTAGATCTGAGCGCTGCCTTTGACACCGTCTCGCATCCGATCTTTCTGCGGCGCCTAGAGGAGGCTGGTGTCACCGGTATCGCTCTCCAGTGGTTCCGGTCGTTTTTAGCCAACCGGGCCTTTAGCGTGACCGTCCCACCGTACCAGTCCACATTCCATCCGTTGAACCTGGGGGTCCCCCAAGGCTCCTCGCTGAGCCCTACGTTGTTTAATCTGTACGTAAGGCCGCTAGCTGAGGTTGTCAGGCAATGGGGCATGACGATGGTGTCATACGCCGATGACACCCAGCTAGCGGTTACGATCAGTGGGGACGCCGAAGTCGATGCTCCCAGGTTTCAACAAGGACTGCGGGCGGTCGCCAGCTGGATGACGTCCAACTGTCTCCAGCTGAATGCTAGCAAGACCGAGGTCATGGTCTTTGGCAGACAGCCGGATCTATGGGGAGAGAGATGGTGGCCTGGGGATCTGGGTCCTGTTCCCATCCCAGTCGCCGAGCTTAAGAACCTCGGGGTCTGGCTGGACCCTTCCCTTACGTTTGTGTGCCATACCAAACGCACGGCAGCATGCTGCGTTGGCATCCTGTGCGGGCTCCGTCCAGTGCTTAAGTTCTTCGATGCCTCCACCAGGCAACTCATGATCCAAGCCACTGTCATCTCCAGGCTGGATTATGCGAGTTCCTTACTGGTTGGTCTGAATCAGGCGGAGATCGGGCGCTTACAAAGGATACAGAACGCCGCAGCTAGAGCGGTGGTAGGCCTCCCCAGATTCTGTCCCACCTCTGGTACCCTGCGGTCACTGCATTGGCTCCCGGTGGCTCAGCGGATCCAGTTTAAGGTCCTCTGTGTCGCCTATAAAATTCTGAAGGGGTCCCCAGCAACGATTCTCATGGCCCTCCTCGCCCACTATTCCCCAGCTCGACCCTTAAGATCTGCTGACCTAGAATTGGCTGTGGTGCCGCGTTTCAAGCGGAGTAGAGCTGGAGGACGCTCCTTTCGAGTGCGAGCGGCGGTCTTGTGGAACTCCCTGCCCCCGGCGATCCGTGCTATGAGGGATCTGATTTCCTTTCGCCGTGCGGTGAAAACCTTTTTATTCCCTTAGCTGTTTACACTGTCTGTTTTTTTGTTTAGTTGTGTTGTGCAGCTGCCTTGTCGGGCGCCAGGACGCTCCTTAGCTGGAGCATCTGTGCGCCAAATAAAAAACGCATAACATAAACATAACAAAGGGGCAGTCGGCTAGCCCAAGACTGTTGGATTTTCCCGCTACCATGCCAGTCAGACTGCTTTTCCGACAGGCATTTTATTGAGCCCGTAAGACAACAGCCTTCTATGGGCTTCCTAAAAATTATAAAAACCTGCAGGATTCCCCATTAAGACCTATAGTGTCATGTGTAGACTCCCCATTAGAACCACTTAGTATATATTTAGACGTAGTTCTTAAACTTTCGGTGCAACAACAAACATCCAATATTAGGGATTTAGCCCACCTGATATATCGGGTGGAAGTACTTAATTTGACAATGACCAGGAATACATGGTGACCCTCAACATGGAGGCACGGTATACTAATTTTCTGCAGCACAACACCATTGGAGTCAAGAAAATATTAGAGCATGAAATGATAGGCAACAATCCTCAATGTAACAGGCCACAATTCAAGCACAGTGCTAATAGAGACAAGTCAAATAAAGTCATTATTTGTAATCTCTCTTTTATTCCATTCCTATTCACCAAGCGCAGCCAACACGCTTTGCCTAAACATAGCCTTCTTCAGAGTGAATTCCTACAATTGGTGACAACACCAAAGTAGTGGATGAAAATAGTATAACATCAATCTGACCCTCAATTTTGTCACTACGTCCAATATCAATTTGGATAGTGCTATTGGTATTTTTCAATCAACAGGTTAAGTAAATTTTGCAAAGCGTTCACCAAAGCAAGTCAAAGACCATCTACAGGACCGCAGTGTCCCATAGCATGCGTCCCCTGGGACATTGTTGTCCAAGAAAAGGTCTTTGCCAGTTACATTGAGGATTGTTGTTTCCTCTAATTTAATGTTCTAAAAGTCTGGTATGTAGGACCAAATGGTGATCGGTCATTTTGGAGGTGGGCTATTGTGGTTTGATAAATTGATTACACTTCAGGTGGTGCAGCAGGAGATCCCCTGCCTGCCATTATTGGTTCAAAAATAGCACTCTGAAATACAAGGAGTAAATAAGGACTTCATTGTCAGATGTGGCTCAATGGTACTCTTGTACAATATTTTTTTGTGGAAAGAGTATCAGTACCTACAGAGAAAAGGGACCAGTATGGGAGTCACCTGCACTCCGAGCCTGACCTGGTAATATGTGGGGACATTCGAGGAGAAGCACTTTTATAACAAAGTATCTCCCTTCTTTAAAAAAATGTGAATAAGGCATTGATTCATTGATGACATTTTCTTTATTTAGGTAGGCCCCAAAGAACAGCTAGATGAGTTCTACAATGCTACATTTAGGAAACCAGAATCTTAAGTTTTTTGTAGCAAAAGAGTTGACTTTGTGGCTATAACAGCCAAAGTAGTAGAAGGGTGTCTGGAGGTGGATGTCTATACAAAAATTAAAGATAAGAATACTCTTTTACATTATTCCAACTATCACCCCAAACCCCAAAAGGACAACAACCTTTTGACATTTTCTCCAACTACGGAGAAACTGTTCTTCTTTGGATGATTTGTATAAGCATGCAGACAAGCTCGGTAAAAAACTAAGGGAAAGAGGATATCCACAAAAAAATATAAATCACTCCAATAAAAGCCCAATTTGATCACAGGTCGAATGAGAGAATACTTTTAGTGAGCCAGTTCTCAGATATAAGTAATAGGTTTAAGAACGTGATCAATAGGAATTGGAAAATATTAAATGATGCGCAAGTTACATTACAGAAACTCCGGTATGCTTTTAGAAAAATTGGAAATCTGAGGAGTATGCTGGTACAAACAGAGAGAGGACGACCCTAAGACAAGGTACTCTAAGTGGGGGGACAGTGTAACTTAACCACAAATGCGGTAATTGTAATGTGTGATTAATGCCTACCCTCTCCTAGTATTGAATATAATGGGGTTAAACACATTATGAAAACTTTGAACTATAGGACTAAGAATGTTATTTACCTCCTTTTGTGCCCCTGTGAGCTTGGATATGTCTGGGAGACCGATAGGGAGATAAGGTAGAAGCTTTTTGAACATAAACAGGCCATTAGGACATCCAAAATAAAAGCACCTTTGGTAAACTACTTTGCAGAGAAAGGGCATGGATTTAATGACTTTAGGTGGTTTATCCTAGGAAAAGATTTAGAGGCAGGAGGAAAGAAGGCAACATTGAGGCGAGAAGGAAGAAGAGAACAATAGTACATGATAAAATTTAATAGCATTAGAGGAGGCCTCAACAGCAGGGAGGATTGGGACCGTATTATGGGCAAATAATGAATTTTGCCTGAGGAGTGCATCTTCAGCCCCTTGTATAGGGAGGGTAAGCCTCAGGCTAGGCATAACTTTTTAAGTTTGTTATGTTGCCTTAAATTCAAAACAGGGTTTTGATTTTTGGGAGGAGGGCATTAGTTCCATGTGACCTCTGGTATAGACTATATAACTAGATCCTTATAAGTGTGGGACCATAAGAGTGTGGGGGCAAACCGTAAGCGATGTAAATAATGGGAGGGATATGAGCATAGGTAGTCAGCATGTCTGTACCTCATGGAAGTAGAACGGGTCCAATAGCGGTAGCAACATTCTATTAACCGCACTCTGATCCAAGCAGATTTAATGATCAATCTTTTGAAATATAATACCGAATAAAAATAAACTGTTAGAAGATAGAATTACCCCCTTGAATAAGTTGTTGATTGGTAGTCAAAGATGTCCCTTTGTCCCAGGGGTCTTTGTCCCAGAGGCTTGTCAAGTTGGTTCTGACATGTATGCAAGCCAAGGGCAATCCTAGGAGGCAGAGCAACTTTAAATAATGACGCGATACACTGTTCTTTTAGACGGTGGAATAAGTGTTGGCTTGCTGAGACAGCTATGTAAACTCGCCCCCCTTCTCACCTTTGACACACTCAGACTGGCTATATCAGCTTTGATTCTGTCGAGATTAGATTATGGCAACTCCCTGTACATCGGCATCCTGGGAAAACTGCTGGCCAGATTACAGGTTATCATGAATAAAGCCGCCAGACTAATCTTCAGAGTCCCTAGACAAACTCATGCCACTCACCTTTTACGCCAGCTAAACTGGCTTCCGGTCAGGCAGAGAAAGTTTTAAGGCCTCTGCATTGCACATAAAGCCATCTATGGCCAAGCCCTAAGGTATGTTAAAGACAGCCTAGTCAAAAACAATCTGAGGAGAACGCTACAGTCATCAGAGGCTGGCCTGTAGGCCTGCCCCCACTTTTGCCTGTCCTCAATCGGAGGAAGAGCTTTTTCTACCTGCATTTCTCAAATCTGGAACAAGCTGCCAGAGAATGTACATAAGGAGTATTCTCTGCTTCCCTTTAGGAAGAAGCTTAAAACAGTACTCTTTTCGGAGGCGTAGAGCAGATTTTAATTTATACCATCTCCACTCAGGCTAAGGCAGGGCTCTCTCACAGCGCTTAGAGACCGGACGGTGATAACACGCTTTACAAAACAATTACCATAACCCTGAGCAGTTGATGAGGTGAGAGCCAGTTTTTAGCTCTAGAGTTGAAGGGGGGGGGGGGGTACAGGGAGAGAACTAATGGCAAAGTGGGGCCCCAGAAATGTGGGACAAGGCCTTAACACTTGTGGAACATTGGGTCATCAATCAAAGGGGGCTCATTGACCCGCTTTGTGGGGGTAACAGCACGCCGCATATTAGGATAAAAAGGGACCCTGTCAACCTGTTTTTCGTGGGTATCAATGAAACACCACCCACTATGTTATGGTAATTAGTGGGTGGGAGATATGGGACTAAGGTACTGGAAGCTCCGTTATGGCCCTAAGTCCCACACATCTGAAATATTGGAGATAGCAAGAGATCCTAACCACCCGCGATATAATTCATTTAAAACCATTTAGAAAGGAGATTCAGATTTAACCCCTGCCTTATATGATGTAAATGCTGGAATAAGCAAGGACCCCTAAACAGGTTGTCTTGTCCTTACAGAGGAAAGTATAAATAACGCTGATCAATCACTTTGGGTATTTTCTGTTTGAAATTGTGGAAAACCGTCCCCTTCTGACAGAGAGAGACCCTGCTGTAAGAAGTAAGCCAACCAATGAGGGGGCTATTTAAGGGTGAGAAATAGCTGTTCCAAATAATAATTTTTCTTAGGATTGGTAATAAATGGAGATTTCACCCCTATCCCTTGAGATTTTATGTGGTAAGATACATGTTTAAGCACAGCTCCTGGCCCACGTGAAAATGAGGATCAGCTTACTAGAAAATGAATAATACCACTTATATTCAAGGATGGCGGTTGAGAGTAATCAGAAATATATTATATTCCCCTATAGGGTCGATTCCTTTGTATTCATAGAAGACCACACTCACATTTATGAGGCAGAGCAAATCCAAGGAGTGAGGAAACAACATATACATTAATATTACACTATATTAATGTGGTTGCTAAAGGAAAGTTTGATGGCCCAATGTAGACAAAATATTCTGTATGACAAAGATTATAATGAGTGAATGTGAGAGGAATCCTGTATTTCATTAGGTCCCCAGATTGGGAGAAGGGGCTTATCCCAGTTTTCAATGTTAAGTAGGTTGGTGTTTAAAAAATATATATAGCAACGGGACCCCAATTGGATGTAAGGATCATGGGAGACTTATTTTCTTAGAGACAACAAGTAGTTATTACATCAAGCTTTTGATTGTGATACCCCCAGTTGGTTAAAATCTTTTATTATATGTAAGTTTTCTTGTAGACATTCAATATATTATTTGTATTCTGTGGGAGGTTCATACCCAAATAAATTTTCCTGAAGAAGGTGGTTGATATCCGTTTAGGTCCACCAAAGCACATAGACATATTTTGCATGCTGAATCAGACTGCAACGAGGGACCATAGATTAAGAATATTTATATCATCACGACTCAAGGTTGAGGAGAAAATAACTGATCAGCACTTGTAACAGATCAATTAACAGTGGTTTTGAAGATGCTCCCATTTGATATTTTTGCTTTGCATTACATTTTGTTTCGTTTTAAATTTTACTTGTTGCGCTGACATTTTTTCGGAGTTCTGAAAGGGCTGTGGGAAGAACTAATTGACTGAAAGGTTTTATTGAGTTATTTGATAAAATGTACTGTGTGACATATTAGCTCCTAGGGAAGTTTTTATTCTACAGACCTGTTGCACAACCCAGACGATGAAGCATTAGCTGAGATACAAATACTGGACCAACTCAATCTAAACAGATCAACGTGTACATAGTGATTTTAAAGCACTAAAGTGTCCAGTTTTATCTCCAGGAAATAACATTTATACTTTTCTATGAGTTGGTGACAACTGACCCTGACAGATTCAAACATAGCAAATATGCATACAGGAAAGAAAATCACATTAGAAAAGAACAGGATGCATTAAGGCAATTAATAACCAACAACACCTTGGAACTAGAACCAGCAGATAGGAGTGGCACCATTATCATCCAAACTAAACGGGACTATTTAGAGGAAGCTTACAATCAACTTACCACCACACATTACAAGAAATGGTCTGATTTAACAATTGAACGGACTAAAAACATATGCTATGGCATAATAATTCCCTGTTACATGATTATTAACTACTCTTCTTGACAAATAACAGTCCAACCATCACTAAAAACTAACAGCCAAAAAAGCACAAAAACCTCAACAAACCACCAGAAAGACAGATTATATCGATCTGTGGTGCACTATATGAAACAAAATCTCAATTTAAGTGGACTACTTCCTGGCACCCATTGTAACAACTGAGTTCATACATAAAGGGCACAGGGGACTTCCTGAGAATTCAGGCTAACACAGGTTTGCAGGAGGGGTACCTGTTGGGAACAGTGGGCATGGTATAATACACTTCATTAATAATGATCCACGATTAAACGCAATGGAATATTTTCTGAAACCAAGAAATATAAAGGAATTGGAAAGCTCCGGCATACTGCTAAGCATGATTGACATGTGTCTTGAGAAAAATGTATTTCTTTTTAACTATCAGTTTTACTCTAAAGTCCATGGAACAGCCAAGTGACTTCTCCATGCTACACCAACTTAACCATGGGGTTGGTGGGAGAAGAACGTAGCTTGCAGAGAGGAGAATGAAATACACAGTAAGAAATGTGAGCAATGCCTGAGATTCATTGATGATATCTTCATCATCTGGATTGGGACACAAGCAGAACTCTATGCATATTTTAACATTCTTAACAACAATGGATGGGAACTCTGATTTACCTGTAATGCGAGTACTGAACAAGTAAAATTCTTGGATGTCCAAGTGTACATTGAGGGCGATACAATATGAATGACCCTTGTACTGTAAACCCCTGGCTACCAGCAGTAGCCTATATGGCTCAAGTTTCTATCCAAAGGCCCTAAAGACATGTATAGCATATGGAGAATTCATCAGGATCAGACGAAATTGCTCTAATGAAAACGACTGAGGAGGAATTTAATGTAACTGAACAAAGATTCTTGAAAAGTAGCTATCCAATTAGAGGTATGAAACAAGGCAAAGAATGTGCCAAATCAATAACTCGCACACAAATACTGATTAACAAAAATAAGCAGATAACATAGTTAGGATGAAAATATCAGTCATTCTGACATTCAGCAACAAGAACCAACATATTTATAACATGTAACCTGAATAAGTATTGGAATTAATTGAGCAAAGACCCTGACATTGGCCACAAGGTGGGTGTGAGACCAAATGTTACCTACAAAAAAGTAAAGCCACTGCAGAACAATTTAGCGAGGAGTCACTTTACCATTATGAAACCACAAACATGGCTTGACAGACAAAGGAATGGATTTGTTAGACAAGTGCATGGACTGTGAAATTGGGAAGAGTGTGAAGGAATTTCAAGTCTATAAAGGAAAGAACATTGCCATAAACCCAAGAATAAATTATGACACTAATTATGTGGCGTGCATGATTGAATGCCAATGCAGACAAAAGTATGTGGGTAGCACAGTATATAGACTCAAGAAACACATTTTAGAACCCATTAGAGCAATTGAAGAAAGACCAAAAGTGCGCCCTGGCCCTGGCCACCCTGGCTAAATATCTGGAACAGCATCTGAACCAAGTCTGGAAATTAAGACGTTTGGGATCATGCCTTATCAGGCTAAGAACAAAGGTCCCATTCAGATTGAATGCAGATGAGACTCCAAACACATTTGTGACATGTACCTATTTTATAGTTTTTTTCCCCATTTAGGATGATGGCATTTCTTTAACATGGGTATAATACATGGCATACTCTTGCAATAAAAAAACTATGCATCTGGTTACCAAGGCCAGGTTTGCGTTGCCATTTCATGCTCTTGTAGTGTCGATATTTTTATCAAAAAAGATTGACTATAATATTGCAAAGAGCCTGTAAAGATAGTGAGGTCTTACATTAGAGGTGGAGGGAAGCCAATTTTGTAGCAGTCTGTACAAGAACCTATGGCCTTTTAGTCCCCACTTTATTGCTCTGTTCCTCCAGACCCGTGCCCTGCCATTGGGTTTTAATTTTAACACACATTGGTGTTGCAGTGGCATATAGTGGCTAGAATATGCAGATTAGAGTCTCGTTGTAGGCTCAACATTCTTTGATTATGGGAAAACCGCTTCCTTCGTGTCCTTGTGTAATGTAACTGGTGTTCTTGTTAGGTACTCCAATACCTTATTACCGAATTAGTGCTTTATAAAACTGGGGAAAAAACTGGCTTCTACACACCGCATCTGATGCACTGGTGGCATAAATCACTTTATTGAAATTAGGTAGGAAAGATCTAGATGACCGATGACCAAATCATTTTTTTGTAGGCATCTAAAAGGCAGTCTCCACCCCCACCTTCCAACCCTAGCTCTAGCTCCCAGAGATCGCAGCAGCTCCGATCAGAGTATAAGAGCATTTTTTATAATGACCTCGGAGGAGGTGGGAGGGACTAATGAATTACTCGGACAGCACAGCCAATTAAACTAATGGTGGTGGCAGCTTTAGTGGGAGCTCAGTCCTGAGCCAGGCAGAGCCTCTCCGGGGAAGAGGACGGGAGCAGGACGGGATGCTAGACCTGGGAGGTAGGGACACAGGGCTGCTAGTATTTAGTTGCCAGCTTGAAATGCCTCTAGGGGATGCTGCATATAGGGGAACAAAAAGGTCAGGCAGCGCTTGTAGAACATGAAAGTATACATTTGCAGGCTGCTTGCGGTTAACCCATGAAAGCACATTCCTTAAAGCCAGTAAGGCCTAAATGAGTAGCAAAACACCCACATTGAAGCAGCTCCAATCAGAGCAAAATAGAGGATGAGGGAAGGACAAATGCTGCGATAAAATGCAAGAAGCTATGGACCTAAAGCACCCACAGTGTAACAGGAGCAGGGCAGGAAAAAAAACTAATAAAATAGTCCCCCCATGAACAGATCAACACAACCAAGGGTACAGATATTGTACTTAGTCTCTGCTGCCTGGAAGAAAAAGAGAAAAGGAGGAACAGAGAGGCAGGGCTGACTACTAGTAACCAAGAATGTTTAAAGATAACTCAAGCAAGCAAATGCAAAGCAGGGAGATGGCATTAAACCCACAGAGAAGTATACTAAAGTATAAAAAGGGGTCGTATGCTTACACTCAACCCAACAAAGAAAGGTCCCACTAACAGTGAGCAAGAAAGTCAAAATGCATCGTGGTGAGGCAGAGAAGTGAGGTGCCTATGAAATAAAATTGCCGTGAAGAGAAAATTCCTTGGAGTGCAGCATTTTCCTTATTTATCTACATATCATGGAGATTTGTCTTTCTCTAATGCTTGTACCGTCATGGGAGAGCACGCCACATTGGACCAATTTGCTAAACTATAGATCTGTCCACTGAAAAATTAAAGGTTGCAGGATATTATCAGTAGGTGAAATGTCATGAAATTGGCGACTAAGTGAAGCGAACCATTTGTCATCCACTATTACTGTATTAGTAGGCTGTGAGCACATATGTACGGATTTAATGGTCGCTTTTGGACATTTTTGATGAAACCTTGTTTTTATGTCACAAACCGTCACAACCTTGAAATATAGGTTTCACAATTACTTGGGACACCAAGCACCGGATTTAAAATAATGGGATTATATAAAACAATGTATTTTCATATAAAATTCGTATTATATGCCTTTTCTCTTTTAGGCATCTTTGTGTTTGATTATTGTGATTGAGCTATTATATATTATCATTTGTTGATCGTCCACAGGAACCGTTATGATCTGTTAAATTGTAAAGCACCCTGGTTCCGTGTGAGGAGGGTGTCCCTTGTTTTTTTATACACAACTTGTAGAGCGGTGGCTGCACCGCAAGGGGATAATTATTTTTTTAGGATTGTCCTCTAACCCTGTCTAAAACAGGGTACTACACAAATCCTTGGGGGTAAGATGCCTGATAGAGAAGCTCCCTAATACACGGTTGAATATATAGCCCAAATTACAAGTGGTCCCTGTTGGACTTGGCCCTTTTGGCAGTTTTACCCCGAAACTTTTTGCGTTTGCCTAGCCTATTTCTGTAACCTGGTGTTGGTGATTTTAGGCCTCTGCACACTTTTCCCTGTGGTCCAGTGTAAAGTGTGGCGCTCTCTGTGCATATGTGGTGAGAGTGGCCTGCCCTCCCATAGGAATGCATGGGGAATATGTGTGACCATGGTAGTTCCTGATGTGTGGGGAGTGCAGGGTCGAGTTTGGTATGTGCAAACTCGTGTGATTAAATGCTGCACGATGATGTGCGCTGATTTATTGTGTCTAGCGTGAAAGTGCCACTTCTAGAAGTTGGCATGTCTGTGCAGTAAATGTGAATTGACTGTCTGGCTTGTGATTGGCTGAAGCTGGCTGGTGTGCCTGGCTCCAGGATGGGTCTGCCCCGGTGGTGAATGGAGAGATCTGAATGCTGATGGAAGGGAGGAGTGCACCTGGGACCTGAATAGGGTTGGGCCTTCCCTACACAATGCTGGCTCCACCCCCTGTGGTGCGTCTGATGTCCCTAGCCTGGCCAGTGAAAGGGAGAGAGGGGCTGATCAAAACAAAGTGCTCAGGAGTTTCCTTGAACCAGCTGTAGCTGGTTGTCCCCCTGCCCTACAGCGTAGACAAAGGACTCTTCTGTATTAAAAGGGGCTGTGACCCCATGAAAAATTTTCTTGTTCCTGACTTGAATCTACCAGGAGCATGCTGCTGCTGGGGCCAAGGAGAAGGCTTGCCTTCGTGGGCCCTGCCCTGCCCCTGGATGCCTGGAAGATTTTTTTATTGCTGGGAGCTGTTGTGCTCCACCTTGATGCTCTTGGATCCTTTTGGTGCTTCTATTGCTTTGCACCCTGGGAGTGCTTTATTTTCCCTACAGGACAGCGCTCCGATTGCCAGGAGGAGTGCTTTATTTGTACTTTTGATGGCCCTAGCGCTTCGTGAGCGCTGTAGCTGCAGACTGCTGAGAAGCGTTTTATTTTTTGGCAAAGCGCTAGATTCCACTCATTCCCCAGGCAAGTGGAGACAGTGGGCTGCGTAGCGGGGTGGCAGCAGCCCTGGTAGAGGAAATCCCGATGTGAGGGATTTCCTCCTGATGCCTCTAAATGCGGGTGCCCACCCCGCATGGCCACCTACGGTGGATATTTGCATGGCAGGTGCCCACCCTGCTTTATATTCGAATCGGAGGGAGCCTACCCCTCATGGCGCCTTACTGATTTTTATATTTAAATATGGGTGCCCACCCCGCATTCCACCTTTTAAGTCACTGCCTGGCCCCCGATCGTAGAAAAGGAAGTCAGGCAAAGTTTCGCCAGACGGCAGGCGGGACTTCCGGTTTTAAAAGGGAAGTCTCGCCGCCGGAAAAAGGAGGAGAAGCCCCCGGGTCCCAGGAGGGGGCCTGGGTGACAAGACACGGCAGCCGACGGCAGCGCGGGGCTTCCTGGAGGTGAAGGGAATGCCCGTGCCGGGAGAGAGGTGGTGCTGGTCCCGTAAGCTGCTACAGTCAGAATGAAGGCCCCAGTGAAGTGGAGAGGAGTGACGGAGCCTCCAGGCTCTACGGTGAAGTCCCGGTCCCAGGAGAAGGACACGAAGGAAGAGCCGGTGAGTAGGGCTCTGTGGGGGCAACAGCTCATGGATATTGTAGTGCCCATGGGGCACAGAGTCAGGGCGGCCCCGGTTGCACAGTGGGCCACCCAGTTGTGGCACAATTGGCTTTGGAGGGCCCCCGAGGGTCCAGAGGCCACATGGCAGTCAAGAGCGGCCCCGTCTAGCAGCAGGCCGCACCAGACTTTTGGCAATTATGTTCAGAGCTAGATGGCTCCACAGTTTGCCCCTTCTATTTAGGAGCCAGAGAGCTCCAGCGCTTGGGGGCATGTTTTGTTTGAGCCTACGGGCTCCAACGTCGGGCCATACCAGTTTACCTGGGCCCAGAGGGGCCAATGCGTGTTATTTAGGGAGCCAGAGTGCTCCAGGGGACCTGCTGTTTAGAGCCTAGGTGGCTCCAACAATTTGGGGCAGTTTTGTTCCCAAGGGCAAGTGAGGGCCCATGCCGCAGTTTATTTCCCAGCTGCCCAGCAAGTAGTGGGCAGCTGCACCGTTTGGCGCAATTTGAGTGAGAGTCCCTGAGAGGGACCTAAGTGCCACAGAGGTGCCAGGCCTTCCACAGCTGCGCAGCACTTAGCGCCAGCTGCAGCGTTTAGGCCCCGTTATTGTTCAGGGGTGCGCATATGGCGCAACCCTGACTGGCACTGCGTGGCAGCACGCCCTGACATTCTGGACACAGGGCATTTGAGCCCCTTCTTGAGATGGCCAGTTGACCAGGGGGCTGGGGGGATGTATAGGGCGCAAGGCCCTAATGTGATTTATGTGCTAAATGTGATATGTGCTTTAAATGTGGTACTAGGAAATGTAATGCATCTAGTATGTTTTACCCACCCTGTGTTGATACCTCTAGAGATAGTTTCAACTTTGGAGGTTTGTGTTAGTGAGATTGTACTTCCCTGTGATTTTGGCACAAGGTGATTGCCTACTGTATTTATACTGGTTAGGCCTAATGTTATTTATGCGTAATGTGCAATGCCGTTATGCCTGTGTTACCTCTAAACGTGTTTTTATGCTTAGGAGGTTGTTTTGCCTAGTATAGTTTATACTAGTGAGTTTGTGTCCCTGCGTGATCTAAGTTATTTTTATATAACCTTGTGTGGAGTTCCTTTTGTAGTGTGCCTGGGATGTTGTTGCTGTGTGTGCGCGCAAAGGCTTTACACATTGCCTCCGGGATAAGCCTGTCGGCTCGTGCCAAGCGACCAAGAGGGTGAGCAGGGGTTATATTTGGCGTGTAACTCCCTTGCCCTGACTAGAGTGGCGGGTTCTGCCTGGCTTTGGCGCAAGCACTAGCCAACCAGAAATCCCAGTTCTAACAGTCCCTCACTGTTTTCTGCACAAACAAAACAGTGAGTCGTAAACAACTTATTGTGGAAAACTAAGAAAAAGCATTTGAGAAAATGCTGCATGCATGCACGCTCACTGAGTATCTCAAAGCTGGAATCATTCCCCAAGGTTTACAGGTTAGGAATGTGCCAGGAGTTTTTAAAGAAGATCCCAAATCAAAGGTGGTTTCAGCCACATCTCCACCACCTGTTCACACCACTGGATGGTGTTGGGAGTAGAGACTGCTATAGAACACTCCATGGCAGAATTGTAAGCGATAGAAGATCTTGAACGAGAATTGCTATTTTGTGACGGGGTGGCAGAAGCTAAAGCACTCCTTAACAAACTCAATAAAACCATTGGTGAGTTTAATACATACGAATTAAAGAAAAAAGCAGACAAGGCTACAAAAAAAATAAAAAAACTTCATTAAAGAGAAAGCGAATCTTATCTAGACAGGAATATTACACCACCATAAACACTCAGAATAGACAAAACACCTGGGGAGGTTTAAAAGAAATCAACCAATTACTTTCTCTGAATCCTCAGGAGGACTCTGAGGACTCGGACTCATAGCCGGGTCTGAGCCTTCCGGATTATCATCCAGGCCAGCCTTTTTTAGAGAGAGGTCCACGAGGCAAGGGCAAGACATGGTGCCAGTACCCTGGAGAGTGTTAAACGAGGAGGAAACTACCAATGGGGGCCACAGCCTTATTAGACACACCTGTAGGAAGCTTGGAAAGGATACCCATTTTAAATCTCTTGCAAAGCTCGTTATCCTCTGCGGAAATTTCTCTGCTGAATAAGGGCTTATCCTTTGTAATTACATTAAAGACCAATTTCTTTAACGTAAAAACAGAGCTTTTCCAATTCTTCCTAAAAATAAGACTAAGTGGCATATGCATCAATCTGATTTTTAGTTGCAAACGCTGCGATTAAAAAACAACAAATTGCTATTTCCTATGTGTGAGGCACAATCGCATCGCAAAATTAGAAATCACAAATATAGCGATTTCTTAAGTTGAGATAACCAGAACGCTGCGAATTCCCTAGTGATTTCTGAGTTTGCAATTTTCTCAGTTTGCGAAATTCGCAAATGGGATATCGCAAATTAAGAAATCGCTATGCAATGTATAAAAAAAAAATCGCAAGTAGCGAATTCACGATATTCACAATTTAGAGAATCACAATTAACACCAAGTATGAGCAGGTGGTAACCAGGTGCAAACTATTTAAGGAGTCCCACAATGCAACAGATTTTTCCACAATGGCTGGGTTGTATGTGATAGCCAGGAGGCTGTGACTCAGAGCTGCTGCACAGAGGAGGAGACGCCAGGAGAGGATATTCCGTGCACGCATTACCCTGTTCCAGGGGACTGAGGAGGACATCCATACACACTACGGGCTGGATGAAGAGAGCATCCTTGATTTAATTGAGGAACTCAAACCCATTCTTGAACACCCCACACGCAGGACACACACCATCCCCACCCACATCCAGGTCCTGTGCTCACTGCACCTCTTGGAATCAGGTAGCTTCCAGGGGGTGATAGCCTCAGTAGGAGGGGTGTCACAGAGTGCATTGTCGTGTTTTTTCCATGCGTTCCTGGATGCCATGGTACAGAGGCTACCACACCACATCCACTTCCCCTGCACCCCACAGGCACTAGACCAGACGAAGCAGGAGTTCTATCAAATAGCACAATTCCCCCACATCATTGGATGCATAGATGGAACACATGTCGCCATATCCCCCCTCCCAGAATGAGTATATGTTCAGGATTCGCAAGTCATACCATTCCCTGAGTATACAAGTGGTGTGTGATGGCAAGCACATTATCACAGACATTGTAGCTTAAATACCCAGGCAGCACCTACGACTCGGTCATCTTTCGCCACAGTGGGATCCACCGTCTACTGACTAATGGGGAGTTTGGAGGGCTACCTTCTAGGTAATTGCATAGGAAACAGTGACACAACAGTAAAGTACAGCAGTGGCAGGACAGTATGTAATCTATTTCCTCTTGCCTCACAGGTGACAGTGTGTATGCAGTCCGGGACTTCATATTGACCCCATACCTAAATCCTGCAAACGCTAGGGAGCGGAGGTACAACAATGCCCACACTGCCACCCGCAGTACCATTGAGCGGACCTTTGATATACTCAAGAGCCGTTTCAGATGCCTGCATAAGAGTGGAGGAGCACTGCAATACAGCCCAGAGACCTGCTGCAAGATGGTGGTTGCATGTGCCATGCTGCAAAACATCGCCACCCGGAAAGGCACCCCAGTGGAGCTCAGCGATTCAGACAAATCAGATGAGGAGGGGCCAGCTCCAGGATGCAGGCCAGCCGGTGTGATTGGAGCGGCAGCCGGGCAACAGAGGCAAGATGACATAACACAGAACTATTTCTAGGTGAGAAATGATGACACAATGCTATGTATTCAGGATAAACTGTGTTTAATATCCTTTAAGTCAGGATTCAGAATATCACACAGCCTGTGTGGCACACAATGTGGATAGTATTATCATGCACATGTTGGATGCACAGTGCAAAAACAATACATTGTTCACTGTTCTCTTTGTGCAATGGGTTGATCCACCCATTGCCATTAGTAAGTCCTGGCACTTCAACGGTGGCGCTGACGTCCCATTGCTCTGCGCCCGAGTGCACATTCCCCTCTTCAGTGGCATCTGCAGCCCGGTCAGGATGCTCACTACGGCGCCTGTCCTGTTTGGGGGGGTGGAGTGAGGCTGCTACGGCTTGATTGTGCGTCCTCCTCCAGTGAACTGAGGTCTCCTGTCCCCAACAGTAGCAACTGTAGCAGCTGATCCACAGCACATGTGACCTGTAGTAATCACCTGGCCATGTTCTGACTGCAGTGTGCAACCTCACGCTGCATGCTATTCGCTATGAATCGCAAATTGGGAATCGCAAATTCGGGTTTTCATACATATGGCCCTAAAATATTTTTCAAAGACATTGATTTGGCCACACAAGAATTGGTTACAGGTCTACAACCGCCATTGATCTTCTATTCCTCTAAATCCACTTACTTTTGAAAAACTAATTTTGACCGGGATTGACACCATGACATCTACTAGGTGTTTTGTTTCCGATAACATCAGTTTAGCCAAAAGACAAGCCCTACAGTACCTAAAAAGTTACAAGACCATAATTCTCAAACAGCCGATAAAGGCGGAGGTATCATAATTCAGGGTCGCAAAGAATATGATGAAGAGATTAACAAACAAATCATGGATCAGAGACACTGTAAGGTATTGGCCACAAATCCTTTGTCCACCATCAAAATGGAGATCGTTAAACTAACAACAGAGGCCAGGGAACTTGGTTACATTAACAAAAAAGGGATTTTAATACTTAAATACGGAAAGTTCTCGCACATCTGTACTTTTCATGTAACAAAAGTATCTTGTGCCTTGTCTGCACAGAAAATATATCATCCCAACATAAAATTTTGGAAGTGTTACATTGATGATATTTTTCTGGTCTGGCTCTGAATAGGACTTCCATGAATTTGTAACATATCTGAATAAACGTTAAAAAACAATTAATGTTTACCATTGAAAATCCACAGAAAGAAACACCCTTCTCGAATATAACCGCAATCATCCACATGCTTTATGACATGGACTACCATTTGGCCAATTTCTACGTCTTCATAGAAATTATTCCCCTAAAGAAGACTACATGAGGGAGGCACAAATACTGAAAGCAAAACTGCTGGCTAGGTGATAAGAAAATAAAATCGTGTTAAATTCACTCAAGTGAGCATAGTTTTGCCCAGCGAGGAACTACTTACCACCAGAAATAAACCGCCCTTTAAACTGATTTGTGTCACTAACTTTGGGATATATAGGAACAAAATCCAAAAGTTAATTAAAAAAAACTGGCACCTTATCCAAAATATAGATCCCTCTTTCAATGACCTATGTTCGCATTCAAACGTTGTAAAAATATAGAAGATCACCTGGTTTAGTCCTCCAGTCAAAACAATACCAGTCAAATGTCTAGAACATTGGAATCAGCTTGGGGGTGGCCAGAAATCAAAGGTCATTGCAAAAGTGTTGGAATTGTGCCATAACATTTGACACAGATACTTTTGAACATGGAAATGTGGAAA
Source organism: Lissotriton helveticus (assembly GCF_964261635.1). NCBI lineage: Eukaryota > Metazoa > Chordata > Amphibia > Caudata > Salamandridae > Lissotriton > Lissotriton helveticus. The sequence continues at coordinate 59,220,973 of NC_136073.1, read as the reverse complement.
CATTCTCTCAAGTTGTTTTCAAATTGTAATACAAGGAATGTGGTATATCGTATATGGTGCCCTTGTGTACTACTATACATTGGACAAACATCTCTACCTATAAAAGCTGGAATTGGCCAACATTGAAGAAGAATACAGTGTTCCATTTTATTTGCTCCATTGATGGCACACTACAATGAAAAGAAACACACAGCAGATAAACTCAAATGGCAAGTGGTTGAAAAAGCTGTCATCCCTGAAAGAGGAGGTGATTTGATGCATATACTACAGAGGTTGGAGTGCCAATGAATAGATCGTATTAACTCCATTGATAAAGGACTAAACACAGATGAGGAATGGCGTGGGTTTGTCTCCACCCTGTCAAATTGAACATTTAAATAACATTCAGATGAAATATAATACAGACTATGAAGCAGGCATGAAGGGTTCTCACCCTGCTATACTGAACCGCCAATGAATTGTTTGTGACTCATACCACAAAATATGTAGTTGACCTTCATATGCGACTTTTTTTGCTTCTGTGATATGTGGATAGATTTCCCACACACAGCCTTTCGTATTATAAATATCACTTAATTACACAATTTCATAGACCTAGTAAAAATGTGTTCTCTGGACCACTTGGTAAATTTGGGCATATTTTTTGTTTATCTGCTTTCAATTCTGGTTTTTATCCATTTATTTTTATGGGTAATTCCCCTCTATTCAGCCCCTTTTCCAATTATTTTTCACATGCTTTCTTGAGGACACCGATTTGTTCGTGCCTCTTCCTTTCCTTTCATCATGTCTACTTGTCTATTCTAATTATGACCAGCAGTCACCCCGTGAGTATAAAACAAGACCAATTCTTTTCAATTGGTATTGTCATTGCAATAGGAGAGACAGACAGGTGCAGTTCTCCATACTAGGTGAGCGGGATTAATTGCCGCAGCTGACCTTGTCAGCCCCTTTCATTCCGTTATCCTCTCTACACCGGGTAAGAGCACCTTCACGCCAAATTCTGGTTCTATAGTTTGGAAATTGGGTCAATGGTTATTTACTCGTTTCACTGCTTATTTTTAGGTATCCAAAAGACTGATTGTCATTTTCTTTTGAGGCTAGTTTAGAGTTCAGCACTTTACCACGGATAAGAGTTTTTTTGATTTGACGAATATATCAAATTGACCACCTGTGCAACATATGTATTTACTGGTTGTTTGAACCCTTCTTACCAGAAATTCCTGACAACAGCTTATCGCCATTTTTGAAATTATTAAGGCTTTTAATCTCGAGTTTTCCGGACTGTCAGTACCCCGCCCACTATACGGTAAGTTGAACTTACATTCACAGCTGGTGGCTTCCAGCGTTAACCCTGTGTGCCTGTATGAATTTTAAATATTCTAAAATTATCGTCCCCACAGTGCCTGCCTGGGCCCTATGTGAGTACTCTTCTTCCTTTTCACCCCCACACGGTGCACACCACAGTATCTGACAGTCATCCCCAGGTATAATTAGTGACTGAATATCTACCTTTTGATGCTTTTCTCTTATTTATCTCCACCACCCTATTACTGATACTATGGTTATCATTTTTTAGGTACAGTTTCATTGCTAGGTCCTGATGAGAACCCACATTGTTAAGTGGGTCAAATCGTCATTGACTAAGTGAAGCAAACCATTTGTCAGCCACTATTATTGTATTAGTAGGCTGTGAGCACATATGTATTTATGTAATGGTCGCTTTTGTACAGTTTAGAAGAAACCTTGTTTTTATGTCACAAAGTCACAACCTTGAAATATAGGTTTCACAATCAATTCGGACACCATGCACTGGATTTAAAATAATGTGTTTACATTACATAAAACAACCTATTTTCATACAAATTTCATGTTGTAGGTCTTTTCTCTTCCAGACATCTCTGTCTTCGATTATTGTGATTTAGCTATTATATATTAATTTTCATTTGTTGATTGTCCACAGGAACCCTTGTTGTCTGTTAAACCTCCTGCTTGCCCAGCATGAGCAGCTGGCTGTTGCCTGTCCCTGCCCCCTCCACTCTGACTTCCATGGTCCTTTGTGGTCAGTTTGCTGCTACAGACCCCTCACACCTTCACTCTGATGTCTGTGTGGCTGCATTCATAGTCTTCCTGATGTTCTCCATGCTGTGATGGGCTTCTAGTGCCCATCCCGCCTAACCAGCATGATGAGATTTCTGCGCCTGCACCTGCCCAGCCTGCTTGCCGCTGTCCTTAGTTTTCCATGATCAGGCGCCAGTCCCCTCACTGCCTTCCATGGTCCGTTAATGTGGTTCAGAAATACACCCGTTTGAATTTAGAAGACTTCATCTTGTTCCAACATTTTTGTGGCATTGTTTACATGGTTATTATGTGCACCATTCGCTCTGTGCAAAGGATCTTCAAGTAAAGGCTTGGATCTCCCTGAGAGTTTGTTGATTTACCTATCTCTATTGAACAGCTAACGAGGTGTGTTAAACTGAAAGCGCTGTCATGTGATTGTGAAGTCATTCATACAGAGCATCTTGAAATGCGTATGCTTAGGAGATGTGCTACACTAAAGATTCACTTGCATTATAAGGCAACAAATCCATTCAAGGGAGATGTCACTTTTTAAAGGGCATTTGAGAAATTATCATGGCTGAAGAGCATGGATTTTAAAATTGTGGAAAGTTTTTCTTCAGCAGCAGTGATTAACTGAGTCATTTTTAAATGTGGACCTATTAGGCAATTTACTTTAGACTGCCTTTCATTTTGATTTGCTTTTGAGGCACCTTGTTTGCATCTTTGCTGAAGAGAGTGGTGGGACAATACATGGAAAGTGAGTGACCATTTTTCAATGTCTACTTGCATTTTTAACATTGGTAATACAATAAATAATTCAGACACCGAGTTATATCTAGTTTCTATTTGAGGCAAATATGTATATGCTTCTAAATGTTTGTTTCAGCCTATTCTTACATTATTTGAGTGTTACAGGTTTGGGCTACTTTTGGGGCTTGGACTGTACCATTTTGGGATAGTAGTTAAACAGCTTTGGAAGGCCCCTTGGGGTAGGTTTAAAAACAACAGGTTGGTTACCTTTTCAGAAGGTAATGAAAGCTCCAACGACCTAGGGGAAGGAACAAGTGGAGGAAGTGACAGATCAGATCAGAACCGTTTTTTTAGAAGAAACAAGGGGGACGGACAGGGGAAGCAGGAACAGAGTGAGGACTTCGAGCCAATACTCTGGAGATCATCAAACACGAACTCGCTACTACAAATGGTGTCCAGACGGTCAACAGTGGACAACAGGGACACTCTAGAATGACGGGGACTTACATGACAGGTGGTGGACACCCCACAGGCAAATCACACCCTTCAGTGCATTCCTATTTTTAACCTCTCAGACCATACTGAGTAATTCTATGCATGAGGAGATGGCATATTCCTCAGAAGCCAACTCTCTTCTCAGCAAAGGTCTCTGTTAGGTCCCAAAGTAAATAACTGACTATTTCAAACTACAATCCAAACTACACAGATTTTTCAGAATGATTAGGCTGAGAAAACACATTCTGACAAAGATACCTCTCCCCTTTAGTCCGCCACCCACCTTAGATCGCCTTCTACCTTCATTCCTACTAACTCCACAATTCCAGCAGTTATCTTGGCTTTGGAAAAAGCAGTCTTAAGTAAGATTAACTTTCTTAAAACCACTAGATCTTTTGTTTCATTCACTATTATTCTACAAGAAAGAAAGACACTGAATCAATTGAGAAAAGAGGACAATATCATTATCAAACCAGTAGATAAGAGTGGGGGTATTGTCATTTAAAATAGAGACAAATACAAAGCATAAATACTGGAACAACTGTCCAATAAAAAACAAACAATTGACCTATAACCCAAAACAGACTATTAAGGATAATATTACGCTCCACCACGGGGGCATTGGACCAGGGCTTTGGATCTCAGCATCCTGACCAAACTGGAGTTAGAATTTTGGAACAAAAAATATCCCTGCACTCCAGTTCTATACACCCTTCCAAAAATTCACAAAGATGTGAATTCCCCACCTGGCAGACCTATTTTATCCAGCTTCGATTCTACTCTTGAACCATTGGGAGAATACATAAATATTTTCATCAAAGACTTTGTGCCACTGCTTGATACATATTTACCAGACCCGCCAGCATTTCGCGATTTCGCGATTCACGAAAAAATAGCGAAATCAACTGGGTAGCCCGATGGCCGCGATATTTGCTTTTTCGGCCGCAAAAAAGGTATCCCGGCAGGCATGAAAATAAATGGTAGCTTCTTATTGGGTGTACGCAAACACGTCACTACGTGTCTCCGTACAGCCTTAAAATAGATTGGCCGCCGGGGCTCATATCTCATGAATTTAGTGACCACGAGGCTCACTGGCTAGGCTAGGCACCCCTCAGAAGAGCGCATTCTGTGTGGAACAGAGTTATCAAAGAGAAAGAGTGCGACCGCACTCAGTATCCCCCCGGGTGATGGCAGAGCTCGGCGAAGAACAGTTTTCAATTGTTAACAATTACACCGACAGAAACCACATCTACAGACGCACTAAGGGCGACTTGACAGAGCGGCCAGCATTGCACAGGGTTCGAACTACAGGTCACCTGAGGCAAGACTCAAAGACTAGCCCCTTCTGTTCATAATAATATTCACTGTTTGAGCACAATTACGTTTGTATTGAATATTGCATTTCTTAAAAGGGGTTACGCGGTTTACTGGGCAATACTAGAGGGTAGAAACTGGACAGAGAGATGCGGATGTGTCCTAGTAAAACTCATTTAACTTGTAAAATTTAAGGGGCACTGTGCAAGCAAGTTGTGACAATAAGACGTACATATAAAATGTAATTTATTTTAAACGAAGATTAAAAAAAACACATTTGATATACACTTGAAAGGCCCCTGCCTTCCCAGCGGCACCAGCAGTGATGTGACGAGGTCTCCTGAAACTACAAATGGGAGGCCTTCACCGCGGTGAAGAGAAAAGGAGAGACCTCTGTTGATGAAGTATATCGTGTAGGGTGGAATCTTCTTTCAGGTTCATCACAGGATCATTTTGTGACTTAATAGTTTGATTTTTTCAATACATTGCACGAGTCCTGTGCCTTGCCTGCTCCCCTTGTTAAACTGAAACACATGGTAAACTGCAGTTTTGCTGTTTGACAGCACTGTGAGAAACATTTTGCTATCTCCATAGTTGATTAGACTCACTTTATTTAATTTAAAACAAAGGAAATCCCAGCTGAGCTGGAGTGTCTAGACTTGAACCTCCAAGTTGAACGCATAACTCTAAAGCAAGTGCTTAACCAGGCGAGATTTCTTGGTTGGTAACATTGTCTCCGAGCGCAACAGACGTGATCAGTGCGCTGGAAGCATGGCATTGGGTGAGGGTATGGCACTGGAAGGTCCACAACAGGTGAGGGTTTGTGTCCCGGGTAGGTGCCAGGTGAGGGGAACAGACCTGTAATCTCAGCCCATGCTGTGTCGTGTAGGCATGTGGCGGGAACTTTTAAGGACAGGTGTTCTCTGTTCTCAAGACAGTAGAGCCAACATGGCAGCTGCTCTGTCAGGTGCCTCTGATCGGTTGCACTGGCATGGGATGCCTGCCGTCCCATATAGGTATGACTGTCACCTGACTGTCACCTGCCCTGTACTTTACCCGCCTGCCCATTATTTCTTTTTCAAGACGGGTAAAACAAAATAGAGAAATTCAGGGAAATCAGGTATTTTCTTTCTCCCTTGAAAATAGGAATTGAAACTGCAAATGTAAGAGAGAATCACTCTAAAAGTATTTTAGAACAATAGGGAAACACCTAGTGTGTTATTTTTTTTGGTCTCGCCTGCAGACAGCTTTAGCGAGACCCCCCAGCATTTTGCGATTCACAAAAAACTAGCGAAATCAGCTGGGTAGCACAATAACCGCGATATGTACTATTTCGGTTGCAAAAAAGGGCTCCCGACAGGCACAAGGTTAGGATTGGAGCTGTGCTTCCATAGAGCTGCAGAACTTTAAACATGCCTATTTCAAAGTGGAATACTCTGCTAAAACAGTTTCCATTGATTTAAGGCTGAAAATGAATGATTATGAGTAAAATAAAGTGCCGCAAAAATGCCGCTAAATTTCCGTATTTGTGCCGCTAAATTTCCATATTTGTGCCACTAAATTTGCTAATACATGCCGCTATATCCTGGGGGGGTCTGATTTACGAGACAGCACCTTTATGATCAACCTCATAGAAGATGCTCCTTTTTGACCCCTCCTAAGAAATACTAGTGACCCTTGACATAGAGTCCCTTTACACAAATATCCCTCAACAAGTGAGCAAAACATTCCCAATACACATCCAGCTCCAGTGAAAGTACCCACAGAGTTCGTCATAGAATTACTGGAGATACCACTAACTACCAACTACTTTATGTTAAATCTCAACTACTAACAACACAACCAAGGCCCAGGATACCTCAACAGCCGCCTCAACTTCTACGCTCCCACACGCCAGCTTCGATCGACCGGCCACGCCCTCGCCGCCGTCCCCCGCATCCAAAGAGCCACCACAGGAGGAAGGTCCTTCTCCTACCTGGCCGCCAAGACTTGGAACTCCCTCCCGACCCACCTCCGCCTGACCCAGGACCACCTTGCCTTCAGGAAGCAGCTCAAGACTTGGCTGTTCGAGCAGTAGCGGACCCCCCCCCCCTCTTCTAGCGCCTTGAGACCCTCCGGGTGAGTAGTGCGCTATACAAATGCTTGATTGATTGATTGAATGCTCAGGTACATCTTTTTGTAGGCAAATCTCAATGTGATTTTGTCACAACTAATCAAAACCCCTTGCAGTGTAACATCAAGTGCTAGAAGAAGAGGGATATTGATGACATTTTTTTGATATGGAATGGGTCAGAAACTAATCTCATGACCTTCACCAAATACCTGAACGAGTCTCAACCTTTTCTTAAATTTAAATACAATCATGACAGGCACATAATCCCTTTCGTTTTTCTGAAGATTAAACATCTAGACAATTAGCACATTGTGTCCCTCTGCAGGAAGCCTACTGAATGCAACACCTTACAATACAAAGGTTTTCATGCTCGAACTCTGAAGGACTGATCTTTAAAGGAAGAGTTCTTCAGGGAAGTTACCATTCTGAGGAATAAACTACTTGAAAGAGGTTACCTTAAGAACCTCATCAGAAATTCCATTAAAAGAGCTTGGTATTCTGAGAGAATAGATCGTCCAAACTCATACGAAAGTTAAAATGAAAAAAACTGTCACCACATTTTGTCCTGACACAAACAAGATTGTGAAAATCGACACAAAAATACTGGCCTCGTAAGAGAACTGAATCAAATAAATTATTGAATTGAAAATTACTGGCCAGTACTTAAAACTATGGAAACATTTAGGAAGCTTCCACTTTTCTCGTACAGGAAAGGTAGAACTATAAAACAGGCATGTGTCCATGCTAATACAAAGAGGATCCAAAATGTCATCTCTATTGTGTCTAGATAGGGCTTACAGCCCATCACTCCCCACTATACATGTGGCAGCTGTACTGCTTGTGGGTTCAATTTCAACACCAAAACATTCACACATGAGCAAACAACAACTACCTTATGACATCATACCAACTGTGCATCCATCAATGTGGTTTACTGTATATAATGTCCATGTGGATTAATGGATGTGGGACAGACTACCCAACAAATCAGATCAAGGAATTTACAACATATGAGCAGAATTCGATGTTTTGGCCTTAAAGCACTATTGGTGCTTCATGTTGTGGAGACAAAACACACACCAGACGACATCAAATGGAACAAGCAAAGCTAGCATCAAGAGGAGGGGACATTAAGTTTCTCCTCCAAACACTCGAGTGAAAATGGATAGACACCTGCGACCCAATAAGGAATGGACATAAAACCAGTGATAAATGGCATAACTTTATTTCCTTAATGAACTAACAGGACTATAAAATGTACTGTTCTATACATGCCTCCATATTTGTAACACTTGGTGAAGATACACAACTTCTTGCACTTCATGTATAGTTCAGAGCAAATGTCTCAAGTTTTTTCAGGTTACTTTTAACACGTTAAAATGTGGAGAGGAAGGGAGGGAGTCAGATCCTCTGGGTTCTGCTGAAGAGGAAGGATTGGATCCAGTTTAGGGCTGCCCTCTGTATTCCTGCATTGTGTAGTCTTGCCATGAGAGTGCGATGAGACCGTGTTGAGGGCTGCCGAGAGGTCTAGAAGGATGAGTGCCGCGGTGTGTCCCTGGTCGAGTAGCATGCAGATGTCAGGGCGGCGAGGAGGGCGGTCTCTGTGCTGTGGTTGCTGCGGAATCCAGATTGGGAGATGTCTAGGATGGAGTTATCTTCTATGAAGGCGGTCAGCTGGGCATTCACGAGTCGCTCGGTGACATTTGGCTGCAAAGGGGAGGAGAGAGATGGGCCAGTAGTTTTTCGGGTTTGTTGGGTCGGCTGATGGTTTCTTGAGGATGGGTTTTACCTCTGCCCATTTCCAGTCGTCTGGGCAGATGCCTGAACTGAGGGAGGCGTTGATGGTGTGTCCTAGTTCGGTTGCAATGACAGTGGCAGCTCTGTGGAAGATGTGCGGAGGGCAGGGGTCGGTTGGGGCTCCGGAGTGGGTTTTCTTCATGGTCGTTGTGATGATTTAAACAGTAGCTGGATCCTAGGCTGTGATGGTCGGCTTATTGTCGGTGGTGGGTAGGGGGGTAGTGCTGGTCATAGGTTCGCTGAATTAAAAGTGTATGAATAAAACCTGGCTACCCTGAAAACCACAAGGCTTTTATGTATGTGGGGCATGCTGTATATGTGAACTAGGACAAAACAAGCTGTCAACTTGCAAATATAACAAATCTAGAGAAGAATCTATTAACTCCTTCATAAACTGTAACACCACTTAGAAAGTGTGTGGTTAGTCTTGCCTGTAGCATGACAAATGCAGGGAGCAGTGTACGTAGTCTTTAAATTACGCATCCAAGAACATTTGAGGGCCATTAGAAACAAAGACCCCAAATACCCATCTGCTAACCATATACATAAGGATCATCCCAATGAGAAAAAAATCTGGTTCCATGCCATAGAACATGTACAGTCTAATGAAAGAGGTGGAGACAGAAGTTGCCCTAAAATAGACACATGAGGTACCAACATTTTTGCGTTTAAAGACTCCCTTTATCTCCAAGTAAAGGGTGTTGCTATGGGGTATAGCTTCGCCCCGGAAATAGCGAACTTGGGCATGCATGAATTCGAGAAATACTGGATATATAGCGACACCAATCCGTATAAAAATTGTATCCAACATTGGTGTCGATATATAGAGGACATTTATTTGATATGGGAAGGCACCGAAGATACTCTAATTCTATTCAACAATTGGTTGAACATGAGATCGGCAGATCTTAAATTTACAGTGTCAAGTAACAAAGGGAAGATTAATTTCCTTGACGTTTGGGTACAAAGTAACGGCGGTAGCTTGGAAGTGAGTCTATACACCAAGCCTACCGACAGAAATACATTGTTACATTTTTCAAGTGATCATCCCTGTAGTCTTAAAGAAATCCTGCCATATAGGCAATTTTTAAGAATAAGATGAAATTGTACCAATAAAAACGACTACTTTGCGAATGCGGAAATACTTAAAAATAAACTGATAAACAGAGGATACTACCGCAAACTAGTTAAAACAGCACTGAAAAAGAGCATGGTACACACCGAGACAGGACCTCCTTACACCCAAAGAAAGATTTAAAAGCATGCAACTCACATATAATCCAAAAGCCAATAAAATTAAAAAGATCATTTTAAACAACTGGAGACTGGTGAGCCACCTAGGATTCCCGAACCCATTGTTTGCCTTTCGTAAAGGCAAGAATCTAACAGCAACTTGTGAGGGCTGCACTACCCACAGATAAAAGACAACATTTGAGAGGAATGTTGGGTCTCCTGCCAGTGGAGGGCCATTTCAGGTGCCAACAGTGTGTGCCATGCACACTGACAACAGATTCCAAAGAAGTGATGATTAATGGACAACGACATATTCAGAGAACATTAACTAATTGTAACACAAAGAATGTTATTTATTGTGTCACCTGTCCATGTAATATGCACTATATCGGTCAAACCACACAACCGATAAAGAATCGCATTTTACAACACTAATCTCGAATAAAGTGCAAAACCACTGGAGCCCCCTTAGTTGAGCTCTGTCGTGCCTGTATGCGTGGTTGGCGAACTAATGGTTGGCGGTAACACAAAGAAGTCCTCATGACGCATGCGCGAGGAGCAGCGTCTCTGCATTGAAGCACGAAGTGTATTTATACTCGCCCCATGCTCCCGGATATGCTTCGCGTTTAGCCAGAGTTCAGTATTGTCGTTCCGGGTCACGGGGTTTCAGGCGTCCGAGGAGTCAGTGGCGTGGCGGCGTGTTTGTCGGCGCGCTCCGCGTTTCATGTGAGTACTTGCCGTGGCGGCCTTATGGGCATTTAAATATTGATTTCCTCGCTATTTTCGATCTTGCAGCCAGGTGTTAGACTAGTGGTTTTGTGTGTGCACACGGAGACTGGGTTATCCCTCTAGTAAGAAATACTAACGTCCCCTCGCCTTCGATGTGATCATTCCACATTTTGATGTGCAGAACTTTGTTATCGTGGGCATGTTGCATGCTGAATTCAAGCATGATTATTTACGCCACATCTATATTGTCCTAATCTGTGAAGTGGAACAGATTGGGTAGTTCTTCTGTTATTTACTGCCTTCTTTAGAGAGCAGTGTAACTAGCCTACTATTGGTTTTTGCTGGTTAAGTGTTACACTCCTTACTACTTCTTGCAGTTCTCGTTAAGGTGAGCATAGCTTACAAAGACGCCTACATAATTATCTTGCCACATAGAATTATTGCTAATCCTTTGTTCCCTACCTTTAGGTCTAGGATCCTGTCTTATTTACACACTGTGTATGCTCTATGCCTATGAAGAAATAGAATAGAACAAACACTCTGCTCGCTAAGGTATATTAAGAATCACTAGTAGGAACTATATATTCACAGTGGAATAGGGAGGGCCTGTATTAATGTGCTACTCTCTTTTTATGCAGTGTTCACACACACTGAAGACTGTCAGGAAGTTTTGGGCCTTTCCGAAGACTGCAGATTGCTGCCTTTTTCCCCTCCTACCCTTGTTTTGTTTCCCTCTTTCCCCCTGGTCACCACCTAAGTGTTAGTGGTAGCTCCTGATACGGAATGGTGATAGGGTGAAGTCGGGTACTTATCTCCGAGCCTCCACGACACTCCCGAGGCAACAAGGCGTAAGCAGGACAGAACGCGAAGTGTATGTGTATGTGTATGTGTATGTGTATGTGTATATATATATACATATACATATACATATACATATACATATATATATATATATATAATCTTCAATCCTTGCATAAAGAAGACACGGACCCCAGGCTGCAGTAAGGGAGATTTTATTCACCTCTCAGGCGACGCGTTTCGAGCAACTCGTGCTCTTGATCACACATTATATATATAATCTCCTGAGTGCCATGAATCTCACTCTCGCAGATTTAGCTAATATGATAGGGAATCTCCAGAATGAAACCCAAGCCCTTTCAACTAGAGTAGAGAACTTGCAGAGAGACAGGGAAAGGGGAGCAGGAGCTAGTACTACCACTCCTGTGGTACAAGTGGTAACCCCTCAAACCATCCCTTTAGCTCCTCCAGAACGCTTTTATGGTGACCCTACTAAGTGTGCAGCATTCCTTACCCAATGTCAGTTACATTTCTTATGCAAGGCTTCTTGTTATCCAACTGATAATGCAAAGGTGGTGTTTGTTATTTCCTATCTGGGAGGTTCAGCTGCAAATTGGACCATACCGCTAATCGAAAAAGACGATCCCCTATTGTTGAATTACGGAGCTTTCAAAACAGAGCTGCGCAAGTTGTTCAACAAGCATACCTTTACTCACGCCGCATACACTGAGTTATTAAACCTTATACAAGGGTCCAAAGATATTACAACCTACATATCCACATTCAATAGGTTAGTTGAGGAAGCTGAATGGCCTGCTGAAAAACGTAGTGCCCTTTTTTATAAGGGACTACGTGACAAACTTAAAGATGCATTAGCTCATGTGGTAGATCCCCCTGACAACTGTTCCGAACTAATAGACCTCGTTGTGAAATTAGATCACCGATTGAGTGAAAGACGAAAAGACAGAGTTAAATTTGAGTATTATAGGATTGGAAGTCGTGAAAAGAAGACAGAACCAGAAACTAAATCCGACTAATCTGAGCCCATGCAAATCAGTAGTATTAAAGGACTCTTAAGTGAATCCAAAAAACAGAGAAGGAGAGAAAACAGAGTATGTTTATATTGCGGGAAAGCAGGGCCTTTCCTAAGAGACTGTCCTGTAAAACCAAAACAATTCAGTAAGTCGGAAAACTAGAAGACCCGAGGTTAAAAGAGACCTCCCCATCGGGTCCATTAAGTCATATGGTCTCATCATTGTTAACTAAGCAAGTCACTTCTTTACTCCCGCACAGTTATGTTAAACGATTCCAAGATTGATATCCCCATCATGATCGATACAGGAGCATCAGGGAATTTTATGGACAAGCAATGGGCTATTGCTCATTCCGTCCCTGAAATACAAAAGAGGGTTACAGAAGAAGTGTTTACTATTGATGGGAGTCCACTTAAAACTGGACCCATTACACATACAACCATTCTTTTTGAATTATATGTTTCCGTCAACCATTGGGAGACACTCACTTTTGATCGGATACATTCTCCTCAATTCCCGGTAGTGTTGGGGCTTCCCTGGCTAAGAAAACAACCCCCATATTGACTGGCAACAATCACAAGTCCTGTTTAATGACGAGTGCAGGGTTCACAAGAAAGGCACATTAGATGCAGATAACAGAGAAAACTCAGTGATGTGTGTAGTGAACGATCCTCCTCCTCCAGAGAAGGTTGTGCCTTTGGTAGCTTCCATAGAGGAAAAGTTCACAGTAGAACAACCTGACACTGACCTACCTCCAGAATATTAATCTTTTCATATTGTTTTTGATAAAGAACAAGCTACCAGTCTACCTCCCCATCAGGTGTATGACTGTCGTATAGACTTGCAACCAGGGGCTCATATACCTACTAGTAGAGTCTACTCATTAACAGAAAAAGAGAATCAATATTTAAGAGAATACCTCGATACCATACTTGAATTAGGATTCATCCGTGTGTCTAGATCTCCTGCTTCTTCAGCTTTTTTCTTCATTCCCAAACGGGAAGGGGGATTGCGCTGTTGCATAGATTATAGGTCTCTCAATTCCATCACAATTAAAAACAAATACCCATTGCCACTCATCTCTTCCAGACCAAATCAAAGACGCTATATGGTTTACGAAGTTAGATTTGCGAGGCGCCTACCACCTTGTTAGTGTCAAAGAAGGAGATGAGTGGAAAACGGCTTTCTGTACTAAGGGCCTCATTATGATTGCGGTGAATCCGCATACTCCGTGCCGGCGGAGGCCACCGCCAGCCCGGAGTATGCGGATTCACCGCCTCAGCCACATAGAACACCCACCGCCAGATTAGGATGGCGGTGGGATTGCGGTGGGACCAGCGGCGGACGGCTGGTCCGTCCGCCACTGTTCCGCAGGGTGTGTAGGGCTATTTGGTGACGGTGTCTGCAAGACACCGTCAGCCAAATTAGGATTTGCACGGAGACATGCTTTTCCGTGGCAGCTTTTCTGTTTTAATAGGCGCGGGTTTCTCGAGAAACCGCGACGGCACTAAACGAGAGCCTGAGACCGAGGATTGCCTAAAATTAAGGGGCACCTTATACAATCCCTCCTACCCGCGCCTATTAAAACAGATTTCTAGGGTGGAGTGTGTACAACTGCCATGAATTAAAAGTGGTCCTGCGTCGTGTTGTCTGGGGAACATTTCAATTTATTTGATTCCAAGTTTAGAGTGTAAGGTCCTGATGAGAACTCAACAATAAGAAGAGTTCGAAACGCGTAGACCGTGTTTTCTCAAAGCCATAAGACAACAACTAAAAACGAAATCCTATGGATTATAGATTGATGTGTACAACATATCTATGGCTACATGTTAAAGAAATCTTGTGTTTTCTGAAAAATAATCAACTCATGATTGTAAATAATGATTAGTATGATTGAAAGTATGTTTGAGAGTGCCTGACATTGATTTGTAAATGCGAGTGAATGTGAATGACAGGAGGGGTTGTTGTTTATTGTATAGAATGTTTTACATATAATGTGTGCAAAAAGTTGTTTTGAAATGTATAAATTTGACAAAAAATGATCAAAAATGTTCTAATGAAGTAAAAGAAAATAAAACAAAGGATTGATTCAAGAAACTAGGGTCCCCTCACTTTATGTTTTATTCGAAGGTGGTATGAGAAAATAAACAGTAAATCAAGATAGGCAGCATTGGCGATTTTTTGGTATATAGATAAGGCTGTGGCTTGGCCTTGCTGCTTGGGAGCCCATACCCAGTGGTATTTTGTAGTGGCGGCCTTATGGGCATTTAAATATGGATTTCCTCATTATTTTTGATCTTGCAGCGAGGTGTTAGACTAGTGCTTTTGTGTGTGCACACGGAGACTGGGTTCTCGCTCTAGTAAGAAATACTAACGTCCCCTCGCCTTCGATGTGATCATTCCACATTTTGATGATTTACGCCACATCTATATTGTCCTAATCAGTGAAGTGGAACAGATTGGGTAGTTCTTCTGTTATTTACTGCCTTCTTTAGAGAGACTAACTAGCCTACTATTGGTTTTTGCTGGTTAAGTGTTACACGCCTTACTACTTCTTGCAGTTCTCGTTAAGGTGAGCATAGCTTACATAGACTCCTACATAATTATCTTGCCACATAGAATTATTGCTAATCCTTTGTTCCTTACCTTTAGGTCTAGGATCCTGTCTTGTTTACACACTGTGTATGCTCTATGCCTATGAAGAAATAGAATAGAACAAACACTCTGCTCGCTAAGGTATATTAGGAATCACTAGTAGGAACTATATATTCACAGTAGAATAAGGAGGGCCTGTATTAATGTGTTACTTTCTTTTTATCTAGTGTTCACACACACTGAAGACTGTCAGGAAGTTTTGGGCCTTTCCGAAGACTGCAGATTGCTGCCTTTTTCCCCTCCTACCCTTGTTTTGTTGCCCTCTATCCCCCTGGTCACCACCTAAGTGTTAGTGGTAGCTCCTGACACTGGTTGGTGATAGGGTGAAGTTGGGTACTTATCTCCGAGCCTCCACGACACTCCCGGGACAACAAGGCATAAGCAGGACAAGCACTATTTGAGTCATGGCCACAGTGAAATCGATATAAGTTGGACAGTATTGATCGCATTACAAAGTAACGCTTAAGAAAATATACAGACTAAGTTAAACAGACTAGAGGCTAGACTGAGAAATATCATACAGCGACCGCTGGACTTCATGACAGAGACGAAATTTGGACTTTGATAAAATGATGATTAATCCAATCTGTACCGAGAACCTGAGAGAGATATACGTTATTACACCATGTGGTTGTCCGTATATAGGCTAGATGGGTTTTTAAGCCATTTTCCTCTGTCATTGACTATTTGGACAGGGAAATAAAGTAAGTTTGACTACTAAGATGGATCTAGATGATTTAGGGTGACTATCTAATGTATGTGTTTGTCGTATTTTTATATGTATGCTTCCATGAGTCATCTTTTGTATGGTGTACTCCGTGCCCAATTGTGCAGTCAAATTGACATGGTCTAACATATATATTGTGAGGGACAACAGAGAGCGGTCACAATAATGGGTGTTGTGATATATATGGCTCGGATAGATAGATAGATAGATAGATAGATTTTCTTCCTTGGTGATGGTTCTCATTAATTTAAGTAGAGCACTCAAGTTATTTTACTTTTTTCTACAGATTGAACATTATTGTTGCTACATGTCTTTCGAGAGTATTTCTTTGCCCCCCAGCTGAGTGGCATTACACATGAGTTAGTGAGTGCCCGAGTGTTTCGAGCATATTAAGTATGCTAGAGATCGAAGAGGTCCTAGTAGTCCTTTTTCAGTGTCTACCGCTCATGTAGGTTTTTCCACATAGTCACGCTACGAGCTTGCTGCATAACATCCAGACTTCTTAGAGACAGGTATCCCATGAAAGGAAGGGTCTACCAAGAGGTAAGCCGTTGTTTGCAGCTAATTTATATACAGACTGAGCCTACATTTCTTTAAAATATAGGATACTGATGTAGGCTCTTTATTCCCCAGACTGACTGCCCATGAGTTTTTACCAGGGAGAAGTGTGTTAACTGATTAATTTGAACTACTCGAGCAAAGATTTACTGCTTTTGAATCACCCTGTCAACTTTGTAAGTTACGAGTTCGATGTATTTCCTTTCTGTGAGGCGTACTTAGTTGGCATTTACCAGACTGCTTTAGGCTGTCTTGCGAGATATATATAATATTTTGACAGGCTGCGCATAATTTGATGCGAAATAATATTCTTTTGTGAGTTATTTTAAATGTGCGCTTAGTATATTGTATATATCTCCATACAGAGACGTGGAGAAAAATTCCCGTTGTGATAAGCTTGGCCGAGGTTGGAGACTTCCACTCAGGCCCTGAAACAGTCTTTTTATCAAGGTACACACGTAGAGAGACGCCATCTTCTTTATTATTAGACCTTTTATAGAGGTGTCTAAACACACATCGCGGCAACCCCGAGCCTTTGGGATTACTTTGGTTTTGGTCTTTTCTATTTTATAGATATTCTTTTATCACTCACTGAGCAGTGTTTTTAAAAGGAACTTTATTTCAATGAGTTATGCTTACATTATTCTGTGCTTGATACTTTTGAAAAGCACACTTTTCCGTCTTTCTTCTAGCTCTACTGTTGTCCACAGCTTGAATTTACTAAAGTGGTGACACTCTTGGGAGATTGTGGCGTGGTTGATCTCCATATATATAAATTGCAAATATTTTAATATAAGTGTATATGAGAAGGTGTATTTACTTGTGTTTCAGGTTTCCTTTGGCCCCCAGTCCTGAGGCCAAAACTAAACCAGCTGAAACGCGCTGACATGATATAGAAAGAAGCCCTGTACCATTTGAATTCATGTGTAAAAGAAAGATAAGTAAATAGTGAAATAGGGTGCAATGACAAATACCCTAAGAGGTGTTGAAATGAGGGCAATCTTGAAAAATGTGAACTGCAAATTGTATTTTGGGCACTTGTAAGTTAGCTTTATAGCACAACTAAAATTAGGGCTCCAAGGATCCGGTTTTCCGTTTTCAGATACATAAGTGTATTGTTTGTATGTATATTTCCATTTCATGTTTTGTAAGTAAATGTTCATTGTTCATGTGATAAAGAAACACATATATATATACTGGCAGTGTCTTTTCCATGTTTACTGTGTGTATATTATATACAGCTGTTGTTTGAGTGGTTTTCATTATATATACCCTCATCTATGTTGTTGACACATCATGTGATCAAGCCTCTTCGAGAGGTGAAACGCATCATGGCAGGTTGCTGGCAGAAATTTGACACGAAATAAAGCACTGAAGAAATATGCAGTTAACTGGTTTCGCTCTGGCGTTATTTTGGTTTCCACTGCTGAATGGGAACACGAAGGATGGCTTCTTTTCTACATTCAACTAGCACCTAGCAGCGTCCGTGGTGCGAGCGAAACCCCTCCCCGTTTGGGCAAGAAGCGGCAGGAAGCTGTGATTCTGTGACCCGGAATCGATTGACGGACTCCGGTAGGAGGAAGCCGCGAGAGCCCCTGCGAGAGAGGCACACGCCGACCTGTGGCCATAGGAGTCGGCATAACACCGAGGATTTTCTGTGGACTTGCGGATAGCCTGGCCCAGGTAGGAGAGCCTATGTAAAGCGCAGTGAGGAGTGTGCCCGGAGACAGTGTTTCAAATTGCGGACACGTGTCTTTACCGGTTCTTTGGTGCAGTGTCTGTATACATACAAAGCCATTTTCAAGCAAGAATGTCTGCCGATGTGTTGAAGCAGAGGGAAGAAGCTTCGGAATCTGTATTTGAGCCCCCGGCTGGGGGTGGGGAAACAACCAATCAGCGCATAGATAAACTAATTATTAACCCCACAGCTAAGGATCTTTTCCGTAAATTGGAAAAACTCATCAAAAAGGAACAGGCAAAATGGTGGGAAAACAAGTCCTTGACACGTTATCTACAAGCTGGTCGGATTCCAAGAGGTTTGCGAATAACTTTAGCGCCCAGTTACGATAACCCTGACCCTGAGATGTTGGAGCGATGGGCAGCAGCAAACTTGGAACACTCTGCCAGATTGATGGGGATCTTGGTAGAATCTGCAGAGAAAGATCGGATAAAATTGCAATCCGAGATAGAAAACATCGAGGAAGAATTGAAAGAAATGGGTAATGACGAAATTACTAAAAAAATGAGGGAGGACATGCAAAAACGCCTAGAAAAAGAGGAGGACATTATTAAAAAGCGCAAGGCTTTTACATTTGAAAGAGACAGACTGGACTATTTGAATGGCCGTGTCTTGACTTTCGCCCGGAGGTTATGATAACAAAGGCGAGGGCTGGCAAAGGAATACAGAAAGTGCAGGGAACAGCATCCGCTTCAGCATCTTCAATTGATTTAAGTTCAGCGGCAGAGAGTGATACAGAAGGTGACCCCACAAGAACAGATCAGTTGGGGTTTACAAAACTCTCCCTCGCTCAGGAAGTGAGCTGCCTTTGCGAGAACCGCAGGGACACTTTAAGACCACGACTGAAAACAAATGCCAATGCCATTCCAGGCGACAAAGCCAACCGCAAGCGGCTCGAACGCCGCAAACGCCACAAAATCAAACACGGGCGGCACGATGAGAAACAAACGCGGGAAGTGGAAGCAAACACAATAAGTTGCTCTGAAACTAAAACAATTATAAATCTAACGAAGATCACCCTCACAGATTGGGAAGTGGCCATCCTAGGATTGGGATTATCATATTGCCCCCCCAAAAATTTCAACTATGCGACTACACTCATGGATGCTTTTAGATTTATAAGAAAGTTGAAACTGAGCAAATTCCACCGCCTGCAGCCGTACAAAAAAGCTAAAAACTTACCACCACAAAGTCCATCCCTCCTCACTGTAAGCGATGCTTCCTCCTTTCAGGAAATCTGGTCATTGCAACAGGAAGGGGCAGAGGTTAGCCTTATGGAAGCCACACAGGTAGGAGCTGGCATAGGAACAGGCACTACACCATTTAAGGCTAAATCAACCTTCTTACCAATCATGCCCCATGATAACCTCGATGTTTACCATGACTTTATTATAGAGGATTTGAAAAAACTTTACACGGCCACAAATAAAAAACATTCGGCTATTAACAGACAAAACCAAAACTACAACAATCTAATAAAGAAACTAAGCACAAATAAGAATGTCGTAGTAAAGCAGGCCGACAAAGGCGGAAATATTGTGCTGTGGGACCGTGACCTCTATATAAAGGAAGCTGAAAGTCAGCTGGGAGATCAATCCTGCTACAGGAAAAGCAACATCAGGGCGGCCTGGAATGAACAAAATTCAAAACTGATTGCCTGGAAAAGTGGCGGACTTTTCTCCAAGGATGAATTTCAATTCCTGAAAAAGGAATACCCATTGATCCCCACCTTTTACCTTTTGCCAAAGGTTCACAAGGACATTTCTGTTCCACCTGGGAGGCCGATAATATCGGCAATTGACAGCTCCACCGAAAACATTTCGAGATATATCTATTATTTCCTGCAAGAATGGGTTACAAAATTACAATCTTACGTGAGAGATACCACTGACTTTTTAACTAAATTGAAAGAGGTTGTTTGGAGTGATGATTATCTGCTAATGACTTTAGATGTGAAG
Organism: Lissotriton helveticus; assembly: GCF_964261635.1. Lineage (NCBI taxonomy): Eukaryota > Metazoa > Chordata > Amphibia > Caudata > Salamandridae > Lissotriton > Lissotriton helveticus. The sequence continues at coordinate 59,201,016 of NC_136073.1, read as the reverse complement.
TCATTATACACTTCCATCAGACATAGTGACGTTATCAAAGCGGTTGAATACTATTTGGACAAACGCCCTATGAACTATATACATCACAACAAAATGATTATTGGCATGTTAAAGTTATGTCTTGAGCAGAACTTTTTTATTTTCTATGGCCAGGTATACCAACAACTACGAGGGGTAGCCATGGGGGCCTGTTTTTCCCCCAGTTTCACGTGCTTGCACATGGGACTGTGGGAGGAGCGGGTCCTCATGGTGGCCCATGAGGCCATAATGACCAATAATGTGATTATGTATCTAAGGTATATAGATGATTTATTCATGATTTGGAAGGGGTCCAGGGAAGAGGCAACTGACTTTGTTAGAAAACTGAATGTTAACATCTACAATTTGCAGTTCACGTCTGAGATTCACAAAGAGAGAGTTAACTTTTTGGATGTAGAAGTGTATATTAAGGGCAAAAATCTGGAAACCAAATTGCATAGGAAGGAGACTTCTGGGAATACGCTGCTGCATGCTACTAGTCAGCATCCTCGACATCTCATCCGCAGCATCCCATATGGGGAGATGCTGCGCATGAGAAGGATATGTAGTACTGATCAAGAATGTGACAAAGCACAGAGAGACAGTAAGATCCGTTTCCTGGAGCGAGGATACAGTACAGACCTAATAGATACAGCTATTGAACGCACACGCAGTATTCCCAGGGAACAAACTCTGAGAGGCAAGAGCCAAATTGCGGAGGCCAAACCTGAATCAGTACAATCAAGGGCTATTGTGACCTACAGCACTCAACATGCTGAGATTAGAAAAATCTTCAGCAGGAACTGGAATCTAGTAAAAAGAGATCCAGTAATAGGCAATTTGGTTACTAACAAGCCTGAACTTACTTTCCGAAGGTCCTTGACAATGGCAAATGCATTGGTCAGTAACAATTTAGACAAACCATTATCAGGGACCTGGATGGACCTGAATAAGGGTTTTAAAAAGTGTCCATTCTGTAAGGCTTGTCGACATGGCATTAGCAGGACTCACTACTCCATTCCTTTTCACGACAAACCAATTGCCATCAAGCATAGACTTACATGCAAAACAGAGTATGTAGTCTACGTGCTGCAATGTCCATGTGGGCTAAACTATGTGGGCAGCACTCGGCTGCCCGCCCACAAACGAATCTTGCAGCATTTAAGAGCTATTTCAGGGAAAGATCCGATATATCCAGTAGCGCGGCATTTCGAGTCGACCCACAATAGCAACCCGGATGGGTTAGAATACTATTTGGTCGACACAATCCCGCCCCTTAAGAGGGGAGGTAACAGATGCAAAGCTACGATTACTGGAGACAAGATACATCCTGGAGTTTAACAGCAAGAACCCGGGAGTCTTAAATGCCAGTGAGGATATGTACACTTGTCTGTAAGGGTTATATCGCGAATATCAGTAATATGACATCCCACTTGTAATATTATCTACTCTTGGACAATAATTTAAACACCTGGGACCAGGTGTTGCCAAGATGAAAATTTGGGGTGGTTGTTCCACATCAGAAAACAGATTTTAAACTGCACGTGCACTTATTCACGTTTGGTTGGTTATCCCAGTATTCATATGAGGGTTACTAAGACATGTCCAATGTTGAATGAATTTCCACTCTGACAATAATGTGTATTCTCTAGTAATTCTTTAGAGACTTGATAAACAGTTACAGGACATTTTTGAGGTTGGTGGCGGGGAAAGTAGGATTGCGAGGCAGGATATTACATCTCTTTAGATTATCCACTCTTCCTAATATTCCCAACTTGTTTTGCACTATTCTAGAAAAATCAATGTAAATATGTAGTTGTATGAAATTTTGGATTTATCCTTGTAAATATAACTTATATAATTGGTTTTATTGTGTAAAAATGGTTTTTAGCATTTTTCTATTTATGTATTTTTATATATTTTTTTCTTAACATTTGAAAAGGATATATTTACATTACTTTGGGCACTATGCCCTGAATATGCTGCTTGCTGCTACTACATTCTGGCAGTATCTTTTCCATGTTTACTGTGTGTATATTATATACAGCTGTTGTTTGAGTGGTTTTCATTATATATACCCTCATCTATGTTGTTGACACATCATGTGATCAAGCCTCTTCGAGAGGTGAAACGCGCCATGACAGGTTGCTGGCAGAAATTTGACACGAAATAAAGCACTGAAGAAATATGCACTTAACTGTGGTTTCGCTCTGGCGTTATTTTGGTTTCCACTGCTGAATGGGAACACGAAGGATGGCGTCTTTTATATATATATATATATATATATATATATATATATATATATATATATACATACAAATAATTTCTCATTGATGGATTTATTTAGGTTTCCATTAGCTATAGAAATGACTGTTGCTGTATCTATTCTGCTGCATTATTTTTGCTTTTGCCTAAAACAGACAGAAGCAAAATGGATCTGCCGTTTCCGAACAGTATTGTTTGGACTAAATACCAACAATGAATTCCATCATTTCTTATAGTGAGAATTGCTTGTGACTGTCACTTTGTTTATGAATATATCTAATATACATGTGTATCAATGTCTGCAACTGTACTGTGACAACAACCTACGTGTTTATGTACATGAACTCGATACGATATTGCCACCATCAATGCAATATAAAGTCTCCTATACAAACAACTAAACTATTGTGAATTTAAAACATACACATAAATGGAACATGGACTATTGTCTGGGTTGCACCCTGGTTCATGGTGACCTTTACATCTTCCTATGGTAACATGTCACATTCTCTTTAGAAAATACATTTTTGATGAGAAATCAACTGTTGAGATCGTGTTAACATGCACAACTTAGTATGTTTAAAGATGGAGCAGACATAATTGCATTTAGTCAATCGATATTATGGACCCTGTTAATCTAAGGTGACTGATTCACAGTGCCTATTGTCATTATATATTTTTTTGAATTATTTTGGAACTATCACGTTCAAAGGATACGATTAATAACTACATTATTACGAATTTAAAACACACACATGTATGGGACATAGGCTCTATTGTGTGGGTTGTTCCCTGGTCCATGGTGGCCTTTAGAGCTTCCTATGGGAACAAGTCATAATCTCTTTAGAAAAGACCATTTTGAAGAGAAATCAGCTGTTGAGATAGTGTTAATTAGCACGTTTATAGATGGCGCCGACACAATTGCATTCAGCCAATTGATGGTATGGATCCTGCTAATCTAAGGTGACAAATTCACAGCGCCTACTATATAAATTTGAATTTTTTTTTAATTATAACATTCAAAGGGTACGATTAATTTTCATAGAAATTTCTACAAATGTAAGAGCTTAATCTTGTAATAATAAGAAATAATCATTGTTTAGCTATTGTTAACAAGCAAATATCTACATGCCGAAAGATGGTGTCTAAATAACTGCATTTTGTAACCTGATACTAATAAATTGGAAAGCTTTGGGGCCGATATCTGTATTGTCTGCCACTTTTCGAACTACGTGGCTAAAAAATGAGTACAGATTACAACATGCTCTCACAAGATTTCGATATTCTATAGTACAGTATATAAATTGAGCCTTCATTGTAAAGAGGTTTTGGAAAATGTTTGCCTACAATCCCAATATAATTACCAAGACGGCACCCGTAGTATTATTACACATTGCTTGTTACTACAAAAATCTATAAAGGTGTAAGAAACGTAGGATTAAATGATGGGTGTATTTAAAAACACCTCTGAAATTGTGAGGATGATTGACTTTTAAACATGCTTGAGATATCTGTCACAATTTGAGCACACAAACTCAGTGAGTATAGAATATTATCGATAATCACTTTAGCCTGGATAAAATTAACTCGTATACTACTTTATCTAATAAGTCTCCAACATATGAGCAATCTACCCAAAAGTGATGTATATGTCATACTGTGTCCCCATTCTTTCCATCAAATATCCATTACAATTTGGCATATATAAGATTCTTAAAGTTATATATGCGGTGATCTGAGCATTTTGTTAAACATCCGTATCTGCCACCTATTGACCCATATGGGCACTTTGCTAAAGACTTATACATTTTTCGGTGTTCGAGCAAAGTTCCACTCATCAATGTATTGACAAACATCTACTTGTTGTTTTACACATGATGTTGCTCTGTTTAAAGATGGCACGCATGTCTCGCTCTGCGTAGTAACGCGTCCTATATTGTATCAGTTTTATGACAAATTGCCAGTCTAGTCTAAAAGGTTTGAGGCTAAGATACCACTCATAAGAAGTCCCTGGGCACAACTTTATATTGTAGTGTCTGCTGATAAGATTCTGTAACATTATGCAAATGTCTTGCATGATGGACACTGTTTCTAAGAATTCATATGTTTCACAGTGAATGATCCATTATGCGCTATTGAAAGAAAGGTGCCTAGCTGGGACTTCACACATTATATTAACAGAGTCCATTTCATATTGACGGTATGCTGGCCACTTCACATTGGTGTCTATATATTCTTTTAACAAGCCCAGAGCTTGAAATAAACTGCTGCATAGAAATTACCCAACGTAGGTGAGGGTCTCATTGTGATAGAATGTACATGCCAATATCAGGTGCAATGACTATAGATAGATTCCATGCATACTTTTCGTTCTGAGACAATTATGGTGCTTCATAAAAGGCGAAAGGATTCATAAACACCCAGTAAGTACGTTTTCTAATGTATATAAAAAACTTGGTTCAGATCTCCTAACGTTTAACATGCAAGGAAAAGAAAATGTTTAATTAGGATAGTGTTTTCGGCTAATTGTACTACTGTGTATAGGTGTATATACTGCACAAATTCTAAATGATTTATATGAAGTACTCTATATCGATAGAATGCAGAGTAAACAAATAAATGGGTAGTAATATAGCGGTAACTGATTTAAAAAAAAGGGTATATAGCTGTACATATTGTAAATATTTTCTATGTATTTTTTGTAGCCCTGAAGAAGTCCGTATAGGATGAAAAGCGTTGACTACCATTCTACTATGCAATGCAAATGAAGAATATGAATAAGGAGGAACTAATTTGAAGTTCGCTGGATACAGTGATTTACGTCGTGTATCAATGCACTTTTGGCATAAACCATTGAAGAATATATGCAGAAGTGATTATCAAAGACAATGTACCTCAGACCAAATGCAATATTAGAGATAGCATGGACATAATCAATCACATAGATCATCCATTCAACCCTGTCTCAGCATCCTCTGCACTCTAGATGTGGAATCATTATACACCAATATACAACAGGCAGATGGTATGACAGTTATTGAAAACCTACTGAATTCTAGACCATACCCCCACGCTGTGCCAACACCTTTCATTTTACAACTCTTGAACATATGCCTCACACACATTTTTTTCGGATTTGATGGCCAATTTTATCAGCAGGTCAAAGGGACAGCCATGGGAGCCGTTTTCGCCTCTAATTTTGCCATCCTTTACATGGATGACTTCGAAAGCTCTAGACTATTGACTCCTACCAACCCATTTCATGACAACACAACAGTCTGGAAACGTTACATTGATTAGATTTTCCTGATTTGGCACAGTGATAAGGACAACTTGATATTATTCCATGGCTGGCTCAACAACAATTGCAATGTTCTGGAATTCACCCTCTCACACAATAAGACTGAGATCGCTTTCTTAAACTTACAATCAAACACAACAGATTGGCCAACTCTTCACAAGCCTCTACAGAAAACCGACAGAATGCAACACATTGTTACGCTATGAAAGTCACCATCCAAAAGCCCTCTGTGACTCACTACCTTTCTCACAATTCTTCCATATCAGGAGGAATGGCTCATTTAAAGAGGACTATTTCCGTGAGGTGCAAACCCTCACTAATAAACTAATCGCTAGAGGATACCCATGCAAGCTAGTGCACATATCATTGAAAAGGGATTGGTACTGTCCGCGGGAAACCCTCATGACTCCAAAAGCCAAAGAGAAAAGTCAGAACCGCTTGGTGTGAGTGACCACTTTTTCCCCGATCTGTAACAAAGTCAGGAAATGTAGCTTTAAAAATTGGCCTATCCTTAATGCCAGCCACCTCAACCTTGAGTGTCCTCTGTTTGCATTTCACAAAAATAAAAACATAAAAGACCACCTCATTAGAGCAGCATTACCAGTCAGGAAAGCCGCAACAACATTGACTGACCATTGAAGCCTTCAACCTTTATCTGGGCTCGCTAAATGTGGAAACTGTGGGGTGCTAATTTACAATCAAATGTAAAGAGTTCATTTTTGACAGGGTCAAAATCCAATTACACCAGTTCTCAAATTATATCACCTCAAATGTTGTATATGCTATTCTATGCCCCTGTAATATGATTTACATTGGAGAAACTACTGAGAAAGTGAGAATCTGCATATATCTACATTAAAGCAGGCTACGCTTTAAGATACCGATCGCCCCGCTGGTGGACCACTTCACCCTCAAAGGACATCTGCTGGCTTGTCATCAGCATCATGAAATCTCCACCAAGGGGAGCTGACATTAACTAGATACTAAACAAAGAAGAGCTAAAGTGGATACTTTGATTGGGTAGCCTCCACTCAACCAACTGGAGGAATGGACAGCCCTAATATCAATTATCATGCTTAAGTCATATAGGCTGTGTTAACAATGCAAAAATGTTTTTTGTGCAATTAGTGCATATCACTTTCCCAAATGAAGGAATACATGAAGACTGGGTCCCTAACGGGTCTTTGGTATTTTGGTTATCATCTGTCGGACAACTGCTCTGCAATTGCCTGTTTTTGTGACTGCCCTTTGCATATTATACAACTGTGTCCAAATTAATATGCTTTTTCAACCCCCCCCCCATTTCAGGAGCATCTCTATATCAAATTTGCCAGCCTTTTTGGTTGGACTACTAATATGCCTGAATTTGTTCCAATTCTGATATTAACCATTACTTTACTGGGTCTAGATTGCAAAAAGATGTCTATTGTACAATTACTGCAGGTAATACGGAGATAAAGTCATTTTCATAAATATAGGGATACATGAAGATTGGGTTCCTAATCTTACTCCGATATTTTTAACATCTGTCAATCAAGTGGTCGGCAATTATTTGATCTTGTGACTGTCCCCTGCACATTGTACAATTATGCTTATACTTATGGGTTTTTTTAACCACTCACATCAGGCGCATCTCTATATCTAATATGCTTTCAATTGGTCGGGTCACTAATGTACCTGGATTTGCTACAATTCCAATATTGACCAACTTTAGATGCCAAAGATGTTTATTGAAACAATTTGTTATTGATTGGACCTCCAATGTTTATTGAAACATGCAGCTATTGACTAGACGTGCTGTGCCCCTAAATAACCTCGGCTCCAAAATTGTTCAAATCATCATTTGTTCTCTATTCAGAGCCTTTTTTCTTACTTTTCCTAATTTTTCCTAAATTACATATATTCCTGAATATCCCACCTCACACAAGATGGCCACTATGTGCACCCATTAAAACCTTGCAACATCACACACTATGACCATGCCAAAGCAAGTCTTGCGGCCAGCACGCTCAAAATTTATTAACTCCGTTCGCTTCAAATCAACGGACTTTCTCCAAAGTTCACATTTGAAGAACAGCGGACCAGACTTGGACACCACATTCAAACACGAAGGGTAAGCACTCGCACTGGGCCCCTGGCAAAATGGGCACCGGCCCCACGGCAATTTTTGACAAATTTGTTTTTGTAGCAGGTATCTGTTCCCACTGGAACCCACAGTAATTCCAGCACTCATAGAAGTACAGGATTTGGTAAGCAATCTCCTGCTTTCTCCATCAAACGCACTATTTTATTAGCCAGCAGGTCTTGACATCTGATTATTATCCTGCAGAATTAGCCACTCTTCAGGTCCACCAAATAATTAGATAATCAGAACCTGTAAGCCACTTCACCTTCATTAGCCACATGTATAACATACCAATTTGGAATACAACCCTAATTGGATTATTTTCATGCAGGACTCTTCTATTAAGACGAATTCTGAGGACCTATATTGCTTTAGGACTTTCACGTTACTTACGTCAATTCATCTAGATAATTTATCCACTTCTCACATTATACTTGTTTCCTCAGGTTATTATGGCATGCACCCCAGCACCTGCCTTGTCAGCTGCTCTCAGTCCTATCCAGGATAGCATATACTGACGGGTCCATGCACTCCCTATCATTTTTCACTGCATCAAGTCACGCCTGGCATTAGCTCCAATATTACGTTCACTTTCATATTCACTTCACCTAGTACTTTTTGGACACTACTCAATGTTATTCACTTCCTCAAGTTATGCCTTGTGTTCGCTCCAATATTCCTGCACTTTCACATTCACATTCAGTTCACCGAATACCTTATGGACGCTATTCAACAGAAGGAAACTTTTGTCATCAAACTTTCATTTGCATGGGATAACTAGCTGCTCTGTCCAATTTTTCATCTGAATTCTCAATTTAACCCTCTTATTTCTTTTCCCCTTTTTTTCTCCTTATAGTTTTATAGGCATTAGCCTCAGGCATATACCCTTATGTCCCGATAATGATCCCAGTATCAAGTTAAGTGAGATTGAAACGTTGTCGACTCTGTACACCTTGATACTACAGAATTGTTCACTGTATTGCACTATGGTGTTGCAATTTTGTATTTGCTTGGACAAGCCCTTGTAACTGCCTGAGTTTTCTTCTTCTCTTTTTTTTCATGACAAAAGGTGTCCCCACTGATATGTTACTTGTGTGTGATTAATTTCATATAAAGACCTTAAAAAGATTCCTTTGTCCGGATGGACAAAAATGTATATAGACCTCATTGTAGGTCTACATCATTTCATTCCTCTATTTTTGTTGTTAAGGACCATTGTTCGTATAAAATTACTACGCCCAAACGCCCCTGGCCATAACTTTGGGTCCCCTTGTTTGTTAAAACATTGGTAACTTTTCAGGAAGTAATGTAGGGGTGGGCACCATCGTCCTGGGATTCTGTGAATATTGTTTTTAAAAAAAATAGATAATAGATAAACCACCCAGACCCATCTCTTGGTTGAATTGTGATGATAAAATCTACACAAAGATCCTGCCTAAGCATTTAGCTGGGGTTATTACCGCACTGGTCTCGATTCTTTAGCACGGTTTCATCCTGGGAAGAGGCACAGTCAATCATATTAGCAGGGTGATGACTATTCGATCTGGCTAATGTATATCATCCTCCCTTGGGGATGGTGTTACCTCCTGCCGAAAAGGCATTTGACTGTGTCTCTTGGGAGTTTCTGTGGATGGTTATCTGACTGCTAGGTTTCATTAACCTAAGATCAAAGACCCCCTCAATAACATTTTTGGAAAATGCCATGGACATGGATTGGATTAATGACAAAACCAAGGTATTTTTGACCACACCATTTCCTGGAAGTACTAAATTATACATGTTACCCAAAATCCACAAATATAAAAAAGATCCTCCATTAGGGCCCATTGTTTCCTGATATGGCTCCTTGTTCGAGCACCTGGGCAAATATGATAACTACTTTCTACAACCTATTGTACAGTCCGGGCAGCCAATGGAAAATATGGAAAGTTGGATATCGTGCACCACAGATTTCGCTTCATTGGATAAATGAATTCCATTTAAAGTAGGACTGGAAACAGTGGAATGTGCATTACTTAATCAGGCTTACTTGAGAGTAAATAAGGTGTTTTTGCTTAAAATATTACAGTTTTGTTTGCATCACACTTATTTGGAATTGGAAAATTACTTCTTGTAAATCAGTGGTAACTCCATGGGTTTTGGATGGAGACCCTGTATACGCTAATATTTTCATGACAAAGTTTGAGCATGAATACATCTTTACCAGCAAAGAAAGGAGTGAACATCTAGTTTGCTATTGCAGATATATTGACAATATTTTTTGATTTGGAGGGATACAGGTGACCGTCTTGAGAAAAATATATTTAAATTGAACACCAGAAATGACAGTCAAATTCACCCATACCATGAGTATGCCCAGTCTGGCATTTTTAGATGTATGGATTGAAAAATGGAACACAGAACTAAACACTAGAGTGTTTACACCCTCCACAATTACTAGAAAATATGCCTTACTCTGGGATGATGGGAGTTAACAAGTATATGCTCCAAAACTGAAATGCGATAAACAGCCATTGATAAGATGAGACAAAGATATCTGCATCAATGTTACCAATGTCAGCAATGATGAAAGTGGGACAATGCATTAGATTGAAAGAGCGTCAAGAACTACACAGCAACAAATTTAAACCTGAGAAGCATCATTTCATGGGCCTAGGCACATGAGAGGTATACATTACCTTAACACGATCCTGAGTTGCGCACTCTGCTATTTAATTGTTTCATACATAGTGGCATTAGCTGTTCCATAGGATTTGGTTTCTTCTCAATCCTTTTTTAGTTTCTCTATTCCATTTCGCTAACACACAATTGCACAGGGCAAACTTACAAACCTTTGGGTTCTCAGATGAGAACTTTGCCTCAATGGTTGGCAGCTCGGCCAGTTTTGGTTAACAGGCAGCATTCAACCTCGAAAAGAATGATGACATAACTAAACTGTTGGCTTTGAAAAAGAAAAGAAAACAGATTGAACTACATGGGTACTACATGTTAGAATATTTACACGCTGGTGTGATCTCCCGAGACCTTAGAGTAAAAAATATACCAGGTCTGTTTGTCCAGATAGACCACAGTTCCAGGAATTGTTTATGATCGCAAACTGATGCTCACGAGATTTGATGATGCTCATTGTGGAACCTGATAAAGAAGCTATACAACAGCATCAGAAATCCTGGAGCTTGAAAGTAAGATCAAAAGCACATTGGCATTAGATGAAGCCAAAAATAAAGCTGGAAGATAGATAGGGATATGAACTCCGATACAGAATATCCAACTTAGAGAAAAACTGGTAAGATGACATTCTTTTGTTCAGTAAAGAAAGCACATACTCCTACCTATCTGACAGCTATTACAACCATACAAACTACTCAGACAATATAACCACAGAGCGACAACATTCTCCGACACTTCAGATTCAGACAATGAGGGTCCATATAATCAGTTTGATTCCAGAGGAAATCTATAGAACTCAAGAATACAACAAAATGCTCAGCCTTTTTAAGGCAGACGCTTTGAGGAGAGGCAATTGTCAGACCACAATACCGGGGCAATCAACAGACCGATTACAACCAATATCTGGTCACACGCAATGCACAGTATTGAGGGGAATAAAGAAGATTCACATTTTTAATCTCAGCACTTCCAGGCTTGCCCAAACCATCTATTCCTTGCAACCTGGATGTCTAACTTTTGCCCCACATTCTGGATTAAATAAATCTGATCTGTTTGTTGACCTCATGGCCTTTTTCATAAAGACTTGCCTTAGATAATTTTTCTCTCATAATGAGAAGACATCTGTTCAGAACAATCTCTGGCCTAGCTCTAGTATCAACATTTACACCGACAATAGATCAACTACCACCAGAAGTCGCAGTTTTTGAACAGGTGGTATATGAGAAGTTGGTCTCCGTGACTAAACATGTTCTCAACACTCCTTTCAATCTCAACCAAGATGAACACAAAGCTCTCGATGACTTGAAACAGACACCTAAAATGACTATCAAAAACTGCAACAAAGGCGGAGGTATTGTGGTTTTGGACACCACTAAAATGAACACCATGCTAGGTGATATGAATTCTTACCAACCGATCAAACTTGACCCTTCAAATTAAACTAGAAGCAAAATATAACGGCTAACCAACAAAGCATTCAGAGACAATTCATTTGCAAAAAAGAACTGGCATACCTAAATGTACAGCACCCTAAGATGGCAGGTATCTACGGAGTGCCAAAAATACAGAATACTGATAATTATCCACCTTACAGACCTATTGTGACTACTATAGGCTTGATTACTGTGCCGATATCCAAAAACATCGATACCATACTCCGACCTTGTGTGCCTCAAACTCCTGCATATGTCCAAGACACTAGACCTATTATTAACTTCATAGAAGATATCAGCTTCTACTCAGGTTCACAATGTCTGGTAACCTTTGACATCGAAGCACTGTACAGTAATATACCTATACAAGGCGCTTTAGAAGCAGGCAGCTGGTTCATCACACATATGAATATCACATGTCCCAAACTCTTCATTCTAGAATGCCTCAAAATTGTAATTGAGGACCAGGTCTTTGAATTCAATGGACCACTTTTCAAACAGACCTAAGGAGTAAGTATGGGGGCCTCCTGTGCCCCTAAGGTGGCCAACATTTATATGGCCCAGTTTGAAAGAAGATTAATTCACAACAAGGTAGCACCTTTCTTCAAATCCGTGACAAAGTGGTCATGATATATCGATGACATCTTTTTTATTTGAGATGACACAGCCGAGACCGCAACATACGTTTCACTAGCTATGCGAGTAGAACGCATGTAGAGTTCTTGGATAGAACAATCAAAGACATGGCAGGAACATTAGGAGTGGATCTATACAGTAAGCCCACAGCACCCAAAACTTCGTTACATTATAAAAGTTTTTACCCCAGCTCAAAAGAACAGCATACCGTTAGGTCAGTTCTTGCGCCTATGTCGCAATTGCACCAGCTTAATGAAAACAACAGTGGTCCCATGCACAAAAGAGTTTAAAGTGCAAAATAAATATAGACACAGTGGAAACTATATTAAGTATTGACTTGTCCAGCCGGACAGAGGTCCAATTTTTACTTTAGACAACAGATGTAATGAAAGGATACCTTCAACAATTCCATAGAGAGGGGCACAAGCCTGTACCCAAACATATACAGATTGTCATAGAAAAGAAGGTGAGCAGAGAATAGAGCAAAGTTTCTAGGCAAAAGCTGTTTTCTGTCAATATTACAGTAACAGAAATTCCATTACCACCATTACTGGCTCAACATAGTAATTTATACATTTCACAGTATATAGTGTTGTAAATTGTCAAAGGCGTTTTGATCCCATTTAAAGAATCACAGGGATCATCATCAGGACTGAATATTGCCTAAATATTACAAGCCATGATAGCCTAAAGGGAAAGGAGAAAATCGAAAAATCATACAGGGATTGACGAGTATTGGAAATACCTTAAAAGTGACTTATTTATGGCAACATGAAGTGGTGACAATACATAATGCCTTAAGGGCCTATACATACAATGCTGGACATAGAAGAATAAAACCTTATTAAAAAGGGACAGAGGTACATACTATAAGGTAGATCAAGAGAAGCTCTGGCAAAGAAAGTGTAGTGACTGTGAAAATAAACACTACTTGCGTGTGAGCGAGGTTGTGACTAGACCAAAGATAGTGCAAAATAGACGATAAACGGCGCAATGGTCGTGAGCCAGGTTGGGGTTTAACCAAGAGTTGTGCGAAAAGTGTATAAACGACGATTCACTAGTTTCGTAAAGACTAAGTGACCAGTGAAGACATGCCTCTAAATCAACACTAATAACATGCTTACCGCAATGGGCGGCCTGGACACACTTGGTGCCGGCCAGGTAGAGAACGGCGAGTTTAAGATCTAGGGGTAACGAGAGCGGTACATTAGTGAGGGAGATTAGTTCGGTAATGAATTGATAGGATTGATATAATTAATTGGCTTACCAGGGTCGGAACAACAGGGGTTGTGTTCCGTTTTGTAAAGGGGTATCAGGTTCCGATTGGGGCGGGGATCAATCTCCTAGACAAAACAAGGAGCATGGAATTGGCGAGGCTGTGAAACGGCATGCATTATGTGCGAAAGTGATGAGAGATGCAGGCTTACCCCGTGTTCGGCAGATTTTATCGGGGCGCGCCGGCAGTTGGCTCGGTCGCGTGTGGAAGGAGCCTAAACAGAAACCATAAAGATTCAGGGACTGGATTTTATAAAATAGCCACAACCCCAGAGGGTAATCTCTGTTGCAGTCGAGGAGCTTACCTTGTCAGTGAGCTGCACTAGCTTTCCTGGCCGATGCAATGGCAGACCCGGAAGACCAAGCTATATCATAGCATATGATTGGGCACGGGGGAGTCACATGTCCAGAGTAGAAATAAAGGAAGGACAGTGCTGCGGCCATATTGGGTGTGAGGTAACATGCACCTATAAGTTTAGGTGCCCAGTAGTTAAATAGGGGCCAAATGAGAAGGTGGTCATAAAGCACAAGTGAAAAAGTGATAACATGCTGTAGCAATAAGAAGGTATAGAGGAGAAGAATAAAAAATTGCAGACAGTTTAAAAACCTACAAGTCAATTGCACCAGCATCAATGATTTTGACCTTAAATCAATAACCATGAAGGAGACATTCTTAGCACACGGTTATCCTAAAAAACTAGTGAGGGATTCCATGAAAAGAGCCAGATACTGTGACACACAACACCTATTGAATAATACGACCTCAAAAAACAACTCGTCAGTTGTGTTTGACACGCCATTTGATGCTCAACCAACGGATACGACAAATAGTCTGCTCAAACTGTCATACCCTTAACGTCAATAAACAGCATACTGACAAGTTACCATAACCACTATTTGTATTGTATTGTAATTGCAATTATATAGCGATTACTATCCCTGACGAGGCGTTGAAGAGCTTTTTTCGGCGAGTATCACGCTACTCCAGAACCCAAGAAGGATTAGTGTTGAATTTGTATAGTGAAATATGAAAGTAATTTGAAAGGAGGATAGCTTAGTCAGTTATTTAGATTGAGAGGCATAGCGGAGGGATAGAAGAGGGAAAAAGGTTTGCATTTATAGAGCGCTTCTTACCCCTGATGGGGGTCTTGAAGCACTTTTTTGGGTGAGTAGCACACTACTCCAGAACCCATAACGGATTAGTGGTGAATTAGTATAGTGAAATATGAAAGTAATTTGAGTGGTAGATAGCTTAGTCAGTTATTTGGATTCAGAAGGATAGCGGAAGGATAGAAGAGGGAATAATTGGTTTGCATTTGTGTGGTGCTTTATATCCCTACTGGGGTGTTGAAGCACTTTCTTGGTGAGTAGCACGCTACTCCGGAACCCATAAGAATTAATGGTGAACTAGTATGGTGAAATATGAAAGTAATTTGAGAGATGGATGATATGTTTGTCGGTTATTTGGATTGAGAAGGATAGCAGAGGGATAGAAGAGGGAAAAAGGGTTGCATTTATATAGTGCTTGCTACCACTAATGAGGTGTTGTATTTTTTTGGGGGCCGAGTAGCATGCTACTCAGAACCCATAAAGGATTAGTGGTGAATATACTGAAATATGAAATTTGACAAGTGGACAGGTTAGTCTTTTTTTTAACCCCTTCGATGCGGATGACAAAGCCAGCTCGTCATGGGCGTTACCTGCGCTACGGGGATGACGAGCTGGCTTTGTCACAAACCGCGCGATTTTCAAAAATCAGCGCACAGCGGGAAAACCCGCTAGCGGTTAAAGGATAGTGGAGGGATAGAAGAGTGAAGGATGTATATATATCTTATCTGTGGACGTCATAGCAGTAGTGGGAGACTTTTGATGAGTAAAAAGGGATGTGGAGGGGAAGAGTCATAGGGAAGAGTTTAGAAAGGCTTTTTTCGGGGGGTCAGTATTGTAAAAAAAAAAAAAAGTGGTCAGATGGTGCAAAAAGGGATAGAGTAGGGGAGCGCCTAGAAAAGGCTATTTTGGGGATCATAGTAGTGGGATGGGCTTTGGGATGAAAGAGTTGAGGTAGAAGATATATTGAGAGGTATAGGGTCAGAAATAGGGTAGTGCATTGGAAAGAGTAGTAGACAGAGGTTTGAGATGAGTCAGAGTTGAGCTAGAAGATATATTGAGAGACGTATAGGGTAAGAAATAGTGTAGTGCATTGGATATGCTGAATTAGAAGAAAGTAATAAATATATAGATCCATAAGTACATGGAAAGTTTATAGATGCATTAAGGAAGTATAGGTAGATTAACTATATTGATAGAGGGATAAGGTGAGAAATAGGGTAGTGCATTCAATATGCTTTCTTGGAGGGGGGAGGAAAGTAATAAATACATAGCTCCAAGTACATGTCTTGGGGCCCTGTCCTCCGGGGGGACAGAAGAGCTTCAGTCTTGGGGCCCTGTCCACCTGGCGGACAGAAAGTCTTTAGTCCTGGGGTCCTGTCCGCTGGGGGGTGAGAAGCTTCAGTCTTGGGGCCCTGTCTACCGGGGGACAAAGAAGCATCAGTCTTGGGGCCCTGTCCCCCGAGGGGACAGAGTAGCTAAAGTCTTGGGGCCCTATCCACTGGGGGGAGAGAGAAGCTGCAGTCTTGAGGCCCTGTCCACCAGGGGGACATAGTAGCTTCAGTCTCGGGGCCCTGTCCTCTGAGGGGACAGAGTAGCTTCAGTCTTGGGTCCCTATCCACCAGGGGAGAGTAGCTTCAGTCTAGAGGCCCTGTCCAACAGGGGGGGGGGGGGGGGAGACAGAGTAGCTTCAGATTTGGGGCCCTATCCACGGGGGGAGTAGCATTAGTGTTGGTCACTGTCCACGGGGGATGGGGGGGGAGAGTAGCTTCAGTGTTGGGCCCCTGTCCACCGGGGGAGGAGAAGCTTCAGTCTTGGGGCCCTGGCAACCGGGGGATGGAGAAGCTTCAGTCTTAGGGCCCTGTCTCCAAAGGGGACAGAGTAGCTTCAGTCTTGGGTCCCTGTCCTCCGAGGGGACAGAGTAGCTTCAGTCTTGGGGCCCTATCCACCGGGCAGGGGGAAAGAGTAGCTTCAGTGTTGGGCCCTGTCCACTGGGGGGGACAGAGTAGCTTCAGTCTTGGGATCCTGTCCACCGGGGGGAGGGTTGCTTCAGTGTTGGTGCCCTGTCCACGGGGGGGGGGGGTGAGGCGGGATCTTGGTACCCTGTCAACCGGATGGACAGACATTTCAGTCTTGGGGGGACAGAGAAGCTTCAGTCTTGGGGCCCTATCCACCGGGGGTACAGAGATTTCAGTCTTTGGGCCCAACCCACCTGGGGGGACAGAAATGCTTCACTCTTTGGGCCCTATACAGTGGGGGGCAGGGAAGCTTCAGTCTTGGGGACCACTACCCCAGGGGGGAAGAGTAGCTTCAGTCTTGGGGCCCTATCCACCGGGACCGGGGGTGGGGGGGAAGAGTAGCTTCAGTGTTGGGCCCTGTCCAACGGGAGTAGAGTAGTTTCAGTCTTGGTGCCCTGTCCACCCGGGGGACAGAGAAGCTTCAGTCTTTGGGTCCTGTCCCCCGAGGGGACAGAGTAGCTTTATTCTTGAGGCCCTGTCCTCAAGAGGACTGAGTAGCTTCAGTCTTGGGGCCCCATCCGATGTGAATCTGCCCATTTGTTTGGACAGTTCTGCCCCAAGCTCGGAGGTGATTGGTACATATGTTTCCATCTGTAGCCAGATTGCTAATGACCTACAAGTTTGATAGTAATTGCTCTAAAGCTCATGGTGCCCTTCTTAAAGCATTGAAAAAGAGACCGAGAAATAGGGAGCCTGTTGCTATCTTGAGGAGGAAATATAAAATGGCTATTGATAAGCGTAAACAAGAGATAAAGGATGAGGCGTGGAATAATCTCCTATCAATTGAAGTCTTGCACGATAGTAGTAAATTTTGGGCAACTATCAATCATCCGTTTTTTTCGGGGCAAGAGAACACAACCCTAGATTGCGTTATTCCGGATGACAAATGATTTGCATATTTTAGGGAGATTTATGATCATGAGGGCCTTGCTTCTTCGGAAGATGACAATATTTTTAACCAGCCTATTGCTTCTTTAACTTTCGAAGTGGCTGAAGTAGAAAGAGCAATTCTGGAAATGTCAAAAAATAAAGCCCCAGGCCCGGACAGGGTCCTGGCGGACCTCTACGAACATTTTCCTAAATTCTGGGCTAAGATTCTAACTAATGTCTTTAATGCTTCAAGTTTGAATGCGTTTCCTGCCTCCTGGGCTACAGCTGTTATTATCCTGTTTTTTAATAAGGGGCAGAGAGGGGACCCTTCGTGCTATAGACCAATCTCTTTGATAGATTCTGCAGTTAAGATTCTGGGGAGAGTTTTCTTGGACAGACTCAGGGGTTTGTTAGATAGCAGGGGGGTCCTCTCTAATCTCCAATATGGCTTTAGGGAAAAGAGAAGCTCCCTAGACCAATGTCTGAATTTACAGCTCCCGATTAGTAAATACACAGTAGCCAAGGATGGGTCTCTCTATATGGGCTTCATGGACCTTTCCTCAGCCTTTGATCTGGTTAACCGAGCTAAACTTTGGTCAATTTTATTGGATATTGGAATTGACCCACCTCTGGTCGATTTTTTAGCTGTTTTACATCGGGATCTTTTAGCGTGAGTCAGGGTTACACGGGATGGTAGATGCACGAATCACTTTAGTTCTAAGAGGGTTGTCAGGCAAGGATGCATACTGGCCCACCTCCTTTTTACTCTATATATTAATGCCCTGGAGAGGTCCTGGGGGGGGTGCATCTCTGGATGTTCCGCGTATAGGAGAATCAGTGATTCCGGTTCTCCTATACGCGGACGATGCTGTTTTATTGGCATGTACTGGCCTTGGTCTTCAGAGGTTGTTGGACTCCTTTGGGGATTTCATGGAGTCTTTGGACTTGAAAGTGAACACTAAGAAATCACATGTCATGGTAGTAGGGAAACATCGTAGGCATCTTAAGATAAAATCCTTTTTTTGTAAGGAAGTGGAGTTAACAAGGGTGCCAGCTTTTACATATCTAGGGGTCCTCTTCGATGAAAGAGGGACCTGGGGTCCACAACAGAATCTTAAAAGTAATGCTCTAGCCAGGTCTACCTCGGCACTTATGCACTTATGGGGTTTGCTAAGCGGCTGGGGGCGAGACCTACGGAGGCCCTTCTGAAAATTTACAAATCTAAATGTCTGGCTATAGCTACATATGACTCCTCTATATGGGGCTATACATTGCACGATAAGATTCAAGTTGCGGAAAATAGGTTTTTAAGAGCTCTTCTTGCTGTGACTCAGTCCACTCCAACTTTTTCATTACACACGGAACTAGGGTTAGGATATGTCACGGACCAGTTGAAAGTTGCTCCTTTGATCTGTTGGGTTAAGACTTAGTTAAATCAAGAAATTACCCTGACTCATGAGATCCTAGGGGATTGCACATCCATGGATAAAGCTAATCTGGTTCCCTGGATTGTGTCTGTAAGATCAATGTTCACAAGATTAGGGCGCCCCTAGATTTATACATCACCGGAGTGCATTAAAAGGGAGGACGTAAGGTGGATAAGGATTCGTTTTTTAATCATGCTTACAATGGAACGTGAGGAGCAGGAGTTAAAGTAATCGTGTGTAAAAGCCAACTATGTGCTACTAACTACTCCCTCACTTGAGCCATACTTAATAATAGTAACAGGACCTTTTCACCGCCAGTTTTTGATCAGATTCAGTTTTAATTTAATCCACTTAACCATAGGTGATTTTCCTACATGGGGTAAACCCGAGAACTCTAAACCATGCCAGTGTGATAATGTTTCTACACAGGATACTATGCACTTTACCATGTTTTGTGAGTTCTATTCATTGTACATTGTTTATTGATTGTCATTATTTACTGTATATATATGAAATGTTTGTAATCAAGTCTTTTATGATATAAATAATCGAATAAAGTGTTTTGACTGACTGACTGACTGACACTGGGGGAGAAGAGTAGCTTCAGTCTCGGGGCCCTGTCCACTTGACAGAAAAGCTTCAGGCTTGGGTCCTTGTTCACCAGGGCGACACAGAAGTTTCAGTCTTGGGAGGGGAACATAGAAGTTTCAGTCTTGGGAGGGGAACATAGAAGCTTCAGTCTTTGGGCCCTATCCATGGGGGGGGCAGAGAAGTTTCAGCTTTGGGGGGGCAGAGAAGCTTCAGTCTTGGGGGGATAGAGTAGCTTCAGTCTTTGGCCACTGTCCATCTGGAGGATAGGGAAGCTTCAACCTTGGGACCATCTACTGGAGGGGGGAGAAGGTTCATTCTTGGGGACCATCCAGCAGTGGCTGTCACCACAGCAGGAATATCTCCCCCCCCCATCAATCATCAAAAAATGTCCTTAGTCAGTGCCCCCGAACCTGCTGCTTTTCCAGCACCCCCAGGACCCCTGCAAGGCTCCAAGAGTTAGTTTCAGGTGAGGACAGGCTACCCCTGAACCTCACCTGTTTCCCCAGGTGGCCCCTTCCCGTTCCAGGGCCCCTGTGTGTGTTTGCAACTCCACAAAACAAGTTAGCAGCGACCTTAACCAACCAGACTTCGTGGCGCCCCAGAGTCTAACCTGCGGTTAATGCATACAGCATAGCAGGAACAAAAATGTAAAGGCTCAAGTAGTCCATTCTAGAATGAAACCAAAACATCTTTTGTACAGAGAACCTTTGATGGATCACAGCCCATAATTGGTCATTTCAGATGCAAGATCTGCAAAGTATGCCCATTAGCCATAGAAGCACCCAATTTACAGATTAACAGACACATATTATGTCTTCAGAGTTTGCAAACTGTAAAACAAAAGAGGTCATCTATGTCGCGATTACATACTGGGGAAAGGCAGGTCAAGTACACACACACCATAAATGCCTCCCCTGTATGCATGGACACCGGTGTGCATGGAACAGGAGTCCGCTGCACTACATTTCCAAGAAGGCTGTGGGGCATAGCAGAAACAAATGGAACTGCGATTAGTAAGAACCGCCTCCTATATAAGCTACTCCCTTTCAGGAAGTCGGCGCTTGACAATTTGACCTGTGTTAGTCAAGAAGGCGGAAGGTATTCCCCGCTGCTTGGTTGTTTGCCCTTGACTCAGCTGTTTTCAGGAGGGTTCTGAAATACGTTGAGCACCGCGGGTGCTATTTCAAAACATGTCCTATGGTCCAGCTTCCCGGCTCGGGGAGTTTTTCAGGTAACATTCAGCCCAGGCAGGGAGGAGCGCCGGAGCACTCTCCTCTCTAACCGCAACTTTGTTTTTCACCGCAGCATGCTGGGATTGAAATCAGCAGTTCCTCCTGGCACGCATTTCCATGGTAGTGGAACCGCAGCCAGGTGCCCTGTGTGAGCGCCAGTGCTCCCCTTTCAGACGCAACTGTTTTTTACCGCAGCGCACTGGGATTGACATCAGTGTTTCCTCCTGACACGCATTTCAGCGGTGTAGTGGTACCGCAGCCGGGAGCAGTGTGTAGCTCAACCGCTGTGGGTTAAACAGCGACCAGAGCATTGGCATTGTGGGGCGCTTCCGCTGTGAATTTGAACAGCAGCGAAGTCCCCTCTTCTCAGTTTGGATTTGGCATTGCTTACTTTTGGAACGTTACCTTGGAGCTCGCAGGAAACTGGCATTTCCTTTTGGGTCCTAGGAGGTCGTGGAGTTATGGAGGATAGAAGTTCCATATTAAACCCAAGAGTGTAGCTGCAGGGCTCCTTGTGAGTGTATGACATATATTTAACCTGTTGAGTGAGCCTGTATGTGTTTTTCTGTGTTGCTTCTCATACCTGTTTTCTCTCTTGACTATTCAGTTTTATGACAGAGTGGTGATATTCTGAAACCTAGACCAGACCTAGGAGGACAAGAGCTATCCCTGCAGCACTGTTTGTTATTTTATCCCTTTCCATTTTACCCAGGTTGCTCCCTTCCACAGCAGTGTTTTTGTACTCTGTGGGGGGGTTGCGTTCAGGGGAATAGTGAGACTCCGACAAGCCATCGTCCCCGCTGGCCACTACGAAGAGGTTAGTGGGGTTTTTCCTTTCTTGTGCTACTGACAGCCTGACAGATTGTCAAGCCCAGGTTTGAGGCCCAGCCTTGACGATGGATACCAATGTGGTGTTGACCTCGCTGTTGGAGTGTCTAACGGCTCTGCAGCAGGATCAAACCTCTCGTTTGGAAAACCAAGATCTTAGAAAAGAGATGGGCACTTTACGCAGGGAGGTAGCTGGCCTATCTCGAAGGGGTCAAGGGACCGGCTCTTACATCAGAGAAGCTACACTACCCCCTCCAGTACATGCTGTGCACTCTCCCCCCTCCGTCACCACCCAGGGGGGTGGATTTGTTTCCACCACTCCTGTTCCTCCACCTACTACTGACTCCACTTCTACCGTCCATGTGATTCAAAACACCGGAATTCCGTTGGCGCCACCAGAACGTTTATATGGTGATCCAAAGAAATTCGAAACCTTCCTAAATCAGTGTCAACTGCACTTCTTGTGTAAACTTGCAGTTTCTCAGGATGAAGCGGCCAAGATAGCCTTCATGATGTCATACATGGGAGGCAATGCAGCTAGCAGGACCATACCGCTGATGAAAAGAAGACCCCCAAAAACATGAAGGCAGTAGACGGAACTGTGCTAACTTCTGGACCTGTCAAGTACCATACTATTCCCCTCTTTATGCAGTCCGGTACAGACCATTACAAATACATCCAGTTTGACCTCATTGATGCACCCCAGTTTCGTCTCATCATAGGCATGTCTTGGCTGACCTTGCATGACCCTGTTGTTCACTGGGTGGCCTGCATAGTTTCCTTGAATTCGGACTATTGCAAAGAGCATTGCACTAAGCAGGCGTCCCATCCAGAAAGGATCAATGGCACACAGGTGAGTTTATTGGCAACTACGTTTGCACAAGACCAGTATTGTTGTTCTACCACCTTGCCCGAAGAATACAGGGTATTCCAGCCTCTCTTTCTCTTTGATAAACAAAAGGCGACCCAGCTACCACCCCACCAAGTGTACGATTGACGCATCGAGCTGATGCCTGGAGCAGAGATTCTGTGCAGCAGAGTGTATGCTCTGACCGAACCAGAGACACTACCTGAAGACCTACCTCGAAGAGAACCTAGCATCTGGTTTCATCAAGCATTCCTCTTCACTGGCCTCTTCCCCTCTTTTTTTATTCCTAAGAAAGAATGTGATTAGCTTCGGATCTGTATTGATTATAGAGCGATCAACCGTTTGACCATAAAGAATCGCTACGCATTGCCACTGATTCCTGTGCTCCTGGACCAACTCAAGGGGGCTCAATATTTCAAACTAGATCTCAAAGGCGCCTACCATTTCGTATGGGTAAAAAGCGGAGACGAGTGGAAGACAGCATTTCGGACGAAGTTTGGACTCTGAATACAGTGTGATGCCCTTCGGGCTCTGCAACGCCCTGGCGGCCTTCCAATACTTCATGGAAGAGGTTCTACGGGGATTTCTGGACAAGTTCTGTGTGGTTTATATAGACAACATCCTCATCTATTCATCTAGTCTCCAGGAACATGTGACTCATGTAAAGGCGGTCATGGACAGGCTCCAACAGCACTCGCTGTATGCTAAGCTGGAGAAATGCTTATTCCATGTCCAAGAGGTTGCCTTTCTGGGTTACTTAATCAGTGCTCAAGGATTTCAGATGGACACATGCAAGGTCGATGCAATCACTCGGTGGAAGACTCCACGTCACATAAAATCAGTACAGAGCTTCTTGGATTTCGCCAACGTTTTATTAAGGATTTTTCAAAGATTATACATCCCATCTCCAGCTTACTGAGAAAAAACACTCCTTTTATTTGGGAGGGGGGGGGGGAGAAGAGTCTAAATGGTCTTTCCAGGTCTTAAAAGAAAGGTTTACTAAAGCTCTCATACTGCGGCATCCTGACCCACATCTCCCTTTCATTGTCGAAACAGATGCCTCTCAGTATACAATTGGAGGTGTGTTGTCTCAGTGATAACCCAAAACAGTACAGTTACACCCTGTGGCATATTTCTCTAAGAAACTCACCCCCAGTGAAATGAACTATTCCATTTCTGACAAGGAATTATTGGCCATAAAAAGGGCTTGCGAGGAATGGCCGCACTATCTCTTGGGAGCACATCACACTGTTGAGATCTATACAGACCATCGAAACAGGTTTTTGAAAACCGCCAAAGCCTTTACACCACCTCAGTTGCGATGGACCCTTTTCTTTTCTGATTACGATTTTGTTATCAAATATCGGCCAGGACCACAAAATGGAAAAGCGGATGCCCTTCCCTGCATTGAAGACCCAGAGGTTGGCATGCTATTGGAGAACCCAGAACCACCATTGATACTAGCTGAGGTTGCTTTCCGGAACAAATCTTTCGCACTGCTCACCTCACAAGACTTTCTGGAGGACGTCAGAGTGTCCTTGGCCGACAGACGTTCGGGCCTGGCTCCAGGAGGATCCTCAACATCGAGCAGAGAAAGAGGACTTGTTGTACCACTATCACGCATTATATGAGCCAAACACTGACTTGCAACTACAGGTGCTGACATGAGCTCATGACTCGCTGTTGGGAGCAAACATGGGAAGATACAAGACTATTGCTTGTATCGAGCCCTCTTTGAGGAAGGATACCAAGGAGTACCTTGGAATTGTTTGGTGTGTGCACAGGGGAAAGCCTGTCACACTAAACCCACAGGTCTACTACAGTCATTACCTATCCCTCCTCGACCCTGGCATACCATGTTGTAACGGGTCAGACATCCCCGCCCTGTTCATGAAGGACGCTGAACTAGAGGACGCCAAGGAATGGTGGCCTGCCCCCCCTGAAAATTGTAACCTCATTTTTTTTCAGCCCGAGACTTGGAGTCCGGGAAGTGAGGCAGTATGGTACGAGGAGTCCCCGAGCACAGGAACTTATACCTTTAAGGAGATGAGCAAGGAGACAGGCCATGCCCCCGGGGATGACCACACGGCGAGGCCTCCAATTGAGAGGAGGGAAAAACGGGATAAGCCTGAGAGAGGAGACAGCAAGAAGAAGAGCGAGCAGCGAGGACAGAGAAAATCAAACGCGGAGCATTGGTCAAGGGACCGAGGTGGAGACTAACCCGGTCTAAGAAGATTTGCCTGGAGGCCAACGATATCGCTTTTCACCCAGCCACACTCCAGGAGGAGGGTGGCTTTCAGAGGTACACAGTCGGGAAGCAGGCTGGGTAGGGAGGAGAGGGAAAGAGAACGTGTGAGAACCGAGCGACCTTGTTTAACGCTCCCTGAGAGAGAGAGACTCCCTCCCCTTCACGAGCACACCCTCCGACCGTATCAGAGTGGGAAACCCACATTACTGTGTCTTCACTCCCTTTACCCTTATTTGCATACGTGCCAACCCTGAGGGAAGGCTGACACGTGTTTTCTTTTGTTTCCTTCTTTTTTTGTTATTTTTATGAACCACCGAACCCCACGCCTCATAATACTGGAAGAAATTAAGGTGGGGAGCCTTTAGAGGGCCAGCAGTACTGGAGGTCTAGTGAAAACGCCCTCCGACCATTTGTACAAAGACTGAACAAAGGAAGAGCAAAGACATAAGACTTATTCCTTGGACTCTGATACTTTCCATTGTTTACCTCCTTAAGTGCCCTTTCTCTGATCCTTGCGTCTGTGAAGCGCAGAGTTTATAGGAAAATTAAACCTCATTTACGCCACCTTGGAGTTGACTTGTTCACTGACGACGAGCCCCCTGTACCACACCGTTCACACGTGGTGGAGAACGCGGGCACTCAACCATTAGAAACAATGGAGTCCCTTATACAACACATTGTCGAGGCCCAGGACAAGTTGGGTTGGGCAGTGGAAAGACAGTTGTCGTCTGCACAAGCTTATAGAGATGCATTTAAAGATACTCTAACGGCCAAAATGGAAGGACTACAGAAGATCCCCTCTGAACAACCCACCGGGTCCGCTCCGCATGCCCGACCAGTCCAACAAAACCGAACCGTAGTTTCACTTCAGAAATTCATACCAGGAGAAGACCCGGACGCATACCTGCTAAATTTCGAAAGGGCAGCAAGAGCCTGTAATTGGCCAGTAGACAAATGGCCTTACTTCTTGGCGCCACTATTAACGGGGGATGCTCCGGCTGCCTATTAGGTAGCAAGTCCCTTGGGCACCACCCCCTACGAGGAAGTAAAGGTGATACTCGACCACTTAGGACTCGACGATGAAGCCTATCGAGTCCGCTTTAGGCGGGAAAAGGGTCATCCGGGGGAGAACTCCAAGACCCTCTATCGACTCAAATTCGGCGCAGATAAGTGGCTACGACCTGATATATGCTCCAAGGAGGACATTCAAGATAAAATCTATCTCGAGCAAGTCTTAAAAGCCCTCCCCTAAAACTCCCAAAGATGGTTGAAACAGCACACACACCTAACCACCAAGTAGGCCATGGAAATGGCCGCCACTTTTGCGAGAGCACAACCGCGCCACGAGGGATGAAAACCGAACGTACATATCGACCACTTCCCGGCAAATTGGTACGAGCCAAACATACCCTGGAGGGAGCCAAAGCTAAAGGCAAAGCCCCAGAACCAACGATTCCAAAAGGGCCCCAGTGTTACGAATGTGGGGATTGGAGGCACATCGCCAGAGCATGCCCCAGACGGAAGACCGAGGAAGAGCCTATGGACATAGGATACCTCCCAAAACCAGTCCTTTATTCTGAAGAACTCGGTCCAGCCTTCTATGTACATGTAAGGGTAAACCAGAAATCTGTCAAAGCCTTACTCGACTCAGGGTGCAAACAGTTGGTTGTCCAAAGGGAACTCATTCATATAGACCAAATCATTCAGGGTAAGGTAGTACACATCTGGTGTGTCCACGGCGATGTAAAGACATACCCCGTAGCTCAAATAAAAATATGTACCCCAGATAGAACCCCACACGTGGTTAATGTGGGAGTAATGACACACCTACCTGAAGACCTGATTATTGGAACTGATAATGCGGAGTTCCTCGGTTTGTTCCGTTCCCTCTTACAGAAAGAAATAGGGAAAGGACCCCAGGAAAGAGATGAGAAAACATACTCAGCACTTATCACCCGGGAACCCTGGGTATTAGAGAAAAGCTTCAGGTTTGCCAAGACCAATGACCCATCCCTTAAATATGCCTGGCAGTCCTCCCTTAAAGAGTGACAAGTCCCCCCCAACCGAGGACCATTCTTCAGGAAAACAAAAGGCTTAATATACCACCTAGCCGAAAAAGATAAGGAACCTCAGCTAATAGTTCCTTTAGAATTCCAGGATCAAGTCCTTTTTTATCTCACTCCCATCTAACAGCTGGACACATAGGAAGGGAGAAAACCACCCAAAGTATTTTAAAGCAGTTCTATTAGCCAGGGATTTATAAGGATGTTGAACGGTATTGTCAGAAGTGCGATACCTGTCAGAGAATGAGTACCCATAGACCAACACCGGTACCAATGCAACCACTGCCAGTGATTGGAACTCCTTTTTCTAGAATAGGCATGGACTTGATAAGGCCTCTCCCTAAAACAAGAAAAGGGCACCTATATGCACTAGTAGTAGTAGACTACGACACCCGGTATCCCAAAGCGTTCCCCCTAAGAGCACCAACGTCCCAACTCATTGCTGACCGCTTAGTGGAGATGTTTTCCCGGGTAGGTTTCCCGAAGGAAATTCTCACAGATCAGGGAACCCCCTTTGTTCCCAAGCTTATGAGGGAGGTCTGCAAAATGTTGGATCTAAAACATATTAATACGTCGGTATACCACCCCCAGATGGACGGCTTAGGAGAGAGGTATAATGGCACCCTTAAAAGGATGCTAAAGAAAATGTTGGTGGTTGAGGGAAGGGACTGGGATCAGCTTCTTGCCCTGGCCCTCTACGTCATCCGTAGCCAGGTCCAGAGCAGTCTGGGTTGTAGTTCCTTTGAACTACTATACGGAAGAAAACCCAGGACGCTGTTGGACATGACAAGGGAGGTGTGGGAGAAAGAAGAGGAGGAGGAGGAGGAGGAGGAGGAGGAGGAGGAGGAGGAGGAGGAGGAAACCAGTCATTTTCTCGACTACACTCAACAACTACGATCTAAAATGGGGAAGCTCAGGGACCTAGCACATTCTCATATGGAAACACTAAGAAAAAGGCAGAAGCATTTCTATGACAAGGGAAAGAAATGGCAGAAACTTAATCCCGGGGAAATGGGCACTGGTCCTTCTTCCCTCCTCCGCCAGCAAGTTGAAAACCAGTTGGATGGGACCCTATAGAATAGTAGGAACAGTGGGTAAAACCAGCTATAAGCTCCTAATATGGCCAGGTAAGATACAAACTACCATATTAACCTCCTAAAAAAATGGCTGGGACCTTTGCCTGAAGCAGTAAGAATCTCCCAACCAATGCAGAACCACAAGAGTACTCTTAAGGCACTGGTCATTAACCCAGACCTAAACCTAGAGCAGAAACAGTCCCTGGCATCCCTACTACATCTTCATCATTCCACTTTCTCAGATCTACCGGGAAGAACCACCTTAATAGAGCATACCATAGACACAATCCCCGGGAAGATAGTGAAACAGAAACCCTATTGCATACCTGCCACCAGAAAGAAAGCCATAAGTCATGAGGTCCAGAGTATGCTAGAATTAGGGGGTATGCGGCCGTCCAAAAGTGAGTGGAATTCTCCCATGGTCATGGTACCTAAACCAGATGGCTCCACGTGCTTTTGCATGGACTTTAGGGCCTTTAATGTTATCTCGCGTTTTGACACCTACCCTACCCCAGGAATAGACAAAATGATAGAGAAGTTGGGGAAATCACGATACATCTCCACTATTGACCTTATAAAAGGGTACTGGCAGGTATCCCTAAGAGAACCTGATAGGAGGAAAACCGCCTTTTCCACCTGAGGGTTTATACAAATTCAATGTACTGCCTTTTGGTCTCCACGGGGCACCAGACAACTTCCAAAGGCTCATGAACAAGGTGCTCTGGGGCAACCAACATTGCGCAGCCGCATACCTCGATGACATTGTGGTCTTTAGCCCCACATGGGATCAACACCTAAAAGATCTACAAGATGTACTTACGAGCCTATCCTCGGCAGGCCTACACATAAATGCCAAGAAATCCAATATAGGGTTTGAAAAGGTGAAATACCTAGGATAGGTTCTAGGACAAGGGGTGATTGAGCCACAAGAAGAAAAGGTGAGAGCCATCACGGAAACACCTTTCCCTTCAACTAAACGTGAAGTACGGGCGTTCCTAGGTTTATTGGGCTACTACCGAAGGTTCATCCCACACTATTCAGAGATCGTGCTTCTGAGTTGTTGTCCCTTTTTTTCTTTCCTATTCCTTTTCTGTGTTATGTTATAGTACCTGTCAAAAGCGCCAGGAC
This sequence comes from Lissotriton helveticus, assembly GCF_964261635.1. Classification (NCBI taxonomy): domain Eukaryota; kingdom Metazoa; phylum Chordata; class Amphibia; order Caudata; family Salamandridae; genus Lissotriton; species Lissotriton helveticus. The sequence goes on along the minus strand of NC_136073.1, from coordinate 59,171,837 downwards.
GCCCCTTTGCTGGGGCAGCTGCGCGCTATAAAAATAATATTAACATAACATAACATCGCAAAACCCTTAACTGAATTGCTCAAAAAGGAGTAATCTCGTAAAGCCATTACCAACCCCTCCCCTTTAACCTTAAGTGCCTTTCAACGGCTCAAGGAAACCATCACCTCTTCGCCAATACTGGCCTTGACAGATTTCTTCCAACCCTTTATCCTACAGACCGACGCCTCTGAGCATGGCCTGGGCGCGATCCTTCACCAGAGGGGACGGAACACCCTGTACTGTTCATCAGTAGAAAGTTGTTCCCACGGGAACAATGATATCCGGCGATCTAGAAAGAGTGCTTAGCCATTAAATGGGCTGTGGAAAAATTAAGCTACTACTTAGAAGGAGCGCACTTCACACTCTTTACCAATCATGCCCCATTGCAATGGCTGAGCCGTAACAAAGGGCAGAACCCCAGAGTGTTGAGATGATCCTGAGTTTACAGCCCTATTCCTTCCATGTACGCCACCGTATAAGTCTGGAAAATGGGAATGCAGACTTCCTCTCCCAAATAAGACCTCTTCCTGATCGGGAGAATCCAAGGGAGGGGGAGTGTAACGGGTCAGACATCCCCGCATCGTTCATGAAGGGTGCCAAACTAGAGGATGCCAAGGAATAGTGGACTGCCCCCTCCCTGAAAACTGTAACCTCATTTTGTTTCAGCCCCAGAGACTTGGAATCCGGGAAGTGAGGCAGTATGGTACGAGCAGTCCCCGAGTACAGGAATTTATACCTTTAAGGAGAATGGCATGGAGACGGGCCACGCCCCTGGGGATGACGACACGGCGAAGCCTCCAATTCAGAGGGAAAAACAGGAGAAGCCGGAAGGACACGGAGAAGGCGCCCCGACCTGAAAGAGGAGACGGCAAGAAGGAGAGCGAGCAGCGAGGACGGAGAAAACCGAACGCCGAGCATTGGTCGAGGGACCGAGGTGGAGACTAACCCAGTCCAAGAAGATTTGCCTGGAGGCCAACAATATCACTTTTCGCCCAGCCACACTCCAGGAGGAGTGAGGCTTTCACAGGTACACAGTTGGGTAGTGGGCTGGGTAGGGAGGAGAGGGGGAGAAAGAACGTATGAGAGTCGAGCGACCTTGTTTAACGCTCCCTGAGAGAGAGATTCCCTCCCCTTCCAGAGCACTACCTCCGACCGTATCAGAGTGGAAAACTCACATTACCGTGTCTTCACTTCCTTTAACCTTATTTGCATACGTGCCAACCCTGAGGGAAGGCTGACACGTGTTTTCTTTTGTTTCCTTTTTTTGTTTTGTTATTTTGATGAACCACCGAACCAGACGCCTCATAATACTTGAGGAAAGGCAGCTGGGGAGCCTTTAGAGGGCCAGCAGTACTGGAGGTCTAGTGAAAACACCCTCCGATCATTTGTACAAAGACTGAACAAAGGAAGCGCAAAGACATAAGACTTATTCCTTGGACTCTGATACTTTCCGTTGTTTAACTCCTTAAGTGCCCTTCTTTTTCTGATCCTGGCATCTGTGAAGTACAGAGTTTATAGGAAAATAAAACCTCATTACGCCACCTTGGAGATGACTTGTTCACCGACGACGAACCCCCTGTACCCAACCCTTCACACATGTCAATGGATTTTATTGTGGAAATGCCCCCCTGCGAAGGATGCACCCTAGTTTTGGTGGTAGTAAACCACTTAACTAAGATGGGACACGTCATTCCTTTGGAACGTTTGCCTAAGTCCTCCGAGCAAGCCCTTGTGTTTCTTCAACACGTGGTTAGAGCACAATGAATACCCAGTGTTCTCATTACGTACAGGGCAACGCAGTTCTCCTCCTGTTTTTGGAGGGCGTTATGTAAAACCATGAACATCTTAGCCAGGCTGTCCACCAGCTACCATCTACAGATGTAAGGAAAAACAGAATGCCTAAACCAGACATTGGAGCAATATCTTTGCTGTTTTCCTCTACAAAACACCACAAACTGGTTCACACTGCTGTGGATGGCGTAGTTTGCCTACAACAATGCTCATCACTCCACGCTTGGGTGTTCTCCTTTCTTTTGTCTTCGCGGCCACCATCCAAACATGCTCCCTTTCGAATGGCCCATCGAATCCAGGCTTCCGAGCATTCACGAACATCACGCTCATCTTAGGGCTGTGTTAATTGATACCAAACAACATCCCGCTACAGAGCAATCTGCACAAAAACATTTTGCTGACAGAAAAAGAACCAAATAACCCGTTTATCAGGTGGGGGGTAAGGTTTGGCTAGCCCCAAAGAACTTACATCTTAAGGGAGTAGACAAGTTAAAACCCAAATACGTTGGTCCCTACAGCATAGAGGAAATTATCACCCCTGTAGCCATGAGGTTGTCCTGGCCCCGTTCATGGCGCATCCACCCTGTATTTCACGTATCCCTACTCCAACCAAGCCCTACAAGCATGAGGTTACCAGAACGACCTCTCCCTTTGGAGATCGATGGGAAGGACGGGTTTGAAGTACAAGAAATCTTAGATTCCTGACTAGTAAGGGGGCAAGTACAGTATCTGGTGGATTAAAGGGGTTTGGGGTTGAAGATTGAACCTGGGAACTAGTACAGAACCTCCACTGCCCAGAATTAATAGAACGCTTCCATGCAGCTAATCCAGGAATGCCTTCACAACCACCGAGTCAGCGATCCTTGAGAGGGGGTTCTGTTGCGATTACACCCTGGGGAAAGGCAGACAGGTACACGCACACCTTAAATGCCTTCCCTGTATGCATGGACACCGGTGTGAATGGAACAGGAGCCCGCTGCAATACATTTCCCGGAAGGCTGTGGGGCATAGCAGAAACAAACGGAACTGCCATTTGTAAGAACCGGCTCCTATATAAGCACCTCCCTTTCAGGAAGACGGTGCTTGACAATTTGACCCATGTTAGTCAAGAAGGCGGAAGGTATTCCCCGCTAACTAACATAACTGAAGACAATGGTGCTCTCCCAGGGTTATCACATCATTCCTTCTACATCAATCAATTTTGTGATAATTAGAATCTTGGGATTTTAAAAAAACTATGGAGACACTAGGCTTATTTTGTGGCATAGAGAGCATGCCACATTTGCATGCATCAGGCCTTTAGTAACAATCCAATTTCATGCCATATACACACAACACTACCACAAATTACTTCTAAAAAATTTGAACAATAAGAAGCCAAAAAGACAAACCAAAACTACAATTTGCTAGCTACTTAAAACAAAAAACAACATTCATCAAGCCTTCAGATTATGGCAGAAGAAGTGTGATTCTAGAAAAAGTGGCATACACCGGAGGGGGCATTAGACACGTTGTAAATACTGAATTTTACAGACAATTATTTTTATTCAAACATAAGAGCCACAAAAGCATATGAATCTATAGCAGGATGGTGTGGAACAATGATGGTTAAGCCAAAAGGAATACATTTTATGTACAAAAAGGACCTTGCATAATGACATCATACTTCTTGCCAAAAGTACACAGAAATTTACATTTAACTCTTGCCTGTTGTTAAGTAACTGCCTCATACTATAGGTTTTTGTTGCAAATTATTTTACAAATTTGGAGTAAAATTCTGCTTGACCTAAGAAGGACATAACATCTTTGGATTCGGGAGTGAATGCATTACTAATGGCTTCGATCAGACCTTCCTTTGGTGAAATGCCATCACCTCATGACCGAAGTATGTGACAGATTTCATGGCAAACTTGCATTTTTTAAATTCTGCTGTTAAACCCTTCTCTGACAGTTTGCTTAGAACAGCTTTTAACCTATCATCATGTTCATATTTGTTTCGGCCCATTATCAGAATGTCATCATGGAAGTAAGTAACTCCTTTTTGGTCCTTGAATAACTTGTGCATTAGTCTTTGGAAAACGGCGGCAGCAGACGCAAGGCCGTAAGGAATTCAAACAAAACTGCAAGCCTATTTCCAACTACATAGAAGTATTTAACACGTTCATCATGGATGTTTGATCCTATACACAAGGTACAATAGATCGTGTAAATACAATAAAAGGTCCAGATTTTTTATCCCAACCAAGAATTCCTAGTGGTACTTGATGTGAAATTAGGGCTAATTTTAGCACTGAGACTGCCCTTTTGGAAGTGACTGAGTGCATCAGAGAAAAATTAGATCAGGGCGGAAGGCCAATCCTGATATTACTCGATCTGTCTGCAGCATTTGATACTGTCCAGCATGAGAGACTCATTGACAGACTGAGGTATTTGGGAATTGGGGGGACAGCATTGGCCTGGTTGAATTATTTCCTAAAGGACAGAGCCCAAGAACTATGGCTTTCCCCTTTTTCAGCCCCCATGCCCGGCATGAAGTTTGGAGTTCCCCAGGTCTCTATTCTTAGCCTGACTCTTTTTAACCTGTACTTGTCCCGCTTGGCACCTGTGGCAAACAGCGCTAAGATCATATCTATGCAGATGACACAACTGATTTTTACCTGCGAAAAAGGAGCTGATTTCGAATGTGTTACTATCAGAGCATAACTTTTGTTTCAGTGGCTCTAGGTGAATCAGCTTAAATGCAACTCGCATAAGTTTGAGATGCTCTCTGTTTGCCAACTTGCAATTAGTAATTGGAACACGTGGTGGCCTGAAGAATATTTCACCGCCACACACTGAGCAGTCACCTGTGAGAAACTTTGGTGTTTGTCTGGCTAACACCCTTTCAATGAGGTCCCAGGTTGAAAATTTGGTTGGCACCTGCTTTGGCATTTTGCGCACGTTAAAAAACTGTCTTCCACTCCTGACAATATATAGACTAGGAAAATGGTAGTCCAGGCATTGGTGACATCAAGACTGGATGACGCAAATGTCTGGTATCTGGGCTTTTCCAACTACCTTGTACAGTGTATGCAGTAGTACAAAACGCCACAGCCTGGGCAATCCTCAGACCTCACCCAAGATCTCATATGTCCCCCCCCTCCTTAAATATTGGCTGTGATTGAAAGAAAGGATCAATTCAAAGCCCTTGTTGTCTTTTTTAAGGCCCTTCATGAAAAAGGAGCAGGCTACCGTAGCAAATTATTCTTTGAAAAAGAAGGTGCACCAGAAAATAATATTCGAAAAAACAGCATGTCCCCATCAATCTTCTTTATTCCAAATATATGTATATAAAAAGGCACTCTGCCAACGCTTTTAGTCCCTTGTACAGAAGGGACTTCTTCAGGGCTCAATACGTAACTGTAGACTATTCAAAATATAATGGATATAAATAGCAGAAAAATCCAAATGTTCATATCACAATAGAATGACAGGATTTTGATCGCAGTTGAAGTTCTTAACAGATGAGAGTAAAGAGTGTTCTAAAGAGATCCATATGATAAGGAGCAGTTATCCAGAATTAACACTCTCGGTTTGGAGGAAAAAATAGATGCAATCCAAGCCCACTCTCTTAAGCAACAAAACGTGATGATAACATGCTAGCCGATAGGAGATCCATAAATAAATGAATCAAAGAATTTCCTTGTAAAATTAGCACTCTGCAACAGTGAGTGCTGGAAGTTGATGCACAGGACATTATATAACGAGTAATAGGGATTGAAGTGCTGAACCTTGGTCAGCCGTTGTGTGTTTTCTTTTCCAATCAGTACCATGGCAAACTAGTTAACCGCTACATCCCAGCACGGTCTCCAAGATCCTCCTCCTCTGACCTTGCCCGTTCTCCCAAAGTACGCTTGGCCCGGATGGATGGCCGATCTTTTGGTTTCCTTGGGGCACAGACTTGGAACAGACTTCCTGCCACTCTGAGAGCCATCTCCGTAATTTCAGTTTTCAAGAAACACCTATAAATGTGGCTTTTTAAAACGTAGCTGCATCTTCTAGCTCTCCCTACCTGTTTCTGTTAAGCACCGGGACACTGTTCTGAGTAGTTGTTGTGCTATAACAAATGTGCTTCATTCATTCGCTCCAGCCAGTGTCCTCCAGTTTCATTGCGAATTTAGCGGAGGCAGCACACAAAACATTATTTTACTTTTAACGCAAATGTTTGATAGATTAAAAATATATATATTACCAGATAAACAGGAGGGTCCAAGGGACATTTAAATCATATATATTTCTTTAAGTTTATTTTCGGTACTTGAGACTGGTTATACTATTAGTGCCGATATGCACGTGTCGGAGGAATTGACACGCAAAATATACATATGTGTTTTGGCCCACTTTCACCAACATTGCTATTTGGTCCTGACTACAAATCCCGACGTCTCTGACGTGGGTTTGTAGTTCCGTAGGACAGGGCAAAGTCTATCGACGGTTGCCAGGTCATGTAATCCAAGCCTGTCGCACCACATGAAACCTTTATTAACACTACTAACATGCAGGCGACCGCTTTCTCGTTTCTTTGAAACATAAATCTCTGTGTTCTAACATCAAGAAATATCGCGCTCTCTATACTACAAATCCCGACACGAATGACGCATTTTTGTAGTCCTGTGTGATTACGCTACCCGATTGGCGGTCCAGTAACCACGTCACTGCGGTACGATTAGAGCTTCACAGATGTTTCTAATTCACCTAATTGTACACAGTATTTAAATGGCTACCCCGGACAGGACGTCACCGCCGGTGACTCTCAGGTTCCGGTCCGGGGTAGCGACGGAATAGGTAAGAACCTCAGCACTCGTCTACACGCTGCTTTTACCATTCTAGAATACCTATGCGTATTCTTATTCTCATTTGATGGAAATTACTCTGTTATTTTCACTTTTTAAGAGTTACTTCCTTTCCTTTTTGCAAAATCAAAACTTTCTGCTTGAATAGCAACAAATACTTCCTCAGTATTTTCTTTTTTTCTTCTTTTCATCTGATACCACACGACATATCAGATTCAGTTAGGTTACTATAATTAGTCTCCCGTCTCTTTTTTCAGAGCGTTGCCTCACGCCCTGAGCAGTTGCCAGGAGCGGTGAGTATCCTCCCGATTTGCAACGGTTAAGGTTAATCCCTGTCCTTTGATTGAATGCCCATTATTTGATCTAAGTTGACACGCATATCTATTGCAATGTGATTCTTTGGTGTTTTCATCATTGAGACAATTTGGCTGTTTGTTGCACCATTTTTTGACAAAACTAATTTTTAAACTTTGTTTTACAGGAGTTCACACTTATGCCCAAGCCGCCAAATAATTATGCTCAAGTATAAGGTTGTACATTTCTTTCCTTGATTATTCACTATATGTGCAGTAGTTTGTCAACAATTGGTCCTGAAGATAGCCATATTTGGCTGAAACATGTCGACCATAATAATAGAACTCCCACACATCTATTACGGTGTTCTTGCACATTTTTTGTTTTAATGTTGATACCAAAGGATACCTAATAAATACAATTTTTCCTATTGGTTATCAAATTTTAATCCTTCCACTACACTGCACTATCACCAGCACTATGTCCTACTTTTTTCACAGACTATATTCATCGATCTGTGAATACCTCCCTTTTATACCTAGGAGGTATAGAGGAGTTTCCCACATGATGACAACATATCACTTCGGTGACTGATGGGAATCTACTTCTCTTAGTAACACCTGTATGGGTTTGTTTCAATTTTGACTCCTGTATTGGTGTAATTTTACTATTTTTGTTCTCAACTCTGTAAAACACTTACATATTGAGCTTCTCAGACCCACGGATTTTTTGTTGTTGTTAGATTAAAAACATAGCCAGAGATTATAATTTGCTTAGGAATTAGCCATTTTATAAATGGCACAGTTTCAAGAGAGCTGGATTTTCAATGATTCATGCATACCGCATAATGTTCCAAAGATGCAGACATTTTCTGCATTTATAGTGGTATTAAAACCATAGGAATTCAGAAATTGGCTAAATCATTATTCAGTGGACAAATTCACAATGCAAGTTGATTGACCAATACAATTTCCTGGACATTTGAACTCTAGTAGAAAATGGGTGTAGCTTAACATTGTTTCACAACAAACCCACAGATAAACACATTCCTAGGTTGAAAGCTTTTGTAATAAAAGACTGCAGAACAACTTCCTGTTTGGACAATTCTTCCAAATCAGACAGAACTATATGAAAAAAAATCGCTTTTTTAGTTTTGTGCAAAATTTATAGTATGGCTAAAAGAGAGGGGATATCCAAATAATCAATGAAGCACAACTGTAAGAAGGCATGGTCTGCCCCTGGCGAGATGCTATTGCAAAGAATGAAGCAAACCACAAAAATCATGTATGCTAAAACATACTGAAATACATTAATGAAAATCATCACAGCACGTATTGAGAAGTTGTGGAATGCCCTAAGAAAATCTCCATTTGCACTAAAAAAATATTTTACAAGCCACAAGGCAGATGTGTTGTTTTTCAAGAAGTTTTATCTATCTCAAACTAACTTTTTAGAAATTAAACTGTCCTCTCTATTCCCAAAGGAATAAATAAATCATACAATTGAAAATATCCACTGAACAGTGCAACTAGAGCCCAGACTTTAGCCAGCACTGTAACAAGGCAACAACAATTGCTACGTTAAGGGTGTTTACAAGGAGCACGCCACACTAACCAAAACATGCTTGAAACCATAAGGTTCCAGTCAGGCTCAGAGCACTAATACATGGCATGTGTCTGCTGCTGAAAAGGAGTAGAGGAGATGGTGGTACCTTTTCTGAGAAAGTGCTCTTGACCACAATATAGCTTGTGAGGGGGAATATTCAGGCTCACAAGCAAAGTTTATGAAGAAACTAAAGAAAGTGACCAGAGATTCCTTGCTCAGACATCCATATTGAATAGACAAGCTCAATTCCTGAAACTATGAGCAGTACCATCTGGATGATTGTGAGAATGCTAAGCATGGCTCATGATAACTGAGTGTAGTTTTAGGAGGAAATACCAAAACTACAAAGACATTCTTTAATTTTAATATAGGATCTCTGGATCGACAACTCTTTTTAAAAAAAAAAAAAGATTTTCCACAACCAGGTATTCCACTATGCCGGCAGTAGGTTGTTTCACCTCAAGCTTAGCAACAAATCATTATCTGTCTGTGTCATGCACTGCGCGCGCACTATGCTACCGCAGGCTTGGTGCACGCACTGTGAGGTAAGGCAGTGCTGCCAGGCTCACAACTCACTCAACTGAACTAGAGCTTTGTTATTGTGATCATTTCCCCATGGTGCGGCTGGCAGCCGGATGTCCAGATCCAATAACCAGACTGCTGGGCCCAGTTAGGTTATCTGATACATGCTGGCAGGACCTGGCTTGGCAGTTCAGGCTGGACTGTTCCCATGAGGCACAGGATCAAGACTGATTTGCATATGGCCAGGTCTCAACTGGGGTGGCAAGGTAAGCAAAAGAATTATGGATTTCATCCAGATCTCTTGACTGGGGGGTGAATGTTTTGATTTGTTCTGCATTCCGTCCATCAATTTGTGTCTTTTGCTTTGACACCCCCGGGGACGTCACATCCTGCTGCCAGAGGGGCGAGCTTTGAGTAAGGTGCATCTCCAGGCTGGCCGGTTTGCACGTGGTGCTGCAAAGTGAATGATGGTGCCTCTCGTAACGCTGCTGCAGGCACCTCGCACCGACCCAGCTGTTAATTTACTCCTCGCCAAAATTATTGCAGCTGACTCAACCATTTCAAATTAATAATTAAAAAAAGCCTCATTCAGATGTTAGCAGCCATGCTACTTGAGTGTCGAAGGAAGGCACTGCTGACCCTGTAGCCACGTGTCCAACTTAGACTTCACCTATTAAACGCCATGAGTACTTTCATTGAAATTTCGGTGTCAACCAAACTACTGTGTCAGGGTTAAGAATCGGTTGGATTTTTCACGAGAGCCCCAGAGCGAAGGAGGTTTTCTTTTGCAGTTGTTTATATGGCGCAAACTTGACCTGATAGTATTGGAGCACCTTACTTGGGTCAGAATTACATTACAAGGACACATTAATATTTTTCGTTGGGCACTGGAAATTAACTTATTTACTCAGAATCACAGGCTGTTGAGCCCACGTCACCGAGACTCGAACTTGGTTCAAAGTGCCAAAGTCAGCAGCCATTGATCACTCATGGCCAGCACCACCATGTTCTGCATTGTGGATGCCGGAAAAACCACAGCAGATTTGATATGCCTTCTAATGTAATCTCATGCAAAATTGCAGCAGCTGACGCCCCACACCCCTCCCGCGAGGCTTCTATGATGGTGGAGCTTTTGTAGATTTAGCATCAAACACACATAGGTACCCAACCTCTGAGTGAGGAGGGGGGGAGGGGGAGTGCGGAGAGGGAGACAGATTATATAGCAATCAGTTTCAAGTGGGTGTCCCACTACCTCCCACCTTTAAATCGAGACCTTCTGCTGTTTGGAGTCCTCCTGGCCACTAGGTTGGTGCTTCTCCATTTCTGGTACTTAGGAGCATTTACAACAGTTAACTTATTAGAGTTTCTCATTGCTCAAATGGGTGCAATTTCCGATATTTAAATGTTTCTCTTGTCTTCATCGCTTGGTTTTGCACGTAAGAACGTGTCACTCAGTCGTTGAAATGTCACTTATAATTACACTGAAATTATGGAAATGTCACACACAGCAATCTGAATCCTTGGCAGCTATGCATTCTTTAATCCGCCGATATCCTAGAAAATCATATACGAGGTCCAAACATGAAGAATGGTGAAAAAGGGGCCAAGGGCTATTGGATACTTGTAGGCAAGGGACACGTGCTGTGAATCGCACTTGCTTACCTTCACAGGACTGTTCAATAAGTTGTGTTGACTAAAAATATGGAGATAAATAATTGACTTTTATTCTCTCTTTTTCAGAGCTTGCAGTTTGCTAAAAGAGGAGTTTAAAACAATGACAAATTGTGTTGAATGTCTTTGTAAAAATATGTGAATTGTTTTACTTCCTAAATCTACAACATATTGCACTTTGGCACTTAATTTTGGTTATATATTGTTAAACAGTCATTACATTTATATTTCTAGTTGAAATGTTTTCCATAGAGTAAATTCATCATCTAGAGCCAACACTTTCCATCTCCCCTTTGACCTCAAACTGTCAGTAAAAAGGAAAATAATAATTGAGTGACAAAGAAAAGGATTGTGCTGTACCCAAGAATGGGACAGGGTGATTTCTTCTTTTTTGGTTGGTTGCATTATTTGGGTACTGCTCTTTGCCACAAAAATTATCACTGGTCCAACCCTAGTAGTCCTTCATAAAAGGATAAGATCAAGCACAATTTATTCTATACAAATTGTCCACCTTGCAGCCTGTCCTACCCACATACTGCAGACCCAGAACTTGCTTGCCTTCGGAAGACTCCTCAAGACCTTGCTCTTCGAGCAATAGCAGCAACCCCACCTTCCCTCAGCGCCTTGGGACCCTCATGGGTAAGTAGTGCGCTTTACAAGTACTCTGCTTGATTGATTGTCCCAAACTCTGAAGCCATGAGTCTTAGACCGAAAAGATCATATCATGTCACCCAATTACTAGCTACATGTGAAGAAACTAAAGCTATTTAAATTTCTCCATTTGGAATAAAAAACTTTTTGACCCACGCCAAACACCTTGGTCTATATTTTTGCTAGTACTAAATAAATCTTTGCTTATGATTGATGGATGTTTTTCTTGTGCAAATCCTTAAGTTTTGTCGCTTCACTGTGGATGGAAGATTATTTGCCGTTGCTGCAGCTGCAGCTGCTCTTTGGAATTTACTTACATTTTCCCCGTGATGCAATCTCTTATTATTCAGTAAAACTTTGTTATTTCCTCCATGAGCTGAATAAGTAATGCCATTTAGATTTTCATTGTTTAAAGCAATGGTTTGATAAAGCACCCCTGTGTTTCTTCAGTGAACAATTCCACTTTATAAAATATTAAAATATAAAAACAAATCAGTCGTCTTTTAATTGCTAACCGGTCTAAACATTACCTTTCAGAAGGGCATGTAAAGTTACAGGTCATAAGTACAACCACATCAGTCCTTGTATGAAAGGTGGCTCTTCAGAGAAGTGTTTATAGCAAGGAACAAGGGAACCCTACTAACAAGGAGCCTAGGGTGAGTGAAGTATTGGACTAGAAACAATGACTCCTGTGGACTAATAACTTTTAAATAATAGTAGAAAGGTCTGCGCAATGGCAATAGTAAGAGTTATAGTGTGATATCTGAGATAGAGCAGGAAAACACACATGGAAAGCAGTAAACAATTTTGTTTATGAAATAAATTGAAATAACGTGAATGGCATTGAACAAAAATACTTTTTTGTGAAAGGTGTCCCAGTGAAATTATAAGGAACCTATAACGAAAGTGACATTTTTGTGACATATGTACATGGTTTCCTTAAAAACAAAAAGCGACCATTAACAGGTACATATTTTATAATCAACACTTTATACAATAATAAGTGCGGAGTGTTGATTCGCTTTTAAAGTAGTCAACAGCGTTTCAACCCTGTTGTGCAATGAAGGGTCTCTTCAGGAACTACAATGGTAGGGACACCTAGGGAAACTAAGGGATAGTGTAAGTACTGGGCAGATAAAGGACAGGCTTGCGGAATAAGTAGGAAGGGACAATGGAATAATTTACCAGAAGGAATATAGGCACTATCGTGTGTGAAGTGTCACCGTGTATTGCAGTGTAGAAAAAGGAAAAGGTTACTCGCAGCGTATCCCAGCTGGGCACTGTGTGATATGAAGGAACTCAAAACATGGCAGATTAGACCAATGGTAAAATTAAAGCATATGGCCACAAACCAATAGGTTCTGGAACAAAACTTACCCCATGTGAGGGTAGAGTTCGACAGTGCTTATAATGGATGGCAGGTCATCATCTGTAGTGTGGTTTATCTAGAAGAGGGTGCTGTTTAACAGAGAATGGGGCTGTTAGACCTTATTACTTTCTGCCAGGAAGGAAAATGCTTTAACGCATTTGCCTATCCACTTACCCAAAGGTTGCGCCTACACGCCGAGTCACCAGGAGACAGATTGCTTCTTTAGCAATGATAATGTTCAAAGTTATCTGGAATAATAATCAACAGAGTGTAAATTAAAACTCTGTGAAGGGCTGGAATGGGATGTGAACACACGTGCGGTGCGCGTCTCTCACCTTACATTTCCTGGATTTGAAAGTATCTTCAACCGGGTGGATGCGAAGAAGACGTGAGTTTAAATTTTGGGTCGTCACGAAAAATCCCTGGGACATTTTTCACTTGTAGGCCTTGAGGAATTATTCCCGCTTTTAAATATTCGGTCAGCATCCGTGAATGAAGTTCGGTCCTGATATGTTTCTTTTTTGCTTTCTCCAACTTTTCAAGCAATTGCTGTCGTGGGCTCGCAGTACTTGTGGGCTGATTAGAGATTAGGGATGGAGCACTGGTTATTTTGGCAATATATTCGTCTGTGTATAAGGGTACAAGGGAACAAGGCTTCCTCAGCAAAAAAGAGGTTGAATTTTTGAATACAGAAAACCCTAGGACCCCCGTCCTGTATACTATCCCTAAAATCCTTAAGCGCACAACAAATCCCCCTGGATGCCCAATCCTGTCAGGATGTGGCTCAGTCCTAGAACCCATCGGCAAATACATATATTTTTTTATTAAAGACTATGTTCCATTACAAGACACATACGTCAGAGACTCTGTTCTATCAGATTAATCATGTGCATAAAGACCATATAACATTGAGACAGATTGGCTAGCCACATTGGATATTTTCTCTCTCTACACTAATATACCGCAAGAAGAGGCCATTACAGTGATAGCCAGCCTTCTAGATACAAGAGCAAGACCCACACAAGTTCCTACGAATTTCATCATCTCATTACTAAGTATTGCTCTAACCAGTAATAATTTTGTCTCCGGAGGTACCTTTTATCAACAATGCTCAGGTACCAGCATGGGAGCAATTTTTGCTCCTAATCTGGCTAATATATATATATATATATATGCATTATATAGAACATCAATTTGCCCTTACAGACGCCAACATATACCGCTCAAGTATACTATGCTGGAAGAGGTAAATTGGTGGTATTTTCTTAATCTGGTCAGGTAGTGAGTCTAGCTTCAATGATTTTGTCCTATATTTGAATACGACACAGAGACATCTCACCTTTACCTCCACTATACACAAATCCTGCATTGCCTTTCTGGATCTGAACATACAATATGAGGAAGGGTCACTGTATAAGTCTCTAAGTAGAAAACTCACAGAGAGAAACACGTTGCTTGCCTACAGTAGCCATCATCCACGAGCACTCAGAGATGGCTTACCATTCGGGCAGTTTCTTAGACTGCGCCGTAACTGCAAGAAAAAGGAAGACTACATGAGAGAAGCCAAAATCTTGAAGAATAAACTGATAGACAGAGGTTATGCTAATAGGATAATAAAAAAATCTCTTAAACGTGCTTGGTTCTGCCCAAGAGAAATGGTTCTTGCACCTAAAGAAAAAACAGACAATAAAAAACTCATTTGTGTCACTACCTTTGGGGTACATACCCAAGAAGTTTGCAAACTAGTTACCAAAAATTGCCATATCATCAAAAGTATAGATCCCACCATTGAGACCCCAATGTTTGCCTTTAAAAGAGGAAAACCCATTAAAGATCACCTCATCCGGTCTTCATTGGAAGACTTTACTGTAACCACCAGATCATTACATCAGCCTGGGGCCTACCAGAAATAAAGGGGCACATCAAATGTGGGAATTATGTAGCATCACAAACAACAAGTCATTTGAACACTTAAATGTTAAATACACCCTTGATTTTTTTGCTAACTGCAACACGAGAAATGTTGTATACTGCATAACATGCCTATGTAAGTTATTGTATATCGGCCAAACTCAACAACCGGTCAAAGCACGAACAGGGCAACACCGGAGTCGCTTCCGACATTCCGTAGCGAATGCTCCACTAGTAAGTCACTTCACCACCATGAAGCACACAGCAGATGATGTAAGGTGGCAAGTAATTGACAAAGCATCCACTCCAGAGAGAGGAGGTGAGCTTACACATATACTACAAAGGCTTGAATGTAGATGGATAGAACGCACTGATTACATCAATCGGGGGCTTAATTCTGCCAAAGAGTGGCGGGGCTTTGTGACAACATTAAGGAGCTAAACTCCCTATATACTGTTTCAACCAGTACAAGTTAGAACACAATAGTACCTAATGTCTGTGTATACACGGAGAGGACATGCCTAACACCATAACTACATTTGCCTAGTGTGTTTGATGGCAGACTTGCTTACAATGGACACGGCTGTGTACATTGATATATGTTAGCCAAAGAGTGAAAACTATCGTACATAATGCCAGGAGAAACATTTCATCTGCAGGACTTGCATGCCCATTTAAATTAACTTATGTAAGAAGAATTATCCGGTTTCAACTGCATGATTTTTCACACTGCCCAGTGAATCAAGAATGCGTATAATGATCAGGAAACTAAGGGGTATTAGTGGGCCTGCAAGAAATGTACGCACAATTACAAATGTCTTATTCAAAAGCAGAAATGTTTACAGTATTGCTAAAACAACAATTTAATTTGACTAAAATGGTGGAAAATATTTATTGGAGAAGAATATGTGGCAGTTGCAACAACTTTCACTAAAGTGCGCGCTCATATACACATGAAATAATTCAAATTTCTTCTCCAATTCAAAATTGTCGAGTCGTAGTTTTGTTACTCAAATATTTCTCATTTATTTTTCATTATTTCTTTTAGTACTCATATTTCAATCATACGAATATATCATTTCTTCATCAAGTGGTCAGACTCTGTACATTATTCACGTTTCCCAATGCATTTCGGGTCTGAGAATAAGACCCTTCGTCAGGGGCCTGAAAATGAAATAATACAGGACCTTAGTGTTCACTGTGATATACGCTATGCATAATTAATAAATAAAGTTTTGAGCTTCATTGCACATTAACATAAAATACACTGTGGCGTGACTATACAGTTGTTTTGACTGATGTCAAACAACGAAAACATAATTTTAAATAACTGCATGTTGTCTATTAACCAAAATCATGTTAAACAGTGTGACAGGCAAGTAAAAGAAACAAGTCAATGGGACAACATAACGTGGGAAGGTAACAGAAAAGCTGAAGTAAAACCATATCGGTGACGACTAAATTATGTTCAATGCATCAAAAGCGGTAAAGCGGTAAAGCTTCTGTGGCAAATATTTGCGTACCAGGAGATTACTTACAGTTCAGAAGAATGACAGGGGTTGTGAAAAGTGATTCGGTTTCCGCGGCGTTTGCCGGCGGTTATCACGTAATTAAAATCTGGAGGCGTGTCAGTACAAATCATGTGACAGGGGTACTCCGGCTTCAATGGAAGTCAAAGACAGACTTTCCGTTAGTAAAGCATTTACCGGCAACGAAGGAAATCAATTTTTAAATGGGTAGATATGTTCGTGAAATATATAAAGGTAAAGATGATGAATTAATGCGCTGTGCAAATGAAATAAACTTAAGTAGGGATAATGTGTGTTAAACGGAGATGAGAAGACTGCAGAAGTAATAAAAATAAAAAAGGGACAATAGTGATCTATGAGAATACATGATGCTAACAATCCAAATATTCAGTCTAATAAAATATGATAGTGATGAACAATAAATTGGTATAGTGACAATCATGACATGTATGCAAATAAATTTAAAGCAAATTCCCAATGTGCAAATACTCAAAGTCGAGAATCCATAAGGCAGGTGGGTAATCTCAGGGAAACGGACTGGCTCTCATTAGATGCTAATTCATAGAAAGCACTTTAGTGAAAGTTGTTGCAACTGCCACATATTCTTCTGTTATTTTAAGGCACAATCAGGCATTGTGCGACAAGTGCTGATGCCACCCAAAAGAATATAAAACTATGGACAAAGAGTTAAACTAAGCGAGTGCATAGGGATCCACGTGATACTTCTATGATATTGTTGCCTACCCTATCCCAGTGCACCAACGTTAAAATATGCAATTCGACGAGATAGCACAGATAACTGTAAATAAAGCTGAAACTTTGGCATTCTCACCAGAAGTGGCTAAGGATATATATGGTTTAATACAGGAGACCAGAGCGTTCACACCCCAAGTATCTACAGTGGCACAACTGCTACGACAATTCGAACACATAAGCAAAAGGGAAATTAACGAAAGACTACACGCTACCACACTGATTCATTATCATAAGAACCAAAGAATCCCTCGGGGACTACGAATAGCCCTCAAACCGATGCTATGTAAAAACAATAAAAAGTTTGTTGAGAAATGGTATCATATCCTAAATAAGTGCTCATTGGATCTTATTTTGCTCATCATCGAGGAACTGGCCAAGGTATTAAAAGAATTAGAGGAAGAACTAGAAGGGATCAAACGAGAATTGAATAAACAAGAAGACATTCAAAAACTGTTGGATGACATCAACATTAAACTTGATAAATACACTAAAGAAGTTAACGACCGTAAGATTCGCAAATATAGACGCGATACAATTGATTATAAATTAGAAGAAGTATATACATGGGCAGAAATTTATAATCAAAGAAAATGGCAACAACCTCAACAAAAACCAACCACAGGCTCGTCTCAAGAAAGTGTGGTGTCAGAATCCGAAATATCACAAACAAGAAGACCAATACCCTCAACCTCAAAAACACCAGCAGCACAAAAAACAACTGACCAAGTACAACAACCGTCTTTTTTTCGACATAAGTCCAGCCTCAAATGCTCCACCTCAACCCGAAAAACCAGGAGAGGAAAGAGAATCAGAGGAAGAACGAGTAAGGTGAGTCACAAGGAGCCAATCGAAAGTGACTTAGTCATTAATATTTCAAAGAAACAACTCACCAACACCCAAATGAGGGTTTTAAACAAAGGTACTTCTTTCGTTCCCACCTATAGATCCAGTTTACCGGAAACTGAAATTGCCCTATTTAAATTCTTCAGGAACCTTAAATTACGCTACTTCTTCAAAACCAATGAAAATCTGGCCACAATTGAACCTGAAACACCAACTAAAGAATTCAAACCAAAGAGTACATTCTGCGCACCTACAACTCAGAGTATAGAAGCATTTGAACGGTTAGTGTCCACAGAAATACAACAGATCAAATTCAATAAACCAAAAAAAACTAACTTATCACCACGTGAATGGAACACCCTAAAAACATTGAATCAAGATCATGATCTCACATTTCAAAGAGCGGACAAAGGGGGAGCGCTAATTGTAATGGATTCAGAGTTTTATCTTCAAAGTGTGAACACACATGTTCAAGACATTCAAACATATATTCCATTAGAAGCTGACCCTACTAATGAGTTCAAGACAACTCTTCAACAAATAATTGACCAAGCACTCGATATGAAATGGATCAGCAAAAAAACTCATCAATTCTTGGAAACAAAATACCCAAGACGCCCAAAATTGTATATGTTACCTAAAATTCATAAGGATCATCAAAAACCACCATTCAGACCAATAGTCTCTGCGTGCGGATCAATCTCCGAACCTATAGGCAAGTACATTGACTGGTATCTCCAACCTATAGTACAAAAAGGCCCTACATACATAAAAGACACCACCGATTTTTTAAAGCTTCTGAAAAATACAATATTATCTTCAAACTGTGATTACTGGTTGTGCACAATTGATGTAACCTCGCTCTATACCTCAATTCCTCACAGTGAAGGTCTAGAAGCTTTAGAATGGAGCTTACTGAATAACGAAGGTATAGACGAAAATCAGAAAATCTTTCTCCTAGAACTGATGCATTTTGCTCTGTATCATAGTTATTTTGAATGGCAAAACAAGTTCTACAATCAATGTAATGGAACATCAATGGGATTTGGGGGGGGCTCCCTCTTATGCCTGTATTTACATGTCAAAATTCGAAACTGATTTCATTCTGAACAATCCAGACTGGCAAGATAACAGTGATTTTTAAACGTTTCATTGATGATATATTCATCCTCTGGAAGGGAGATCGAATGCAACTAGAAAAAAATATCCTCCTAATGAACACCAGAAATGAGAGAATAAAATTCACGCACAATATTAATCACGACGCTATTACTTTTCTGGATGTAAAAGTCAACATGACCGATTTTGAATTCACAACCCAAGTACATGTAAAATCAACTGACAGAAATTCCAGGCTCCTGTTCCAAAGCTTTCATCCTGATACATTAAAAAAACATTTACCAACCTCGCAGTTCATAAGATTAAAAAGGATCACCTCGAACTCAGAACAACTTGAGAATACACTGAAAGATCAAATAACGAAATACCAATCGAGAGGGTACCCGATGGACATACTTCAAGAATCTATGAAGAAAACTCAAAGAATGTCTAGGGAAAAACTATTGGAACCAAAAATTCCTAATCCAGAACAAAAAACAGTTTGCGTACTAAAATACTCCACAGAAGCTATGAAGATTAAAGCCATAATCAACAAACATTGGTGTTTGATTTACACAGAACCAGACTTAAAAGACCTATTCAATAAAAAGATCACATTTGCATACCAACGTTCAAAAAATTTGAAAGAAATTCTAACAACTGCAAAGCAGCAAAAAATCATCCACAAAGGGATGTTAAAATGCCAAAACTGTACCCACTGCAACAATGTGCTAGTCGGCAACAAATTCATGCACCCCACGCAAGGATATGAAATCCAACTTCAACACACTAGTACATGTGACACTAAGAACACTATTTATGCAATCAAATGTCCATGCGGAAAGGTCTATGTGGGCCAAACCGAAAGGAAACTTAAGGTACGCATAACAGAGCATAAAAGCAATATACGTCTAGCCAATACCAAATCAACTGTAGCTACCCATTGGATTGAAGCGAAGCACCAAATCTCGCAATTGAAATTTACAGTTTTGGAGACAATCCCGTCACGCAATGACATGGACCCCTCTAAACAGACTTAGAGCAGAATTTTTTTGGATAAAAAAATTGAACTCTCTTCAACCTACTGGAATGAATGATCGCATTGAATATTCGTGCTTTCTATGAATTAGCATCTAATGAGAGCCAGTCCGTTTCCCTGAGATTACCCACCTGACTTATGGATTCTCGACTTTGAGTATTTGCACATTGGGAATTTGCTTTAAATTTATTTGCATACATGTCATGATTGTCACTATACCAATTTATTGTTCATCACTATCATATTTTATTAGACTGAATATTTGGATTGTTAGCATCATGTATTCTCATAGATCACTATTGTCCCTTTTTTATTTTTATTACTTCTGCAGTCTTCTCATCTCCGTTTAACACACATTATCCCTACTTAAGTTTATTTCATTTTGCACAGCGCATTAATTTATCATCTTTACCTTAATATATTTCACGAACATATCTACCCATTTAAAAATTGATTTCCATCGTTGCCGGTAAATGCTTTACTAACGGAAAGTCTGTCTTTGACTTCCATTGAAGCCGGAGTACCCCTGTCACATGATTTGTACTGCAAACGCCGCGGAAACCGAATCACTTTTCACAACCCCTGTCATTCTTCTGAACTGTAAGTAATCTCCTGGTACGCAAATATTTGCCACAGAAGCTTTACCGCTTTAGATGCATTGAACATAATTTAGTCGTCACCGATATGGTTTTACTTCAGCTTTTCTGTTACCTTCCCACGTTATGTTGTCCCATTGACTTGTTTCTTTTACTTGCCTGTCACACTGTTTAACATGATTTTGGTTAATAGACAACATGCAGTTATTTAAAATTATGTTTTCGTTGTTTGACATCAGTCAAAACAACTGTATAGTCACGCCACAGTGTATTTTATGTTAATGTGCAATGAAGCTCAAAACTTTATTTATTAATTATGCATAGTGTATATCACAGTGAACACTAAGGTCCTGTATTATTTCATTTTCAGGCCCCTGACGAAGGGTCTTATTCTCAGACTCGAAATGCATTGGGCAACGTGAATAATGAACAGAGTCTGACCACTTGATGAAGAAATGATATATTCGTATGATTGAAATATGAGTACTAAAAGAAATAATGAAAAATAAATGAGAAATATTTGAGTAACAAAACTACGACTCGACAATTTTGAATTGGAGAAGACGGCTCACTAGTCCGCTGTGAGACACTCTCCTGTGCCTTAGTCAACCGAATGGGTTAGTGGAAGGCTAGGATCCCGAGATACCCATGAGATACCCATGAAGACACCGTGAGAAAGGTGAACAACTGGCGCAGAAAAGTACAAAGCTACCAATAATATTTAGCAGAATGAAGAATGAGTGGCGCCTGTCTCAAATCATCTGGGGATGCATTGTTCTTACCTGAGCAGCCGCGCTCAAGACTTCATCTCATCGCATCAGCAATCGGTCTCACGGTGCTCAGACTCTTATTACAGCTCCGTCATCAGTCTTGCTGTGCTTCTGGCATCGACTGCCCCCATACGAAGACGCAGATGGCTCCAAAAAATGCTGCGGCGGCCGCAGCTGCCTTGAAGACTCGAGCCGCCAAAACAAGCGCTTCGCGATCAGAAGCTCGCTGCCAGGCGCGTTGGGTCAGTAACGGATGATGCTGCCGGATCGGACGGGGGCCATGCCCAGCACCAACTCCAGCCGAAGCAACAGAGAACTACGAGGAATACTAACACTCCGGCACCGGGACCGGGGCCGGGTCCCTCTGTGGTAGACTTGCTTCGCAAAACGCCGGCCGGAGCTGCTCCCTCCCCTCCTAATCACCACGCAAGAAGCGGGACGCTGATTGCAGGCCCGCCAGCCACTCCAACTGCGCCCCCCAGGTCGGATTCGTTAGCGGCGGCAGCAGTGTCTGCGTCAGTAGCGTCTGCATTACTAGCGGACCTAAACTCCTCAGTAAGTGCTACACAGTCAATCGCTCTCGTACCTACAACTGACCCGCCATTATCACCGCTACCGGCATTACCGCCGCAGGACCTAACTGATACAGTAGACTCACCAGGGAGTGCCACAGTAACTATTGCGCAACCACAACTGCAATTACAACCGCAAGCACCAGAGGAAATACGTGTGACTGAAGAGTGTTTAACAACTACATCTGAGATAGTCACACATGTAAATGGTACAAGCGGTGCAACAAATACATCCACTGTTTCTCTGCCAGAAATACATTCAACATTGCCAAGCTCTGTCAGCGCGGAGGATAAATCAATATCATCCTCTCCAACGCATACTTTTGCTCATATCGAAGGCACCTCTGCACCAATAAGGAAAGAAAGGTTGAAGAGCCAACACTCCCTGGGCCAGTAACCGACGAGGACGGAGCAGGAATCACGTCTGATACAGACTTGGAACCTCTTGAATTTTACACTATTTCTGAGGGTCGTGAGGACCCAGGCTGGCACCAGGACTTAGACTCTGACTTAGACTCTTTATCCGACCTGCATACCGGCTCCAGTTCCAGTACTCAAGATAGCAATGCAGATGATCTATTGGGAGAAGCCACAGCCGGAAGACACACAGTGATAAAAAAAAAGAGAAGCCACCATATCTCAGCAGGTCCTTATCGGGAAGGCACTCCCGCATTAGTCCCTAGCGCCCATGGAGCCTCCTTCTCTTCAAAGGAACAAGACACAACCTTAACTGCGGTAATGGACACAGTGTTGCAGGCAATCGCATCACACAGAGAGCAAACGTCTAAGGATGGTCGGAAAGCTCAACAAGCCCTACAAAAGGTACAGGGGGTGGTGCGAAAACTTTCGAAAACAGTAGCTGCATCTAATGCAAGAATGTCAGATATGGAAGATCGTATTGTGGTTATTGAGGCGGAAGCAACTGTGGTGAAAGAGCAGGTTGATGCCCACGACGCTGAAATGACTGACGTAAGATGGAAGCTTGAGCAGATGGAAAATCGTATGCGTCGCAATAATCTCCGAGTACTGGGTGTACCCGAAAAAAGTGAAGGAGATGATATACGCATTTTTATGATCCAACTCTTTAAAGACACTTTTCCTGAGCTTTCTTCATGGAATTGGGATCTGGAAGTTCAACGGGTCCACAGAACTCCTGCTACGTTGCGGCCTACCAACTCGCAAAGCAAATATCCTAGGGCAATACTCGTCTACTTTGGTAACTTTTTGCTTCGTCAAAGTGTTGCAGAGAAAGCGAGGCCTGAGGCCCATCGGATCCGAGGCGACATCTCATACTTTGTCAGGCCGGACTTCTGCCACACAACTGTGGAGCGGAGATGGCGTCTCCGTCAACTAATCAAACCTTTTTTGGACAAAAAAGCTAAGGTTTACCTGAATAACCCTGCCATACTCAAGGTGTTGTATAATGGTCAGGTAAAATTCTTTTCATCCGAGATCAAAGCAAAGGCTTTTTTAGATAGCCTGACCTAATTTTCTGAGTTAATAGGTTTTTCTTTATGCGCCCTAAATTGGCTAAGGTCATCCTGATTACAGTATAGCCCCCGGTTGGTGGGCTCTGTTTCACAATTTAGGAAGAATAAGCTCATCGTAAAGAATAAGCATATTTCAAGTCCTAAGTTTAACACCAACTCTAATGTGTTTTTTTTGGATAGATCACTCAGAATAGGACTAGAATATGCTGTATAATCTATTATAGCTAAAGTTAATTTTCTCTCTCAGCATTTATGGTTTATTTCGCATGTCGTATTGGGTCCCGCGTGGTTCTAGGATGTTTATTCTTTCATAGCTTTGCATGTTTCCTTTTATTTTTTGCATATCCTTTCACTAGCCTACACATGTGTTATTTGAAGCATATAGAATTAATGACTAAGGCATGGCCACAGGGTGTCTCTCCATCATCATAGACTCTAGTGAGAGTCTTTATGCCTCATAGGGTGGAGTGCGGGGGGAGGGGGCTGAGGAGGGCGGGGGAGGGGGAAAATCAAAAAAGAAAAACTGGCAAATTCGGTCACAGACTATGTTGTATTAAAAGTATTAGGAATAAAAGCCACAGAAATGTTAAAGAAAAGCAGAACCGCTTTATATATTTTGAGGAGAATGGGTGTCTAAAGCTTATCAGGCTAGTCTTTCAAGTTAATACATGGGGAGGATAAGCCTCTGTACTTGGAACGTGGCAGGCCTTAATCATAAAGATAAAAGGGCCCAGTTATCCCAATTAATACAACAAAACCCGGTTGATATATTATGTCTCCAAGAGACACATATCGCATACTCCGACAGGAACTTACTTAAACTACCAGGTTATAACCTAATGGCAGCTACATCCCAAACAACTAAAACCAGAGGGGTAGCCATTTTCGCTAAACCTATAATAGGCCCCCCAATTCGTAAACTAGCCGACAAACATGGCAGATGGGTCATAATTCAGCTTCAGCAAGATATCACTATCTGTGCAATCTATGGCTCAAATTTAGATGACCCCGCTGTTTTTCGAGAGCTCGAAATCGAATTGGCCTCTTGGTCAAGTCCCCTGGTCTTTTGTGGAGATTTTAATATTGACATAAGAGACTCCCAGAGGATTGCCCTATCTCAAAATTATAAAGGGCGAAAACCAAAGTCATATACAGCATTGGGTCAGATGATGAAAAGTCATAATTTGGCTGACGTCTGGGGTTTACTCCGGGGGCCAAATGTGGATGGCTATACATATTTTTCTTTCCCCCACAACAAATATGTTAGAATCGACTATATTATGTCAAGTATAAATCAGAAAGATATCATTGAAATAATTAAATCCCCGAAGACCCTATCTGACCACAATGCACTGACCTTTACCTTTGACACGGTTAATTTAGCTAAACCAACAATACAGTGGACTTTTGATAGAAGGCTACTGGTTAATCCAGAATATATAGCGCATATTAAATCTTGGACCCAGTCCTTTTTTGACTGTAACCAGTTTAGTGCACCCCGTATAATAGTATGGGACTGTTTTAAAGCAGCATTGAGAGGAGAGACCATTTCCTTTGTTGCTAATAAGCGAAAGCTAGAAAAACAATTCAATATGGAAATGATGCAGGAGTTGTCCAATCTTGAGGCCCATCATGCCACCCAGTTAAATCTGTCTCGAAGAGGGCACGTTGATCTTACCTTAGATCCGGGGAAAATCTTAAATAAAATAATGATCTTAAAAAATGAGATTAATAGTACGTTAATTCAAAAAGCCGCGGAAACCTACCAGGTTAATAAGGATAGGCTGTACGAATCAGGGGAAAATGTGGGGAAGCAGTTAGCACTACGCACACGACAAAAGCAATCATTGAGCAACATTAAAAAGATAGAATTTGAGGGAAATGAATATACTACCCCCAAAGACATTGTTAAAGTATTTCAAAAATATTACCAAAAATTATATAGTAGTGATATTTCATATCCTGATAATGAAATTTCAACATTTTTAAATAACTGGCTCCCAGACCATACTAATCATAAAAACATCAATGCGGAAAATAAGATTTACCTTGACAGAGAGATTACGGTCATTGAGGTAGAGATTGCATTAGCTGAGATGGCCAACGGCAAGGCGGCCGGACCGGATAAAATCCCATTGGATTTATATAAAATCCTTAGAAATCAGATAACTCCCTTTCTGTTTGATCTGTTTCTTGGAGTCCAATACCACGCAATTCCCCCTGAGTCTTGGAAACAAACAAACATAATAATTTTCCATAAGAAAGGTAAACCACCCCACCTGCCTTCCTCATATAGGCCTATATCCCTGATCAACTCCGATTCGAAGTTATACGCTAAAATATTTGCAAATCGTCTGAGCGGGGTTATCGAACGCCTTGTATCCCCGTGGCAACACGGTTTTATACCCGGCAAAGGCACTACAGACCATACTCGTAGAGCCATAACCCTACTTGACATCATGGGCGCCACGGGGGGCGAGATGTCGATGATCTTCCTCGATGCCGAAAAGGCATTCGACCGAGTACAATGGCAGTTTCTCTGGAACATCCTGGAAAGTAAAAACTTCGGAAATACTTTTATTAACGCCATTAAAGCTATTTATACCAACCCCACGGCAAAAATCTGTATTGCAGGGAATGAGTCGGATGCCATTACGGTTCAAAGAGGTACAAGGCAGGGTTGCCCATGCTCCCCGGTTCTATTTGCGCTCTATATAGATCCCCTTATTCAAAAACTACTAACCTCAACTTCCATATATCCAGTTTTTACAGGGTCCTTTTCCACCAAAGTCATGGCATACGCGGATGACATTGCCGTAATAACCACTAAACCGTCTGAAGCAGTTTATGAAATCGAGACAATTACCCAAGCGTTTGGGAAATACTCAGGGTACTCCTTGAATAGAGATAAAACTATGGTATTAGCCACTAGCAATACTCAATATGAAAGCACTCTCAGGGTTAAACAGGCCACTTATTTAGGTGTAGTGCTCTCGGCAGAGATAAGTAACATCAGCGATATTAACTATTCTCCCCTCATTGATAAAATTAAAAGCGATCTAAGAAGGGTTGATAGCCTACACCTCTCTATTATAGGTAGGGCCAATTACGTAAAAATGAATGTATTCCCTAGGGTTCTATATTTGTTTAGAGCAATCCCCCTGTTACCGGCAAAGCACGTTATAAAGACTATAGATTCCCTCATAGCAAAGTTTATGTGGAGCTACGGAAAAATAAGGCGGGCTCTTCCCCTTCTAGCACTCCCTCAAAGTAGAGGTGGCTTAGCCCTACCAAATTTAAGATTATATTTCTGGGCATCTTTATTGCAAAACATGGATCCTCTTTTGACTTCTAAACTAGGAGGCCCAACCTCTGTAATCCCTCATATACCATCAATATATGAGCTCAGTCTAGGTAAAAAACATAAGGGACTTTTTCTAAGGCAGGTTGAAACATCTTATTATAAAAAAATTTAATTAAAGACTGTTTTAGATGCTCTTTCAGTCTGGAAAGCCATCGGCAAACATCTAGGGCTTCCTACATATACAAAATATACACCTTTATGGCAATGTAAAATTTTTCCTAATATCCCTAATGATAGCAGATCCCAGAGGTGGGAACTTCTAGGTATTAAAACAATCGGAGATTTTTTTGGTAACAATCTCCCACTTTCTTTTGAGCTTTTTCAATCGAGATATAACGTCCCTACGAATGATTTCCTAAAATTTTATCAAATATTAGCTAGTATCTACAATACCAAACCAAAAATTCTACCTGATAATATCCCACTATTCGATATTATAGGCAGAAAATCTACCAGAATCGGGGCCCTATATCAGTTACTTTTGGCCGACACCCCTGATGATCTAGAGCGCACGGAACAATCTTGGGCCTTAAAATTGGCAAATCCAAATGTAGATCTAGATCTCTCATTAGCCCTCTCAACAAGATATTTTATAGCCTCTAACTTAAAGGCTCAATATTATAGAATCATTTATAATTTATACTTTACACCAGCTAAATTGTTTGCATGGGGGCTTAGGATGGATGATAACTGTCCCAGATGCAAACAACCACTTGCAAATCTTATACACATGTTTGCTGAATGCCCCACATTGGCTACAATTAAAACTATGATGTTGGAATTTTGGACCCAAATTTTTGGGCACCAAATACATGATTCTATAACGTTGCTCCTTTTGGGTCATGATGACTCTTTGAAACACAATAGAGAAGAACAGGCGGTACTATTTCTGGGCTATGCCGTGCTACGGATAATTCTAGCAGCTAGGTGGAAAGATACAGAGCCCCCTACCTTTAATATGTGGCTTAGCCGCTTTATAGCTATCTATAAACAAGAAATCTCAATATACGCCACAAGAGGTAGGAAAATGAGAGCAATCGGTACACAGATATGGGAACCTATTACTAGGTGGTATAATGAAGTAAGGGGAAACCAGACCTAGGACCCCTGATTGATTCTGATTCTATTTTTTTTTTTCTATTTTTTTTGTTTGTCTCTTTTCAGTACGTTTTTTCTCTTAATTGTCATATTTTTTCTTGTGGTAGTGTTCTGTTTACAGATATCTGTGTATGTACCTCGTTATCCATATATACTACATTATTTCATGCCGCCTATCCTGTATATTTATGTCTTATGATTCGAATTTGCCAATAAAAAAAAAAAAAAAAAAAGAAAAATAAATGAGAAATATTTGAGTAACAAAACTACGACTCGACAATTTTGAATTGGAGAAGAAATTTGAATTATTTCATGTGTATATGAGCGCGCACTTTAGTGAAAGTTGTTGCAACTGCCACATATTCTTCTGTTATTTTAAGGCACAATCAGGCATTGTGCGACAAGTGCTGACGCCACCCAAAAGAATATAAAACTATGGACAAAGAGTTAAACTAAGCGAGTGCATAGGGATCCACGTGATACTTCTATGGAAAATATTTATTGCACATGTCATTTACGTATGTTTTATTTAACTACTGTCACACTTTGTGGAGTACTATGCCGGGCCCCGGGGGAAGCAAAGTCGCAGACTAGTCTTCCCCCAGGGTCATTCGCGCAGGGGATAGGACAGGCAGGAGGAGGTGGAGTTAGGTGGGGGGTATAAGGCACAGGGGAGGAAGGGGACTTTCTCTTCCTGTTGCCTGGCACCATCGGGAGGGTTTAGCAAAGGAGCTTAGCATAGTTTTCTATAGCACTTTAAAAGTGGTAGTTTAGCTAGTTTAGGGGGTGTGGTAGTGGCTGTGACGTCGTGGGCTGTCTGCCGGCAGTCAAGGTTTTTCGCATCCGCCTGAAGTGTGAGTTTTTTACAGCATGTCAGGCGTCTCGGCCGAGGAGGTTCGGGCAGCCCTATTGTTGCTGGCCTGCGCGGGCCGGGAGGACCTTCTCCAGCCAGGCGTTTTGGGGCAGGCATGGGTGGGGGCCACACGCACGGCCTCGGCTGGGGTCGCGGCGGCGGTCCTGGCCTGCCAGGAGGACCCCCTGCCGAGTCACGAGCAGGAGGCAGGGCGGAGCAGTCCGAGACTCGGCGTGGGGCGGGAAGCGCAAGAGCCTGCCCCCGCGAGCCTTCCCCCCTCTGCATTTCCTCCCTGGGGCCTCCGGGGCTGCAATTGGGGGTGGTGACCTTCCCCCCCACGCGGCCAGTGGATGCTCCTCAACCCGGGGGAGTGGAGAGAGTGGCTGGGTCCTGTGACTTGTCCATTGGGGGTGGGGGAGAGGGTGCAGGACAGGAGGTGCTGTTGTCTAGGGGTGGGGGTCATCTGTGGTCCCGGCTGCTGAGCTCCCGGGTGAGGCAGGCACTGAGGAGGCTGGAGAAGATCAAGGGGCTGTCGGCCCCATTGATCTATCTACAAGTTCCAGGGCGAACACCCCTGTCGGGCAGGAGGTGGTAGTGCAGGCAGGTGGGCTGAGGGAGCCTGATTTGTCTGGGGCCTTGGGAATGGGGGGCGGTGGTCCCTGGGTCATGGGCAAGGTGGATTTCTGCCGCCAGGTGGTTTTTTTTGGGGCTACTGCCCCCGCCCCCCCCCCCCGATTTGAGGGCCATGTTATGGGAGGACAGGACCCGGGGGCAGAGGCTTATGGAACAGATTCAGGAGGCAAGGTGGGCCGAGCAGACCATGGCCCGGGTGGGTGCAGTGTGGGGGAGCGACGTAGAGGGGCCGCCTACCCCGACCTCTGAGGAGGAAAGGGCGGCAAAGCTGGAGGTGGTGCAGAGGCGCGGGAAGGGCAAGAAGGTGACATTTGAGGACCCTAGGAGCAGGATGGCAGGAGTAGGGACGGCCAAGACGGCTGTGAGGCCCAATGGTGCTGGGGCCCTCTCAGGCTGCAGCTACCTGAAGGGTGGGTGGGGAACCAAGCCGGCGGTCGGCAGAGCCCGGGGGTGCCTGGCGGGGCACAAGACGGCCCTGAGACGCAGGCCTGAAGCAGTAGGGCGGTCTGCGGCGGCTGTCCATCCACCGTAGGCTCGGGCGCCGGCGGCACGGGTGTCGCATGTGTCACGTGAGACAGTTGGTGTGCAAAAAGTTATGAAGAGAGCGGTGAGGGATGTGTCGAGTGTGCCTGTGAAAGTGGAGCCTGTGCTGGAATTGGACTAGGACTATGACGATGAGAGTGAGGAGCTTGAGGAGGGGGAGGTGCCGGATGACTCAGCCGGCCCGCGAGGCGTGGTGGACAACAGCGACATTGGTGTTTTGCAGGCCCCGACGATGACGACGGGCAGGGACAAGGCGGTGGCGGCGAAGACTTCGACCCCCCCAGAGGACGGCCCCGGGAACAGCTTCCCACGGTCACAGGTGAGGGGTCCTGGTGGGTGGCCTGGGAAGACGGCACAAAAGAGGGAAGGAAGAGGACTTGTAGGTCGGTGGGTGTGGGGGACGGGTCAATCAGGGAGCCAGAGAAGCCAGCGGGCGGTCCACCAATGCAGGGTAAGAAGGTGGATGGTAAGTCGGTGGCTACGGCCGAGGTGCAGACGCACAAGGGGGACGGTAAGGAGGAAAAGGGGGAGAAGCTGCCGAAGAAACTCCCCTACATGGGTTTGATGATGGTCGCATTTGTCGGAGAAGGTCAGGACGCGGATTTGGAAACACGAATTTGTAGAGGTGTTTAAGCTGCTGCATAGGGAGGTTCAGGCCAAAGAGGGCTCGAAGGAAGAGGAGTGAGAGCTGACGAGGCGGCCCAGGGTGCCAGTGACTATGGAGAACTGTACTTTGGCATTCTTGATTTATGCCAGTATTTATTGTGAGAGGTATTTGGATCGGGCTATTGCGTTGTTTAAGTACATGGACATCATTCGCAAGGCCCAGATGCAGTTTGGAGGTTTCGCCTGGTTGAGTTATGATGAGGAATTCAGGGCGAGGGTTAGTGCGGATCCGGAGAAGAATTGGGGGGGGAGGTGGACCAGGAACTCTGGGTGCAGTGGATGGCGTCCACGCACTCTACTGCGTCCACACACACGGCCAGCGGGTTGCCGGTAGTGTATCGGTCCTTTCCGCCGCGCCCCGCCCACGGCGGGGCGGGTGGAAGTGCGGTGCCTAATACCCTTATCTCTGGTCAGCCCAACAAACCAGGGGGATATTTGATGGGGGCCTGTTGGAACTACAACAGGGGGTACTGCTCGAGATACCCCTGTAAGTTTAAACATGAGCGCTCCAAATGCGGCGGGAAACACGCCCTTACTCAATGCCTTACACTGGTCACCCCCTCGGAACAGTGGCGGAACGCCTGGGAGCGGGGCCACCCTGGGCAGAAGGGAGCCTACACCGGTTAGGGTGGAGGCGATGGCCCCGTGGCTCTCGTGTTACCCGGATCAGGAGGCGGCGTTGCAGCTTTTCTGGGGTTTCACAGAGGGCTTTAGGGTAGGTTATCAAGGTCCCCAGGTGCATCGGTGGGCGGACAATTTGCGGTCAGCGAAGGAACTGCCAGGAGTGGTATCCCACAAGTTGTTGAAGGAGGTTGAGGAAGGAAGGGTAGCCGGCCCGTTTACTGATTGACCTTTGGAAGATCTGATCATTTCTCCGCTGGGGGTGGTGCCGAAGAAAGAAGAGGGGGAGTTTCGGATGATTCACCATCTCTCCTGGCCAGAGGGCCAGTCAGTGAACGACTTTATTGTGGAGGAGGATTCGAGGGTGCTCTATGCTTCTGTGGATGACGCGATCCGTTTGGTGAGGATGTGCGGGACAGGGGCTGAATTGGCGAAATGCAACATCAAGTCGGCTTTCCTTCTGCTGCCTATACATCTGGCGGATTTCTCACTCCTGGGAATGCAGTTTGGAGGGGCCATCTACGTGGACAAGGTTTTGCCCATGGGGTGCGCCATCTCTTGTGCCTTGTTTGAACTCTTTAGTACTTTTCTGCAATGGGCAATGGTGAGAATTTGTGGGTGCCGCAAGGTCACTCACTATTTGGATGATTTCTTCTTCCTGGGGAGTGCGGATTCTGGTGATTGCGGCAGGGTCCTGTCGCGGTTCCAGGAAATGGCTTTCCATTTCGGTGTTCCTTTGGCGCCAGAAAAAACGGCTGGTCCCAGCTGTCGCCTGACGTTTTTGGGAATTGAGTTGGACTCTGTGCAGTGGCTGGCGCGCCTTCCGGGGGCCAACGTGGCTGAAATTCCGTTATGTCTACGGTGGGCGATCGAAGAGAAACTAATCCCTTTGAGAGCGGTGCAGAAACTGTTGGCTTTCCTGAACTTTGCGTGTAGAGTGGTAAGAGCAGGGCGGACATTCTGTAGGCGGCTCGGCATGGCCATAACGGGGGCAGTGCTTCCACACCGCAGAGTCAGGATTTCCATGGGGGTGCGGGCTGATTTGAGGACCTGGATAACATTTTTGACTGATTTCAACGGAGTGTCCCTGGATTTTGATGAGGAAAGGGCGGTTTGGCAATGTCAAATTTTCTCTGATGCATCTGGGTCAGCGGGGTTTGGCATCTTCTGGGACGGGACGTGGTGCGCTGAGAGTTGGCCTGCTCACTGGTTGAAACAGGGGAGGAGCATTTGCTTTCCTGGAATTCTTTCCGTTGCTGGTGGCGCTGGAGATTTGGGGGAGTGAATTTCAGAATAGATCAGTGCTCTTCCATGTCGACAACATGATGGTGGTGGAACTGGCGAACCGCAAGAGAGCCAGGGACCTGAGAGTGCTGCGTTTGTTGGAGAGATTCATGCTGCCTTGCCTGCGGCTGAATGTGGTGTTTAGGGCTAAGCATGTCCCTGGGGCGACTAATGACATTGCGGATGCTTTGTCTCGTTCGCAGTGGCAGCGGTTCCGGCACCTGGCACCGGGAGCGGATATGTGCAAGACCGCGCTGCCGGACGGCATCTGGGCCTTGGGGGAGTGAGGATGATTGGCCTCGTGGAGCATTCAGTTGCTGATACCACGAGGAAGACATATTGGCTGGCATGGTCAGAGTTTGGTGCATTCATGAGGTGGAGTCAGGAGTAGAGTCTGTGTGACCTGTCAGAGGTGGAACAGGGCGTTAAGTGTTTTGTGCTGTGCTGTATAGATAAGGGATTGACTGCGGCTATGATATCTGGGAAACTGGCAGGGATCTCCTTTTATTGTACTTTGTTTCTAGGGTTTGATCCGACGAAAGATGTGATTGTGAGCAGGATGCTCCGAGGATGGGGTAGGGAATGCAGGGGGGTGGTGGGTAGACTGCGTGAGGCAGTTACATTTGAGCTGTTGGTTCGGCTGGTTGGGGTGTTGCCAGAATGTTGCTATGATCTTTTTGAAACGGGGATTTTCCGTTTGTGTATGGTGTGGATGTTTTTTGGTGCGTTTCGGGTGTCTGAATTGTTGGGTACGCGGACGACGGCTGGTAGGGTGTTTGAGGAGATTCGTGTGAATGGGGGCACCTGAGGATTTGGTTGGGGTGCTCGAAGACTGATCTGATGGGTAGGGGTAAGTGGGTGTGACTGAATGAGGCGGATGGCGGGATAGTATGCCTGGTGGCCGCATGGCGGGCTTTCCTGGGGGCTGCGCATGTGACACAAGGTGAAATCTTCTGTCATGCATCGGGTGCACGAGTGACTGCTGGCCAGTTGTTGGTGGTGTTGCGCATGGCTTTGCGAAGGCTAGGTTTGGATGCTTCTGGTTTCGGGACCCACTCCTTTTGTATCGGGGCTGCGACAGCTGCAGCCCGCTTGGGGTGCTCCTGGGACAGGATTCGCATAATTGGAAGATGGAAGTCACGCTGTTGCGAGCGGTATGTGAGGAAGTAAGGCGGTCGTAGGTAGGCGGTTGGCTGGGACGTGGGTTTGTGTTTTGGTGCTAACATTTTTCTTTCGTAGGTTGCGTGGGTGGACCAGGGTCTAAGACGGTGACCTGGATTGTGGGGCACTCCTTCGCCCACTGGGCATCTAAATACATGGAACAGCAGGTGTACGGCCGTAACCTGGGACTAAAAGCACACTTCCATGAAGTACACTGGTGGGGAAAAGGAGGCATGCGATGGGGGGCACTACTGCCCTAGCTCGCAAAAATGGTCCCGCAAAAAGGATGCCCGGACCTGTTGATTATTCATCTGGAAGAGAACGATCTGGTGCAGCTGTCCGATTTGGCGCTTGTGCAGCTGATGCAGAGGGACCTGGAGGTATTGAAGTCCAGGCTTGCAGGGACTTGCATTGCCTGGACGGAGTTGGTGCCCAGGAAAGTATGGAGGGGGGCAAGGAAGCACGAGGCAATTGAGAAAGCACGGAGAAAACTCAACAGGGCAATGAGACTTTTTTGCAGTGACAAAGACATTAAAGTGATCTCGCACTGAGGCATTCGACTGGAGGAGCCTTTAGTTTTCAGGGACGACGGAGTGCACCTGTCTCGTTTGGGGAATGCGTATTACATGATGGAGATGAGAGATGTGGTGAGCAAGTTGTGGAATGAGGCGATATGGTGTTGCAGGGAGTGAGTGCCGATGGGGAGCTGGTTGCGTGAAACGGCGGACCCGTGGGGAGGGTGGGGCAGGGAATCGCCCTACAGGGGGTTCCCTGGTTGGCGGTACTTTGAAGGGAGAGGGGGGGTCAAGAGTGGGCACACCCATCCCTTGGGGGGGGGAAGTTTGAATGGCAGATAGAGGCATGACTGGAAGGTCACAGCATCTGGCAGGATGACAGGTGATTGATGGATATGAATGAGGACGGTATGGGGCATGGAGTGGTTCTGAGGATGTAGAACGGGTGAAGTGTGTGATAAGTGAAGTGTTCTGAGGGTTTTGAAGTTATTTATTGTTGATGTTTACTGTTTGTAAGATTACGCAGCCTGGTCTAATAAATGGCCTTTCACGCTTAACACTGCGTGGTCTGTTTATTGCGCGATGCCGGGCATTGGGGGTAGCAAAGTCGCAAACTAGTCTTCCCCCGGGGTCATTCGTGCAGGGGATAGGACAGGCAGGGGAAGGGGAGGAGTTAGGTGGGGGGTATAAGGCACAGGGGAGGAAGGGGACTTCCTCTTCCTGTTGCCTGGCACCATCGGGAGGGTTTAGCGAAGGCCCCCCACCCGCCCTGCAGTTGGGGTGTGTTTGTGGGTTGGTTTCTGTGGGGTGCCAGTTTAGGTCAGAGCTGCGTTAGGCGGTACTTTGAAGGGAGAGGGGGGTCAAGAGCGGGCACACCCATTCCTGGGGGTGGGGGGGAAGTTTGAATGGCAGATAAAGGCATGACTGGAAGGTCACAGCATCTGGCAGGATGACAGGTGATTGATGGATATGAATGAGGACGGTATGGGGCATGGAGTGGTTCTGAGGATGTAGAATGGGTGAAGTGTGTGATAAGTGAAATGTTCTGAAGGTTTTGAAGTTATTTATTGTTGATGTTTACTGTTTGTAAGATTACGCAG
The DNA here is from genome assembly GCF_964261635.1 of Lissotriton helveticus. Taxonomy (NCBI): domain Eukaryota; kingdom Metazoa; phylum Chordata; class Amphibia; order Caudata; family Salamandridae; genus Lissotriton; species Lissotriton helveticus. The sequence goes on along the minus strand of NC_136073.1, from coordinate 59,136,621 downwards.
CCTGGTCTAATAAGCGTAAAAAGCCATTTAACACTGCGTGGTCTGTTTATTGCGTGATGTTAAGGTCACGGTTAAGAATGATCACGTTTGTTTTTTACCTTTCACATTTATTAAGACCCTAATGTGTGACATTACATTAAACTTAGGCTTAACACTTACATCTGACCCCCGGCTTTCCAAAGACCTTTCACAGCCTCTGCGCATAGTCTTTTATTTATCTTTACCATATGTGATCAATGATCAGAAGCAAGCAGCCCTGTTGTTCTATCACTCGGTCGTCCGGGGGCGCGCATACTCCTCCTTAAATACCTCAGAAAGCCCAGTCAGCCCCTGCCATCATACCAAGCAGAGTGATTAACACACGTCTGCTTCGCATCCACCCGGGAGAAGATACTTTCAAATCCAGGAAATGTAAGGTGAGAGTCGCGCACAGCACGTGTGTTCACATCCCATTCCAGACCTTCAGAGTTTTAATTTACACTCTGTTGATTCTTATTCCAGATAACTTTGAACATTATCATTCGTAAAGAAGCAATCTGTCTCCCGGTGACTCGTCGTTGAGGCGCAACCTTTGGGTAAGTGGACAGGCATATGCGTTAAAGCATTTTCCTTCCTGGCAGAAAGCAATAAGGTCTAACAGCCCCATTCTCTGTTAAACAGCGCCCTCTTCTGGATCAACCACACCACAGATTTATACATGACGTGCCATCCAGTATAAGCACTGTCGAACTCTACCCTCACATGGGGCAAGTTTTGTTCCAGAACCTTTTGGTTTGTGGCCATATGCTTTATTTTATTTTACCATTGGTCTAATCTGCCATGTTTTGATTTCCTTCATATCACACAGTGCCCGGCTGGGATTTTTTCTACACTGCAATACACGGTGACACTTCACACACGATAGTGCCTATATTCCTTCTGGTAACTCATTCCATTGTCCCTTCCTACTTATTCCTCAAGACTGTCCTTTATCTGCCCAGTACCAATGCTATCCCTTAATTTCCCTAGGTGTCCCTACCATTGTAGGTCCTGAAGAGATCCTTCATTGCACAACAGAGTCGAAACGCCGTTGACTTTAAAAGCGAATCAACACTCAGCACTTTTTATTGTATAAAGTGTTGATTATAAAATATCTATTTTTTAATGGTCGCTTTTTGTTTTTAAGGAAACCATGTACATATGTACCCAAAATATGGCACTTTCGTTATAGGTTCCTTATACTTTCACTGGGACACTTTCACAAAAAAAGTATTTTTGTTCATTGCCATTCACTTTATTTCAATTTATTTTATAAACAAACTAGTTTATTGCTTTCCGTGTGTGTTTTGCTGCTCGGTCTCAGATATCTCACTATAACTCTTACTATTGCCATTGCACAGACCTTCCTACTATTGTTTAAAGGTTATTAGTCCACAGTAGCCATTGTTTTCTAGTCTAATATCTACTGAAGTGGGCAGAGCTCAAGAGGTTTCACAAGAGTGATGCTACAATATTTGTCAATATCCAGGCTCTCTGCATCACTGGTCCATCATAAAATTCTATCCAGTGTTACAGAGGAAACAAAATACTGTAGAGATTGTCTATTTTATCATTGCCATTTGATAATATCAATCTGTGATGACTGGATAGGTGTTTTTGCTGTGCAGAGGGAGCTAAAAGTCACAACACCTATTTGTTATTCATCAGAAGTCCTTCAACCCACCAGCTCACCTGAAAGTTTTGCTTTACCTTCCTATGGTTATCCATTGCTTTAGTGGATCTGTTGCATTTAGAGGCTAGTTCTGACATTTTCCATCAGTTAAGTTCTGGACTTTTTAGTGATCATACTGAAAGCTGCATTTAGACTAAATTAATTTGGTTCAACACTGACTGATTTGGTTTAGGCGCAGGGCAGAGACTTAGGAAGAGTGACATGTACCTAAGCAAGGTAAGTACCTCCCCCTGCTGTTTGGGTAGTAAAATGCAAAAAGGATGGTTCAGTGTGCCCATATGACATTTCACCTGATACACCTTTCATAGCTGTGCCCCTGTTGCAGGGAGATATTCATTTAATAACTCATATCATTAGTTGTTCATCACAAGAAAGCATTACAGAAGAGGATTAATCAGCTGGCTGTGCAAGAACATGTAGAAAACAATGCCACAATCTCCTTATCGGTGCATGATAAGTGTGGAGCATTATGTAATGCAAACTAACTTTGTATCGTAACGAGTAGAGAATTAGATTGGTTTTAAAGACGGTGTGTAACTACAAAGGCACAGACACAATGTCTAGGATCCTTAACATCCAAAGGCACTAGATCTGCACTGGTACTAGATTATATTTAGGCTTTCCAGGGTTCAGTCTGTATTTGCTGTGAATTCCGATTTTTGCAATGGTTTTCCTAGCTTGAAAAATCATTGGTCAGTGTTAATCTTTGTGTACTGTAAAAATTCACAGGCACATTTTTTCTTCCCTTTCCTTGAACTTGTGCATCTTGTTTTTAACATTTTAAATATACTTTGTGCACGCTTTGCTGAAAAACGCTATAGTTGGGGGAAATACGAGGGAATCACCTGGAGAGTGTGGAGCGCATTCTCAGGCAGACACTTCCGGCTCAGCCTCCCCGGTCCACCGCGTGTCCCAATCCAGTTTGTGTGGAGGGAGGTCATTTCCGGGCTGACAAGGGTTGGCGGTCTGGTCCCCATCCGGACGTAGTTAAATACAGATGCGGAGCGCGCAGCGGACGAGCGCAGCGGACGTGCCGAAGGCGTGCCAAAGGCAAGCCCGTCTGTGCAAGGACGTCGCCAGGGGCCAGGGACCCTGGGCAATTGCTCGCCCACTGCAGTCCTCCTAAATGTATACACTACACAAGACACCAACTTATAAAGCTACGGATGAACCCCCTACCCATGTGTCGGCAGGAAACCTGGCCTCACCTACAAGGCCCGTTTGCTTGCCGGACCTGTCAATTCCAGGCAGATCTTCCCTCAGCTGACCCAGGTATAGACAATTCTGCTGAACCCACCCCTCCCACATGAAAAGGATGGAAAAACCTATGTCCATTCTCTGCCCAAACATGCTATTGAGGTATGGGACCTGCTGTCATCTGTCCAACACGAACTGTTTTTTTTTTCCAGAGACCTGGCTCAAACCGCATTGTGTACCCACTATAACACTAGGACTCCCGGAAGGATGTAAGATGATTAGACTAGACAGAACCATAAAAATGGGGGTAGGAATTGCGATTGTGCACAAAGAAGGAATCAGGATGTCCATTCTGGATCAACACGAGGATGCTAACATGGCGATGTTGATCTTCAGAATTGAATCCTCCTTGCAAACTAGCTGGAAAGGAGCGCTGGTCTATCGGCCCCCAGGACCTCTTGCCGACTTTTCCCTGCAACTAGTCGAACTATTAGCCCCATACATGAACACATGGAAAGACTTCCTTCTTTTGGGAAACTTTAATGTTCACAGTGAATGTCTCACCAACTCTGATGCACAGGCACTTCTGACCGATCTATCTCTGCTGGGTCTGGCCAAGCTCAACGAAGGACCAACTCATTTAGCTGGTCACACCCTGGACATTATTTTTTCAAACTCATCTTTGATTCAGTGCGATCCCCGCAACAACTCACTTGGTCTGATCATTCTGCAGTTGAATTTACTATTCAGGACCTCATAAACCTGGCAAAACCCAAACCTATAATACGTTCCTTCCTCAGACAGTGGAAGAAAGTCACAGAGGAGAGTTTTCAAATGACATTTCAGAGGCCCCAAATTCGGATATCAGATAACATTGAGAAAGCCCTGTCCAAATATAATTCAGCAGTTCTAACAGCCATTGACAATATTGCACCACTAAAAGCTATCCCAAGCCACTCCAGTTGACCACAGGCCGTTTGGTTGTCTAACCAACTGCAAGCTCAAAAACAACAATGCAGGAAACTGGAGAGAACCTTGTGTCTCTCCCATAATGATACAGACACAGAGCAGTTTCAATCAGCTCTATCCAGTTACCATAGAAACATAAATATATCACGGAAATCATATATAACATCACAGCTAGCGGAGGCTGGCAACTCCCCCAAAACCTTGTACCAAATCCTTCAATCCTTCGTCAACCCCAAAACCTGTGAAAGCCTAGAGGCCCCGTCACAGTCACTATGCAATGACACTGCTCTTTACCTCACATAAAAGATAGAGCTGATCTATGAAAAAAATCACTGGAGCAGGAGGTATGGTACAGACCCAGGAGGTCATGGATCAGCTCAACCTTATGGAACCTCAGTTGTTAGGGTACTTCCCCGCAATCTCAGTGAATGAGGTTGAAATATTGATTGATAAAATTAAGTCTGGCTCCCCCGCTAATCACAATCATGCTAAAATGCTTCCTTCCCTGGTTAATAACTTGTACTATTCTATGCAATCTGTCATCAATCTGTCCCCTAAAGAAGAACGTGTACCGCTGGAGTGGAAAGTTGCCCAGGTCAGGCCTATCTGTAAGAATGCCTAACTCCCGTGGACGGATCTCTCCAACCTCCGCCCTATTTCACTCCTTCCGTTTACAAGCAAACTAATGGAAAAACATGTAAACCAACACCTCTCCAATTTTGTCGAACAAGCGGGATGTTTAGATCCTTCCCAGTCCAGTTTCAGGCCCAAATACAGCACCAAATCAGCACTACTGGTGGTCTCGGATAACATCAGGATGACCCTAGATAATGGCCATTCTATGATTCTGGTGCTGTTGGACCTATCCGCAGCGTTCAACACAGTCTCCCACAACATCTTGACTAAAAGATTGGAAGAGGTTGAGTTAAGGAAAACACGCTTTCAGATTGGCAATCTAGGTCCGTACCAATCGGCCCCCACTAAGTTGTCCAAGGGAGTTCCTCAGGGCTCATGTTTCAGCCCTACACTTTTTAACATCTACATTGCTCCCTTGGCCAATCTTTTGAGGGCCGACGGGTTTATCCGCATATCATATGCCGATGATACCCAACTACTTCCATTCAATAACTTCACCCCAGCAGAACGAGTGGCCTTTACCAAAGGATGAGAGCAATATCTCACTGAATGCGGAACAACTTCCTCCAGTGCAACGTGGGAAAAATTGAAATCATGGTCTTCGGAGAGGCGCCCCTTCTGTGGACTCCTGACTGGTGGCCGACAGATCTAGGTCCCCTTCCTACCCCCAAGATGTCAGTCAAAAATGTGGGGATCCGGCTGGACCAGGCACTTACTCTGAAGGAGCATGCCACCCAAACGGCTGGGTCGTGCTTCCATGTAATAGGCCTACTTCGTCAAGTTTTCCCTCTGCTATCGGATTCCTCCCACAAAGCCCTTGTCCAGGCGCTTGTGCTAAGTCGCCTGAACTATTGTAACGGCCTGTTAGTCTCCGCCAATGATGCCTCACTGGCAAAACTACAGGTGGTTCAGAATACGCGGGCACAGATGGTCCTCAATGCTCCCCCAAGGACTCCATCCCGCCCTCTTCTAATGAAACTGCACTGGCTCCCTATCCGTCAAAGAGTAAAGTTCACAATCTGCTGCACCATCCATAAGGAATTGCTTAACTCAGGCCCTTAATACCTCTGAGAGATTCATGCCTTATGCCCCCTCGAGAGCGCTCCACTCGAGCACCAAACATCTGCTGGTGGTGCCGTGAGTAAGAAGAGCAAGACTAGGAGGAAGGGCCCTATCCCATCTTGGCCCTTGCTACTGGAACGAGCTGCCGCTGCCCCTGAGGCAGTGTCTAGACCATCTAAAATTCGGGAAGCAGCTCAAGACCACTCTACGCTGTGGCTACCTGTGGCGGCTAACTCTGCAGCTGTCTTTTAAAACTGTTAGTTTTTAAATTGTATGCTGTGCTCACTTAAACTGTTTGCCTCACTTGTCATCGGCCAGCTCCCCTAGCCCCGTTCCGGCACGGCTGTGTGCCGCTTGAATCCGGAGGGCTGACGGGGTTGCTGGCCCCATATTGGAGAGGGGCACTATAGGCTTTAGAGGTTAGCGCTCTATCCCCCGCGCTCTTGACCTATTTAGGGGACGCCCCATGCGCACGCGCAGCGGACGCACTTTACCCAGTGGCAGAGGGTTCGCGGATGCTGTGGCTACGTGTGGCGGCTAACTCTGCAGCTGTCTTTTAAAACTGCTCATTTTTAAATTGTATGCTGTGCTCAACTGTTTGCCTCACTTGTCATCGGCCAGCTGCCCTAGCCCCGTTCCGGCACGGCTGTGTGCCGCTTGAATCCGAAGGCTGATTGGGTTGCTGGCGCCATATTGGAGAGGGGCATTATAGGCTTTAAAAGTTAGCGCTCTATCCCCCGCGCTCTTGACCTATTTAGGGGACGCCCCATGCACACGCGCAGCAGACGCACGCCGCAGGCACTCAGCCGGCGTGCCGAAGGTGCACCAAAGGCAAGCCCGTTTGTGCCCATCCGTGGCAGGCCGGGGCTAGGGGCACGCCACCATGCCCATTTGTTTACTTACTCTCCCGAACAACTCTGCTCATGCCAGGGCCCTTGGCCGTTGAGCGCTCCAACTCTTGCCCACATTGATAAACTTGGCTTAGGCCGAGCCAACCATGTGCCCTCTCTTCCTGCTAATATGCCATCATTACTCCCCCTTGCTACCATCGCACTAGGATCCCCTCCCCTACCCTGTCCCGCGCCCACCATTTCAGCCTTTCTTCTCAACACCAGGTCTGCAGTTAAACACCATCTCGAACTATTTGTCTTCCTAGACACTTACAAACCAGACCTTCTATTCCTCACAGAAACCTGGTTTTGCTCTGACTCCTTGCCTAATGTGTTAGCGGCTCTCCCTTCCTCCTACTATGCTTTACGCGCCAATCAGCCCGCGGGGAAGACGGGAGGCGGCGTCGCCCTGATTGTCCGTTCAGGACTCTATTTCCAACTACTATCTTCTCCATCTATCAGTGCGGACGACTGTCTGGTTGTGCGATCCGCCTCCTTTCAAACCCCCATCACCTGTGGTCTAATCTACCGTCCTCCTCAGCAAATGCCACATTTCATCTCGGCCATCCAGGATCTGCGGGCAACCCTAGCAGTCAACAATTCATCTGTCTTGGTGCTTGGGGACCTCAACTTTTGGCCCTCTGATCCCGCTGAGGACTCCATGTCAAAAGATTTTACAGAACTTCTCCTTAGTTTAAATTTCCTGTCACACGTTCACACTCCCACCCATGTCAGAGGTCACATCTTGGATCAAATCTGGTCACTTAATATCCCGGTTTCCCCTCCTACTGTCACGCCCTGCTCCTGGTCTGACCATTTCTTGATCTCGTTCTTTTTTTATCTAAGTCTCACAAAAAAACCTTCTTTTCCCAGAAACACTTGGTCCCGTAACTGGAATCATGTAGATGTGCCTTCCCTAGGCTCTTCCCTTTCAGCCTCCTGCCCTAACCTTGAAGATCTAACCCCCGTCATCCCAAGCGGACGCCATCAACAACTGGCTCGCCAGAGCGTGTGATCAAGTGGCCCCGCTTAGGCGTGTCCGAATCAGACGCGCCCACGATGCCAATAGATGGTTCAATGCGGATCTCAGAGACAAAAAACTCACAGTGCGTCGGGCTGAGTGAGCTTGGAGGCGCACCTACTGTCCGACGCTAAAATAAAAGTACATATCTATCCTGAATGAATATAAAAAAAGCCATTCTTCTAGCTAAAGCAGACTACTTTTCATGTAAAATTCTTTTGGCTGAAAACCAACCTAGGGAAATTTTTGCCACTGTCCATGAGTTAGCCTCTTCAGATAGAGCCACCCTGAAACCCTCCCCTTCCCAATCCCTTTGTAATTCTCTCAACTATTGTTTTATTGAGAAAATCGCCGCAATTAAGTCTAACATACCACCGCCCTCCCTCACTTTTACTGACCCTCAGCCTCCGCCTAATGCCTTTCAGATGGATCAAATACCCGCCCAGACTAGGGAAACTTTTCTCCCCCTGTTTGCTCGTGTCAAGTCAGGATCACCCTCGGACATTTGCCCTGCATATGTTCGGAGAGAAATCTTTTTAGCTTGTCCTCTGCCTCCCCTTACCTTCCTCAATGACTCTCTCAAGCAGGGCATAGTCTCCGACCCCCATAAATCAGCGATAATAGTTCCTATTCTAAAGAAACCCGGCGCTGATCCCTCCTCCCCACCGAACTATCGCCCCATTTCCCTCCTCCCATTTTTGGGTAAAGTCCTGGAGTGCCACGTCACCAAAGTTCTTAACACATTTGTCGAGAACAGCGACTGTTTAGCCCCGTGCCAGGCGGGCTTTCGTCTGTCGCACTCCACTGAAAAAGTAGTCATCTCTGTCGTGGACAAGGTCAGAGGGGGGATGGATGTCAACTTGCCCAAGCACTGGTCCTTCTTGACTTGTCGGCCACCTTCGACATGGTTGATCATTCCATCCTTCTCACCCGTGTCGAGGCAGCCGGCATCAGGGGCCCCGCCTTGGCTTGGCTCACTTCCTTCTTGAGGGACCGCACTCAGGCCGTCCATCCGGCCGACTTCTCTGCACCCCCACGTAAGTTTCACTGCGGTGTTCCTCAAGGCTCTTCCCTTTCCCCTCTTGTTTAATTTATACATTTTCCCCCTTATCTTTGCTTTATAGCAGATGGAGGTCACGGTCTTCAACTATGCCGACGACCTCGAACTTATTTTCAATCTCTCCCACTCTCCTGATTCCATTCCTAACTTTCAAGCAGTAATGACTTTCATCAGGGACTGGATGAACTGCAATCACCTTAAGCTCAACCCCGACAAAACGGAGCTGGTGCTTACAGGTGGCAGCTCCAGTCCCTGGACTTCCTTGTTTTGGCCCCCTTCCCTTGGTACCCCCCCTTCACCTTCCCCTCAGCTAAAACACTAGGGATAACACTCAACCAACACCTCACTCTTTATTCCCAGATTAGCACAGTGGTCTCATCTTGTTTTTTTTACCCTGCCCACTATTCGTAAGATATCGCATTTCTTTTCCCTCCCGGCTCTGAAACTCATTCTCATGGCCACGGTCTTGTCACGCCTGGATTATGGCAACATTTTGTATAATGGTGTCCCTGCCTATGCCCTCCGGCGCCTTCAATTGGTCCAAAACCAAGCTGCTCGCCTCATCTATGGCCTTTCCAAATCACACCACGTCACCCCTCTGCTTAAAGCCCTGCATCGGCTCCCATTCAGAGAACGTGCTCTATTTAAGTTGGGCTGCACGACCTTCCAGGCCTGCGCTGGGACTGCTCCAGCCTTCATCAACTCCGAAATTAAAATGTATACACCCAGCAGAGAGCTGCGCTCCTCCTCTCAGTTCCTTCTCTCTGTACCTCGCTTTCGGAAGAAAAAATCTTGAGGCATGAAGTTCTCTCCCCCACCTTTTGGAACACCCTTCCTGTCACCATCAGGTCCGCCGCCTCCTATTCTGAGTTCCGCAGGGCGCTGAAGACCTTCCTCTTCTCACAAGCCTTCTCGCCCTAGCACCTGCACTTCTGCCATCCAGGGTTTGCATCCCTAGCGCCAAGAAACCGCCTGATAGTCGTGCGCTTTACAAGTATTTTAACTTCAACTTCAACCCTTTTCCTCACCTGCTAACTTACTGGAGTCATTCTGTTACTCTCTTGTTCCGTTGAAGCGCAGAGATACCACTTCGGGGGTCGATTCTAGCGCAATTCAAACAAACAAATAAATAAATTTACAATTTCTCTCTCCTACTTGCCTTTATTTTTTGCTGGTACATAGAACAATGGTTCTGTCGAATGAAATTATATACAGTATCAAAATCTGAAATTTCACAAATGCTCATGTCTAATTAACACAATCCAAAATTGACTAAACACAAAAACAAGTAGGACCAGACAAAGAAATTATTGAATAAAAGCCATGTTTTCATAGTTTTACGATAATACATCAGGCTCTCCTTTAGTGCAAAGTGAAAAATGTTCCTGTGCAGTCATCAAAAAGTGACTGTATATGTACGTAAAAACAACCAAATGCACATTAGTGCTGTAAGCCTGACCATTATGTCCCAATTTGTATGCTCTCAGCAGTGGGCAAAAAATAGTAATTTGTCCGTAATTGCCCAAAAGGAGAAATTACAGCTTTGGCCCACTCCTCTAATTGTACACAGCAGATTGATATAATTTCAATGGATCAGATATATGAATATTTTTGTATGTCCACTATGTACTAACAAGCTTTCCATTCATTTTCTTTATACTGTATGAAATACATTCTCCACATACTGTTTTTAATATTTAATATGAAATATAGCCTTCAAAAGATGCTGCCCATATTGGACACCATCATGGTTTGAGTCTGAGTGGCGTCAGGTTTCTAAGGTCACTCTCTCTTTCTTTGCTATGGGGAAAATAAACACACCGCTTTGGCGTGAATGCTGCATGGAATGCGTGCGACCTCTGCACCCCTTGACCCTGAAACAATGTGTATGATAGGGAAAACCCTTGCCACACTCCATGTATTCAGGGAAAAGTAGTATGCAGAACTGTCTATACTCTTTCTCAAGTAAATAAGTGCTCTCAGATGATAAGCATACGGTCTCTGTGCACATTTGCCAGATAATTCTGATTGATATCCTCCTACATTGTTAAATTTCCTGAAAACAGTTATTCTCCTACATAGCTCATGAGGCCCATTCCTTAGTGCAGGAGGGTAAGAGTCAGGTTAGAATGCAGACTACACCAGCATGGTTGTATTTTTTACACACATTGTGCTTCCATGTCTAATATATTTGATGCATGTGTGTGGTGTACAAATGTTTATACCGGGAATGTAAGGCAACTATGCACAAATTTAGCGTGGTTTTAACTGATTCATTGTCATAAGTCATAGATTAGTGTGTGAGAGAGGCACATTTCATCTGTCCTTTTTCACTAGTTCACTAGAACTTGAACTGCAACCCACGCATAGGAAGTTTTAGTTTGAAAAGCAATCAATTGATTGCTGTTCTTCACAGAGGTGGGGCTAACGTATTTGACAGCATTTGAGAAGGATATCCATCCCCAGAAAAGATTAGACACATTACACTAGGTCCTGATGAAATGCAATTGATCCATAAGACAGACAAGGCATGAAACTAATTCAAGGTTATTAATCTTTCAAGTATCATGCAACAAGAAATGGCTATTTAAAAGAGAACACTATAAACATTCTTTCCTGTGGTTTCTCACTTTTGCTCTTAACCTTGATAGAGAACCTCTATCTAAATTAAAAGAATCAGTAAGGCATCCATAGTTAATTTTAAGCACCACACGCCAATCTTCTAATTCAGTTGCAGCTACTTGTTAACATGCCTAGACCTCATTAGGTGAGCAGAAAAGCTCTGACAAAGATTCCCCCTTCAAGGGGCCCATTGGGCATTGCACCACCAGGCAAACAAGGAGCAGGCCCACTGATTAAGCTTGCAACCCTTGGGTGGCTTAGGGTTTGTGCTCCTATGAACAGATTCGCCCAGTGAATGAGTGGGTTCTGGGTATTTCTTATGCTACCTTGAACTAATAAATCGGAACAAAAAAGCTAGATTGGAACTGCACCACCACTTATCAACAAAGTCCATACACCATTATTCATAAATATTGCGGAATCTTAATTCAAAGAAGAAAGTCGCTGGTAATGCACATTGTATGATGTTTCTCTTCTTTATTTTTCAATTTGTACGAAACCATCAGCCAACGCATTTCGTCCTTTTTACATAGGACTTCTTCAGGGCTGGAATTTAAAAAAGATCTACACAAAACATTTACAAACCACTATACATGACCAACATTTATTTGTACACAGCATATATATTACATAAACAAGACATTAAAACAACAAGGCAGTGAAATGTTGCTATCTACATGCATAAAATAAATCCATTAAAAGACCATACCCAAACACAGTACAAAAACCACAACATAAGTGATTTCCTAAGGTAACAAATGCTAGTAAGGACATGTGTCAAAAGAAATGAAGAAAAAGGAGAAGGAAGATCATGAATCATATGAAATTCTAGGATTGAAAAACAGCTGAAATTAGATCTTGAAAATGAGATGACAGACAAGAATGAAGATAAGACAACAGAGTAAAAAGCATACAATCAAGCACCCACAATCCTCACTTGACCTTAACTAATGCTACTGGAAGTACATAGGGATAAAGTTAATCCATAAACACGTCGGTGATTATAGGAACAAATACACCTTATTCTAAGGCCATCTGTAAGCCATAATCACCAATGTGCGATACCCCATGCAAAAGCCCAGAGTCCGAGCCAGGACGTATTTGCTAATCGGTGGCATTAGCAAACGGAGAACCTACCTGCAGGCCTGATACTCACTCCTGGGTCCCAAACGCTGTGGTCTCGCCGCGCTGCATCGTAACACCTCGCGGCTGGAGACTACAGCTCCCAGGGAGCATGGCGGCCACTTCCTGCTTCCTGCACACAGTGGGAGGCGCTGCTTAATGAGGACGCTCCCTCGGTGGAGCAGGGGCTAATCGGTGGCATTAGCGAACGGAGAACCTACCTACAGGCCTGATACTCACTCCTGGGTCCCAAACGCTGTGGTCTCGCCGCGCTGCATTGTAACACCTCGTGGCTGGAGACTGCAGCACCCAGGGAGCCTTGCGGCCACTTCCTGCTTCCTGCACACAGCGCGCCCGGAGGCGCTACTTAACGAGGACGCTCCCTCCGCGTCGCGGGACGCTCGCGGGCGATCGCCGGGCTAAGCCCGGGCAAAGGGCGGGCCCTCTGTGGCCCTCAGAGGCCTGAGGTGACTGGACTGGGCCATAGACCTTGATCCTGAAGGGAAGACCCGTATGCATGTATTGCCCGTGAAGTTCATATTTTAACTACTTTCTGCTGGTAAAAGCGCTGGTCGCTTTAGGCCCGTTCTGTTACTATAACCTTTCTGATTGTCAGTGGAACCAAGTTGGTACGATGTCTAAAGATAAAAACGGTAAAAATGTTAACACTGATAAAATCGCTTCTGGGCTAGGTCCCATGGACAATTATCTGATCAAGAAGATCAACCAGATTAATAGCGATAGAATGGCTTCCCTTGGCCAGGGGAGTCCTAGAATGATACAGGATGATGCGTCATTATTAGTTGCTGACACACCTACGATCTACAATCCCCCCATTGTTCTTGGGAAAGTAGTGACGGCTATAGCCCAGGTGCATGCTGATAGGCTGGATGATCAGCCAGATATTCCTACCACCATGGAAAGAGAGCGTGCACCGCTTCCCCCATGTTCGGTTAGAACATTTAAAAAAGCAATATCAAGACGAAGGGGGAAGCACAATCAGAATAAAACTGATCTAGCTAATTCTAAAAGGGGTCCCCCTCCTGACTCAATGACAGATAAACGATCCTCTTTGGGGCACATAGGGACAATACCATCGCCTACCCAAATACATACTATCGCAGCACACACTGGGTTACTAAATACTGGAGGCAGGGAGGACAAAGGTGAAGCGTCAGAATATTCTAGTACTGAGGTTTCCCTGTTGAGTACCCCTATTAGTACCCGTGTGTCCTTGCCGAGTCTGTATAATAGTTATGATGAAGGGTTATCAAACTCCCCAAGATTCTCTCCTGCATCTCCTCCTAATACAAACTATATATATCTCCCACAAATGTTAAAATCAAAAAAAGAGTGGGTGGTCCATTAATGTCCCGGCAAGCTAAGATACAGAAGAGGAGTTCCATTTCAACACAGGTGGACGTGGTTGAATCACCAACTCCTCCTATGGTTTCTCTAACGACAACTCATTGCTCCCTTAGTGAAGGTGGCTTCTTGGGAAAAATTGAACGTTTGGTTAAAACACTAATACAGCCCCTGCTAGAGAAGATTACTTTGTGCAACACGCACTTAGATCTGATCGTGAAAAAGGTAGAAAAAAAATACACTCTTATTAGCAGATCTGGAAAAGGGTGTAAATATCATAAAATCTAGAGGAACACCTGCCATCACGATATCAGCACCCAAACAAGTCCCATTATGCTCCACACCCTCTAGAAAAACAAACCAAGCTGTGAAAAAACCAACCCGCCCTCCACCGAAAAAAGTACACACATCCCCTCTGTCGAATAAAAAGCCTGCGCTTGATATTCAAACTTTAAGTAAAGCAGACAACCAAGGGGGGAAAATTTGATCGTGGAAATTCTGATCGTGGAAGATAGAGTAGAGCCTCTGCAAAATAAGGCTATTAAGGAGAACGGGACAGGGAATTCTCACAATACAAACTGGCATTCACACAGAATAGTCGACTTACCGCCAGAAGCTGCGCCCTATGCAATAGTTATGGCGGGGGTTCCCGAGCTCCCTATGGGCTCCAGGGAAGATCATCGAGCTCTAAGAAATAAAGTGACCCATTGGTTACGCAATAACAGACCCTTGCCTGCCCATATTAATGGCGAAATTCTAAACGTTAGGCGCGCAATCTGGGTGGGCTCACGTCCCAAAGATAAGAAAGGGGACGTAATTATTGTAAACTTTAAAGACCACAGAGCTGTTAGGCATATTGGGGATTGGTACGATTCAAGAAGTAGCGGTTCCCGTCTCTACTCATTATCTTAGCTACTTCTATCCATATTTCCCAGCACAACAGCCTAAAACAGGGAGCCAGTAAGGCAGCCTATAAACAGGCCTGGCTTCAACCAATATGGATTTAGCCAGACTTCTTTTCCCCAGATACACAGATCACTTAATTTCCATCGATTGCATTTTTATCCATCAACTCCAGGACCTAATCATGGAAATAATTATTTCTGGGACAATAGAGGTCCGGCCACACCTATTTACAATGTACCAACCCATAATCGATTCGAAGCCTTTTCAGGCCTTGAATATGTGGATTGACACAAGAAGGATATTTGTCAGACCACTATATTAGGCTCAGGGGTCACCATAGGTGATTTCAAGGGGAATCCAAAAGAACATATGCCAGGGGAGGGTAATGAGGTTACTAGGCAAGCAGATTTGGTTCCAAAAATGATTTATGATGACACTGAAGAGGATTGCTGTAAGACCTTAAGCACCCCAATGTTAAAAGAGGGGGACAAGAGTGGAGCAAGTTCCCCCTCTGAAAAGGCTTTGGGCAATAATTCCTTGGGTGATCTTGTTGCAAATGAGTCTAGGAAATCCTGTACACTCCTGTTTTGGAATGTGGCAGGACTAAGGAATAAAATTAATAATCCATCCTGTTATAAATGATCGGGACATCCTGGCCCTTCAAGAAACCTGGTCTACCAATCCAGTGTTTATAAATGGTTATAGAACCTTCTTCACTCCGGCCGTGGGGGGCCAATACGGAAGAGCAAAGGGAGGCCTAATTACGTTTCTTTCAAACCAGCTTACGTACAAGAAAGTTTATTTTATCCCTAAATCTAGTTTCCACCAAGTAATAACCCTAACTACTAAGAAGGAAATTAATGTTGTTGTTATAAACTTTTACAATAACATACCGAAAAATGAAATTCCCAACACTCTCAAAATTCTTAGGGACGATTTACAACATGAAATCGACAAAAACAATAGGGAATTGATCATTTTATGGGGGGGGATTTTAATTGTCCACTCTGCTCAAAGGGTAAACAAGTGACTTGTGGCCTAATGTTAGAGCAGGATATCAATCTAACACATTTTGACCACTCCTTGATCGGGGATTTATTAAAAGAATTACTGTTCATGTATGACTTGGGATATGCTAATGAAATTGCCCAAAAACCTACTCCCTTCGGCCCCACATTTATTGGTAGAGGAGCATCGTCGACTATTGACTTTATCATTGCCTCAAATAGTTTTAGTCACAAGATCGACAGGATAAAGACTATAGAGTTATCTTTAAGTGACCATCTGCCCCAAATAATTGAGGTTGAAAACCCCTTCTACGAACATCATGAAGATGAGCTCTTCAGAAAGACAGTCTCTGACGTGCTTCTGGGGAGGCAGAATGGGTATACTCTAAAATGGGGTAAGGTTGTGCCAGAAATGTTCCTCGCAAATCTGCTGAACGCCTGATCAGAAAGTTTCGCAATTTGCCTTGGGGAGAAGTCTCACAGCGAGCAGATAATAGAGCATTTTAATATAATAGCTTCTGAAATTAAAAACAGTCTGCGCGCAGAGGCAAAGAATAGAAGAAAGGGCAATAAAAGTTGGTTTGACAATGCATGTACAAGGGCACTGGCTAACTTGAAACATGCTATTCACAGGTCACCCCGAGACCCGTTAGAAATTAGAGGCTTGAGGAAAATATAAAACGAGGCTCTAAATAACAGAAAAAATGTCATAAAAAATTAGGCCCTAGCAGCCCTCTGCGAGGCTTCACTGTCCAAGGATGCATCAGCATTCCGGAGGGCCGTTAACACTCCTTTCCTCTTTGACAATTCTAAGGCCCGCATGGAGGTAGCAATTGTTGAGGAGGACTGGGTGGTCCATTTCTCAAACCTCTATAGGTCCCAAGAGGATTACCACACTTTAGATTCTTTCTCTCTGTCTATGGGCTTAAGGGAGTAGGGGTTGAAAAATTGGTAATAACTTTGGATGAAGTCATGATGGGTGTGAAAACAATGAATGGAAGCAAGGCAGCAGGGCCTGATGGGATCCCTGCAGATCTATATAAAGCAAATACGGAGATCTGAGGCCCCATGCTGGTGCAGCTTTTCAATGCAGCACTTGCAGGGGACCTCAATCCGTCATGGTTCACATCGGTGATTGTACCCATACATAAGAAGGGAGATAGACAAAATTGTGCCTGTCATAGGCCAATCTCCCTCCTTGACTCATCCGTAAAAATCCTCGGAAGAATCATCCTGGCAAGACTCCAGAGCTGGGCGGAGGAAAATGATATAATGAGCGACCTACAGTATGGTTTTCAGCAGGGCATTGGAACTGTTGAACAATGCTTAAACTTAATGATTGGTCAGCAAAAGTACACTAGGGTAAAAGGTGAACATCTGTACTTTACGTTTGTCGACCTTTCGTCGGCGTTCGATTGCGTGTCACATACTAAATTGTGGGCAATTCTGAAAGGGTTGGGCGTGGAAGATCCTATCATTTGCTTCCTGAGAGAATTATACTCAGGAGCTACAGCTTCAGTCCGATATGGTAGGGGGGGTGAATGCACTAGAACATTTGAGGTGGGACGTGGAGTACGCCGGGTGTGTGTTCTGGCCCCCTTCCTATTCCTGCTTTATATAAACGGACTTGAGCATCGTCTACTGCAGGAGTGTAGGGATATGCCCAGGGTTGGTAAGAGACCCATCCCGGCACTCTTGTATGCGGACGATGCAGTCTTAATGGCACGCACTCCCTTGGCCCTACAAAAATTGATATCATCATTTGAGAAGTTCATGTTGAGTCTGGATCTAAAAACCAACTGTAGCAAAACTTTCTCCATGAACTGTGGCACAAGATCTGGAAAGCAGATGAAAACTATGTTTATAAATAATGTACCTTTGGAAAATACTACTACCTTCCCTTATCTGGGTATTTTGTTTCATGAATCTGGGGTTTGGACAAGCGCTGTAAAGGCCAGAACTCTTTTGTTCCAAAAAACCATAATGGCCTTAAAGACTTTTATAAAAAAAGCTGGGCAAAAAACCAATAAGAGAAATCCTGACCATATATAATGCCACATGTACATTGGTAGCACTGTATGGTGCCGGTCTCTGGGGGTATTCGAACGTAGAACCAATTCAAATAGCCGAAAACACATTTTTGAGGGATGTACTAGTGGTACCACAAAGTGTTTCGACTTACATTTGTCATATTGAACTGGGACAACCCCATATTTCGGATATAATTAGAACACAACCCATCCTCTTGTGGCACAGGGTATGGACAACTGACGAATGTGTCATGAATCGGGCTATGTTGCAGGACGTATTAAAAATGGAAAATGTGGATAGACTTGATTGGCTAGTTTACGTCAAACGTTTTTTGACTCAAATTGGTTGCCGTCAATACTATGAGGAACCACTTACCATGGGGAACATACCCAGGAAACTGCTGAAAAAATATGTTTGGAATACCTCGAAGACAAGAGAAGGCGAGAGGAAATGAGCAAAAAGACAGTTACCTCGCACATCTTGTTATTAGCTGGCAACAAAGTTCAGCCATATTTAACCCTCCCGATGTCTAATTATGATCGATTTCTCTTGACCCGTTTTAGATTAAACATACTTTTTAGACTCTTGTCCTTCCCAGAAATGAATTCATGGTTGCGAAATTTACCCACTTGCCCGTGTGACGATTCCTCACCCCAATCTGACATCCATATTTTATTTTTCTGTAAATTTTATATTATGCCACGTAGGAAACTCATAATCCCATTCCTTAAAGAAATGAATTTAAATAGATGCCATCCAGCCTTTTTAGAATTTCAGAGAATGGACATGGTTTTAACTGTTGCTGGAGTTTTAAGATTTTTTTAACTTGTTTTTAAATTACGGAAAACAATTGGTGATGTTTAAATGAAATGTAATAGACTTGTCACTTTTTAAATTTCCCTGTGTAAAACTGTAAATTTCATGTTGCTGCTTTTATGGTTATTGTCTTGTAACCGAATAAAGTACTTTTTGAACTTTGAACTTGATTTAATCGCATTTGTACCCTACCCTTTTTATGGAAATGTCTAAATTTGATGACAAGGGAGAGAAAATGGCCCTTGGCCTTTTTTCTAATATCCAAATAAGGGATTCGAATCTGATGGGAGGAGAAGGTTTGAAAAACAAATTTCAGAAATTAGAGAGGTTAAAAAAGCAAGAAATGTCCCACTAATGGGATGGCATAACCTTACAGAAATACCTTCATAATGAAAAGATACATAAAGGTTTGATGATACTTATATTCCCAACTTTTTATGACCTCGATTAGGGTTCGCTCAAAGATTGGGAAGATAATTTGCAAAATCGCATCCAATACCATGATGCGTATCTTAATCAGGCATGTTGATAAAGTGACCAAACTAAGAGAGGATATAGTAAATTTAGAAAGGGAGATTGGACGCTCTGATCTAAAAGATGTGGTCACAAAAAATTACGAGATCTATGACAAGGTCATCGAGAATCATCAAATTTATCGGAGGGACAAAAAAACTTTAAAAGATCAAGCACGATGACAAGGATTACAAGGAAGGGCGGATCTATACCTTCGCCAGAAAGTATGACAATATCAGGCCCACTGGTGAGGAGAAAAGAACCAGGGAGGACACTGCAGATCCTCTCTCGATAAGTAGTAACTCCCTTTACTCCATTGACAGCAGCACTTTATGAGATGGAGGTACTGTTCCTACAACCTCACATTTTTTTAGTGGAGATGGAAAGGTTAAGGTTGGGAAACAAGATTATGAAAAGAGACCAAAGACAAGGAGGGGAGGAAAAAGGTGGCTAGAAGAAAGAAAAAGACAACTGTAGGGGTGACAACATGATCCAAAACAGCTTAGAGACTGGTACTGATAAGTTGGTTTCATCTAAGGAATTGACTATTGATAACCTGTCATGCTGGAATTTGTCTAACTTGGAATGTAATGTTTTACGTAGGGGTTTGGGCTTTTGTCCCTCTCAATGGGGTGATACAGTTGATCTTCTGATTGACTTGTATAAAGTTATCCGTCTTTTGAAATTAAAAGATTTTTTTCTATTCAAATCCCTCTAATGTATGCTCTATTATAACACCTGTGCATACCGGGACGCACACATTTCTGATTTAGACAATTTACAAATGATTTGGTCTATACCGGGTGATTAACATGTTACTATTCAACATCTTAGAGAAGATCTTGATATTATGGAAGACATGCAGAATAACAGTGGACTTAAACCCCGGTCTAAATTTATGCCGAGTAACACACATAGCAACATTGACTTATTCAAGGAGAAAGGGACTCGGGACATTTATCCTGTAACAGATGGTCCAAGAAAGCAGGCTATTCACAGCCATATTTTCACTAAAGCAGAAAAGATGGCATTGGACAATCTTTGCAAGGACGACTATCATAATCAGAAAGGCTGACAAGGGAGGCAATGTGGTGATGATGAACACCAGTGACTATATGAATGAAATTAATAGACATCTTGGGGATCCAAGTTGCTATGAGCTAGTAGCTACCAATCCCACTGCGTCTCTTGTCAACCACATTAACACTAGGCTCCATGATTGCGTGAGAGTGGATTACTCTCCGACGATGAATGTAGTTATCTTACTGTCAGCATTCCACCAGCTCCCTGTATATATGTCATCCCTAAGATCCATAAGGACGGCATCTGCCCGCCCGTACGGCCAATCAGATCAGGCATTGACTCGCTGATCGAACGACTTTCTCAATAGGTCGATAAAGTCCTCCAACCATTCGTGACCAATCTTCCTGCATACATTCAGGACACCAGAGACATCCTTCAAAAGTTTGAAGGTCTCACATGGTCAAATGAGTTGATGTTAGTTACCATGGATGTAACTTGACTATATACATGTACACAGAAGCACTTTGGCATGAAGGCGATACAATCCTTTCTGAGAACACGGACAGCAAATCATATGGAGCACAATGGGATGCCAATTGAGATTATTGATATCTTATCT
Organism: Lissotriton helveticus; assembly: GCF_964261635.1. Lineage (NCBI taxonomy): Eukaryota > Metazoa > Chordata > Amphibia > Caudata > Salamandridae > Lissotriton > Lissotriton helveticus. The sequence goes on along the minus strand of NC_136073.1, from coordinate 59,116,051 downwards.
AAAAACGAATTCCTACACGACGGTTCCTGATACCATCAAATACAGGGGACCGCCATGGGCCCCAGGTTTGCTCCCTCGTACGCTGGCCTCTTTATGGGCTGGTGGGAGAGGGAGCATGCCTGGGCAAATATGCCTTCCCCTGAAAGGACATGATTGTCTTCTGGGGGAGGTATATTGAGGATATCATTTTGTTGTGGAAGGGTACATATAGTCAACTAGTTGTTTCATATATTTCTCAACAGCAATCTGCACAATGTGCATCTAACAATCAAGTACAGCTATACAAGTATCGAATTCCTGGATCTTTTATTGTACATTGAGAGCAACACCATACAGAGTACTATTTTTTGCAAACCTACAGCATGCAATAGTACTTTGCATGCAACAAGTGCCCATCCCAAGTCTGTAATCAGGAATATTTCATTTGGTGAAATGTTACGTGTTTGCCGGAACTGTAACTCTGAAATAGCATTAAGGGAAAGCATCCTAGATAATAAGAATAGGTTCAAACTCTGAGGTTACAGTGAAGGGATTCTCAGAAAGGCAGACCAAAGAATCCCCCCCAAAAAAAAAAATCAAAAAAAAAAAATCACTCTAACAAGTACACTAGTGAAGAAACCAGACAGGTGAACCAACAAGGTTTCCAACTCACATCTGGCTTTTGTCTCGCAATATACTAGCAATAGACTTCAAAATTCTGAAGAAATATTGGGGATTGCTGTACGACACACCCAGTTTGGGGGAACATGTAATGCCTATACCAAAGGTCACTTTACACAGGGGCAAAACTCTTAGAAATCTGCTCTGCCCCAGATATAGCAGAAGTGTCACCAACAAAACATGGCTCCCTTCAGCTCCCAATGGATTTTTCACTTTTCAGAGCTGCAATGTATCTGCTTCTGGGAGAAATAAGATAAAAAATTCCGATACAATACTAAGAAGGAGTATGAGATAAGACACTTCATAAATTGAAAGACGAAGTATCTGGTATAGGTGTTGGGCTGTGAATGTGATAGGATATACGTCGACAGTACAGTGAGACCACTTAAGCAATGTATACAAGAGAACATACGCGCAATTAGGAACAGTGACTTGAAATATCCCATGGCTTACCATATGGGGGAACAACATTGTGGTGATAGCAGAGCTTAGTTTCATGGCATAGACCATATCCCAGGGCATCCCCGTGGTGACAATCGGGAACTGGCCCTACACTGCAGGGAAGCTGGTTGGATATGCCGTTTAAGATGCATTGAAATGGGACATAACACAGATGACAAAATGCATAACCATTTATAACAAGTCAGATTAGGATGTGTTCATCTCTGGCAAGATGGCGTCCGCAACTGTGGCCGAGTGAGACGCTGTGTGTGTGAGTGGTCCTCCTTGGAGCCCAACTTGCATGTGTCCTGCTTGAAACATCGTGCTAGCAGTCAGGAGGAGTAGCGTACCAGGAGCCGCCTAGCATTGGAGAGAGAGGAGATGTTGCGGATCGCCTAGGCAGCACCCTGCTTCTTGAATTGGCAGGTGGTTGTTTCGAGCCGCGAAGAGAAACCGCTGGTATAACGGCTCGAGGAGCGGAGCTCTGCCGCGTTTGGAGGCGGTACCTGTAAGCCGTCCCCCGGACTCCCCTGAAGCTGCTTGAGCACAGTAGCATTTTGGTGCCGTCTCGGAGGAGGACGCTTGGAGTGGTGAACGCGAGATGCCCCACTCGACCAGGAGTAGTTTGGTGGTTAGAAGCAGCTTACATACTTTGAGGTACTGTGGCGCTTAAATCTTTTAACCCTTTTTCCTGTACTGGTGGAGATAAAAAAAAAAACCCGATGGGGTTAAAAAAACGGGAGTTAATAAACGGGAAGAAGTAATAATGGCTCCAAAAGGAAAGGGGGCAAATGCAAAGGCTGCCGCTGCAGCTATGAATGGTAATTCGACTGCCTCTAGTGCTGCAACTGCCTCAGATGTTCCAAATACTTTAAGGACCCCCGACTCACCCAGCATTCTTCTTGAGGGCATTAATGGACAGGCGGGGGCTCAAAAAGATGTGGGGGCAAAAGAGCGCATAGTACCTGATATTTTCAAGAAAAAGAATGTTCCCTGCGCACAAATTACTGTACAAACAGCAGCTACATCTACCGCTGCTGAGTCAACTGCTGAACAGAATTCACAGAAGACTCCATGACTATTGCCAGTAACAACACCAATATTTGGGATATCTGGTGTACCAGGACCCGTGCAAGTGGATGATGAGGTGGCTGAATTATGGCAGGTAGTAGAAGAGGTCAGAGTCTCACCTAAGGCAATTATAAATGCTACTGAAACCATCATAGATTCGGGACTGTGCCTGGCTCCTGAGTCTTCTGTTTCAGCACCTCAAATGAATAGGAAACTTGACCTTAACAGTCAAGATGGAGATATAGGAATGGACATTGTTAAAGACGGAGAACCCACTGGCTCTGGTTGGCAATTCTATTCCATGTCAGACGTTTCTCTTGTGTCGGAGAACGAGAATGAGAATGAAAATGATAGTCTGTCTCTCTCAGGTGATTGGGCGGATGATGGTAACCTGTCTCTTGAAGAGGACATTTTAAGTCTAGATTCCGCCATAAATCAAGAGAATCATGGTACAGTCGGCAAGATGCTTGAACCAGCGAAATTGCATCCTGCAGGTTGACCTAGCATGGTGGAACAGCCTCAATGGGATGTATGTCTGGCCTTCAAATCAATCAAGGAGAAGTTTCTGCCAATGCTGAACCAGAAGGCGAGATCACACTCACATCTATTTATAAACTACAGTCTACAATCTATAAAATCATTATGGCGCACAGAGAGGAAATCAAAGCCGAAGGGCTGCGGACCCAGGGGGCGGTGCGTAAACTTCAGAACACGGTGCGCCGCATTGCCAAATCATGTACTGAAGTCTCTACCAGAGTACAGGAAGCAGAAGAGTGGATTTCCTCTGTCGAGGATGAATTAGCCACGCAAAAATCTTCAATAAGTACAATGCAGAAAACCGGCGAGGATATTGACTGGGGTCTGGTGTTGGGGGCAAGGAAAAACAGTAAAAGTATGTTTTGTGCAAAGCAGGTTAAAGAGCTTGTCACTTTTGTTTCAATATAACTACTTTGGTAATGTGCATTGCCTTTGCTGCGCTTTCTGGTGGATCTTGGTTTAGAATAAAAAATGGGTAAATTCACAATTTGTTCATGAAACGTTTGCGGCCTTAATGATAAAAGAAAGAGGGGTATAATGGCCCAAATATTGAAAACCATGAGAATTGATGTACTGTGTATTCAAGAAACCCACATATCTTGGAAGATTAGAAGTTGGTTTAAGGAATTCGGATTAGAACTGGTGGGCTGCTCTCGACAAGGCTCTACTATAAGAGGAGTAGCTATACTAAAGCGGTACGGGCTGGGCTAATGTAGACTACTTAAAGAAGATCCTTTGGGTCGCTGGGTCCTTATGGAGTTACGATTGGGTTCTACAGTGGTGACCATATGCTCTGTGTATGGGTCCAATGCTGACGATCCGGCTGTATTGAATCAATTGAGTAAGCATTATGGCCCCCTATGTTAGTTTTGTGTGGAGATTTTAATCTTCATCTGGATGGGGCATATGATATATCTGGCAATAGTCCGTATGTAGGCAGGAAGAAAAATGTGTTTAAAGCCACCCAAGGTATTATTGAGGAATTTGGGCTAGTGGATGTAGGGTTTTTAAAGGGTGGGGGTATTTCTGGGAGCACTTTTTTTTCTGCTCCACATCAGAGGCAGTTTCGATTAGATTACTTTTTTGTGTCTGCTGGACTCATTAGTACTGCTAGAAACCTTGGATTTGAAATTATTCCTAAATTGATCTCTGATCATAATCCCATTATTCTTAGTATAGATATTAACTTAATGCAGTCTCCGAAGCCTTGGTCTTTTGAACGGAAGCTTCTTTATGACCCCCTATATATTGAATACATGAGCAAATGGATCCCTGATTTTTTTTAAAATAACTGTGGGTCAGCTTCAATTAGGATTATATGGGATGTGTTTAAATCTGGGGTGCGAGGTGAAACCTTAAGCTATTCTATAAATAAGCAGAGGGAAATCAGGAAGGTGGATGAAGGAGAGCTGACCAAGCTGCGCGATATTGAAATTGAATTAATGATAGCGTGTAGTAGAGGGACCTGTATAGAGAAAATGTTAAGGGATTTAACGATACAGAAAGCCAACATTCATCAGGGTATTGCTACAAAATTGGCTCAACAAATAGCAGCTCACAGATCGGAGGTGTACGAAGTTGGGGAAAATTCGGGTAGGCTTTTAGATAAAAGGTTAAGACACAAGGCGGTATCTGCTAACAAAGACAAAATAATGGACGACTCAGGGAATCTACACGACAACCCAGCAGAGATATTGGGGTCTTTCGCGAGTTCTACTGCAAACTATATACGGATGATGCTGTTAGAGACATTGAACGAAAGGTAACAGACTTTACGGATCCTTTATCTAATCCCACTTTATCACTGGATGAGGCAGAACAATTGGCCCTTCCCATTACTTGGGAAGAAATAGAATAGTCCTTATTGTCACTAGCTTCTGGCAAAGCTGTTGGACCGGATGCCATCCCTCTTGAGTTTTTAGGTTGCTTTGTCACAGCTTAAAGCAGGAGTTAATTACGTTGTTCACAGTGGCCCAAAGTGGAACGGCTCCACCATCTTGGCAGGAATCAATAATCACTGTTTTTCTTAAAAAGGATAAATCTCCTCTATTGCCATCCTCATTCCGTTAATCAATGCCGACAGCAAAGTGTATGCTAAGATTTTAGCTTCAAGACTTTCCAACATTATTTCCCCACTTGTTTCGAGATACCAGCATGGGTTCATTCCTGCACGTGACACAGCGGACCACATCTGCCGACTGATTACTTTTCTGGACTGGGCTCACGCAACCCGCTCGAATATCGGTGTAACCCTGTTGGATGCGGAGAAAGCATTCGACAGGGTGGCCTGGCCATATATGTGGGACATCTTATGCAGAAAGGGATTGGGTCGGGGTACTGTAACTGCCCTGTGGACTATGTATGGCGCCCCTAGGGTATCTATTCGTTTAAATGGTCAAATTTCGGTTCCATTTTCAATCACTCACGGCACGCGTCAAGGGTGTCCGTGCTCTCCTTTACTTTTTGCGTTCTATATTGATCCTTTCGTTAATCGTTTAAACTTGGAAGAAAGAATAAAACCAATCTATTTAGCTCATACAAATTATCGAGCTCTAGCATATGCGGATGACATTGTGGTCGTTACAACAGATATTCAATCTGCATTGCCTGCTATAAATTATTTGGCTCTACAGTTTGGGCTTTTTCTGGGTATAAATTGAATCTCAAAAACTCAGATTTTATATTCTGGGGATGATCCACCTGCTAATATTCCACTTGTTTCGGAAGTAACTTATTGAGGAATTAAGATTTCACTTCCAATTTCCAATATTCCTGAATTGAATATTAACCCAGCACTGACTAAAATGAATTCCTTATTAGAAAGATTAGATCATCTTCATTTATCTTTGCATGGAAGAGCCAATGTGTTAAAAATGTTAATTTTACCCAAATTTTTGTATATGTTTCGGACAATCCCAATAGAATTCCCCTCTTGTTTTAAAAAATTAGAAAAAGGTAACCTCGAGATTTCTCTGGGGCTATAAAAGACAGCGCAAAACCTACAAAAAGATGATTCTTCAAAAAAAATGTGGTGGGTGGAAGGTTCCTTACTTTTTTTATTATATTGAGGTGACCCTTCAATTTATCAGCCCACTTTTAATGGGGGACAGAGCCAGCATCCCCTTTTGCAACACTCCATCAATTTATGAGCTAGTTATGTGCGAAGAGATGAAAGCATGCTTTTTGAAGGTAATCAATGCTAGTTGTTATAAGAAGACGAAATTTAAGATCTTAAAAGCAGCATATGGGGCTTGGCAAACGGTTCGCCGACATCTGGGCACTGCAAAACTGAATACATATACACCCTTTCTTGCACCTGGCTTACTACCTCCTATTTTTTATGATTTAGTAGCTATTAGATGGGGGACTAAAGGAATATGCCATTTGGGGGACTTGTTCATAGAAGGTCATTTAACTTCTTTTAATGAGTTGCAGATTAAGTTTTCCTTAACAAAAAATGATTTTTTCAAGTTCTTGCAAATTCTTATTTTTTTTCAGAGTAAAGGGCAATCATTAGATTATCAAATGAGTAAAATTCCCCTTATTGAGCATTTGGTAAAAAAGACATCAATCAGTATACTGTATGCTTGTTGAATGCAGGAATTTCTTGTTGATTTAGAAAACTGCCAATTAAAATGGATAAATAAGCTGGGGATACTGGAAATGGATATACTTGGGTCAGTAAGGCTAGCCAATCAAATTCTTATAACCGGGATGATGAAATCACAATATTTTATGTGTATACATGACTTATATTATACCCCTAGCAAGATTTCTAAATGGAGTACTACAACAGGGACTAAATGTAGCAGATGTGGTGTTCATGCCGCCGATGCGGTACATATGTTTTTTCAGTGCCCTAAGCTCTCTGAATTTTTTCATCAAATCAAATTTTTTGGGGGGCTAATTCTCAAACGTACTGTTAATATAACTGCTGAGATGGTATTGATTGGCTGCAGTTCAGATATTGTGGGCTATCCAAGACCAAAAGCTATAACTTGTTTTCTTTTTATTTGCATGGCTGTATTACGAGCTTGTATAACAAGAGACTGGATTAATCCTGATCCCCCTTCTTTTTTCAGTTGGCTTGAAAGATTATTATCAATGTATAATATATAATTGGCTATTTATAAAACTAAGGGGTTGAAAAGGAGGGATATCGGAGCAAAGATATGGGCACCAATTACTGAATGGATATAGGTTTGGCGATGCTCCTGAGAGAAGTTTTTTTTGGTATTTATATGTATGATCAAGAATGTGACAATTATGCTTTGATGAGCTCAGGGCACCTGATTGTATGTAAATGATTTGCTGGTTTTCTCTGGTTTTCCTTGCAAAAAAAAAAAAAAAAAAAGGATGTGTTTGTCTCTGTTGGTTCATTCAGTTTGCATATACCTAGAAGGGGATACATCATCATCTATGGAATGGGTACACTTGTGTTAATGTTGTGCCAATTTATACCAGTGACCTTTTGCTGGGTGTGTATGACAAAGGTCTTATTCTTCTCAAAGAATTCCAATATGCTGTAACAATGAGATTGCTGATTGCTCATGACACTCGCACTTTGAGTGTTCGCACGCGACCTGTAATGTTTTAAGGCTTCTTGTGTTTTGATTTTAAAAATTCACGGATGCACTTTCCTTCTTTAAAAAATTGTAATAATTGTAACCTCACTGCCTCACTCTAATCTTGCTGCTCACTTTTTCGCCTCTGCAGCCCCGTTCCATCGCAAGCGCTAGGCTTGATTGTCGTGGAGGGTGCAGGGCGGTACCTTCTTCCGGGTTCCCTCCCGGTGCTGGGCATTGATTGGGCGAGTGTGTGGAGGCGGAGCCGACTGCTAGCCCATCCTCTACAAAAACCTGATGCGGCCAAATACGCGCAGCGTCCGCGCCGTCCCTGCGCTGAAGATAAGCCAAAGACTAGCCCGTCTGTGCCCGTTCGGGCCAGGACGGGTCAAGGGGCAGAAATCTATGCTCAAACAGCACCAAGTAGACAGGTATTGTCCTCTTGCCAGCTAAAGGCGCTGCGTACCCCAAGCATGATGGCTGCACCACACTTGAGGTGCATCATGCAGGATATGCTACCTGCCCATATTGCAATCTCTCACTCACAAATTTCCAACCATATCCCGAAAATAAGAAGGGACAAAGAATGCGGGAGCAGTCATCTGTTCCTACCGCGCACGACTTTCTGTTTTACAGTGTAAACTGCTGCGCATTGCCCAAACACAAATTGGATATTTTTAATCTCCTATTAGAAGAGCAACCTAGTGCACACTTCTTGACTGAAACCTGGCTACAAGATAGTGCTGGCCCTGATATAGCTACAGCTCTCCCCTCAAATTATGCCATTGTACGGAGAGATAGAGCAAAAAAAACAGGAGGTGGCATTGCAATCATTTTCAAGAGGCAGCTAAAATGTATCCTGGACCCTGTAGACATCCCAGACTGCGAAGCAGCTTTCTTTAAAATAACTATGAAGTCCAACTTCACGTTATCTGGCATGTTGATCTATCGGCCCCCTGGAAACTCCACCCATTGGGCCTCTACACTGGCCAACTATATCACCCCTTTTCATCTAGATTCAAAAAAATGTTCCTTGATTGGAGATTTAAATTTGCATTTAGAGGACTCATCTAATACCTCATGTGCAAACTTGCTAGATGACCTAACAGCAATAAACATCAAGGTACTCAACGCAGGCCCCAAGCACAAGGCAGGACATCTACTGGATCCTATTTTTTCGAATCTCACTGAGTTAGTATGGCACAATGCGATCCCAATCTGTTGGTCGGGCCATTATTTAATTAAGTTAAGCCTCAAACTACCAGCTGTTACATCTGCACAGCCTACTTTCCAAACTACGTCAAGGAAAAATTGGAAAACTCTAAATATCTTACACTTCAATAAAGCACTTGACGAACCCCCCCCCCCAGGGGCCAGAACATAGAAAGCATAGCAAAAGCAACTCATGAGTGGCTTAGCGACGCAGCCGACATATGCCTACCAACCCCTCATATAAGCGAAAAAGCCACCGTCCCTCAGCCCCATGGTACAACGACTCGTTAAAAGCAGAGAAAACCAAATGTAAAGCATTGTAGAGACTATGGCGGAAAGATTATGCACCGGACAAAAAGGTGACATACAACAATGCAAAAAGCAAATATCATGCTGCTTGTATGAAAGCTAAAGCCCTGTATGTGTCCAACACCATTATGAAAGCAACAAACCGATCAAAAACTTTCAACACGGTCAAAAAACTGGCAGGTGCGCAAACTACAGCAACTGCCCGACCTTTAAATGAGCGTCAATGGGAGGATCTTGCACAGTTTTTCACTGAAAAAATTGATAACCTAATCACAGAAATAAAAAGAAACAAGACTGACACCACCACCCAAGTTGACACAGACTAGGTCCCCATCATTAAGGCTACTCTGGAATACTGGCCATCCATTACAATAGACAAGCTAAAGACCATTCTTAAGACCATTAAATCAGGATCCCCTAGTGACCCAATCCCTTTACATGTACTAAACCAACTGAACGCTCCTTCTTTGGAGATAATTGCGGACACTTTAAACTCCTCTTTTGTACACTCTACGGTTCCTACATTGTGGAAACACACAATGGTGAACCCTCTACTGAAGAAGCCAACGGTCGACCCCGAGACACTGTCGAATTATAGACCTATATCGCTTCTTCCTGTTTTCTCAAAAATCCTTGAAAGACATGTCCATTCAGTCCTAACTCACTTTACTGAAGAAAACAATCTCCTTCACACATCACAATCAGGTTTTCGAACTAGCTTTTCCACGGAAACAGCACTGTTGGGAGTCACCGAAAAAATGCGGAAACTCCTTGACGATTGTCAAACGGCAGCCCTCATTTTATTAGACCTGAGCGCGGCCTTTGACACCATATCACACGAAAGGCTGCTAAGCACATTGGAAAATATTGGGATCTGTGGAGAAGCACTTAAGTGGATTAGTTCTTTCTTGAAACACCGGACTTTCCAAATTTTATCATCCTCAGAATGCTCAGGAATTTTCAGTTCACCGCACGGAGTACCTCAGGGCTCAATCTTGAGCCTGCTGTTCTTTAATCTGTATGTCAAACCTCTGGCTGACCTAGCTGACAAAGCAGGACTTAACCTTATGACCTACGCGGATGACTCAAAAATCAATCTTCTCTCTCTCAGAATCTAGCCCACTATCTCCCTCTCATCTCAAACAAGGTCTCAGTGAAATATTCAACTGGATGACTAGCAACCAGTTGAAATTGAATGGAGACAAGACGGAGGTCCTCATACTGGGAAAACAGAAAGACCTGTGGAATCCCTCCCACTGGCCTACCCAAATGGGAAATCTCCCTGTACCGACCACCCAGGTTTGCAACCTAGGGGTCATTGTGGATAGTAATCTCTCCATGAAGCAACAGTCAGGCAAGGTGGTGGCTTTATGTTTCACCATTTTGAAATGGCTTAGAAAAATTCTCTGGATGTTGCCCACCACCACCCAAAAGACCGTAGTCAATGCCCTGATCAAATCTCGGCTTGACTACGGTAACATCTTGTACCTGGGTTCAAATAAAGCTGTAGTGCGGAGACTGCAACTAGTCCAGAACTCAGCCGCCAGGTTGCTGTGTAGAATCCCAAAAACCGCCAATATCTCGGCTCATCTGCGTGACCTACATTGGCTCAGGGTGGAGAACCGTATGAAGTTCAAAGCCCTGAGCTATATGTTCAGGATCAAAGTGGGCACAGCGCCTAAATATCTACAAGCTTTAGTCCAGCCTTACATACCTAAACGCAACCTACGGTCGCAATCCGCAGCCAACTTCTGCATGCCTAGGTTCAAACTATCAAGAATGGGAGGCAGATCCTTTTCACACTTGGGTCCATCTCTCTGGAATGAGCTACTTCCCCATATCCGCAAAGAAGAAAACTACTCAAGGTTACGTAAAAACATCAAAACCTGGTTGTTTGATCAATAACAGTTCTGCTGGTTCCTTGCCATACTACTGTGAAATGTCATGGCGCCGGGAAACCCTTGTTGGGTAGCTGTGCGCCTTATAAGATTAACAAATAATAAATAATAATAATATTAATATATTGAATTCTTGTTTGTGCTTATTTGTTATACAATTTTTCTCGTCAACTTGCATTGTATTTCTTTCTGCTTCTTCCCATGCCCTCTTTTGTTGCTTTTTGGGAGTCAATATGCTGCAATGATGAGATTGTTGACTCAAATTATGAATATTTGATTTTTTTGCTTCATGTTAACTGTTCTATATATATATATATTTTCTCACATCTTATTTTTTCTTTTCTTGTCAACTCACATTGTCCGTCTTTTTATCTTTCCTTTTGCCCTCTGCTGTCACCCTGTGGTTGTCTCGCAATCCAGATTAGATGTTAAAATGAACTGATTCTGCTCTGGGGTTAACATGGTTCATTTATGATCTTTACGATGGATTCATGTTCAGTATTGTTTAACACTATGGCCGGTTTTTGGCTATTCAAGACTCTGCTTCGATCGGCTACATGCCTAGCCTGTATTGCACACTGTTGCATTTCCAGCTCCTCCACGAGCCCCTCGGTAGCCCTTTCAGAGCCCAGCTGTGGCTCATTTAGATATACACAATTGTGTTCACAGGAAGGTGGCATTTTAATCTAGTCCTGGCAACTATGGCATCACCAGTCTATGGCTATCATACCATACGTGCCTGGTACCCTCATTTCTATGCACATTGGATCACGTAAAACAGCTTGTTCCAGCTTGGCTTGATTTGTTTGATATTCCAAACAGTTAGGCATCACAACCATATGGCGCATGATACTGCCCAATTTTATTCATCGATGGATGCGCTACGTTATTTATAAAATATGATTTTTTGGCTTAATTTTCAAAAGCCAAGCTATAACTTGAGCTCAAGATAATTCTTACAACCAGGTCAAAATCCAGGGAATTGGGTGTTGCCTTAAATCAACATTGGTAGGTCCCCATTTGGGCTTTTGCATGGGGTATCGCACACTGGGAATTATGGCTTCCGGATGGCCTTAGAAGAAGGTTAACTTGGTCCTATACTCACCGGCGTGTTTATGGATGAACTTTATCCTTATGCGTTTCCAGTAGCATTCGCAACGATCAAGTGAGGATTGTGGGTGCTTGATTGTATGCTTTTTACTCTGTCATTTGATCTTCATTCCATTCTTTCATCTCATCTTCAAGATATAATTTCAGCTGTTTTTCAATCCTAGGTTTTCATTTGATTCATGATCTTCCTCCTTTTTCTTTATTTCTTTGGACACATGTACATAACTACCATTTGTTAGCTTAGGAAATCAATTATGTTGTGGTTTTTGTACGTTAGTTTGGGTATGGTATTTTAATCGATTTCTTTAATGCATGTAGAAAACAACATTTAGCTGCCTTGTTTTAATGTCTTGTTTAGGATATGGATATATAGAACTGGCGTCTCTCACAAAGTGAATTACATGCGCTCTCAGACAAGAAGGCAAAGGGGGTCAAAATAGTAGATGATGCAGTTTAATGCACAACGCGTTTCAGCAAAGAAAGCCTTGTTCACGTGCAACCTCACACAGGAAGACACCAAGTATAAATAAAGTTTTGCTGTGCTGTAGACTCATAATCAACAACAAGGTAGGACTGGCAAGAAAAACAACTGGTTATTTGGCAGACATGTTGGAATGGTCAAATGGAACGTACATAGTTCTGCAGTACCTGACTATTATTAGGTGAATGATACACACAAATACTTAAATACTTGAATGTTCATGCGAAATGCAATTAAATGATTTCAATAGTTCAAATTCTAAACAAAACATTTTTTGGAAAAAGCATATGACAATGTCCGATACACACTCCTGTGTTAGCCAAGTGGCGTGATGAGGAAAAAATCAATGAAGCAAATTATTACACATTTGCAAGGAATTATTCAATGTCAGCACTTGTCCCCCTTGTCTCCAATGTGGATATCACATATGTGCATGCAGACAGCCCGCGGCTGCAGAACAATCTACACAAGGGTGGTTTCAGCCTAAATGCGCTGGAGAGAAACAACTCAATACAATGATAGCAGCGCCAGATGCTGCATTAAGTATAAGTAAGAATAGTGGTTCAGCATAAAATGTAAAATACAATTTCATAACATGGATCTCTTCCACAAGAAGTAAAAGTCTGCAAGGTCCATCAGCGGCCCATGGTGTATCTTCTAAGGTAAATATATAAGACCTAGTTACGGGTGATGACTAAGGAGAGTGCTGCTAAGTCAGTGCCACAGTCGACCCAACCGTGAAATTCAAACAGTACCTAGTTGTTATATCTGCCCAAAACTGTGATGGTCTAGGGTTGGCCAAAATTGTTCATAACTGGAATAGTCAAACCTTGAAGATATGGTGTCTTGAAGTGTGGTACAGACTCGAGCAGTGATTCCAGGAGTGCAACACAGACCCTTATGTTATCAGGAAAATTCCAAAATGATAATAGAAATGATGCTTTTTTGTTTAACTAATAACAATTTTTCCATTGATGGCGCCCTCTACAGGCAAGTCAGTGGTACTGCGATGGGTTCTTGCTTCGCTCCTAGTTTAGCGAATCTGTTCATGGGCTATTGGGAGCAGGAAATCCAGGGCAGTGGCACACTGGCAGAGGATTTTAGGAAGGTCGTCGTATGGCTCCGTTACATCGACGACCTTTTTATCATCTGGAGAGGTACTAAACCTGAAGCTGAAGAGTTTATCAGGAAACTCAATTGCAACAGCTACAACATCTTTCTATCTGGCAACATCAGTGACAGCCAAACTGAATTTTTGGATGTCAAACTGGAGATTAGAGACCACAAAATCTACACCTCATTGTTTCGCAAGGCCACGGCAGGGAATAGTGTGCTTCACGCACAAAGTAGCCACCCTGAGGCTCTGAAATGGAGCATCCCTTATGGGGAATTGTTAAGGGCTAAAAGAAACTGCAACACCAATGATGCTTACCTGAAAGAGCAGGCAACCATCATAACCAGGTTTGAAAGCAGAGGTTATCCCAGTTGGGTCCTTAAAAAGGCTAAAATGAGAGCAGATGAAATAACAAGATCTGAAACATTAACCAACAAGGAGAATGCAGACACTGTGGAGCAAGATGAATCTACCAGACTCATCTTAACTTACAGTTCAGAGGTCAGTCAAGTCAAGAAACTGTTAACCAAAAATTGGGATATTCTCAAGACTGATCCTATTCTGGGAAACAGTATTCCTGATCGTCCTACCATCACTTACAAAAGATGCAGGAATATAGGTGACTTGGTGGTCAGAAATGACATCACTCAATACACCAAAACTAACCCTGAACATGGTCTAGTGGGTTTCTACCCATGTGGCCATTGTAAAGCCTGTAAGCACAGCAAATACAGAGGATCTGTAGAATACAATAACATCTCCAAAAACCTGACCTCTTTCTTTACCTGCAGCACCACATTTGTGATTTATGTCATCGAATGCTCCTGCAAACTGTGGTATATTGGCAGTACCAGCTGTGCTGCCAAGAAAAGAATCCTTGAGCATCTCAGGGCTATTACCAACAAGGACCCCAAATACCCTGTGGCACGTCACTTTGAACAGAAACACTATTCCAATACCTCTGATCTAAAATTCTTTATATTGGAACAGGTCCCCAGACATCCGAGAGGGGGCGACAGGGTACTCAATTTGAGACAACGAGAATGCAAACTCATAATTGAGTTCCAAACCAGATTCCCGGGAGGCCTCAACATGGATGAGGAACTGGCAATTCACCTTAGAGAGTAGCGATTGTATGACCTCGCAAATCTCCAGCAATACCTAGTCTTTTGATTTACTATGTTAAGCTCTGACTCCTCTAATCGTCTTCTGACATGTTTTAACATGATTGTCATTCTTATTATGATGTTTAGTTATATACTTCTCACTTGTCTGTCTTACGATATCTTCTAGTCACATTTTATTTTGTTTTATTCCCTAGGAGGAAAGGAGGGGGCCCACCACTGGATCACACCTGCACGGGCGCACCCAACCTTTGCACTCCTGGAATCACTGCTCGAGTCTGTACCACACTTCAAGACACCATATCTTCAAGGTTTGACTATTCCAGTTATGAAAGATTTTGGCCAACCCTAGACCATCACAGTTTTGGGCAGATATAACAACTAGGTACTGTTTGAATTTCACGGTTGGGTCGACTGTGGCACTGACTTAGCAGCACTCTCCTTAGTCATCACCCGTAACTAGGTCTTATATATTTACCTTAGAAGATACACCATGGGCCGCTGATGGACCTTGCAGACTTTTACTTCTTGTGGAAGAGATCCATGTTATGAAATTGTATTTTACATTTTATGCTGAACCACTATTCTTACTTATACTTAATGCAGCATCTGGCGCTGCTATCATTGTATTGAGTTGTTTCTCTCCAGCGCATTTAGGCTGAAACCACCCTTGTGTAGATTGTTCTGCAGCCGCGGGCTGTCTGCATGCACATATGTGATATCCACATTGGAGACAAGGGGGACAAGTGCTGACATTGAATAATTCCTTGCAAATGTGTAATAATTTGCTTCATTGATTTTTTCCTCATCACGCCACTTGGCTAACACAGGAGTGTGTATCGGACATTGTCATATGCTTTTTCCCAAAAATGTTTTGTTTAGAATTTGAACTATTGAAATCATTTAATTGCATTTCGCATGAACATTCAAGTATTTAAGTATTTGTGTGCATCATTCACCTAATAATAGTCAGGTACTGCAGAACTATGTACGTTCCATTTGACCATTCCAACATGTCTGCCAAATAACCAGTTGTTTTTCTTGCCAGTCCTACCTTGTTGTTGATTATGAGTCTACAGCACAGCAAAACTTTATTTATACTTGGTGTCTTCCTGTGTGAGGTTGCACGTGAACAAGGCTTTCTTTGCTGAAACGCGTTGTGCATTAAACTGCATCATCTACTATTTTGACCCCCTTTGCCTTCTTGTCCGAGAGCGCATGTAATTCACTTTGTGAGAGACGCCAGTTATATCAATTCAACCGGACTGCTTCGCCGGCATTTGCGCCAACTTCCACGGGTTCCAAGTGCTCCAGAAGAAGCTGTTTGATTTTCTCATATATATATATATATATATATATATATATATATATATATATATATATATATATATATATATATATATTGTACATATAAATGTTGTTGGTCATGTATGGTGTTTTGTAAATGTTTTGTATATCTTTACCTTCACTGCCTTGTTGTTTTAATGTCTTGTTTATGTAATATATATGTTGTGTACAAATAAATGTTGTTGGTCATGTATAGTGGTTTGTAAATGTTTTGTGTAGATCTTTTTTTAAATTCCAGCCCTGAAGAAGTCCTATGTAAAAAGGACGAAATGCGTTGGCTGATGGTGTTGTACAAATTGAAAAATAAAAAAGAGAAACATCATACAATTTGCATTAGCAGCAACTTTCTTCTTCGAATTAAGATTCAGCAATATTTATGGATAATGATTTATGGACTTTATGGATAATGATTTATGGACTTTGTGTATAAGTGGTAGTGCATTTCCAATCTGGCTTTTTCGTTTCTATATTCCCTGTGGAGGGGAAGTGCTTCTGGACAGGGGGCACATTTGTGAACTTGCACACAAAATGTTTACTATCTAAAATAACTTCGTAATTTACGGTACTGGTGCTCCACATGTGCTTATGGTCCACTGTCCGACTCTCAATTTTTCTATTAATCTGAACGGTATACTCTATTGAATTAGCTACAAGACAGAAGCTCTACCACCTACCACACTGCTGCAAGCGCGCTGGACTAGCGCTGTGTAAATTTTAACCGTTCCTTCGTTTTCTTTTTGCCTTACTTTTGTGTTTAACTTACCCCTGTTTTAAACTTGCTGCCTCCAGCTTATGCCCCGCTCCACTTACTGCATGTAAAAAGGGCACCTCTGTGCCTCCAAAGCACCACTACTTTGGTGGGTCCGGGTCTTGGGTTCCCATTTCGGGCGCCATCTTTGTTTGGGGCTTGGTATTCGGCGGCGGCCGCCATCTTTGAGCGGACTGGAGAGCCTATTTAAAGTCGCTCCCCTACGCGCAGCGGTACGCGCAGGTGGACGCCCTCGCTTAGCCGGAGTCCTGCCCGTCTGCGCCCGTCAGCGTTCCGGAGGCGCCGGTGGACTGCGGCCCGGCCGGTCGAGGAGGGAGGATGATCACCTACACCTCGGCGACGTTGCGTGCCATGCAGACCTACTCTTGCTCTTGTCGCTCGGTCTTTCCTGGGCGCTTTAATGGCAAGCGGCGCTGCCAGGTCTGTGGCTGGTCGCCCACTTGGACACCGGTCAATGTGCATAGACCTTCAGAGGATCGGGTTAAGCACCTCTGCTTGTTGCTGAATACGAGGTCGCTGGGCTGTCACGCTCTGCACTTATTTGATCTTCTTGTGAGGGAAAACCCTTTGTGTCTTCTCCTTACCGAAACTTGGCTGGGAGAAGCGTCGAATCCGGATATTTTCTCTGCTATTCCTCCGGCTTATAACATCTTCCGGCAGGACAGAGAGAAGGGTAGGGGCGGCGGAGTGGCGGTGGTGGTGAGGAAGAATGTCTCCTGTTCGGTTCTCCCTCCGAATCCCATTGGGAGTTCGGAATCCATTGCCGTCACGCTCAGACGGTCCCCGGCCCAAGCACTTAAGGTGCTGCTGGTCTATAGGGCGCCAGGCCCTATGGGCTCCTTCCTGGAGGATCTGCAGATAGCCATTTCCGAGTTGGCGTTGACCACTCAGCATTGCGTAGTGGCTGGCGACTTCAACTTCCATCTCGATGTGACAGGCGACCCGGATACTATTAAATTGTTGGACATAACATCTCCACTGGGTCTCGCCCCATATGTGTCTGGTCCTACGCATGAGAGAGGGCATACCCTTGATCAAGTGTTTTCATCAGTTCCGATTGCTGATGTAGAAACTTTGCCTGTGCTCTGGACGGACCACAGGCTGATCAAGTTTTCTGTGTCGGAGAATGGGCGGCCGGACAACATTGCTCCCGTGTTACCCAGACCAGCCTCGAGAGCGCTGCATAGAGTGACATCTGATCTGCTAGAGCAGGCGCTCGTGGAACATCCTTGCCAGCTCTCGGGTGTTCTGGAAAGAGACACGGAGGCCTTTCAGTCGTGGTTGATCGAAAGGCTGGACGATCTTGCCCCACAGGTAGTCCCTCGGTCCACGGTAGTACGGCAATCTGCGCCGTGGTTCACAGAGGCACTGAGGGTGGCTCGCAGCCAGTGCAAGGTTGCTGAGCGGGCCTGGCGCCTTCAGTACAATGGGGAGGCCAAACTTGCCTATAGGGCGGCTATCAAGGCCTATCACCGGGACATCCTTGGGGCCAAGAAAGAATACCTTGCTAGGAGGATTGAGGCGGCGGCGAACTCCTGTAAGGAGATCTTCACTGTGGTGAAGGAGTTCACGACCCCCAGTTCCCATTCACCCCCGCCAGTATCATCGGAGGCGTGGGCATGTGATCTTGCCAGTTTTTTCACCAACAAGATCAAGGCGATTCAGGCCTCTTTCTCGGAGAGCGTTGAGGAGAGCGGTTGCGGCCCCGGGGCGGGATGTGAGCTACCGCCCACGCCTGTCGCAGTGTTGACAGACTTTCCTGCTGTCACGAGCGAGGCGTCGCGGGTGCTGCTTGCCAGCCTTAAATCAGGTTCGCCACTTGACCCTTGCCCTGCCAAATTTTTGGCTGGGATGGCGGCGGTGGTGAATCCTCTGGTTAATCCCATCCTCAACGCCTCCTTGAGGGAGGGGAGGGTGCCTTGCACCTGGAAGAGGGCGATGGTCATCCCCCTCTTGAAAAAGCCGGGTCTTGATGCCGAGGTCATGGCAAATTACAGGCCAATTTCACTTCTTCCGGCGTTGGCTAAGATCACCGAGAAACATGTCCATGGCGTCTTGTCGAGCTTTTTAGAAACTAACCATTTGCTCCATCCCTCCCAATCCGGATTCCGTCCTAACTTTAGTACGGAAACGGCGTTGTTGGAGGTCTCGGAGATCATCAGGGTGACTTTGGATGTTGGTGGCAAGGCCATGCTAGTCATGTTGGACCTGTCGGCGGCCTTTGACACCATCCCTCATGCGGCGCTTCTCGCCAGGCTCCATGACATCGGCATTAGGGGGACGGTGTTCAAATGGTTAACATCTTTTCTGGAAGGCCGCCGCCAGACGATCTGGGTCTCGCAGAGCTCCGCCGAGATGCCGCCGTTGGGGGTTGGGGTTCCACAGGGCTCTGTGTTGAGCCCATCCTTGTTTAACATCTTTATGTCCCCTCTGGCGGCGGCGGTGGAGGCGTTCGGGGCCCAGATCGTGTCCTACGCCGATGATACGCAACTCCTCTTTACATGTGGCAAAGATCAGCCATTTGATGGAGAGAGTATTCGGGGCTGTTTGGCCATGGTATTCAATTGGTTCCAGCATAACAACTTGAAGGCCAACTCCAGTAAATCGGAGGTTCTATTCTTTGGATGTGTCACTGACCCTAAGTGGCGGCAATGTTGGCCGGCTGAAATGAGCCCTCCGGCACAGTCATCTTTGGTTGCCAAAAATCTTGGGGTTAAACTTGATAATAAGTTGTCATTGAGAGCCCATGTACTTGGTCTGGTTGGAACTTGCTTCGGTATTTTGAAGATGCTCCGCAAGTTTCTTCCATTGCTTTCTGCGGAGCACAGGCGGATTACCGTGCAGGCGCTTATTGGGTCCAGGTTGGATTATGCCAATGCCCTCTTTCTTGGCCTTCCTGATTACCTGGTCCAGCGTCTACAGGTGGCGCAAAATTCTGCTGCCCGCGCGATTTTTGGCCTGCATAGGCGATCGCGAGCTTCGGGGCTGCTACAGAAGCTCCATTGGCTGCCTATCCGTAAGCGGATTATGTTTAAATCCCTTACGTTGATGCATAAGGCATTGTTTGGCTCCGGGGCCGGGTATTTACGGCGCAGGCTGATCTTTTACCGCCCTGCTCGCTCACTGCGTTCCGAATCTCTTTTTACTGCCGTGGTTCCTCGTGTGCGGAAGGCCCGCACTGGGGGCCGCTCCTTCGGCTTCAAGGCACCCAAGTTGTGGAATTCCCTACCACTGGCGTTACGCAGTATTCCTAATCTGCTTCAATTTAGGAAGAGCCTGAAGACGTGGCTTTTTAATGTCTAGCTGCTCTTTTGGTGGGTCTCTTTCTCTTTTTTTCCTGTATTTTGTTTCGTGTTATGTTATTACACATTGAGCTGTTTGTGGAAAGCGCCGGGACACTCTGTCGGAGTAGCCGTGCGCTATACAAATTTATTTTAACATAACATACCAGAAGAAGGTATTCTGGATCAGAATCTCTCCTCGTCCTCCAAAGATTAAGATATTGATTTAAGTTTAAGGTACTAACACTAAAGACCTCTTACCTGACCTAGATGGCTTTTTTGTAACCTAAACAGGTTCAAAATGACAGTAACCCACCAATGTAGAACAATGTCTCAAACTTTAAGACAAACAATATTTTCTTTACTTTATTATATTTATAACATGTTTTCTTAATGCAAATTCATAGCATCAATTTTCATTGCATTTCTTTATCTTTTAGTATACATATTGAGTAGAAAAAAAATCACAAAAACATACATAAATACAAAACAATACTCACCTCTACAAACAGTAAAATCAGAGTTCATTTCTCATTACAACTTAATTTACTAAAATCACGAACATATATAGACCAGCAGCAACATGTTATTCGTACATTAATACCTCACAACCACACTCATTCTAGCTACAATCATACTTTAAATACACATCACTAGGGATTCAGCCCTCTGGGAAGTATTGCATTGTATTGGAGAGATCTGTATTTGTAGTTGCCTACAGACCCTGCTGTATGATGGAAATGTCTCATGGACCACTTCTCTGGGGCAAACTTGGCACAGATCTCTCGAAAACGTGATACTTCCCAGACAGTATTACATGGAAAAGTGTGATATTGGCTTCCCAAGAACAGGAAAAAAGATATGTGGTCAAACTGGATGCATATAAACACAATATAAATCTTCTGGGAAGAATGGCGCACATTTTTGGGATCTTTAATTTTTGTGGCCATCCTTTGTTTTAAGAGAGACAGGATGACTGTTTGGTCCAGGACTATTTAGACAATGTATTGCTGGTGCATGGTGAGCGTAGAGGGCACATCTGGCATGAGTGGAGGAAAAAAACCAGAGGTACCAATTTAAGGTGTCAAAATATGGGTTTCTGGAAATCAGTGGACACTTTTCATGCCAAATTAAGATGCTCTATGGACAAGCAATGTAATCAGACTATAAGAAGCCAAAGCAGCAAGTAGCTGGTTAGCCTCACAGATCCGAAAGAGCAGCACCCTTTGACTGAGACTTCACTGAACAGTAGTCTTGGGGATTCACAATCACAATCCTAATTGTGCCATTTAGGTTGTAAAGGTGTAGTATGAGTACCCAGAAACCATTCTAGGATTGCAACATACATACATGATCGTTCCAGGTTTTGTAACAATCTTATGTTGATATAATGTGAAACCTCACACAGTACGCTTTGTGACAAATTGCTCCAGAAGAGCAGCTACCCAACATTTGAGGAGGGCAGTAGTTGTAAACTGACAACCTTAAACCATAATATTTGTGATTAATTAAATCAACCTCTTATGCTACACTACCACATAGGTGGCAGAATGTTCTTAGACAGGATCCTAAATTCAAGAGAGGCTTCTCCCACATAGGTACCACCTGCTCGTGTCACTGGATGGTCTTAGGCATCGACGCGGTGCCAGAGCACAGCAAAAAAGAATTGGAAGAAATACAGGAGTTAGAGCAAGCCATCTGTAATTTAGACAACATAGCGGACGCCAAGGCGGCACAGTATAATATAGAGTGCACAATACTAGACTTCCAAAGTTTTGAACATCATAAAAAGTCAACTAAAGTTACAAAAGATATAAAAAAAACTACTATAAAGAAAGAACCTACCCGTACCTCTAGGAGGACTTTTTTAACGTAGGTCCACAAGAACAACAAGGATTCCCGACCGGCACTTGGGGCCACTTCAGAAACAGAGTACCTGTCACATTTTCAGACTCCTCTGCGGAATCGGATAGCTCCGAAGTGGTGGAAGGACAGAGTACATCCTCCCACAACAATCCTCTCTTTTTAGGCAGAGGCCAACTAAGGAATACAGACCCCCCCAGAGGAAGAGGCAGAACCAGATACAACTTCCCTCCAGGCGAACGCCAGACAAGGAACAGGTATTACCAGTGGAGATACCAATATTAAATACTGAGGTGCAACCCCAGGTTAACGTGGAGTCAATACCTATTTTCAATCTTTCCCGCCACCAGCTGAACTCAACAGACATTGCTCTAATGAGCAGAGGTCTGTCCTTTGTTATCGCTGAGAAACCTAATTGGTTTAACATACAGGCTGAGATATTAAAATTTTTTAGAAAAGTGAGACTGCAGGTCTTCTGCCAAGACCATGATACTCCTCAGAAAACAGATACCACGGGATTCCGCCCAGTGTCGACATTTAACCCATCTAGTGGCATCATGCCTCCAGAGGTCATCACCTTTGAGCACCTTGTCCTAAGAGACCTGGCTAAGCTGAAAGACAACTACAGATTCACCCCTTTTAATGTCAGTGTAGAAGAAAAGAACAGTCTTACTAAACTGAAACAAAATGAGGAAATTGTAATAAAACCCTGTGGCAAAAGGGGCGATATCGCCATTCAGGATAGAATTGCCTACAACACTGAATTTCTACGCCAAGTGAACAACACCATACACTATGAACAATTAAACAGCAACCCTGTTAATAGGATCAGTGAAGACATTCACGAGGTCACTCAAGAGGGTTTGGAAAATGGATTAATTAGCAAAAATTAATTCTTGTTCCTCAATAACAAGGAACCACGCACTCCGGTACTATATACATTACCCAAAGTGCATAAAAATGCAGAGGAACCTCCAGGTAGACCCATCCTTTCAGGGTGGGGTTCCGTCCTAGAACCTCTAAGAAAGTATGTTGATTTTTTCATAAAGGACCTTGTTCGAGACACTGACATATCAAGATACCACCCACCTTATCAATCTGATTGAATCACAGTCTTTCAATCCGAATACAGAACTCCTTGTCACTCTTGACAGAGTCTCTGTATACTAACATACCACAACAAAAGGGTATAGACATAATTAGGAAACATCTAAATAACCGTCCAGCACCTCATCGAGTACCCACTGAATTTGTAATTAGCCTACTTGAGATAGCACTCACTAAGAAATATTTCCTGTTTCAAGACACCTACTACAGGCAGTGCAAAGGCACTTCAATGGGGGCAATGTTTTGCCCCCAATTATCCTATTCTGTTCGTGGACGATTTGGAATCAAACATCATTCTCAATTACATGAATCCATACCATGATAAAATTTGTCTTTGGCGCAGGTACATAGACGATGTCCTCATGATCTGGGGCGGTGAGCAGAAGCATTAAAGGATTTCTGTGAATAGCTTAACATGAGCCAACCGGACCTAAAATTCACATTTAACTATGATGTACACCAGGTGGACTACCTGGATGTCACTATCAAGTGTTTGGATGGTCAGTTATACACAACCCTATTCAGAAAACCTACTGAACGTAACACCCTGCTTGAATACCACAGCGCACACCCTAGGGCACTCAGAGACGGCCTCCCTTATGGCCAATTTCTCAGGATCAGACCCAAATGCAAATTTAAGGAAGATTTCTTCCAGAAGGCTGAGGTCCTACTTATATCTAGGGGCTACCCCAGGAAACTGGTAAAACGTGCAATAAAAAGAGCATGGTACGCTCACCGGGAACACCTACTCCAACCACAAGATAAGAAATCACTAACTAGGATCACCTGTGTCACAACATTTAGCACAGTGAGCAACAAACTGACAAAACTAGTAACAAAACACTGGGCAGTACTAGATCCACTGGAACTAACCACAGGAACACCAATTTACTCATTTAAGAGAGAACGCAACCTAAAGGATCACCTAGTGATCCTTTAGGACCCACCAGAAAAAACAACACTATTCGGGCATGTTTCAATCTGCCACCAATCATTGGGCACTACAAATGTAACCACTGCATGGCATGCGACTCCATAAGCAATACTAAAGTTTTTGAACATGACAACTGTAAGCATGTTTTAAAGTCATTTACCAACTGCAATTCCAAAAATGTAATCTATTGCATTGAGTGCCTGTGCCAACTGGCGCTACATTGGTCAGACAACCCAGCAGATCAAAACACGGAACTCACAGCACAGAAGTAGAATCCGCTGCAAAGTCCTCACGGCACCGCATGTGGAACATTTTTTGGCACTCGGACATTCGGAAAACGACTACTCCTGGCAGGTGATAGATAACCTGGTGGCCAGTACAAGGGGTGGCATCCAACAATCCATGCTCAATCGTTTGGAATGCAAATGGATCTATAACTGTAAAACCATTGACAAAGGACTAAAACACTCTTTATGAGTGGAACAATTGCATTTGACACCGTGTTTTCAATGTCATTATGTTGTATCTGTGAATACTAAACTATGTCAGTCAGTCACTAAACTATTTAATTTGCTCCTGCCTGTCACATATAATTGGAACATAGGTCCAAGCAAATGAGCCTATTCACCATGAGATATGGAGATATGGTAGCTATATTGTTCTCCAAATTGCATTAACCATGTACAGGTAACCTATAATAGCCTGTAAGGGGCTTCTTCTAAGGTTACGCTTTGATTTGGCAATGCGCATGCATTGGACCCCGCACTAGAAACACTGTGATGACATGGCTTCTCATTACATGAGTGTAAAATCATTATTCCCCTTTAACCACTTCGACGCTCATGACGAGCTGGGCTCATCATGAGGTAGCCTCCTCGCACGCTCATGACGAGCCCAGCTCGTCATGTAAAGTGCACTTTACAGATTCCCAGCGTACGGGCGGAATTCCGCCCGCACGCATGCGGTTAATAAGGTAGTTAACTTTTCCTCACTGCGTTTACTCCCCGATTACCCAGTCCGCATATATAAAATATGCACTTCAGAGCAAATAATGGCCTTAATGTCAGGATATTCACAGTCACTTCCTAGTAGAGTACCAGGGATGCGCATTCTAGTTAGTGCCCCTCGAGCTCCATAGGCCGACTCCAGTGACGTGCGTGTTCTCAATGCGCACGCGCAACTAATTAGACACTACTGAAAGCGGATATAACCCTGCCCTTCCGCCTCCCCCAACACAGAGGCAGCAAAATGGAAGACTGAAGCTAGGACCAGGAAGGCTACTAGCTTCCCCGGACCATGGCGATTGAGTAAGTGCATCTGCCCTACCCCCAGAGTCGCCCCTTGCTCGAAACGTAAGATAAGGTCTTCCGGTTATTTTAATATCCCGCCGGTTTTCCTTCCAGATCCCGTTAGAAGGTCCGTTATCCTGGAAGTACACTGGTAACTATGTTGTGCCTCTATTTTAACTTACACTCTAATTAACCCCCACTCGACCACGAGATACCTTGATTTGCATACTAAGCCAATAGAGGTTACTTCTACGCTTGTACCTCGTAAATATGTATATTGATTTAAGACACTTGGTAACTTTGTGCCCTTGCTCTTAGAACCAAGTTCAGACGAACGACTTTTGACCAATCACTTAACCTTGTAAACTACCTTCATTTTTTGCGCAAGTAAGCATGGTGCATATTAGTTTTACTACTCTAGCTTGTACCACTTTGGGTATTGATATTTTGCTCTCTGATAGATTAATTGTAAGTGAGCCCGGTCACCGGAACGATTACAAAAGGTGTTGAGGATCCTAACCAAATCCAATCAGTCTGCCAGTAAGAAGCCATTATCCTTCCACCAATGCTCAGATTAGTCTTTATAGTTATGGCCAAGTGAAGTTGACGTCTTGCTTTCTGCCTAACCCTAGATCTTCTCCCACCTTGACTGATCCAATAACCAGGCCATCCAGAAAACAGGCCGTCAGTACCCCCAGATTCCCTACGAGGGTGTTCCTCACACTCCCCTTCTCCATTGACTTGGTTCCCTAAGAAAGTAAGTGCAGGAACACAACGCTGTCCCTAGCGCGATAGTAGTTCCATAGTAATTACCATCCCGAGCGCTCTGCCCAGCCGCAACCCCCGATTCCCCACAACACGGAACAATTAATAATAATAATAAACAGTCTGCATGCCAACTGTTTTTATCATGACAGTCACAGGGTTTAGATCCTGGGCTGGGGTTCCAGGTTCAGGGGTTGCCTGACCTGGACGGTGGGGCCCTTGTAATCGAGGACCCTACCAGTTTGACTCCCAGGGGTACTTCTCCGAGTAGGAGGGTGCGGAACTCTGGGAGGAGGTGCAGGGGGAGGGAGGACTCACCCCTGTCACCGGTTCAACCGGAGGGTTTCGACTCCAGGTTGGGGAGAAAGTGGTGTTCTGAGGGTGTTCCGCGTAGGAGGAGAGGGCGGAACCCCAGAAGAAGAGGTAGGGGGAGGAGAGCCTCGCCCCTGAGTGCTGGTCAGTCTCAGGGTTCGGACCCCAGGTGGGGAGACCAGTGGCAGTTTGGTAGTAGGAGAGTAGTCAAAGGGTACTACGGGCCTGAGGCTAAAGCCTCCCACTCTGGGAGAGAACGAGGGCCAGAGACTTCTGGATGGCCTAGAGGCCAGTCCTGGCCACATCCCACTAGAGAACATCAGTGGGGTGGTTTGGTTGGTGAAGGGAGAGTTGCGAGAGCGAACCATCGGGTTCCAGAATGGCGAAGAACCTGCAGATGCCCCTGCAGATGCGGGCCTGTATCCACCTTTTTCCGCCCCAAGCAGGGAAGCCCATCAAGGCAATGATTGGTCTACCCTGGCTTTTGGCTGGGGGGGGGGGTGGTGGTGGTGTTGGACTTGGCCCCTTTCCCCCAAAATGTTTTGCTTTTTGCCCCCCTGATTTCAGGATGTCTCCCCCCATGGTAATGGTCACTGTATAGGCCACGTGAGGTCTGAGATGCCCTGTGTAATGTGATGTGATATTGTCCTGCAATGGTGTGTACACTTATTTTCCCCCATGGTGTAAAATGTACCCTGGTGAAGTGCTATTTTTAAAATGGATGCCATGGCTGACTGCAGTAGGTTAGCGGTCTAGTCGTTATGCACCCAGCCACCCCAGCATTTGGAGGGAAAGTCTGGCACCCAGGGTGCTCTACTCCTCCCCCTGAGCCAGTTAGAACTAGTTCGCCTGAGAATTCTAGAGGCTTCCAGCCTTTCTGGTATAGGTAGAGCAGTAGAGTTGTCATGTGCTGAGACAGAGCAGGGACATGAATGTGAGGGGAACTGCTGTCAGGGGATACCGCCACTTGGGCCTGTGTGCTGGACCCTGCACCCATCCAGAACCCCCTTTTCTGTGGATTTCCCTTTGTTTTTTAGGTGATATTTCATATATTCTCATTTCCACTCAGTCACGATACACACCTCATCACTTCTGTGAGCACCTAAACATATTCCTGTAATACCAACATGTTAAAAAAATACAAGGATTAAAATTAAACATATTGCCCTACATGCTCTTCTCCCAAATTGATTTAGTTTCCAGGAAAAATAACTGTTCTCGTTTTTGGACCTACTTAGGGCACCCTTGAACCATTGTTTTTTCTATATACACTACAACTCCAGGTTCACTTTGCGGGGTACCCTTGCCTTTCTTATACTGCCCATCCTTGCAAGCACAAATGTAACCGCAGTGCTCAGTCAGATGGGGTTAATTACAGTAGGTCGGCCTTTTGTGCCGTTCTCCTTACATGACCTCTTCAACTTCACTCCTCTTTACCTCTCTGTACCATCCATCTATGTCAATTCTGTCTCACCTATGTCAATTTCTCTCATCGCGCTCTGCTGCTTTCATCTCACTCATTTCACTGTAGCACTGTGCCTTACCTCAACTCGGCCTGCAACTACCTGCTGTTTCTATTCAACCTTCCTAGATCTTTTACACCTGTATCACATCGCTGAAAATCAGATCACTGCGCCTCGATCAAACCTCTGCCTACTTCCCCCTCTCTCATTTCACTCTACCCCTTCTCTTCTCTACTGCTATTACTCATTTGCCCCTCTACTTCATATCTTTCTACCTTGTTTCTCTCCATCTGTTAATCTATATTTCTTTGCCTTTACCTCTTTAAATCACCTCACTTTCTACCCCATCCACCTTCCATCGGCTTCCTTCTCATCTCTATCTCTCTCTTAAATCATCCTCCAACTACCTCTCCATAAGCGCCCTTTCTGGCTACTTCATCTTTCTGCCTCTAATTTATGCCTTTGCCTACTTCAACACTCTGCCTCATCTGTATGTCTGCCTCCTTTTATTTTCTACTTTAGCTCTTTCCACCTTCTGTCTCACTTCCCTCACATTTCCCTGAGGCAGAGCTAGCTGTGTAGTCTGAAAGGAGTAAACATAGATAAAGAGAGGGGACTAAGCCAAGGAAGAGAACAAAAAAATTTCAACAAATTAAATGGTGAAAATCTTCAAAACCTTGTTTTGATTTTCACTGTGGCAGAAAGAACAGCAGTCACTAGAGATGCGATTTAGGATTACGAATATAAGTCAACTAGATCTGCTATTTCAAGTGCTGTGTGCTTATGTACTATTTTAGTATTCACTATATGACTATTTCTTTAATAACTTTATTTGGTAGCATAAAACATCCAAAAAAGCATACGCACAACAATCAACATGCAGTTCATACCGTAAAACAAAAACATATGCATAAAAGGAGATACCCTATAAAAACAAGCTAAAATTTTTAGATCATAGAGCTGATAAATTTCAAAGAGCTTAGGCTTAAATACGTGTTCTACCCAGAAATTTAAAAAAGCCCACTATATATGACAATTAATTAGTTGCTAAGAAAGAAGTATTAAAACCAGTCTACATGAATCGGTGGTAGAAGTATATAAAATCGAGATGACTGAATATTCAGAAAGTAGCTTTACTGTAACCTTGCTACAATGAGAACAAGGAGAGGAACAGGCTCGCTAGATGTTAAATTCCACCTAAAATAATGCGTTCTAAGTAATTTGTTTTTTAAACCGCTCCAATTGGAAAATAAAATTGCTTGGTGGGGTGGGGTGGCGGGGACTGGTGTCCTCCAACCCTTGAAAAACCATTGACAATTATTTCTGAAAATGGAAGGTATAATTCACCATTGTTTTTGCATCACAAATTTGAGGTGGTGGAGAGGATTAATAAGTATTTTCACTCAGATGGTGCTAGAAGTAGCCCTATTCTCAGACCAACCCACAATATAATGAAAGTTTGCATCCAGCATGCTTTAACATCAATGTCCAATCATGACTAATCACTTTAGAAATCTTAGCAAAAATGTATATAATTAGGTCTTTACATCAATTAACAGTGTAACATCCACAAGGGTGGAAAATTGAGAGGTTCAATCAGCGAGTAGGAGAATATTAGCTAGGACCAGAGGCAGCTCGAATATGGGGTACAAGGGTGTTGCCCCCTCCATTGCAAGCCGTCGCATGCATTAAATTTAATTGTACTCAAACTACAAAGAAGGGGATTGAGGCTACTACGCCCGCACTAGTAAGAAAGTCCATATAAGTTGAGAAAATAGAGGTGCTGGTGATCTGGGACACAATCCCCTGAATCCCAATATTGGATAGCCAAGAAACTTGGCTTTCCGAACAAATTTGCACAAAAGTGACCCCACACTCTTCAAATGTAATTTTAAGAGTGCGGGGTCACTTTTGTGCAAATTAAATTTAATCGTATATTATTTATTCCCTTGGCTTTGGGGTAATCGTCTGGTGTTTCATTTGCAGAGAAGGGCAATCTTCATGATGATAGGCAGGAAGGCTGCAGACCCGTAATAATTTGAAGTTCATGTTTCTGATTGGAAGGGTCTTTTGCTGTGACCACCATGACATGCACACTTCATGTCTCTTGAACCTGTGCTGTATTAAGGTGCCACGCAAGTTGGGCGTTGGGGGAGAAACACCGTGTAGCTCCCTGGTCTCCTTTGGAACACCTGGTTCTACTCCCTTGCGTTGCTCCCATGTTTACTGCTATAAACAGTATAATAGCATAACAGGGACAGGTTCTGGTCACTGACCCGCAGATGAAGATATCCAAATAGAAATTTGAACAAGAACCCATATTCACCATGCTTGTGGTTGTGGCGCTAATCTTACCAGGAGCTGGACTAGTGATCAACACATGAAAAGAAAATCCATACTTTGTGATGAAAATCAGTATTGAATAATCCGTGTTTGGAAAAGGTCAAAGTAAACATTGGGATGCTTCAAGACAGTACACAAATGAAGGCGGAGCCACTTTGATATCTCCCCTAAAAATAATGGGCAGAAACTATCTTTCAGGTGGAAAATGACTAGGAGTACACAGTGATGGCTCCTACTTTAAGGTGGAGGAGCATCGCCACACTGCTATTGCAGCAGTGAAAAAAAAGAAAATTATAATAAGTCGTTATAATTTTTTGTCCTGGAGTCGGGGCAGGGCTGGTTCCCTGATGCCAGAGTATGGGATGAGTGGCTTGCACTCCTCTAAGTGCACAAGACAGTTTGGCCAACCCTCTAGGGCCGGCCAAACCATCATGTGCACTTGGCTTTTTCTCCTTGGGGCTATCTTCCACAGCCCCAGGGAGAACATGCCCAGTCTCCACAGGCACTGCCCGAGTGTCCAAAAAGAAAGCTCAGGCCAATCCAACGTTGTGATTGGCTGGGAGAGCTTGGAAACCCGAAAGCTTCCGGTGCTTGTAGCAGAGGAGGAGAGGAGTTAGGCTGTGTGAGAGGCTTGCGGTGGAGAAGGTACTTTATTTTGTTTAATTCTTCCCCCTACCCACGTCCCCAATCCAAGTGAGCCACCACTGGGAGTACAGGGGTCACATTTATAGCAATTAAGTCTCAAGAACCAATGATGCAAAACATGATGATAATTTGTAGAGTAGGGAAACATAAGCTAGACGTCTTTGCTGCCCTTTTAAAGAATTTTAGTAACACTGCCTAGAAGTAGACCAATAGCTTTGCAAAGAGCAATAGGCGGCTTAGGCAATTTGTTTAAACAGACATAAGTACAAGCTATGATCCATTAAACTTGGGCTTTCAGGGAGAGGCAACCCTTGTCAGATGTAATAATGATGTGCACGTTTTGACAGTGGGCAAAGCAATCTGAAAGGACTTAAGTGAATGCCCAAAGTGTTTTTTTTTATTTACTACATGTAAATGAACTCCAAACTTGGTAGTAGGGTGACCACAGGCTTGGAGCACTTAAACCAAGGCCTCAGAGAAGCTTTACAATGGGATGTTGTTGGGTGCGAGGTGTCAAACATGGAATGAGGCTCACATTGCCAAAGATACAGTATTCCCTGAATGAGTGATATACTTGCTAGTGGTATGTTGGACAAGCACAGCCTCCTGGGTAACACGTCAGGGAGCAGGAGAGAGGCCTTACAATGAAAACAGGAGACGGGGTGGCATTGTTGTTTGTAACTTTAGCTGCAAAACGCAAATCTGTATCCTATCCTTTTCCTCAGTGAGTCAGTTCACTACTCAATTGTACATAAAATTCTGTCTGACGTCCAGTATGGTTTCCGGGCGGGACGCTCCACCGTTGCTCTGTGTCTTAATCTATCAATGATACTAAGCAAATACACCGTTGCTCGCCCCGGAACCATCCATCTTGCATTCATGGACTTGTCATCTGCATTTGACTGTGTTAACAGGGTCACACTGTGGCAGTCCATGAGGACAGAAGGGGGTGGAAAATAGCTGTCAATTTTCTTGAGGACCTGCATATATCGACTAAAGCTAATGTCAGTTTCTCACCAGATTTGCAGGTCACAAGTGACTTTCAGATTAAGAAGGGAGTCCAGCAAGGCTGCATCTTGGCGCCTTTTTTATTCAATTTTTATATTAATGAACTGGATAGTGTACTGAGGGCAACAGGAGCGGATTTTCCCTGTGTAGGACGGCGGGCCATCCTAATATCAAGGACCGAAAAGGGTTTACAAACCCTTTTAACCGCATTCTCGAGATTTATGACAGAACGGGACTTGGCTATTAATAATTCCAAGTCTTATGTCATTAAAGTGGGGAAACAAATGAAAAAGTTTTCAGTTCAGTGTTTGGCGATGCTAAGATTCCCAGCACGAATGTATTTTCCTGTTTAGGGGTTTTATTTGATGATCACTAAAATGGGGTCCCCCTAATTCAGATGAAAAAAAGGATATCTGGCTCGGGTCAACGCAGCAATTTTTAACTTTGCCTTTAAAGTAGGGAAGAAACCGACAGGAGCTATGCTACAAGTGTATCAAGCAAAAAGCTTCGCCATAGCAACTTATGGTAGTGAAATCTGGAGTTACGCTGCTACAGACTCCCTCCAGGTAGTGGAAAATGATTTTTTTGAAATGATTACTATGTGTTCCGCGTGGAACCTCGAATTTAGTGGTCCACGAGGAATTGGGGGTTTCCTACCTAAACGACACTCTTGCTCTGCGTCCCTTGATTTTCTGGTTAAAGTGTTGGTTGAACGAAGATCTATTCCTCACTCATTTGATTGTAGGAGAATGCATGAAATGACCCTAGATAATGCGGCTCACATCCCCTGGATTAAATATATTTAAAGAGGGTTTGAATGGATTGGGCGGGGCGTTTTATTTTCCAATCCTGATGCCATTGGAAGAAAGGATGTGGAATTAACCAAGACAACCTTTTTGAGCTGAAGGCTAGCAGATCAGGAAGCAGAGGAGGTTGAGAAACCTAGTCTCGGGACATATTTAATGCTCAAATCAACGCCATTGACGGAACCCTATCTTATGGGGTCTCTGACAACACATGAGAAATTCCTTTTAACTAGGTTTCGTATGAAGCTCGCTCTTCCACCTTCAGCTATAAGGACCTAGGGGGGTTAACAGAGGTCAATTGTAAGCTCCCTGCGGCGGAAAGCCCCCGCACGACTTGCTGCACTTTGTGTTCCTTTGTAAACTGTATGAAGTCACCCGTAGTCATTTTTTAGTTCCTATTTTAAAAAAGATGAATATTAAACAAATTAGACTAGCCCTAGTGTACCAATTGTTGAAGGATGATTGTTTCTTTTTTAAAGTAGGGTTTTTAAAAGCATCTGTGAAATTAAGGCACTGTATGGATTTGTAGAGTCTGTTTATTTAGATATGTTGTTAGCGGATTTATTGTGCGGTACTGGACCTGTCTTTTAAATTGTGTCAATACCCTACTGTTTTTATGTATTGTACATGTGTAACTTTTATGGTTTAAAAAAAAACGAATAAAGTTTATTGACTGGCTGACTAAGCGGTCTAAAAAAATTAAATAAAAGACAAGAAACCTTCAGAGATCAGTGCAATAACTTCAATCTTTACTCATAAATACACAATTTTGGCAGCTGTAATAGTATAGGATAAGAAAACATAGCTCAAGCTTTCCTCACACTGGAGCAGTGTTGCAAGCTTTTTTCAGACAGGTGCAGCAGAGGTATAAAAAGTGCAAGCCTCTCTTATACAAGGACAGCATTGAAAGTGATATTAACTTCACACATCCACATCTGTTTCTGTGAAATAAGCCTGGAGGGTCAATATGAGTAGAGAAAGAACTAACCTGCAAGGGAGTGTTTTGATTAGAATCTCAAGAAATGCAGGTGGCCCCAAAATAACAGTAACCCTGAAGAAAAGGAGTGGGGAAATTACTAAGGAGTAGAACAACCATTAGGTCTCCCATGTCTCCCCCTAACCTCTTAGGTGTTGGAATCTGTAATTAAGCCTGAAGTTCGCTTTCAAATTGCAACAAACCAAGACCCATAACAAAGCTACAAGCTGGAGTCTAATCATACATCTATACAGAAAAAAATATATAAATAACTGGGAGCAAATGTGCCATGCCGTGCATGGCCTGGCCTTAAACAAACAAGGAAATATGGATTCTTAGGGATATATTACCATCAAAACCAGTAAACAAAGGAAGCACACAAATATGCAGGTGAATTTCCACAATAGATTAATTTATCAAAGGCTGCCATTATATTGAATATAGTTGGGTTAAATTAACTTTTGTTAGTGCTGAGAAACAGTTAGAGATACCATAAAACAACTTGAGGGAGGCAGGAATCCCCTGAATCGAAAGTGAACTTGTGTGAAGTCTTACCTTGTAGGTGCCCTTACCTACACCATCAGAAACTGAGAGAAGGTTGGAGTGATGGGGGAGCCTGGGCAGGCATTCAAAGGCTCAAACTCCCTTCAGAAGATAAGAGATCCTCCATTCAATGGCTTGTGACTGTGCACTACTGCAAAACGGGTGACAAAGACCTGAAGGCATTCGTGGATCAGAGATGTTGGTTGGTAGAAGGGTGATCATTTTCTCTGGGTGGCTGCGGAGGCCCATGTTTAGGCGGTACTGCTGCTTTCCTGATACGATGTACAAAATGTTGTCAAAGCATTGGTCGTGCAAGGATCTAAGAGCATCTGGAATTATATCATCTCCATCCTCAGCAATGACAGGACCTGCTGGAAAATATATGCGAAGAAGTGAAAACCCATTTCATCAACAAAGTTCCTATCTTTGCTGTCACAGCTCTTAACAGCAACCATGTTTCCCCTCCTGCCATGCAAACTGTCAGAAAAGTCTTTGCATCATCCCCAATCAGATGAAATCTAAGATGTGATCTATTAATATCACATGGTCCTTAACCAAAAGCTCTAAGAACACTTGGACCAACTCTCTCCGTGCCTTCACCCACAATATCTTTTGGGGTTAATCCACCAAATTCAAACACTCCATGAAGCCATTGACCTCTCGCCATGATATTCACAATTCTGAGCATCCCTGTATTCAAGAACAGATTTAAAACATGCAGACATTCATCAGGTCAGTCTCTGCATACATGTCCTAAATTCATGGGAAAATTAAGCAGCACTGCATGATTTGTGGCAAATTGCATTTCGTGCAATAATGGTAGATTTAAGCCTCATCACACAATGCCTATCAATGCCAACTCCATAGGAGGAGGCAACTAATTAATGAGTTGTTCAGTGCAGGGGCAATGAGTTTAGTGTTTGCCAGCAGTATGGGTTGAAAGTTTAGATCAGGTCCTTCTGATTGTCTGTGTACTGGCTCCAGAGCCCCATTGCAAACGGAGCCGTAACCAGCCTTCAATGAACCTGCCAAGAAATCCTCGTCTAAAGGGACACTCCCCACAGCATCTTTAATCAAGGAAATAGCACACCCATGAATTATGTTCATGCCTACTGCTGGCTCAAACATATTCTTGGACATACGAGCTGCTCAGAAGTGAAGAAAATATATATCTCAATATTTTCACTGAAAAATAAATGATCAATGGGACGCTATAGATAGGAAACAGAATTTTAACTAACATTGGAAGTTCACTGAAAAATCAAAGGTTACAGGAATATTCTCGTTCGGTGTTTACACTCACAAAAACAAAAAATCAGCAGTGTAAAAGACAGGATTGTAGTTCAGATATGTAAGAAACCTAACACTCATAGTACAGAAAGAATAGTAATTTAACTTATGCAGTAGCTCAGTATATGTATCTTTCAGTGTCAGAAACTTCTACAAAATGCTCACTGGATGATGTCATTTGAGATACCATCAGTGATGTTACTGACCATGTCATGAGTGATGTAATATGTGAGGTCGTAAGCACTAGAATGCAGGGTAAGCATAAATTATAGCTAGCTCAGGTAACTATAAATACTGAATTGTTATGGTTTTACGCGTGTAAAATCTGAATCCAAATAGAATGACCCTGCAACCTTTGTTTATTTCAGAGAATTAAAAAAACTTAGAAATTCAACTTCCTAACTATAACATCCCTGTAACCTTTGCATTTCAGTTAATAATTATGGTTTATTAATGTTATTTCCCAACTATAATGTCCCGGTTTCCTTTGGCTTTTTAGGGAATTTCACAGTTTTTAAATATATAATTGGTACTACAATTTAACAAATAAGTTCAATTCACTAATATACATTTTCAAAAGTTCAGAAATACATTTTATTCACATATTCATTCTTATATATTTATTTTAAACGAACAAATTATGGTATGGTAACTTCTGTAGTCTTTCTATAAATCCAAGCACCAAGTTTTTTTTTAATTAACTATATGGATCCCCCAATCCATTGCAAGTCCTCGGACACATGAGTTCTGCTGGCTATATTGCGCACATTCAATACTAAAACAAAAGCATATTTAATACAAACATAGGCGGCTGTAATTTCTTTAAGTTCATCACTGCCTGTGCAGGAGTGGCTATATGGGTGCGTCAGTGGGTTTCAGAGTGGTTATGGGAGTAGGTGTGTGGGCCTTTGAGTGGGTTTATGCGTTTATTTTTGATGGGGGTCCGAAAACGTGCATGTTCAAAAATGGTTTGGGGAAAATGTTATGCTCATGAGGGGCCCCTCACCGACCCCTCCACAAGTCCCATGGGGTACCTCTACCTTGACCCCTTCTATCAGTTAAATGTTATCCCCCCCCACCCTGGGGGGCCACAACTTACCTCTCAGGTTGCAGCCAACCAGTCATGGCATGGCTGGTAGTGTGTGGACCCGTGCATCTAGAGATCCATGGATATTTTTAGTTTAATAACTCCAAGACCAACTACTGAACAGATTTACACCAAGTTACGAAAAGCACTCTTTCCGCAAAAGATCTAGCTTTCTGACAAATTTACTGTAATGCTGTTCAGCAGTTCGGGCTGTAGTACTGTCTAAAATCCATATGGGAAATTGCATGGGCAAAAACACGTTTGGACCCCCACCTTTCTTGGACCTTGCTGGATAGATTATGTCAAAACTTTCTGGACAGCATTCTAACATGACTGAAAAACGAGTTTCAAAACTTTTATGAAGATTTGGCAAACAGCACCAAAGTTATTAGCCTTGTCTTGTGAAGAAGAGAGTCAGCTCGAAACACGTCGCCAATAACTAAAATCACTTGCAAACACGAACCCTGGTGTGAGAGTCCTTTTTCTATGAGCAGATCCGCCTGTGGAATTTCTAAACATTTGAAACCGGGTCCTGACGCCCAGAACTCATACCGACCTCATTAGGAGTGGAGCTGGACGAGTCGTGAAACTATATATGTTACACCCTTGGCTGCAATGGGAACTAAGGTACTGGCATCGTTCATATGTGGCGTTTCATAGACTATGTGTTTTTGATATGGCATGGGTCTAGAGAAACTGCGGAAGAATTTGTGGGTAACATCAACAATAATATGCTCAATTTGGAATTTACAGTTACCATTAGCAATGAGAGAGTTGGATGCTGAAATTTATATTACTGACAATACTATTCAGACCAAGCTACATAGGAAAACAACTCCTGGTAACTCAATTCTCCATGCTTCTAGTGCCCATCCCCGCCATCTTATTAACAGTATCCCCTATGGGGAATTTTTAAGAATACAACGAATTTGCAGCAATGAGAGTGATCTTAAAACCAGTTGGAAGGAATCTTTTCAAAGATTGTTGGCCCTTGGTTACAATGACATTGATCTTAAAAATGCTCTGAGTAGAATGCTTTTTACAACTAAAGAACCCCCCAGGCCTCTAATACTGAGATTGCGATCCCCATTAAGGACAATTAGTCTAAGAAAGAGGACACTGTAGTTAGACCGATCACGACTTGTAGTGTTTATGAAAAAAGATCAGGAACATCTTGAAGTCTAACTGGCCTATTTTGTGAACAGACATAATATTGGCACCACTACTCAGTGAGGCCCCTTCTATCACTTTCAGGAGGGCACCATCTATGAGGAATTCTCTTGTTAAGAAGTAATTAAATATTCTAATTGGCTCTCCAATCAATCAGGTTTTTTAAGATGCATTCCTGCAAAGCCTGTAAGTTTGGGGTTAACACTTTAGAATACCACAATGCTTTTACCCAAGATGTCTGCTAGATCAAAGATTTGCTTACCTGTAAAACTGACTACGCTGTGTATGTCTTACGATGTACGTATCTTCAATACATTGGGAGCACTAAGCTCCAGGTTTTCAAACGTATCTTGCAGCATCTTCGGGCTAATAACTCCGATCCCAGCTATCCCGTGGCACGTCATTTTAAATTGGTGCACCAAAATAATCAAGGATTGGAGTATTTGGTCATTGGCGCAGTCCCATTTTCCAGAAGAGGTGGGGATAGAGAGAGGAAACTTAGGAAGTTGGAGAGCCAGTATATTTTACTTCTGGACACAAAGATTCCAAATGGTCTTAATACAGGGGAAGATCTCTATAATTTTCTATAAATATTTAATATCCTTTTAACTATTTATATGATTTACTTGAGCGGTTTGATCTGGTTATGGGGCAGGCTTGTCTCAAACATCCCTTAAATGTGATATTTGTAACCCGACCTTTGCATTGCTCGATTTTGCTGCTATTAATAATTAATATTAAGTGCTTTTTTGTACTAATGAATTTTTATCTGTGTCTTGTTATGCCTGGTTTTATTTTTATCGGATTTTAACTGGTTTTACTAGTTTTCTAGTTTTACTTGTTTTAGTTCGGTGGAGAAGAGGTGTAGGGTCCAAGTAATTATTTATTGGGCAAAAGTTGGCTTACGGCATTATACTTGACTGTTTGATGGGACCCATGGCAAGAATTTATTTTGGTCCCATTAATATAAATGAATTTGCGTTATGCTGCACTGAATATTCTGCTGTACGGTCCATATATTTTTCTCTTGATACACATTTATCCGGTGATTAGTTTTGAAGTTCACTTCGGTGAACTCTATTTTTTGCACTAGGCACTTGCATTTTCTTTGCACTTTGGATCCGCTTTTATGAATTTTTACAAATCCACTATGAATGAATAAGTGATTTGTTTTGTACTTTTGCACAGGTTTATGATGCTGATGTATATTCACACTGTATATGAACTCCAGCCCTATTTGTGATTCTTAATTACTTATTTCGCGATCATTTTGATATCACATCAGGGATTGTAGTTTTCGGGCACTTGCTCTTGATTGACTTACCACTGTTTATGATAATAACCACTGTTATTTATCTAGTGTGTACATTTATTCTGTGATATGCAGTGTATTTTCAATATTTTAGTTTGCTATATTGCTAGCTTTAATACCATTGAAGTTAATATAAATGTGATTTTTTATGCAAGTATTTTTTCACTGCTTGTGGCAAAATAGGAGGAGCATTTGTGAGCATCACACCAGTTAAACTTGTTGATTTTTGGCCATGTCATGTGATCAAGACCGCGTTTACCTGGTCGAAAAGTGTCACGCTGCTACCAATGGAGGAATAAAGCACAACTATTTGCACTTCACTCGAGTGGTCTGTACATGATTTGCGTGACCTGCATTTCTTAAGGATCTTTGATTATATATATATATATATATATATATATATATATATATATATACACACACACACATATACATATACTCATTCTGAAGAGTGACCTTCCTTTCTCCCTCGGTCATGAAAAGAGACACACACTGGCAAAGTAAATAAATAAATTTGTTAATCGTCACACGTATAAAGATGGACAGACGCATTTTGGCTGCACGCGTTCCTAAAAAAAAACACCTAAAAGAAGCCTTGGTGCTTTTTACTGTGAATGTCTACTTTTTTTCCCAACTGTAACCTGTAAATAGGAGCATGGGTGTGTGTGTGTGTGTGGCTGGACAGGTCAGTGAGTGGGTGTATGAGTAGCTGTATGGGACTGTTTGAGTGTATTGGTGGCACCATGGGTTTGAGTGTGTGCATAGGAATGTGAGTGGATCTGTGAGTGGGTGCATAGGAATGTGAGAGGATCTGTGAGTGGGTGCATAGGAATGTGAGAGGATCTGTGAGTGGGTGCATAACTTAGTGGCTCGGTCAGTGAGTGCATGCATCTGAGTGGGTCAGTGAGAGGGTGCATGAGCTTCTGAGTGTGTAAGTGACTGGGTGCCCAAGTGTATGAGTGGGTCTGTGACAGGGAGCATGAGTTCCTGAGTGGGTCTGTGAGTGGATGCATAACTGCGTGAGCGGGTGTGTGAGTGAGAGAATATTTCATGCATAAGTATGCCTCTATGAATATGTAGTTATATATATAACAAAAACTCTGCAAGTCACTTTCAGAGCAAGAAGGTAGGGACCTCGTTGAGCCACGCAATGGGTCCATGGATCTCATGAGTGAGTGGAAATGTTTAAGTATTTTCCACTACAGTACACAAGCTTGCCTTTCATTTTAAATCTACACAAGGGGTGAGGGAACATCTCACGTGACCCTGTCAATTAGTATTCACGCAACATATCTGTTCTGATGACTGTTTCCCCAAGAGTTAAAATGGCAGCTGCAATTTCCCTCAGGTTGCGGCCAGCCAATCAGGTCCATGCTGTGGCATCGTGGATCTTCTGCAGGTGGATCCATGCTCCTAGATACATATATTTTGATTTCGGTCAAAAGCTCAAACTACTGAACACATTTACAAAAAACAATGAAAAGGCACATTTCTGGTGCAAGATCTAGCTTTCTGACAAATCTGATGTAATTCTGTTCAGCGATTTGGGCTGTAGTCATATTCGAAATACCTATTGGAATTTACATTGGGGAAAATCTTTCTGGAGCCCCTTCCCCTTTCACAGATCACCCCAAAACTTTCTAGGTACCAGCCACCAGCTGAAGTGAGTGTTGCATTACTTTTGAAAATTTCTTGAAGATACGTCAAACAGCGCCAAAGAAGTAGGCAAAACAAAAACACACTTTTCCTATGGAAGCTTGGTCTTCACTATAAAATTACCTAATGGCAACCACAAGTAGGTTATGTAGTGTGTATGTGTATATATTGTCAATTAGCGGGATTGGAGGAGTATGTGCAGCGGAGGTCGGCTTCGCTTGATCTGGCACGCCCTTCGCTCTGGAGCTCCGCATTTAGCGGACAAAATGTTGGTGTTCATGCATGAACTGCACATTGCGGCGCCCCCCCCCCCGACCTGGATGTTGTAAAGGATATCAGGGAGAGGGAGCCGATGGACTGCTAAGTGGGTTGTACGGCAGAGAAGCATATCGCCAGGAAAACGTTCCCGCAATTACAAAGGAGAAGGAGAGCCAAAAGCATTAATGTATGCAAATAGCGGGTAACTGTTTGTTTATTTTGGACTGCCCAGTTTCCTACAGCGGGATAAGATGCACAATATCCGAGGGTCGTTGGCATAAAGAGGCAAGTACTGATGGAGAGGAACTGTCCTTGTTCCCTTTCTATGGTGACATTCACCAGCCAATAGGAACCCTCAGTAGGACTATATAACATAGCCCCGCGAAATTCCACATCTTTTGAACCCTCAGCAACATCTGGCATTGATAAAGGCAAACGCCGAAATGCGTCTGCCAGGAGCTGATGGTGATGACAACGTGTGATGCCACTGTGCGACCTGGTGATATTACATCTCTGTTGAAAACTCAAGCATGTGTCAGACCCGTTTGTCAGTAAGCGGATTGGGGGAATATTATATATATATATATATATATATATATATATATATATATATATATATATATATATATACATACATACATATATATATACACACACACACACACACACACACACACACACACATATATATATCTATCTCACCTTAGCTCCATCCCCTTCAACTTGTCCAACTACAACAGCATATTAATAGACACTTGCTACTTCTGTTTCCCATTGAAGTGCCTTTCCTTTCAACACCTCATTTCACCTACGGACACTCACCGGAGCAGAGGGTGCAGGACGAGGAAGCCCTTCTGTTTTGCCGCCACGAGTCAATATCTGCTGTAATCAGCGCCGCCGCCCCGGGACCACAACTCCCGGCTGCCTCAGCGGCAGCGCGCTTCTGTCACGCACCCCAAGCACCAGGAGGCGCCTTTAAACAGCGCTTTGCCCCGCTTTGCGGGACGCGTCGGGCGAAGCCCGAGCAAAGGGCGGGCCGTCTGTGGCCGTACAGGGCCGGAGGAGGCCAGGCCACGGCCCTTGGTTTTGCAACACAAGACATATTTGCCCAAGTTAGACTTTACATTTCTTTTGAACATGGTTAGGGATTTGTCACAGTTACTATCTTAGTTAACATATTTGAATCCCTGGTACTAGGGTACATTACTCTTAATGCTCGCTTTTTGTCTTTTTATCCAGTACCGAAGTGTCATTTCCAAGTTTTGACCATGTCCAAAGATAAAACCGATAAGTTTATATCTGGAGCAGGTACAATTGACAATTACTTGGTAAAAGTGGTAAATAAAATGAATAATGACCGGAGAGCCTCGCTAGGTCGAGGGAG
Source organism: Lissotriton helveticus (assembly GCF_964261635.1). Classification (NCBI taxonomy): domain Eukaryota; kingdom Metazoa; phylum Chordata; class Amphibia; order Caudata; family Salamandridae; genus Lissotriton; species Lissotriton helveticus. Next base: position 59,073,921 of record NC_136073.1, on the reverse strand, counting down.
CTCACCTGCTCCACACCAAGATTCTCCTAAACCTCTGGTGGAATTTCCAGCTGAAAATACTCTCGATCTGGGCAATCGGGTGGTCATAATGGCTGACGCGCAGGCCCATTCTGAGCCGCAGGAGGAATCACCCGATATATCTATTGAGGCAATAGATGAGGTCCCGCCAGCCCCTAGACCAGTGAGAACCTGTAGAAAATTACAAATTAAACGCGGGGGAAAGTACAGTAAGAAAATAGCAGAACCTTCCAAACTAGTTAAAAACGGTCTTGTTGCTGGAAGTGACCCACAGGAAGGAGATAGTGCAGCCAGTATTAATATAAGCTTGAAGCAATTTGCATTACTGGTCTGCACCATAGAAGCTAAGATAGAGGCTAAGATAGAAGAGTTAATTAAACCCCTAGTGCTCAAATTGGATACTGTCACCTCAGAAGTAAAGAGACTAGGGGGTATGTTAGCAACACACTTGGCCCCGGTCGAAAGAGCTAAGGCTGTCGCAAAGGGTCCTGCTGGAGTGGGGCAGGAAAATAGTAAAGACAACTTGCAGCAACTAAGCCAGCAAATAACTGTAATTGAAACTGCTTCTCCTGATCCTAGATCAATAACCCGTCCAACCAAACAGCCTTTCTCAGGACCAGATGGCACATCGGGTTTTAGACAGATAAAAAAAGCCGCTTTACAAATCTTTCCCCTGACTGTGCACCCTATGTGGTTGTTCTAACCAATGTCCCGCCTCCTGATCATTACCCTGCTCAGTCCCATGAGGAATCACATGAATCGCTAAAAAATAAAACAGTGTCATGGCTGAATAGGAGATGTGGCTTTCCAATAAAATATTCTGATCAAATATTGTCCACTAGAAGGGCAAACTGGATTGGCCCGTCCAGAAAGACATGTAATGGGGACTGTATAATAGTTAATTTTAAACATCCCCAACATGTTGCAACAGTTTTGTTAAGGGCAGCCTCTTTGGTCTACGACGTAAACAGTGTTTGTGTACGTCCACTTGGTTATTTTTACACGCATTTAATCAAAGCCTCTCCTAATCCCGGGGGATATAGACCATTTACTCCTACTGAGCCTCGGGCCCCTGTAATACCACAACTTTATAATGTTGACAATCACTGTAGGGATGGGCCAAATGTTGTGACACAAAACAGATTTGATCTACTCTCGGGCCTAGAGGCGTGTGACGGACGTGAGGACTCTGAGGGACAGGGAGGGGAGAGATTGGCTGACATGGGATGTATGGAACCTGCACAAGAAAAAATGAGTCATAACATTACCCAACCTAAGCGTGCAAGCATTACTGAGGGTGTGGGGGAAAAGGTAAAAATGTTAAGCTGGAATATTGCTGGTCTGCGGACCAAAATGGATGATAATGTCTGGCTAAATTTTGTAAAACAGTACGACATTGTTGCATTTCAAGAGACTTGGGATAAGGATTGTGATTTCTGGATTAATGGTTTTACATCTTACTATGTACCTGCCTTGAGTTCGTCAGCAGGGAGAGACAGAGGGGGACTTATGTTTCTGGTTTCAGTAAACCTAACTGGAAGAGTCAAAAAGGTCGACTGCACTTCCCCTAATTATTTAATATTAAAAATAAGTTTGGCAAACAATATCAAACTAATTCTTATTAACTGTTATAATTCATTGCAAGGGGAATCCCCAAATGAGCATCTCCATTCGCTGTCAAATTTTTTAATAACTTATAAGAAAAACCAAACCACTTTTGTTCATTATATCCTGATGGGTGATTTTAATGTACACTTATGTAATCTAAACTGCCAATATATAGTTAGTGATGGCCCTGTTTTCACAACCCCTCAACATTTTGAACACAGCTCCAAGGGAGAAGCATAGGAGGCACTTTTGTCTAATAATGACCTGTTTGAGGTGGGGTTTTTTGATGAGAGTAATCGTGTTCCTATGTACAGAGCTAGGGACTGTGTATCTATAATAGACTACATGTTCTTATCCCCGGAACTTTTAAGTCATGTAATTTTTTATAATGCTATCCCCTCCTCCTTTAGCGATCACAACCCAGTAGTGATCGAATTGGAAAATAGTTTCTCCCTTCTGAACAAAACAGCTTTGTCACAAGTTGCAGCTGATGTAAAAGCTTAAGAGCACGGGAGGAGAATAAAATGGAGTAAGGTCATCCCCGAAGACTTTCTTCAAACCATTACAACAAAGGTTGGCACGGAACTAAATACATGTGCAGAGCCCCTCAATAATGGGGGGGATGTAATAACCTCATACAAAGCCATTTGCTTGCAAGTGGCTAAAGAACTCACAATTAACATCCGAGCTAAAACTAATCCATAACATAGCATAAATTCCTGTACCATGGTATAGAACAAGTGGCATCAGATAGACGGGGAGGAAACAGGCTACTCAATCTAAGACGTAAAGAGGCAAGATGGATTATGGTCCTTAAAACAGTTGAAGATGGACTCAACATAGATTCTGAGCTCCAATACTACTTGGGTGAACATTAAGAATATGTTCAAAAGTATCTGTGAATAGAAACTATTTTTTCAAGTTTAGACTCTGTTATATATCGTCTGAAAAAAGGACATTATGAATTTCGCTATGATGTGAGGATGCTTCAAATGTTATTGCCATGACCCCACCTGCTGTTGTGACCATTATTTTATTATAATTAGAAACTGTAATGGAATGATAGGAGGTACTTGAAACTCTGACACTGACAGTCACCTCCGTGAAAACTTTAAACTACTTATATTTTCTAATTTACTTAAAACTAGAATCTCTTTTTCTTTGTATTCCGTAGCAATTTAAAAATATGGCATATTAATATACTTTATAGAGATTAGTCATTGACTTACATAGATAGATCCACCACTCTAATATGACGGAATAAGATTATGCACTTCGCTAGTAGGTTCTGGCAACCGAGGCTAACTTAGACAGCGTAAACAGAAATAGCCGCAATTATATCATTATATTTGCGTAACGAATAATAACACTTCTCTTAGATAAGGTTAAAACGATAAATTAGCGATATTGGTAATTTACTCAAAATGTAAATAAAACACGAATTTAAAAATAAATCAACTAATGTAACTCTGCATCGTTAGTAAAAGTAAAAAATTGAGATTATAACCGCTTTTATAGTGATTTTTACTGCTATGTATTAAATCGCAGTACTACTTACACAAAATGGCGGCCCTAACCAGTAGAGACTACACGGTATTGACTAGATTTGTAAACACTTAATAAAGATGGCGCTTAAGATAGACGCCGGTGATACTGAACACGGGAGGATGAAGGAAAAGATATATACCCTTACAAGGTGAGCGTTATTGTATTATAAATCGTAAAATATTAAATACAACGTAGAATATAGATCTATAGATCGACTTTTCAAATTATTTCTTTATAGACTTTGACAAAGAAATACGAGATAACGCATTGAAAATAGAAATACGCGAGCCAAAGATATATGATACACAAGACTTTGCGGTTTGATCGGTAAGCGATACTTTACGGGCAATTATAAAAGATACGGAAAACACAGAGGACATAGACCTAAGTCACGTCTATTTATTTTAACAGAACCTGCAGGAAAAACGCAATATAAAATTAAAAAAGACGTCGAAAGACTACTTTACTGAATGGCCAACGTGAATAATAGAGAGGTAATATAGTACTACTTGTACTTATTCAGCGATAAAGTGACTAATTTAGTGAACAAGTCAAATGAATTTGAGTAGAACCTTTAACATATATGCTTAGTGGGAAGCTGTTCTCATTTATGTTCTACACATTTATGTTCTACTAGTTGAACATACATGTTAATTATCAGTAACATCTAGTAGATGAAGTTTAAATGGCGGCGATTTTTAGGACAGAGCCAAGAGTTTCCTTATATCATTCCAGAGATTTTAACTGATGAGAAAAATATTTTCCTGAAAAAATTACAGATTGGAAATAACGGAAGATAAACTGTTTAACCTAGGTAAAACATATATTTGTCCTTTATGTATGGCGATAGACCCGAATGCTTTTGTTGTGCACTGTTACTTGACACCGGGAGTCACATATAATTTATTTGAAAGTCACTTATATTGGGAACTATGTGCTTCTACTCTCACTTAGGAGGTGCTAGATTAACTAACATTAATATTCTTCTAAATAATGAGAGATGTATGTAGATATACAAAAAGTTTATATTTTGCTTTTGGCTTGCAGCCCTGATGAAGTTGTTTTTACAACGAAACACGTGTTGGCTGATCTGATTACAAGGCTGATCTGACTATAAAGAATATTGTGAATCTGATGACAGAATAATTGAATCGTGTGAAGTTGAGTTGAGAATAAACACGGATCGACTTATACCAGGACTCTGGTGTCTTACTGGTTAATGGACAATATACGGACTTTGTGACTACAGTGTATGAAAGTGTAAATGTTATACACACTTTTTGATTGCTCGGCAGGAACTTTGAATTATGTAAACTCCCTGGAATCAGGGAATTAGTTGGGGAGTCAGGTAACCTTCCTATTCTGCCTAGCAGCAATCTGAGAAATTTGTGAATCTAACAGAGCCAAAATCATTTGCAGTGCGCCCTATTACCTGTTACCTATTTTTGTCTTGTTAATTAGGTTGGGTTGCCGCTTGTGGCTTGCAATAACTATGAATCGTGAGCAAGAAGCGCAAGATCTATTTAAAAACTTAAGTATAGGCTCCTCTATAAATGTAGCGGTAGCCTCTACAACGCACACCAAACAAGAGGGTCTTAGAGCCAAATTTGTTAAACTTGAAAGGCTGAAAATAGCGGAACTTAACAAATGGTGGGATGCTGTAACACTAAAACAGTACCTAACCATTAACCGAATCCCAAGAGGTTTGAGATCGACTATTATACCAGCTTATGAAGATCTGGAACCAGACTAACTGGATAAATGGGAGCACAAATTAACTACTAGTTCGTGTAATCTGATAAGAATTCTTATTGATAATGCAGAACGCAAAATAGCGAAATTATTGATAGAAATACAAACAATTGAGGATGAAATAAAACAATTAAACTTACCAGAAGCAACCATTAAAAACTATAACAAATTAGATGAGATATTGGCAAATCTACAGGCAGACATTAAGAGGAGAAAAGCACGTAAAATAAAGAGGGATGAACAAGATTATCTGACGGGTAGAGTATTTACCTTTGCCCGTAAATTTGATTATCTATTTCCTAAAGGGCAAGGAAAGACTAGAACTACTACTCCCTTGAGTTCGGCTGTTAATACATCAACAAGTAGCCTATCTACTAATGATGATAATACTGAGGCTCCCATTGTCCCTAGTGGAGATAGTCTAACTTCCAACAATAATTATTTAGTGGAAGTTCAAAGAATCAGAAAAAGCAACCGGAATATAGGAGAGAGATATGGCAACAATCAAATGGGAAGACAAGAAGGGGGAGACGTGGCAAGCGCAGGAGAAGTGGCCCCAGGGATGAAAGAGAGACTGAGATCATGGAGGAAGTGACTACAGGAACTAATGAGATTGAGGTAATCAACCTTTCATCTATTGAGTTGTCTGAAAGTATGACTAATATACTTAAGAAAGGCTTTGGATTTTGTCCTACTAAAAACACAGATTGGTATGCTACTAAGATTGATTTGTACAAATTTGTTCGCTTACTAAAGCTTAAAAAATTCTTTTCCAACAAAGATGACATTGTGGTTAAAACTACCAATAAACCTGTTTTGAGTGAACTCACTATTCAAGAACTTTATGACACAAAATTATTGTTATCTCTAACGGAATCAGAAGAAGACCCAATAACCATGAATTCTCTTTTGCATGATCTTGAGATAAACCCAAGCTTAACATCCAGGAGTGGTTTTAAAGAGAAATCCAAGTGGACACCCCAGCTATCCACGGGTAATGTGGTAGATGCTTTTTATAAATCTGTTAATTTGGAGATAGACAATCTGATCAAAAGGGATCAACAGCATAAAACAACTTTTCCAGACAATTTAAAAATGGATGAAAGGGAAGCATTACGTAAACTTACAGACCATCCAGAACTTATGATTCGTAGAGCTGATAAAGGTGGCAACATTGTTGTTATGAATCGTAAAGACTATGATGATGAAGTTCTATCCCAATTGGGAGATAGTAGATACTATGAGAGAATAAGCTCTAATCCCTTAGAAATGATTAAGAATAAAATAAATATGAAGCTTAAGGAATGGTATGAGAATTGTCTTTTAGATCACGATGAGTATCTATTTCTAAAAATTGATTCCCCAAGAGCCCCATGTATGTACTGTCTACCCAAGATACATAAGAACAGACAAAAACCACCAGGGAGACCAATAATCTCAGGCAACTGAGAAACTATCTCAATTCATAGAGTCATACCTTAGACCTTATGTGCAGAACCTACCTTCTCATATTGAGGACACGAAACATGTTCTTAACACAATGAATGATGTAATGTGGGAGAATGACATGATCCTAGCAACACTAGATGTAGTATCTCTCTATTCCAATATAGACCATGAGAAAGGAATACGAGCTATTGAAAGCTTTTTAAACAGTAGACCAGTGGAATATCTGAATCATACATTATGTTACTTGAGATGACAAAGATGGTATTAGAAAATAACTATTTTCTTTTTGAATCTACCTGGTACAAACAAAAGATTGGGACTGCGATGGGTTCTAAATTTGCTCCGTCCTTCGCGAACCTCTTTATGGGGAGACTGGAGGCGGAGCTTATTTGGGGCCCTAAAGGCAGTCAATGGATCGACCACATATATTATTGGGGTAGATTCATTGATGACTGCTTGCTATTCTGGAGAGGTACATCAGATGAACTAGACTCTTTCTTTGAGTATCTGAATACAAATGATTTGAACATGTCATTCACTACTAATTACAGTAAAGATAAACTAACTTTTCTAGATATTGAATTGTTTGTGGAAAATAAACTGGGCAGTCGTATGTTTCGTAAAGAGACCAGCTGCAATGCATTACTTAGAGCAGACAGTTGCCACCCAAAAAGCCAAATCAATTCAATCCCCTATGGGGAAATGATTAGAGCAAGGAGGAACTGCTCTAAAGATGAAGACTTTCATATAAATGTAAAAGATATGGCTAAAAGATTCAAAAATAGAGGATACTCAGATACTGTGATCACCAAAGCGGCTCGAAGAGCCCATAAACTACAGAGAGACGATACATTGAAACCCAAGAGTAAATCTGAGGTCTCAAAAAACAATCAGAAAATTCGAATGATTACCAACTTCGGTAGAGGGAGTTATAAACTTTTCAATATCATGAGTAAATACTAGCAAATGCTCATCTCTGATAAAGATCTGAAGCCCTTTTTAACGGAGCGTCCAAGTATTACGTACAGAAAAGGAATGTCCCTAGCTAATATTGTGAGCCCAAGCTATCCAAAACCAATAACACCAGTGAGCCAAAGTGACTGGCTCCGAACTTGCCCGAAAGGTTTCTATCATTGTGGTAATTGTAGCTCATGCCGATGGGCAATGAGGAAAGTACAAACATTTGAATACAACAATACTGGTACATTTCGTATTGAATCTTTTATCAACTGTGAAACACCGTTTGTCATTTATGTTATTGTTTGCCGTTGTGGTAAGATATACGTAGGAAGCACAGTAAGGAAACTTAAAGAGCGCATGATTGAACACTATCGTGCACTTAAGAATGGTGACACAAGGTATCCAATTGCCTCACACCTGATACAAAATGGGAATGACTCTGAAAAGCATAAATTCCTGTACCATGGTATAGAACAAGTGGCATCAGATAGACGCGGAGGAAACAGGCTACTCAATCTAACACGTAAAGAGGCAAGATGGATTATGGTCCTTAGAGCAGTTGAAGATGGACTCAACATAGATTCTGAGCTCCAATACTACTTGGGTGAACATTAAGAATATGTTCAAAAGTATCTGTGAATAGAAACTATTTTTTCAAGTTTAGAATCTGTTATATATCGTCTGAAAAAAGGACATTATGAATTTCGCTATGATGTGAGGATGCTTCAAATGTTATTGCCATGACCCCACCTGCTGTTGTGACCATTATTTTATTATAATTAGAAACTGTAATGGAATGATAGGAGGTACTTGAAACTCTGACACTAACAGTCGCCTCCGTGAAAACTTTAAACTACTTATATTTTCTAATTTACTTTAAACTAGAATCTCTTTTTCTTTGTATTCCGTAGCAATTTAAAAAGATGGCATATTAATATACTTTATAGAGATTAGTCATTGACTTACATAGATAGATCCACCACTCTAATATGGCGGAATAAGATTATGCACTTCGCTAGTAGGTTCTGGCAACCGAGGCTAACTTAGACAGCGTAAACAGAAATAGCCGCAATTATATCATTATATTTGCGTAACGAATAATAACACTTCTCTTAGATAAGGTTAAAACGATAAATTAGCGATATTTGTAATTTACTCAAAATGTAAATAAAACACGAATTTAAAAATAAATCAACTAATGTAACTGCATCGTTAGTAAAAGTGAAAAATTGAGATTATAACCGCTTTTATAGTGATTTTTACTGCTATGTATTAAATCGCGGTACTACTTACACAAGATGGCGGCCCTAACCAGTAGAGACTACACGGTATTGACTAGATTCGTAAACACTTAATAAAGATGGCGCTTAAGATAGACGCCGGTGATACTGAACACGGGAGGATGAAGGAAAAGATATATACCCTTACAAGGTGAGCGTTATTGTATTATAAATCGTAAATTATTAAATACAACGTAGAATATAGATCTATAGATCGACTTTTCAAATTATTTCTTTATAGACTTTGACAAAGAAATACGAGATAACGCATTGAAAATAGAAATACGCGAGCCAAAGATATATGATACACAAGACTTTGCGGTTTGATCGGTAAGCGATACTTTACGGGCAATTATAAAAGATACGGAAAACACAGAGGACATAGACCTAAGTCACGTCTATTTATTTTAACAGAACCTGCAGGAAAAACCCAATATAAAATTAAAAAAGACGTCGAAAGACTACTTTACTGAATGGCCAACGTGAATAATAGAGAGGTAATATAGTACTACTTGTACTTATTCAGCGATAAAGTGACTAATTTAGTGAACAAGTCAAATGAATTTGAGTAGAACCTTTAACATATATGCTTAGTGGGAAGCTGTTCTCATTTATGTTCTACACATTTATGTTCTACTAGTTGAACATACATGTTAATTATCAGTAACATCTAGTAGATGAAGTTTAAATGGCGGCGATTTTTAGGACAGAGCCAAGAGTTTCCTTATATCATTCCAGAGATTTTAACTGATGAGAAAAATATTTTCCTGAAAAAATTACAGATTGGAAATAACGGAAGATAAACTATTTAACCTAGGTAAAACATATATTTGTCCTTTATGTATGGCGATAGACCCGAATGCTTTTGTTGTGCACTGTTACTTGACACCGGGAGTCACATATAATTTATTTGAAAGTCACTTATATATTGGGAACTATGTGCTTCTACTCTCACTTAGGAGGTGCTAGATTAACTAACATTAATATTCTTCTAAATAATGAGAGATGTATGTAGATATACAAAAAGTTTATATTTTGCTTTTGGCTTGCAGCCCTGATGAAGTTGTTTTTACAACGAAACACGTGTTGGCTGATCTGATTACAAGGCTGATCTGACTATAAAGAATATTGTGAATCTGATGACAGAATAATTGAATCGTGTGAAGTTGAGTTGAGAATAAACACGGGTCGACATATACCAGGACTCTGGTGTCTTACTGGTTAATGGACAATATACGGACTTTGTGACTATAGTGTATGAAAGTGTAAATATTATACACACTTTTTGATTGCTCGGCAGGAACTTTGAATTACTAAAACTAATCCTGCCTTAGGCTGGTTCAATCATAAATGTACTAAAGCTCACAACCAACCTAAAAAGGCTCTTAATAAGACACCAAGGAATAAAAGGCTAGAAGCTCAGCTTAGGAAAGAGTACTCATTAAAACTTCAGGCCCAGAAAAATGAAATTAAACAAGATGCATGGGCAGCATTAATGGAAAAAGCAACTATGAAAGACAGTTCCAAGTTTTGGGCAATTGTCAATAATCCTTTGTTCACTGGTTCCCAGAACTCTGTATTAGAAGTTGACATCTCCGAGGAGTACTGGTTAAGCCATTGTGAAAAAATCTATGGGAGTAATATTGAGCTGGAAACTTTTGAGGTACCAATCTCTGATCCTCCATTGACACCTATCAGTTTTAATATAGGTGAGGTTGAGAAAGCAATAGAGGGAATGGCAGGGCGTAAGGCGCCAGGCCCTGATGGTGTGCCTTCTGATATGTATAAGGCTAATCCCAAATTTTGGGCAAAAATATTGACGAACGTTACATCGGCCGCCACAGGGTCCCCGAAATCATGGTCCCGTTCAATTATAATCCCCGTGTTTAAGAAGGGTCAAAGGGGAGACCCCAGATGTTATAGGCCAATATCTTTACTAGATTCCTCAATTAAAATCTTAGGGAAGGTTATTCTAGCTAAAATAACAGACTGGGCTACTGAGAAAGACATTCTAACTAATGCCTAGTATGGCTTTAGATCTGGGAGGGGGACGGAGGACCAATGTCTTAATATACATTTAATTGTATCCAAATACACGAAGGCTGCTAAGGGTCCAATTTATCTGGGTTTCGTGGACTTGTCCACGGCCTTCGATCTAGTTAATATATCGAGGCTGTGGACCATGCTGTTGGACCTAGGACTTGACCGGCCTCTTGTGTATTTTTTAGCTGAGTTACACAGAGACCTGAGAGCGTCAATAAGGATGACACAGGAGGGGAAATGTACTGCAAGTTTTACATCAGGTAGAGGGGTGCGCCAAGGATGCATCTTGGCCCCTATGTTATTTACCTTGTAAATAAACTCCCTGGAAGATAACCTGTTAACGGCAACACTAGATATTCCGCGTGTGGGAGGAACACCCATTCCTGTACTCCTATACACGGACGATGCCGTTTTACTGGCTCGGACCCCTCTGGGTTTACAAAGATTACTAGATTCCTTCGGGGATTTTATAAAATCGCTGGACCTTGTGGTCAATAATGGTAAATCACACTTTATGTCACTAGGCACGGGAAAAAACAACATTAAATCCTTTTATTGCAACGGGGAAGCAAGTGAAAGTGTTTACCTATTTGGGAGTTGTCTTTGACGACAAAGGACTATGGGCATCGCAGGTCTCAACTAAGGTAAATGCTGTGAGAAGCTCCTCAGCTGCAATATTAGGTTTCTCTAAAAGACTGGGGGGAAAGCCGTGCGAACCAATCCTAGCTATATACAAAGCAAAAACCATATCAATTGCTAGGTATGGGGCTGCAATATGGGGGTACATTAAATCTGATTCCATCCAAAGAGACGAAAATAAATTTCTACGTGCCCTCCTCGGCCTGCCACAAATCGACAGCAACCTTTTCGGTCCACCTTGAGCTGGGGACAGACTACATTTCATATACAATAAAAATGGCCCCAATCCTGTTATGGATTAGAACCTGGTTGAATCCGAACCTTTCTCTGAATCACATGATTCTGAAGGATTGCATGAAATTAGACAAAATGAAGGAAATCCAGTGGCTGTCCTTTATTAAAATGTCAACAAAGAAACTGGGGCGCCCAGAGATTTTCACCAATCCTGAAGGTCTATGTAAAGCTGATCTTAAATGGGTTAAAACAAATTATATTAAGCCCAGAGAGAGCGGGAATCAGAAGAGTTAAGTAAACCCACAGTTAGGGCCCATTACTTGCTCATTTCGTCTCTAGTCATGCAATCGTATCTTTCCATCGTTACGATTCCTTTTCACAGATGGCTATTGACAAAATTCCGCTTCAACCAGATCCATTTGTTATTAAGTGACCCACAGGGATGGAGTAGGCCTGAGGATGCGGCTCCTTGTAAATGCGATGATTTCTCCCCCCAAGATACCATGCATTTTATGTTTTTTTGTCCTCTGTATTATGAAGCCAGAAAAAGGTTTATTTTTCCAGTACTGAAAGAGAAGGCATTCATACAGTCTAAACCTGCATTATTGTTTCTGCAATTAATGGAATCCCCTGTAACCATGTTTGGCGTTGCAAGCTTTCTTGTCGCGTCTATTAGGAGTAGGAGGATCAGACAGGCAGCCCTACAGGAGATGAAAGATCAGTCATTATAAGTCTACTGATAGTGTTTAACTCACTTTTACTATGAAATTGTTTTTTAACTGTTTTTAATGGAATTTTATGTCTTGATACTATTTTAAAAGAAGCAAAAATTTGTATAGTATGCTTTTATGATTTTTAATAATCGAATAAAGTGGTTTTGACTTGACTACTTTTTAGTGTCATGTCCGAACACCCTGCCAGCACACACAGAGACAATACCTGGATTCAGCATTTAACCTTACTTTTAGGTTGCTTTTTTGCCAGTTTTAACCTTAAGTAATCATTTCCTGTTCCGTAGGGGTGTGGAAATGAAGTTGGAGAACACCTTAAATACCTCAACAATTTTTTATTTAAAATGAGGCAGTGTGTTAAGCATTTGTGAATATACACAGTAATACAGTGAAAACACTACAGATGGACAACACAGGTTTTATAAAAATAAGTATTCTTTATATAGACTTAAACACAAGACCACAAACGACAGAAATTCACAATACTGTACTTAAGATTGACTTAAAGATGATAAAAGTTGCTTAATTCAAGCTGATGATAAATGCAACAAAGTACCTGGATGCGCAACGCAAAATGAACAAAAGGCTCCCAAAAGGGGAGATGCGTCGGTTCCGTGATCTGAGGGAAATGATGCATCGTGCCTCGATGTTTGCGCAGAGTAGGGGATGCGTTGTGATTCTTACTGGTGCGGGGATGATGCGTAGGTACATGGTTTGCAGTCTGGTTGCGATGCGCAAGATGGCACCTCGATGCGATGATCCTGGTGCGATGTGAGAAGATGGCGCCCTTCATGCGACAACGAAGAGTAGACGCCCTGGCTGCCTTACGACGAGACTGTACTTTAGAGCAGCGACAGGCCCTGCAACATGCTCCTCCGGTGATGCGATGGCAACTCTCTCGATGGCGGCACACTTCTCCGGCGATGCGACGATTTCAGCTGTCGCAGCGTCGCGCTTCTTCTCGGTGCGTCGCGCTTCCAGCTCCCAGCAACATGCAGGCTTTGGCAAACAAAATTCCCAGCAAGGAAACTCCGAGGAAAGCTGGAGATGAAGTCTTTTGTCCCCAAGACTTCAGCAGGAGGCAAGCACAAGTTCAAGCCCTTGGAGAATATGCTGTAAGATTAGGAAAGTCGTTAAAAAGTTCCTTCTCCTTTCCTTGGCAATGTAGCAACCACTGCAGGCCAACCCAGCAAACAGCACACTGGCATAGGGGCAGTCCAAACTCTTGCAACTTCCTTGGTTCTTCTCCTTGGCAAAAGGTTTCTTGTTCCAGAAGTGATCTAAAGTTCTTAAGTCTGGGTCCCAATATTTAACCCCCAAAATCCTTTGTTATCTGAAGGCAGAGAGGCCTCTGCCTATTCCAAACCAGTTCTGGTGGACTTTGTTTACATGACTCCTTCCTTCCTTCCTTTCACCGTGCAATGGAGAGGCATCAGACCCCCCATAGGAGGTGGAGCCAGCACAGGGGAGGGAAGGCACAGCCCTGAAGCACTTTTGTTGACATGATTCCTTCTCTCCCTTTACAGTGCAGGGCAGAGATATCAGACACACCACAGGAGGTGGCGCCAGAGGTGTAGAGGGAAGGCCCAGCCCTATTCAGGTCCCAGGTGCAACTCCTCCCTCCCATCTAGATCTCTCTATTTACCACTGGGCTGTCACAGCCCGTCTCCTGGAATCCCCCAGCCCTGTCACTCCAAACTCTAGACAAGGAATACACAACCTAGCAGAGGCAGGCCTGGACAGTTAGGCAAGAAAATGCCTACTTTCTAAAAGTGGTATTTTCAAAGACAGAATATTAAAAACAACTTCACTGAAAGATGTATTTTATCATTCTGTGCTCAGGCATACTAAATTCGAATTTCTACCATGTTCCCTGAGTCAGTTGAGATTGTAAGATGTAAAAATCTAACTGCCCATACTGGCCTACGGAGAACAGGTAGCCTTGCAATAGTAAAAAAACGAAAATGGCTGTAATTCACTATTAGGACATGCTACACACGCATGTCCTACCTTATACTTACACTGCACCCTGCCCTTGGGTCTACCATAGGGGTGTCTGATATGAAGCAAAGGGAATGTTTAGGGACTGGCAAGTGGGTGCATCTGCCAAGTCGACAGAAGGCTCACAGACCTTGCAATGGGAGGCCTGAGAGACACTTTACAAGCTGCTTCTTTGGGTGGCACAACCAGTGCTGCAAGCCTACCAGCAGCATTTGAACTACAAGTACTGGGCACACATGGTGCACTGTACTAGGGTCTGACAAGTAAACAAAATAACCCAATCATGGAGTCACTAATCAGTACATCAATTTAACATAGGGAGCACTTGCACTGTGGCACTGATTCGCAGTGGCACAGTGCCCAAAGCACATAAACAGCAAGAACAGAGGAGGCAATCAGTAAAAATGGAAGGGAGACTCACGCCAATGATGCCAGGTCTAACACTCTGCAACTGCTCTTTCTCCACAGAACACTTCCACTGAACTCATCGTAGCCCTTGTGAGATTAAAACAAATACTACTATTTTATGAAGTAACATTGTAAAACTAATACAACCTCACCTCAAAACATTTTTGATTTCTTTTATCTGGGGTTTTCAAATTTAGTGGTTGGCACTAGGGTTCAATATTTAGGTACTCCGGTGCCAGGCATTACAATGTGATGGACATCACTGTAAAGGTTAATAATGGTGTAATAGAAAAAGTCCCGTCAAGTTTATTTATTTTTGCATAGTTTGTTAAAACCATTGCAACACAATAATATTTCATTACAGACAAAGTTTTGTATATAAAAACTCCTTAAATATAAAAGGGTAAAAAATTCTAATAAAAAAACTGTACATTAAAAGTTCGAATATAAGCAGTCACTTGTACAGGCACATTATATCCAGATTATTTATACCACTGTGATTCTTGGATATACTACTTTGTTTATAAGTGCATAAGTAAGTTTTAAAATTAGATTTCAGTCAATGTTTTAATTTCCGGCAAATTTCTTATGGCATGCTGTCAGAAATTTTACAAAGGCGCAGTTTAGTTGGGGATCATTTGGAGCTAGGCAAGCCATAAATGCTTGCCTCCTAGTTCGAATTCTCCGCATGTTGAATTTTACTTTTAATATTTGTAGCCGTTCTTGTGAAAGTTGTTTACAGGAGCATAATAGATGCAATAGGTCTTCTAATGCTAACCCGCAAAGGCGGCACCTAGAGTCCACCTTCCCCTTTAGCCAGGGTGGAGAATGCTGAGTGCCAGGAAGCAAGCCAAATCTAAACTTCATGAAGCTAATTTTTGTATGCTTGGCATAACCCGTATTAAAGTACTTTTGGGCTGCTTGCTCATAGTATGTGTTCAGAGTCATCCAGCCGTGAGACCTTTCAGCGCGTGAAGCTCAGCCACGATAGATGTTTGACTGATTTCCAAGTTAATTTCTTAAGTACACCAGAGCTAGTGGGAGTTTCCCACAGCTGGTTTAGTCCCAGTTTGTGTAGCCCTTCTTTAAGGTATTTTGCTGTGGGTGAGGTAGTATGTCTGCTTAACTCTTTCCACAGCTGTGCATTTAGTGACCCTGGAACAGCTTTTCGTATTTTGTCCCACATTATGATATATGCCCCTTCTCCCGCAAGAGATTGCTTCTGAATGCCAAACTCAAGCCTTATTTGCGATGGGGCGGTATATTTGGGTAGTCTGAAAATAATCCTATAAGCATTTGAAACTGTGGAGTCCAGTAATTTGGCATCTGTTCCTTTCTGTGCTTCACTTCCATAAGTTATTGTTGGCAATAACTTTGCACGAATTACCTCAACAATGGGCAGAATCGATGGGGCAGTTAATTTGGAATTCAATGATATCAGAGAGATTGCCAGAGCGATGGCTTTGCGCCTGATGCTGTTTCTCTGCTCAAGGAATTGACCTCCCTTGTCGATCTTTACACCCAGATATTTATATTCCGTTGTGCTCTCTATTCAGGTGTTGCCCCAGTACCAAGTTGAGGGCTTTTCCCTTTTTTTGCTCACGGTAATGGTCTTTGTTTTGTCGAGGTTTATCGTTAGGCCATTTTCCTTTGAGTAATCGTGAGTTGCATTTATAAGATGTTGAAGGCCTACTCTCGTTTTACTAATCAAGACTATATCGTCTGCATATAGGAGACACGGCACTAAGATATCTCCCAGTTTTGGTGCATGCGAGTTGCAGGCGTATAATCTCGGTATGAGGTCCGCTACAAACAGGTTGAAAAGTGTGGGGGCCAGAACGCAGCCTTGTTTAAGCCCTTTGTCCGTTGGAATGAGTCTCGACAAGTATGTTCAGTCGCCCAGTTTAATCTGGACCCAGGTGTTAGTATGCAGGTTTAAAAGAGATTGGGGGAGCCCCCAGTTACGAAGTATGGACCACAGTCTGTTGCGTTTTATATGATCAAAAGCTGCTTTATAAATCAATAAAGCACAAATGCAGGGAGCTCCTGGTCATTTCCGCCATGTCAAAGAGCATTGCCATCATTATATTTGTAGTCGTCCACACATTCTTTGCAAAACCAGTCTGATTCAGGGGGGATGATGGAGTTTGCTTCTGCCCAGGCTTGTGCTCTTCCAGGAACGTTCCAGCGAATAATGTTGCCTCATTATCCTGTAACGCAACTAGCCGATAGTTCTGAGGCTCTGACCTATCCCCTGCCTTATGGATTGGTGCAATAATGGAACCCCTCCATGACTTTGGCAGAATATTTTTCATCCTAATTTCCCAAAACAGTGGTTGTAATGCTTCAGCCCAGAATGTTGGCTCTTGCTTATAGAGCACAGGCGGTATACCATTTGGGCCGGGGGCCCCTTCCCTCCTTCCTTTGCCTATTTGCCTTTTTATGATCATAGTCCGATTAGTTGAAGTGTCAGCAGTTAAGATGTCATTATCGGTTTTGCTTTGTGTGATCTGATTAATTGCTGCATATGCAGCACTGATATAAACACCTTGTCAAGTGCCCGAGGAGTTTTCCCCTTTTGCTCTATTCTCCGTAGCTTCATGGAAATGAGAACTAAGATATTTTGCCCAGGCTGCCTCGTTATTTGGGTGAAGAAAGTTGTTTATGGTTCTCCCAAAACTTGCCCTGTTTTATATCCGCATGAAATATGGCCCACATTGCGTTCTCTTTATCCCTTTTTTCATCCTTTTTTTGTTTTTTTAACAGAGCCTTTTACTTTCGCAGCGAATTTAGTAGTGTTGTATTTTGAGGGTACCACCGTAGCAGTCTCAATATACGGTTGATAAATCTCTTGGTGCGCCTGATTTCTTTCAGCGCAAATTGAGATATCGATTTCGCACCGCCAGATCTTTGTTGTGTTTTTGGCTTCATGGTCGTTGTGTAGGCTGCCATAGTTTCTGTAAAGCTTTCCCATTTTTTGACCTCATCTGATCCGGCACTCAGTTCAAAGTGATCCTTAGAAACTCCCATCATTCTGCAATGTGTGGCAGGCCTGAATTTGATTCTCTTAATATTAATAGTATAATCTGTTCCTTGGGCAGTCTGGCAATGCTCAAACATTTGAACTGTTGTTCGAAGCTCGATTTCTTGAGGCC
This sequence comes from Lissotriton helveticus, assembly GCF_964261635.1. Classification (NCBI taxonomy): domain Eukaryota; kingdom Metazoa; phylum Chordata; class Amphibia; order Caudata; family Salamandridae; genus Lissotriton; species Lissotriton helveticus. The sequence goes on along the minus strand of NC_136073.1, from coordinate 59,056,095 downwards.
GGTGATCGCTATCCCCTTCATCCCCTAAACGAAATAAGGTAATTTGGTGGAACAGATCAAGGGAGACAAAGGTGTAGTCCAGAATAGTATTTATTCTGGATGAGCAGTATGTCGCTACAGGGGGATGGTCTCCTCTTGATCTACCGTTTAGTGCTCTTAAATGTAAGTTTTCCAATTCCTCCAAGGCCGATTGACCTGCCTTTGCTTGCTTACTAGAAGGTGGCTCCCCTTGCGTTGGAATGTTCCAGATTGTGTTTTGTATAGACATTTCAGCGTCCGCGGGGTACCCCATTAGATTTAGGTTTAAGTCGCCCGTAAGAATGAGCTCTGCAGATGGTCCTTCTGTAATATATTTTTCTACCAACTTGCACATTTCCTTTATTAATTTACCTTTTCGCTTTGGTTGGATATAGACGTTGATTATTGTGATATTAAGATCCGTTGCTCGTGTTAAGCCCATGCAGGTTAGGTTTAGGGCAAGACCTGCAGATGAAGGAGAACCTAGATCCTGGACTTTGAGATTGATTCCACATGCAACATATGTTGCCAGGCCACCCTGTAGATGACCGTATTTTGCCTCGGCCAATGCACTTGTGTAAAAGAAATCCTTGCAGATGTGGAGGTTCTCTCAGCCATGTCTCTTGTAGAGCCACGATATCAAAGGCCCTGATATAATCAATAAAATCTGCATCCAGCACTTTGCTAGCCAGGCCGTTCACATTCCAAGAACATATCCGTAGAGACCCCCTGATGTCTGATCCTTTTTTTGTCCCGCTAAGTCGTCAATCCGTTTCCCTGTTTATTGTTCTTTAGATCCATCTTATATCGTGTCCAATTTCGATATTGTTGTGGGGACTTGATGACTTTCACGGTCTGCCAGGAAGACTTCGCCATTTGTTTTACTTTGCCCCCTGGCCCCCTTCAATACTGAGATGATTGACCTACCATCAGGTGCCAAGTTTTCAATTGTTTGTTTTGGCCTCAACAGATCGGGATATCCTGGCTTGATGTATGGCGTAATGGTTATCCTCCAGTTCTTGAATGTGTCCCTTTCTTGATATATTCTTTGTGCGATAGTAGGTGACCCCCATGAAGCATGCATTGTTTCCCCAAACTTGGTTCCTTGTTCTAGATAAATTCGATCGAGACCAGGTCAGATGACCTTATTTCTGACAGGATTGGTATGTGAGATAGTAAGCGAAGAATGTTGCCGCGATTCATAATGTCAAACCTGCCCTTAGAGATATATTCTGGTGTGAATAGCAATGCTGTCGTATCCTGACAGTTTATGCCCTTGAGTTCTATTTCTTGCATATTTGATTGTGCGGCAGCATGCATCTGATGTACTCCTAATTTTCTATGAGTCCCGGCTGCTCCTGTTATTTGATTGTAATTTCTGGTTTCCAACAGTTGGCTCGCTGATTCTCTCTGATGTTGTTCCATGCTGATATGATTTTGCTCGGCAGGTGCCTCACGGTGTTGTCCCTGACGATGATCTATGTTTATTAAAGTGTGATTTTGGTAAGTCTCTCGTGACCTGGCTTCAGGATTGGCAAATGCTAATATTTTTTGTTTCCCTGTGGGCCATGGCCTGGTTGAGATTGTGGTCCGTATTTGTAATCACTGGGTCTAAGCATACTGTGCCCTGGTTGCTTGTGTTCACTCTGCCCCAAGCCGGGACATGATTGTCAATGTTTGTATTTTGCACAGTTTCTGGTGCCCCCCCCCCTCCTGTTTATGGGCCTGCAACTGACTTATCCTCGTGTTTCCTGTTTTAGTATTTTTGCTGCAGTATATGTAACTGTTCCTTTCCAGGGTTAGTTGTGCAAGTTCGTCCTCCTTGGCCTCTCCTAATTGTTCCGTCACTCTGGGTTCAGTAGTACTAAGAGTAAGGTTACATCCTGATGATTCCCTCGTATTAGGGCTTTTCTTTTTGGTTGTCTCTGTTATTGGTGTATTTTCTTGATCAGGCTCCTTCTCGGTTGATGTTTTCCCGAATAGGCGCATAAACCCATTGTTTTCACAGATATGTTTTTGATTCCGGCCCTTGCGTTTTTGTGCTCGTCTTTGTTTTGCGTTCAATTTATTTTCCCTTTTTTCCTCTTCTGAAGTCCCTGTCATTTTATTTTCAATCTGTTTTCTGGCCAGATGTTTCATTGCCTTCAGTTTGTGTTTGTTTAATCATGATGCGGTCATTCTCACCATTTGTAGGCGGTTGATGGTGATTTGTCATATCTATGTCATTTCTAGTGAAGCGTATTTCCACTATTGACTCAGTGCGATATTTAAATGTACAGTTTTTTACTTGTGCGCACAGATCGTTTAGCATTATTGGAAGAGTGGCTAATTTATCCACGATTGGGCTGCAGCCGCAGTTTTGACTGTTGGCTAAGGCATAATCCTGAATCTTCTGCAGGGAGGTGTTCAAGGTTCCTAACTTGCTATCAATTGCGACTACGAATACTGCCAAGGTGTTCATTAAAGTTAATTGGGTGTCCATTTTATCGGACTGATATTGCAAGGCTTCTACCAAGAGTTGTACTGTTTTTAATAAACTCGCCCATGCACTCATGTTATCCGACTGGTGCAAATTGTCCGGTTCCTTCTCGGGTACATTCTTTGGGCAGCTATTTGCATTTGTTTTTTCTTCCGAATCCTCTTTTCTTTTCTGGTCCTCTGCGTTTGTCCCTGCCGTAGTCTTGTTCCTACCGTGGTCTTGAGGGTTGGTTTCAAGGAGTGGCTCCCAATCTTCTTTGTCAAGTTCTAAGAAATTGTCCAGATTTTTGCTCGCGTCCAGTTTGCTCCATCCACTTTGACGAGGTGACGCAGGATTGTTTTGGGGTGATGGTGTAGCAGACAGTTTTTATATTCAAAACCCTGATTTACATTAAGTATTTCCAGTGCGCCCTCTGTCTTTTTTACGTTTTCTTTTGCCTTTGTGGGCGGGTGGTGACCTTCCGTTGCCTGTTGGATTTCTTCGTGGCTGACTAACTCATGAATACTTAGAGTTTCCAATGTGATGCAGTTACCCTTTCCGACCTTATGTCGTGCTCTGCTCTCAGAAAAAGTAGTATTTAAAATGACATTTGCATCCAGGCTCTGAGGCCCTTCGCTTTCATTAGAGACTTCCCAAACATCTTCTGTCCTGGTCATCGTGTGCAACTCCCTAGTTATTTTTGTACCTTCTTCCGTATGTTTATAAAATATGGTCATAGACCTCTTGGGGCTGGACTTGCTAGAAATTGTGTGGTTGTTAGATCATTTATACATACAGTTCTAGGTAGAGATGATAGAATGGGAGAGCTATTTAGGCCCGTGGCATCCATCTCGCTACTTTGATGTGTTGTTCCGTTGCCCTCTCTACTTCCAAATCGGTTTAGGGGCTGTAAGGGAGTCAGAAGGCCTATTAAGGGAGTAGGGCCTGAAAGAAGGGTGTTGCCCGCATTCCTTAGAAAAAAAAAATGTTGTGTCTATTTTAGGCTGGAAAAAGTGCTTCTTCAAACCTTTTTACCCTGAGATTGAATTATTTAAGTTGCCTGATTTTTTGATATTTGGGGTTAGTTCAAGTATTGCATCAGATGTTTGAGTAGTTTGAGTAGTTGGTATTGTTTTGGCATTTGGTTCCCCAAACGTGCCGGCTGGTACTTTCAACTTCCTTTTTCGTTAATTCAAAATAGGGGATGTGACGCTGCCGCGCGCGCGTCCTGACCTCATACTTGATCATGGTTTTATGATGCAATATAACACCTGCAGGGAGGATGTATGGTGGAGTTGGCAGATGGTCACAGTAATCCTCCTGCTGTCCCTCCTCACTCACCACCTCTGGCTAGGCAGGCTAGAAAGCGGAAGAGTTGCGGGGAGATTGTGGATCTTTGTGAATCGTTGCTGATGGATTGCCTGGTGCCCTCACAGCCTCACAACCCCGCAGACCCCTACCTCTTTTAGAAAGTCCGAGCAATACTGGCTTTCAGAGGGGATTGTCTCCCACGGTGGCGAGGCAAGGCGAACAGGCACTACGTGGCAGTATGTAAGCTGAGGTGGCTGTGGTGGCTGTAACAGTAGCTGAATCCCCAGTCACATCGAACCCCACCACGCCATTGCTTTCTCTGCTCACCTGCTTCAGTTGCCTCTTACTTCGAGCTCCAAATCTCCTCCTCCTGCCTGCTCCTGCTCCTGAAGGGCAGCCTTGAGCACTACTCTGTGTTCTTCCGCTGCTGCTGCTCAGGACCAGTGAGCTCAAGCACTCCGGCGCTACGTTTCTCCAGGTGCTCTGATACTCTCCCCCACTGCGCTGCACTGCACGGAGAGACCGCCAAACCGAAAACCAGCGTAGCCCCAAAGCGTTGGAGCTTGAAGCTTTTTCCCAATGCTATATCTATCGATTTCAATTTTGCCGATTCTACCACTCCGGTCCAGGTGTGCGGTTCCCGGCTTTTGGCACCCGTGGCTTTCCCGCGGTCTCCTGCGGCTTCACACAGCTTTTCACGCCAGGTGTGCGGTTCCCTGGCTTTCGGCATCCGCGGCTTTCCCGCAGTCTCCTGCGGCTTCGCACAGCTTCGTACCGCTCTCGAGCGAGCTCCTGCTAGAGTGCTAGAGTGCCTGCTTCTTTGCAAAACCAGGACTGGATCCCCACTTCCTAGTGAAAAATGTCTAATCACTAGTAACTAAACTGTGTTTGAATCCTGTCATTTCGGCAGGAATGAGTAGATGGTGCACACAAAAAAACTCCCCTTAATAGTTCCAACCACCCATCCCACTCAATCTCCATGCATCAGGACTCTGCCAAACAGAAAATACCTGATTTAAAGTTCCAACCCACAGACAAGTGAGTGAGGAGAGCTTACAGCCCATTTATCAATATTCATCCTCTGCTCTTCTAGAATTCCAACAAGGCACTCGCACCCAATGAGTGATATGCCCATGGGCATGTCCCACCTAAATGAACACTGTAGACCACCAGATGGCACAAATCCAGCTTCCATCCACAGGCCGTCACCTTTGCCAAAGTTGCACAAACAATTCCAATAAAGGCATGTAGAATTATCAAACAGGAGTTGCCACGTTACAATCCTAGCAAATCCCTGATTGAAGCACAGAAAGTAGTCCTATACTGACGGGAAGTAATCCTCTGTTGGTGCGAAATAGTCTTCTACGAAAAATTAAAAGTTAAGCCCAATTACTTTAGCAATATTATAAGACCAAGCTAGGGCCTCCACATACTGCAGACTGCTTGAATATATATGCCCCATCCCCACCTCCTTGGTTTATACTGGCTGAAGGCTTCACATGACAGCCTCACTTTTGCTTAGGTAGCGCACAAATGCAAGATTATAAACGCATTTTATATACAATAACAAAGTGTGTTAAATTAACGACAGGTAAAAAAGGGATAAATCAGTTAAAAAATGGTCCAGGATGTCAGGACTTTTCTAAACCTGATCTAGCTGGTCTATGCAGAAACAGGGAGGCTGCTCCAACCTTTCAATGAATAACATGTATATGTATAGGTATTACAGACAACGGGTAAAAATGTACCTCAAATGTCAAAATAATTTTTTTTTAAGTGTATTAGAAAACTCTACAGAATTGCTCGTTTAGTATAGAGAGCGAATCCAAAATGGATCTGTAACATGTACGACGAAAAAGTAATGTACCAGAATGCACACAAAATGTGCCCAGTTCATCACATGAAAACCAATGGGGTTATGCATTTCCATGTATTTAGTGTGCCAATTGCTGCCCACAAAACTGATGTTGTAAACCTTACAAAAAGATGAAAAATTCCTACTTCATGCATGTTTTTTGTTCTTCCCTGCTAGACTTGCCCCTTTCTGCAGGGTCATCCCTAGAATGTTTGCCTTCACCATCCTGTTTTCTGAACCAGTTTTATCGGCTTATAGGATTCTGTGCACTTTAACACTGCTAACCAGTACTAAAGTCCATGTGTTCACTCCCTAAAACATAGTGGAATTGGTTTATACCCAAAAGGCATATTTAATTTACTTGCAAGTAACCTAGTAAAGGGTGTGCAGACAGAATATCGAGTTGGAAATAAAGCACTGCAGAAATATAGAGTCCTAAATATCGCGAGTCAGAAATATCGACAGCGAAATAACCCTCTTCTGAGGCCTAAACATTTATTTATAATACTTACAATTAAGCCCTCAATAGCGCATGGGGCAGGGTGCAGTCTATTTAAATAGTTTGACGTGTACTTTTAAGTTTTGTATGTCCTGGTAGTGAAAAATTACCTGGTAGTGAAAAACTACCAAATTCGTTTTTTACTACTGTAGGACCTACCGCTCCCATAGGATGACATTGATCCCCTTATTACATTTAATAAGTGATAGCTTTCAATTGGGAGCAGGCAGGCATGTAGAGTTTGGTCTCAAAAGAATTGCAATTTAAAAACAACCTTTAACAGTAACATAGGATTTTAGGTCACAATTCTGAAAATACCACAATTCAAAAGTTGCCATTTTCTTGTCACAACTACTGTGGTGTCTGCATCTGGATCACCTAACCAGGTGTAACTGGCAGTTGGTCATTGTGAATTGCTTCCAGACAGTGAGGCAAAGGCGGAAAAGGTGTTGGTAGGATCGTCCATCTCAGATTAGAGGGGGGAGGAGCTGTCACCTACCACACTTTTCCATTACCAAGGATCTACACACTCATAAAGCATTTGAAACTAGTCTTTTGTGTCCCGAGACAAGCTGGAGCCAGGACTGGGAGGGAGGAATCTTCAGACACATCAGGGGCTGGAAACCTCAAGATCCTTCTCCTACTTCAAAGTGGGCGCCTGGTATAAATACTGGACTTTCAGACCAAATTCTTCAGTATACCTCTGGACCTGTGGAAGAACTGCTGAGCTGCTCTGCAAGATGTACTGCTACTCTGTTGCCCTGCTGCTTAAGTGAGAGGACTGGACTTGTATCTTGAACCCAGCACCACCAGAGTTACTCCAAGGGATATTTGGCTGGTCTCCGGATCAGAGCCTAGAGGACATAAGAGGCTCCACCCACCTTGAACCCAGCACCTAGGCTGTCTGTTGTGAGTCCTATCCCCTAGTGGTAGCACCCCAGATCTTGACCCATGGAAGTGGGCCTGGAAGTGCACTGCCAGCCCAGTTTTGGTCCTGTGAAGCAGAACCAACAATGTATCTCCCCTCAGCCGCATTACGTCTCCTCTGAAATGCCAATGTGTGATGTATCCTCAGTTACTATAAAACTGATGGCATCATATTGCATCTCAAAGCAAAGTTAGGAGCCATCTTGAAATGGTACACTATTTTTCTTTATTTTTTTTAAATATCTTTATTCATCAACAAGTCAGCATGTACAACAAACAGGTAGGATTACATATGACCCGCATAAAATAAAGAACTCAACAGAAATAAAGACAACCAAAAATAATATATTCTCAAATATCCTCGATCCTAGTTCTTATCTGTACATCATAATATAAATCCCCCATATAGATTTTAATTTATTCAAAGCTTGCGTTCCCCTTGCAAGCGCCAAAGTATATTCCATTGCATATATTTCCTTCATCAACATCCACCAATCACTTATATTTGGAGGATTCGGACTGAACCAAACTCTGGCAATCACCAATCTAGCTATTACCAGCAAAATCAGTAAAAGGCGATTCTGTCTGTGATTGAAAGTTTCAAGTCCCAACATAATGTCCCTCACAGTAGGGGAAAAATCTATCCCTAACTTTTGAGAACAAATTTGGCCGACCTGTTGCCAGAAATAATCAAGTTTAGGACACTTCACAAACATATGTATTATATTTGCTGCGAAGAGATCGCATCTAGGGCATTTTGCTCGCATACTAGCAAATCCTCTAACTGCCCATTTAGCTATTTTCTCAGGTGTATAATAATGGGTACAGATAGTACGAAACTGCTGCATTTGTAAATCGGTAGCATGTACAGATTTCTTAACTACCCTTAGACATTGTTCTATATTGTTTGCCATGACCTCCTCCCCCGATATTATACTCCATTTTCGGCTAATTTATTACCATTCCCTTTTCTAAAACTAGCAAAAAATGTATACATATAGCTAATCACAGATTTAACTTTATCCTGATAGATATTATCCCAAATCTCCGCCTTGGTTATATTCGTCAGTTTTAAATGTGTCAAAAGATAAATCTTGATGCGCAAATATTTAAAAAACATATGTCCTGGCAATTTAAAACAAAAGTTGCAAATTTTCAAAATAGGCAAAACCATCATGACCATACAAATCCCCAAGCGGTAGAATACCAAAGTCAGGCCATCATTTAAATATAGTGTCCTGAAAAATCTCAAGAAAGATTAGATTCCCCCACAAAGGAAGTTTATCATGATAGTATGATAAATCACATCTAGTCAAGATAGCTTTCCAGATAGACGTAGTATCCCGTAAAGTCTTAAATTTAACCCGATTAAAATTATTTGGATCAGTGATTTTATACAAATACCTCAGCTATTTTCTGCCACGGGTAATTGATGAAAAAAGGTGGTGCATGAAGGAACTAATAAATTCTGAAAACAACCCGCGAATACAGACCAAAAATACATCTTAAAATCTGGAAAATCTATACCACCCTGATCAAAGGGGCATTTAAGTAAATCCATTGCTCTCCGTGCCCTCTTATAGCCCCAAACAAAACTACTAAAGAGACCATCTAATCTTTTTAAAAGACTATTAGGAACCCGCAGAGGAATGGACCTAAAAAAAATACAAAAACTTTGGGAGTATTTTCATTTTAATGATATTAACCTGGCCTATAATACCAATGGGAAGTTTACGCCATTTTTTCAACAAAATGGCCGTGTCCTTTATCAAAAACTCATAGTTCAAAGAGAACATTTGACTAATCTGTGAAGATAATCTAACCCCCAGATACGTAGCAACAGTACAAACCACCCTTATAGACTCCCTAGGTGTAAAGTGTAAAAGTGTCTGAGTTTTATGGGTGTTAAGTTTATAAACGGCTATTGCGCCAAACCCAGCTGCTTCTTTTTCAATTTCCTCCATTGCTCCTGTTGGTTCAGTTGTGAAAATCGCTATGTCGTCCGAATAAGCAATTACCTTTAGTGAATTTCCACCCTGCCATAGTGGTATAATTTGAAGATTAGATTGTAATGAAAAAATAAACGGTTCAACATAAAGAGCAAATAAAAGGGGAGAAAGTGGACATCCTAGTTGAGTGCCATGAAAGATTGAGACTACTTCTGATTGAATCCCTAAATACATTAATTGTGATTGTGGTTTACCATATAGAGCCTGAATACACTGTTTAAAAATATTCTCTATCCCCATTTTTTCCAATACGGCCCATAAAAACTTCCAATTAACCCTATTAAACTCCTTTTCTGCGTCTAAGAGCAACATACCTAATGGAATATCATTTTTTTCCACAAGATCAAAGGCAGAGATAGTGTTTATATGAGCCGTAGTCCCCCTTCCTTGAATAAAGCCATGTTGATGAACCGAGCTGGTGCCAATCGGGCACACTATTTCTCAAGTTATTGAAAAAATAGAATTTCAAGATGGCCGTCACATTGCATGATGCCCCTTTTCTACCAAATCTGATGCCATTCAAGGTTTGTGTTTAATTTAATTCTACAATAGTTGCCCCGTTGCCACCAGACACCCATTTTGGAAAGTATTTAACTATTACATTTTTACAGTAAAATAGATTGATTTGAAGGTGGCCACATTGTCAGGTTGTGAGATGTCATGTCTATATGAAATACTCCTGCCATCTCGTATTTCATATATGTCAAATTATTTATTAGAGTTAATGTGTCTAGATAATGGTCACGTTGCGCCTAAATTAAGTGAGAATGACATCTTAAAGCTATATTATAGAATACAACAAAACAGAATCCCAAGAAGGCCTCCATTAACAGTTCTGGCTTTATAAAAAACAAGTACCAGCAGTGTCTCAATTCAATTCAATTCAATATTAACTTTATTCGGTTGTTTTAAGAAAAACACCATAAAAGTTCACAATGAGCAAATTACAAGAATTACAAAATATAAAAACATTAAAAATTACATTTGTTAAAAGGTAATTAAAACAAACAGCAGCATCTCAATTTATGTGAGTTTTTCAACTTTAAAGTATCATACTGTTTTCCTGTTATCTAGCTTTCTTTCAGTTGTGCAAAGCAGCGGTATAGTTTATTCTCAAAGGTTTGAACGATGACGTATACAAAACTTGAGAAAAAGTGCAATCGCTTTGGCATAGTTTTCGTTTTCAAGATACTGAAGTGCCAAGTATGCAGGACGGCACTGTCGTAGGCCCCAGAGTTTCAAGATGGGCAGCATCCAACGTTTACGGGGTTCAGTGAAGAACTTACAGAATAACAATGTATGTATGTATCGTTGTTTGTGGGGACAGCAGATCACAAGGGCACATAGAAAGTGTAGATGACCGAACATTTTGCTTTGGGAATGCAACCAGTAAGTGAAACAGATCAAATCTGAAGCGGGTAAGCAGCATTTTTTCATACTGTGTTAATTTGAAATTCAAATAGGGTTCTGCGGTAAATACAGTCTGCGCCAGTAATTGTTTGTGGATCTCCGATAGTAGTCGGACCTGAGCCAAGTAAACAAGACATTCCCTTTTTAAGTTCTTTTTAGGGATTTCTTTTATCAGTAACGGATGGTCAAAATACTTCCTGTAACCTAAATCTGTTAATAGCGCTTTAACATAGGACAACCATTTGATTTTCTTGCAATGATCCAGTTTTAAGATGTCTTGAATGATCGCCCTAGTCAGTTGGCACTGCTCAGTGACCCATATTCTACGCCACAGCATTATTGGCTGCAGTTTTATAATGTCTGTTATGTAGTCAATGCCAAGCTCTGTGTGGCAGGCAAAAGTGGAACAACTTTTTGGTACCGCCAGCAAATATCTCAAAAAGGAGTTCTCAATTTTTTGTATTGAGTCCACATTTGCGAAACCCCATATCCCCGCCCCGTATGTTGCCATACTTATGCATTTTGAATTATAAATTTGTAACAGTTCTTTAGGTGGTCGCTGCCCCAGTCTTTGTGAAAAGCTTTTTAGAGAAGATGTCTCTCGGAGAAATGACAGTTTCCTTGCGTTGACAGCTGGGTTCCAGTTGAATTTTTCGTCAATAACAATCCCTAAGTAAGGATAAGTTATAGTCCTATCCACCTGTTCACCCTGTACATGCAGTTTCCTATTTTTTGCGTTTCTTTTCTCCCCCGCATGCATTGTGTAAGTTTTTTTTACGTTTAACTTCAAATTCAGGCTTGCCATGAAGGTACAGTATCTATTCAGAGCCAGCTGTAATTCAATTGGCGTTCTTGCTAAAATAACAGCGTCGTCGGCATATAAAAGCGCTGGTATCTGCCGACGAGCTATCAAAGGAAGATCTTTACTGCCTTGGAGCATGGCAGCCTCCAAGCCATTCGTATAAAGGGTGAATAGAAAGGGGGCCAGTACACACCCCTGTCTGACCCCCTTTTCCACCCTGAAGGTATCCGTGAGCTCGCCTCTCACCCCGAATCTTACCCTGCCTATAGTGCCTGTGTACAGTTCTCGAAGAAAGTCCACTATTGGGGTGGGAACTCCCATCTTCAAAATGATACTCCACAGCGTTGAATGTGCCACGCAGTCAAACGCTGCGGAGAGATCTACATATATCATGTGGAGAGAAGAGCCTTTAGCTTCCACATATTTGCCCGCCAATAGAGACAAATTTAAGGCCTGGTCGACAGTTCCTAGCCCCTCCCGGAAACCATATTGTAAGTCTGAAATAATTCTGTGGTCGGTGGCCCAATCCTGGAGACGCTCAAGGAGTATTCTTCCTGCCATCTTTCCTAGCGAGTCCAGGAGGGAGATCGGTCTGTAGCATGTTGGACTGTTTCGATCTCCTTTTTTGAATATCGGTACCAACGTCGATGTTCTCCAAGAGTCTAGAAGGCCCACTTCAGTAGTTGCATTCAGGACGTTGGTTAGTAAGGGAGTCCATAAATCTGGGAGGTGTTTGAAAATATCGACGGGAACGCCGTCCGGGCCAGGGGCTTTGGCTGTTTTTGAAAGTTTTAAGGCTTTTTGAACCTCTTCATGAGAGAGCTGGAGATTTATTGGGTAAATGATGTGTGACTTAGGTTCAAGTTGGTCTGTGTCTTCTATCTGGTCTTTAGAAAAGACTTTTGTGTAGTATCTCACCCATTCTTGTTCACTTATTGCAACATCAATAGAAGAAGAATTGTCTTTATCTGTTAAAAATGGGGAGCGGACTACTTGCCAAAACGTGGTACTGTCTTTTAGTTCCGAGCTTTGGGTAAGGCGTAACCATAATTCAGCTTTTATTTCTTTTTTCCTGTTTTTTAGGGCAACCGTGTACTCCTTTCTGAGTCTACTAATTTCGGGTCTGTCCCTGTATTCACTGTTTAAAGCTTCCTTTAAACGTGAGGATGCTTTTGTACATGCTGTATTGAACCAACCTTTCTTTGTATGAGGGTTTTGTTTGTGCGTCCTGGTTAGTTCATTTTGTATACTTTTTAAGATTACCAGGAAGCTCTTTATGACTTCCCTTGGTTGTGTAGTGGGGTCCAGACAATTTATAATGTCAGCTTGATTGTGTGTGACTATTTTTCTGGTTGTTGTTTCCTTATCAATACTACCCCACTTCAGTGTATAGCCATTCAAGGAGCCTAATGCTAACTCACGTTGGTTTAAGGCGGTCATGATATCATATGCTTTATTTGTTTTTGTTTCAACGAGACCCATGGCAATTGGAAAGTGGTCACTTAAAGGATTTTTAAGGACCTCAAATTCTTCTATGGCACATCCTGCGGATGTTGAGATTAATATAAAGTCAATAAGGCTTATTAGACCTCTTCCATTGAATGTGGGCTGAAAAGGAACAGATGGTCTTTATTTCATTAGCAAAGCTTAGGTCTAGTTCAGCCATGACTTTAGTCATTAATTCCCCCACATTAGAGTGCGTAAAGTGCGCAAGATTTACGTCAGCCTCATTACTAATCCCACACTTGTTGTTATTGCTGTTACTACATAGGTGAAGATTAAAATCTCCTCCCCAGATTATCGTGCATGACTGTTCAATGTATTTTGTACGTTGTTCTTGTAGTATTGCCGAAATCTCTGGGAGAAGGGAAATCATATCTACCTGAGAAAGATTATTATAGAAGTTAACGATCAGATAAAGTCTTTGTTTAGTGACCTTTATTACTATAATCTGAAAGTTCACATCTAGTCTTAGGGGGAATACCTCATCCACAGGAAGGATGTTTGTAATATAGGTAACTAAGCCTCCACTGTTTCTGCCAGAGATTGCTTTCTTTGCAGGTGACCAAAAGGTTTTAAAGCCCACCATATGTATTGGCCTTATGGCCCATGTTTCCTGAAGACAGATACAACCGCTCAAATTGATCCGTCTCAGGAAACCAGGGTTTGTCTTTTTTGCGGAGAGACCTGCAATATTCCAAAATGTAAAATGGATCTGCAAGGTATTTGGTATAGGGGCAGCAGGGTTGCTTATATCAGATATCAAGTCTACAGCTTCCTGGGTAACGGAAGCCGGTAATACCGTCACCAAAGCATCTGTCTTATGATGTTTTGTTATTGGACAGTTAGCTATATCAGGGATTACAATAGACTGGGTTGCCTTTTTTTCAGGAATGATACATGTTATAGATGGTAAAGTCGTCCCTGTGTTGGAGGGTTGTGAAGGTTCCCTATTCGAATGTAAGCCAGGGAGTCAATCATTAAAATCCAACCCAGAGAGAGCATTAAACCTATTATAGGTCGGAATATTATAAGGAGTAGCTAGTGGCAAAGCCGCCTGTCTCCATCGGTTATCTCCGTTCTCTCGATAAGAGGTTTCAAAGAGATAAGGATGAATAGCAGGAGGTATGAGTGTTTGACTCTGATGCCACTGTACCGAACCTGTTGGATAAAGAAATTTAGAATTCTGGAATGGTGTGGGGAGATAAGAGTCGGAGGGAAAGGAGTCCTTAGGGAACGAATTCATAGGGTTAGGCAGGATGTTATTGTTTGTATTTAATAAGTGCCTGTAAAAGTAGCCTAATGGGAGCAGGGTTGTGTTAAATTCCCATGTAGATGGTAGAGGGGCTTTGGCTAGTGTCTTTTCGGCCCACTGAGGGTTTCTAAAAGTAATCGCTACACAATCGCCCTCGAATTTTTTTCGTACGGGGCCTATCCAGCCTACTCTTTGGGTATGGGAGATTTCCCCGGCGCATTCTATCGGAAAGTTACAGTTTATACTTAACCAATGTAGTATTTTATTTTTCAGGGATGATGTAGTTTCGCTCTGTTCTTGTTTGAGTGTTGGTACGTTTACCAATACGATTACGTAGGCTCCACATTCAGGGGGGAGGGTAATGCGTTTAGGGATCTGTCGTGACCTGTATGGTTGTTCATACGGTATCTTCGGCTGTTGAGTCTTTGTAGCCATATGATTAGATTGCATCGATACCTGTGATCCTTGTTGAAGTGGTGCATGAGAGTTCGCCAGCTGGTTAGTGGCTGGTTGGATGTTCGTGTTAGGGGTAGGAGAGATACTGTTAGATGTTAAAGGTTTATTTGAAGTTGTTAAATTATTGCTAGGAAGGTTCTGTTTCAAAATAGTTGCTGAGGTTAGATTTTGGTTTGAAAGTATTTGCTTTACTACTATTTGGTTTAGGATCTCGGGGTACAGTAGTATTTTGAGGCACAATAGGTAGGTGTTTTGTGTTTAGGGATATTAATTCTCCAATTTGTTTTTCCAGTCGGGCAAGTCTAGTTTCGACTGGTGACAGATATATACTTAGAAGGTCCCCAATTCGCTCAATCAGCTGATCGCTGCCTATGGTATTTTCATACTTATCCCTATGTTCCTCTCCTACATTTGTATCCGAGATCCCTAGGGGTTGATGTGTTTCGTTGAGTGTCTCCTTTCTTTTCTGCTGTCTCACACGCTGGTTATTCCTTAAGGGCCGAGGGGCAGCTAAAGTCAGTTGGTTGGTTAGTTTCGGAATTGCTCCCCCTTGTGTGTGAGTTAAATCATTTGCTTGTGTATCATCCACAATTTCAGGTGTTAAAGCCACATTAAGCGCTGGGGATCTCTCTAGGTCAGTGCTTTAGTCACAATTGGTAGAGGGGTCTGACACTGAAAGGTCAACCTCGTTAGTCAGTATAAGGGGATCATTTTGGGTTTCCTGGATGGTTACTGAGTTGGTTGTATTAGATTTGCCAGGGGTGGCAGGAAATTTAATATTTCCTAAAGAGGAGCGTTTGGCAGTGCTCAGATCATGTGATACTCTTCGCTGTAACAGTGAGATGCTGAGGTCAATGGCATCATGTGTTCTGGTTATGAAGCTGTCTATTGGCCCTAGAACAGCCGCTGTTCCCGCGGCTGTCTTACTTCTGCTGCCTCTCGTGGTCATGTTACAAGTTGTTAGATTGCAGCAGTTAGGTATAGTTACTTGTAGATCTCAAATGACACACAGTAAATGTCTATTGATACTCCCAAGATATACAGTAGGACAGAATGAAAAGAAAAAAATAAATGAATAAAAAAAAGAACAGTGTCCTACTTGTTTGGATGGCTTGGATGTAAGGGGAGTGGACCCAACCCAACCTCTTTGTCCTCGGAGGGCCTCAGAGGGCCCGCCCTTTGCCCGGGCTTCGCCCGGCGTCCCGCGAGACGGGGGTGATGCAGGCTTTATGCGCCTCCTGGCGCGAAAAGGTCGCGGTATGTACCGCTAAGGCAGCTGGAAGTTGTGGTCCTATGCCTATGCCACGCCCACACTCCCCTCGATGGCCGGACTCCCGGGATGGCTGAAGGAGTCACACGGCAGGGGGCGGGCGGGCTGTGTCCAAGGCAATATCCAACGCGGTATCCCAGGGCAAAAGAATGGCAGCGCCTATGCGGCGGTAGGCGTCACTAAGTTTTTTGGCAAGGTTTCACCCCCTCGACCGGGGTGATGCAGGCTTTATGCGCCTCCTGGCGCGAAAAGGTCGCGGTATGTACCGCTAAGGCAGCTGGAAGTTGTGGTCCTATGCCTATGCCACGCCCACACTCCCCTCGATGGCCGGACTCCCGGGATGGCTGAAGGAGTCACACGGCAGGGGGCGGGCGGGCTGTGTCCAAGGCAATATCCAACGCGGTATCCCAGGGCAAAAGAATGGCAGCGCCTATGCGGCGGTAAGCGTCACTAAGTTTTTTGGCAGTGTCTCATTTATTGTGCACAAAATACAAAAAATATTGGTCAAGAAAAAAAAAAACAGACAAGAAACAACCAAAACACCGCGAGAAATGTTCCTTGGATGGGGGGTCGGGAAAACACTAATTTAAAAACAACACAACGAGAAGCCCTACATTTAGAAAGGGGAGCGGAGAAGGATAAGCCATCAAATAATGATCATCCAGACTCAAAGCCACTGTGTGTAGCTGGGCAAAATACATCACAATTTCCCCACTATGTAAACAAACCAAATATTGAAGAGCGCCGCGGTGCTGTGGATTACGGTAGCTTAGTTGAGTCATCCTTAACATGAATCTGCACTGGACCCCGTGGTCACAGATAAAACTCAAGTCAACCTTTCCCAGGGTTAAAGGAATGAGGACTATTGATCCGGATATCATCCGTTATTCAGTGCCAAGACATCCCCTGGGGTCGGTGTGGGCGCTATATACCTGCAGATGTTGGTTTAAGTTCTCGCAGTGGGGCAGTTTTGATTCTTGTCTCTGACAAATGTGCTACCGTTCCGGGGTGAAGTGGTTTCTGGGAAGGAGGGGGTGCTTGACATAGCAAGACACTGGATTACGTCACAGCGAGGCTGCTTTGACGTTCTACCTCCCAGTGATAGTTCGGCCAATCATCCTCTGTGAGAGCGCCGACGACAGTGAGAGACCTACTCCGAGGGGTGTGAGCGCCTTTCGGTTGTGTGAAGGCTGCGAGTGCAGGCCGCGTGTGGGTGTTGTCTGCAACTTCTCACCTCAACGACCCTCTCTGTCTTTGTTTTCCTTATTGCCATCGGGAGATTCCTTAAACAGGAAAAAGTGTAACCCGACCAAAAAAAAAAAAAAATACAGCAATACACATACTGTGCTATTAACAAACAGCTGTATATTTAATAGCAATTTACGGTGGTGTTAATTATAAGGAAAATGCATGCGATACTAACAGTACCCTTAAGAAAAGAGGCGTGTAGAAATAAGTATAGCTCGGAAATTGGTGCGTCAATTTAAAGAGTTTTAAATTGTCTATTTCTAAATGTGTGTGGGGGGCCTTCTTTGGACCCGAGCGGGGTAAATGGCGTCGGGTGTGTTGCGGGTTGAGTTTCCCCCTGGATGGGGTCGGGGTGCAATGCTTGGCAGGCATGATACATACTGTTGAAAAGGATGCCTTGGGGTGTTCACTGCTTCCCCCCTGGGCCGGTCGGTGCGCGCGCAGAGATGCGACCTAGATAGTTATTTTAGGAGGTGCGCGGCTCCCAAAATATGGGTGCACCGGGTCCACGCTCACCGCCCCCTCCCCGCGCCCGAATGAGGATCGGCAGAAGTAGTTTACGAGGGAGAAAGTCGGCCTCTCCAGTTAAGCCTTTCTGAACATATATGGGGGTCACAGAAGGTATCGCCCATGGGTCAAGACGCAAACAATTATCTCTTCCCGTCTGAAGCCCCTCAAGGGTACCGAGCAAACACTTCCCTTTATTTATTGGGGGGGGGGGGTTGTTAGGGGGTAGAATACATTGCTACAAGGGACATTCAGGTATTGTCCATCTCACTCATGGACACAGTTGTTCAACTACACCTTACAGGAGACAATGTAATGCATTCTGGGTGTTGTAGTCCCATTCCTCTATTCATCAAATCTAATTAAACTGCTGATAGCCGATATTCGTACGTTAAGAGCCAGTGGCATATAAAGGGGGGGCCAGGAGGCCTGGTGCAAACAAGCAGAAGACATCCTGTGGCTTCTTTTGGGTAGTACAGAATGAGCACAGCTCAGTGGGCCCCGGTGTCACTGCGCACGCTGCACCAATGGTAGCTATGAGTCTATGGCCGGGATCAGTGTCGGAGAAATCACAGACTGAGATAGGTGACCACGGTTCCCGTGGCACTTGTAGTAGCACTCCCTCGAGGGCGGGACACACTGCACCCCCACACCCATCCATCACGGGTGACACGAGTGACGTGGCCCCGTCAATAAAAGGGCCGGGGTGCACGTGCTCGCGGCTAGTTACCTTACCACATTTAAGTGTCCGTGTCGTCCTTTCTGCACTATGTGAGCCTAGAGCCCAGAACATAACAGCACCCTCCTTGGCTCTGGGTTTTGTTAATAATCCATTCTCGTCTTAGTTTCTGTATAAACCCGTGAACTGCAGCCTGTTGGAATGTATCTACAGGCCGGACCGCCGAGGGACACTCCCTCACTGCTGCCGGTGCACCCCTCCCTCTGCTCTGGTTAAAACATACCTTGAAGAAAAAAAAACTACACCCCTGTGCAAACTGCTGTTAATAACCACTGGTTTGATTTATTTTGAAATACGTGATGTCACACCGGACACAGGCCGCATGACGGGTGTTGTGTTGTGTTGTGTTGTAGAAGGCCAAGGTGAAGTGACCTTTATTCAAGAGTGGTGCTTTAAATGGGCAGGTGCTGTCCGGTACTCAGTTCCTCCACTTCTTTAATTTGAAACGGAGAGTACCTGCACTTCTCACCACTGCTGCAAAACATTTAATGGTTGAGTTCCGGCACTTCCCTTGACCAATCAGGTGCTCTAAATAATTTACATTTAAAGTACTGTCCGAGGGGACGAATAGGGTGACCAACTGGCATTGGTGCAAATTCAGGACGGTGAGTGTAAAAATTCAGGACAAAGGGTCAAAATTCAGGACACAAATTCAGGACAGGAGGTCAAAATTCAGGACAAAACTTCAGGACAATAGGTAAGTTTTACAGACACATCAGAGTTCGCGCCATAGTATATAATTAAGCCCAGCCATTTCCAAACATATTCAACCATTTGCAAACCTATCCATCATGTATCCTTCCATCTATCATTTCACTCATCCATCCCTTCATTCATCCTTTCAATCGTCCATCCATTATCCATCCATCCACCCTTTCACCCTATCCATCTGTACACTTATCCATCCACTCTTCATCCCATCCATCCATTCACTCATCCATCCAGCCATTTACCCTTTCACCAATCCAGCCATCCTTTCACTTACTAATCCTTCCACTCATCCACTCTTTTAGTTATCCATCCATCCTCCCTTTCTCTCTCCATCGACCCTTTCACTTAGCCATCCTTCCTTCATTCCATCCATCCACCCACCCATCCATCTACTCATGAATCCATCCATTGACCCTATCACTCATCCATCTATCATTTCACTCCTTCACTGATCTATTCATCCTTTTGTCCATCTACCCTCCCTTTCACTCACTCATCCATCCTTACATCCACCCTTTCACTCATACGTACATTTATTCACCCTTGCACTTATCAATCCATCCATCATTTCACACACCCACCCACCCACCATCCACCCACCCACTCATCCATCCTTTCACCCACCCACCCACCATCTAATCCACGCATCCATCCATCCTTTCACCCACCCACTCATCATCCATCCATCCTTTCACCCACCCTCCATCTATCCATCGTTCCACCCACCCACTCAGCATCCATCCATCAATCCCCTCATCATCCATCCATCCATCCCCTCATCATCCATCCATCCATCCTTCTACCCACCCACTCATCCATCCATCCATCCATCCTTTCACCCACCCACTCTCCATCCATCCTTTCACCCACCCACTCATCCATCCATCCATCGATCCATCCATCCATCCTTCCCCTCATCATCCATCCTTCCCCTCATCATCATCCATCCATCCATCCTTCTACCCACCCACTCATCCATCCATCAATCCTTCCCCTCATCATCCATCCTTCCCCTCATCATCCATCCATCCATCCTTCTACCCACCCACTCATCATCCATCCATCCTCCCCCTCATCATCCATCCATCCATCCTTTCACCCACCCCCTCATCATCCATCCATCCCCTCATCATCCATCCTTTCACCCACCGCCTCATCATCCATCCATCCTTCCCTTCATCATCCATCCATCCTCCCCCTCATCATCCATCCATAATTTCACCCACCCACCCATCCATCCTTCCCCTCCATCCATCCCCTCATCCATCCATCCTTCCCCTAATCCATCCTTTACCTCATCCATTCATCCTTCCTTCCCCTCATCCATCCATCCTTCCCCTCATCCATCCATCCCCTCATCCATCCATCCTTCCCCTCACCCATCTATCCATCCATCCTCCCCCTCATCCATCCCCTTATCCATCCATGCTTCCCCTCATCCATCCATCCTTCCCCTCATCCATCCATCCTGCCCCTCATCCTTCCATGCGTCCCCTCATCCATCCATCCTTTCATCCATCCATCCATCCTTCCCCTCCATCCTTCCCCTCCATCCATCCCCTCATCCATCCATCCTTCCTTCCCTTCCTTTCATACATCATCCATCCTTCCCCTCATCCATCCTTCCGTTCATCCATCATCCATCCTTCCCCTCATCTATCCATCCTTCCCCTCATCCATCCTTCCTTTCATCCATCATCCATCCTTCCCCTCACCTATCCATCCTTCCCATCCATTTATCCTTCCCCTCATCCATCCATCCATCCCCTCCATCCATCCATCCTTCCCCTCATCCATGCATCCTTCCCCTCATCCATGCATCCTTCCCCTCATCCATCCATCCTTCCCCTCATCCAGCTACCCTTCCACCCATACATCCAGCTATTTACATTTTCTCTCATCCATCCTTCCCCTCACTCATCAATCCATCCATCCTCTCTCATTATCCATTTATTCAATCTTTCATTCATCCATTCACCCTTTCACTAATTCATCCAGCCATCCAGCCATCCCTCCACTTACCCACTCGCCCACCTTTCCATATTAATTTGAGCTGAGCCCTTTTGAGAAGCGGCCCATCAGGAACTTCACCCTCGCTGCAGGAGCCATTGCAGGACTGGGACAGAAGCCACCCAGGGCGGAGACAGGATCCACCACACGGGGGGGGACAGGAGCCATCACAGGCGGGGGTGGGGTGGAGGGGGAAGGGGACAGGATCCACCACATTGGGGGGACAGAAGCCATCACGGGGGGGGTGGGGGGACAGGAGCCATCATAGGCGAGGGGGGAGGGGGACAGGAGCCATCACAGGAGGGGGAACAGGATCCACTAGGGTGGGCACAGGGGTAGGCATGCAGTATTCTAGTATCATCTTGGGCTCCTCGCCCCCTCCTGCACAAGACAACAAGAAGACAGGCTCTCTGTCCAAAATGCCATCCCCCACTGTGATGTACAGTACTTGCAGGAGATACTCTAAGAGAACTGGTTTAACTGATTGTCCTCCATACTTTGTTAATCAGTGTGGGTGCGATTGTGCCATTTCTTAATTTTATTACACTATAGACTGCATGTTTGAAGAACCGAGGGTTGCTTACAATTTAGTGACAGTAATTAAGCTCTGTGAAGAGAACCACGTGCTGCCTCCATGTAATCTGGCGAGACATGAGGCATTCAGGGCTGTTTGCATCTCAATAGATGCCCCTACTCCTGAAGCTGCCGCCCCTCCCTCTCAGTCACCTTCAAGCACCTCTTAACAGCTCATCACGGGCTGGAGGTGTGAGGGTTGCCGTCCTGCTGTGCCTCTCCAATGCTGCTGGGTATCGGATCTTTGGAACAGCATCGGAATCAAAGAGGGAGGTGGGGGCAAGCTATGCCCGGTTAAAAATACGGACAAATGGCGTCCGTTAAAGAATCCTTCACGGACAACGGACAGGGGGCCAAAATTACGGACTGTCCGTGAAATTTACGGACGGTTGGTCACCCTAGGGACGAAGGGTCTAAGAGAGGTCCATGTATGTTTCTTGCGAGAGGGGGGGCGAGGAACGTCCCCAGCCGCCACTTTCGGTAGAAATAGAGAAATTAAATGTTTACCCACTTTGTCCACTGCTACGATTCTTAACCCATCTACCCCCCAAAAAACACAACAACCCACACTCCCTGCTCGCAATCCAAAACAAACAACACACGGGCATTATTTACCCAAAGTTTGCTCAGACGTCGCTTTGGAGTCGCCTCAGCTCTCGCTTCTCCATCAGGGCGCGGACGTCTGCCGCGTGCGCACCTGCAACACAGCTCGGCTGATTGCACCCCCGCAGATCTCTCACCCAATCAGAACTCGCAATTAGCCGATGGTCCGCGCTGGCTCAACCAACAGCCACTTGGAGGCGTTCGTCAGCCCGCGAGCCTCGGCTCCTCCCTCACCCCCAGCACAGCAGGTGCGATTAGGAGCTCATTTGGTTTTCCGCAAGCGAGACTTGTTTTGCGCTCAAAGCAAAGTCCAGTTAGAAAGCTGAACGGAACTACCTACAATGCACCCCAACCTCACCGATAAATAATGCTCCTTCTCCGAGGACAGCTACCTGAGCACATATCTCCCTGCACGCGTCAGTCCAGCGGCTATCCACACCCGGCTCTGCCGATGCACGTCATCAGTCAAACGTGCAGCACCGAGCGAGCTCACGGCTCTGCTGAGGTCCCTCAAGCTTCACCGGAAGAAACTTCCACTAATTGAAGGTTGGGAGTTACCCACGGGTCTGCTGACACCGGCAGGCAGCAGCACTCTTGGCTTTCAGAGCGGGTCGACGCATCTCCCCGACAATAAACCATCATCCGTTCAAACGAGCACTTTGCGTGTAAGGGGTGCCTAATTTGTAAAAAATAAATAAGCGAATTAAACAAAAAGTGATAAACTCCAGGAGGCCACTTTCTCCAAGTGCCCGGGCTCCAGCACGTACCGATGTCAGAGGGGGGTCCGAAGGCTGGCTGCTTTTGATTCCACCTCAGGCCTCCCTTTCCCCCCCACCCTCCACTCCCCGTTACTCTCGCACGTTCCTTTTCGCCCCTTTGGTCGCTGTTTCCTTCTGTTTCTATTCCCCAGTTTACTGACTTCTCTCTCTTGCTGTTGAAGGCCGATGATGAGAAATCCGCCCGGACCATAAGAGTGGCAGCGCTAAGCGCCCACCACCTGCATTCACCGGTACACATTAGGCGCTAGAGAAAAGATAGATAATTCATCCGATTTTAGTTTGAGGTGTGCTTTCTCGTAACTACTTTTCATGGGGTAGGCTCAGGACCTGTGAGCTGCTAAATGATGACGTCTCGCGAGGCGCCTTCATATTTAGTGAACCATCCCAGGGACTCCAGTACTTGTACTGACGCCTCCTCCATCAATGCACCTCCGTCCTGTCCCGCAGAGCCCCTTCCATTGCAGCCCCGGGGCCCATGAAAAGCCCGGCAATCCTTTCTCATTTGCTTCCGGTGCTTGAAGCCGCACTGTGGTCTACCAGAGTCTCTGCGCCTTCATGCAGCACTGGCGGATATTCCAGCACCGGCTCTACAGTCATGTGACCCTCACCAGAGACGTTTTAAGGCATGGGCAAAGTGGGCTTTGGCCCAGGGCCCCAGCCTTCGAGGGGGCCTCCTGATAGAGCCAGTTCTGTTCTGCAGAGTCTTCTCCTGAGTGCCTTGAACAATTCTTAAGCGGATTGTTTTAAACACCGTTTTCCTTCAACTTATTTTTAATGTGGGTGATGTGTGAGAATCTATTAAAGACATTTTGCAGATAAATATTGTGTTTATGTTTCATGGAACATCCATAAAACAGTTTCTTTTAGATCAAAACACGACCTCACATATGAGAAATGGTAGGCCGTCACAGAGATTATTTGTAGTAATATTAGTGAGCTGCTGCTGTGTTACAATATTGAAAACACAAGTCACTATCCCTGAATATTAGATGCAAAAACATTTATAATTTGGCCAGAGTGCCTGTGCACTGTCAATGACCTGACCCAAAGAGGGCATAAAAGAGCTGGAACATAAATCCAAAGCTGTTCTGAACAGGGGGCCCCCAAAAAAGTTTGCCCAGGGCCCCAAAAATCCTTCAGATGTCCCTGCCTCACCCGTGACCCGCAGTTTATCTGCACCTACTCACAGCAATCCCGGCGCACCTTGAATCTGACCTGAAGCCTCCTGTGACCTTCTAGACCTGGACACTCAGTGCAGCACGAACCATGCACCTCGGTCTGGCTCGCAGCACCCGTAGCACTGGGACCCAGGGGGAAACCCAGGATCTGACCCCATACTGGGGCCAGGCCTACAAGACCCCCTTCTATTCCAGCACCGAGAAGCGCAACATCTGTCAGTGCACCTCTGCCCTCCCCTGCAGTATATGATGCTTGTTCAGACTGGAATCACACAGCTCCGCCAGTGCTCCTCAGACCCAATGTCTCTATAACTAGACTTCCTGCCCCCAGCCCAAGGGCCCCCTCTCTGTGGCACCCGCTGCTCCAGTGCGCCGCTTCTGCAGCCTTCAGGGTCTGTCTTTCTGTCAAACCCTTTGAATGTCTTCAAATTCAAGGAAAGTATCTCCTAGCATGTTGTTTTCTTTTATGCAAAAATAAGCAACTCGTCTCTTCCATTCCGGTGGAGCGCGTGGGAAGGCCCCCAAACTTGTTTGACACTTCGGAGTCCGAGGGTTCAAATTGGTGAAAAGATGAGTTTTGTTTCTCTGACTAAATTGCTTTTCATGGGGGAGGAAAGCAAACTTCATCCAAATGGTATATAAACAGGGTCGGGTTGGTAAGGCGGCTCTCGGGCATTGGCCGAGGGGCCGGTATCCGAGTCCCAGCTGTGGGCTGCTTTTTCTGGGCAGTCCGGGGCCGATTTGGGTGATGTCTGTGTTGTTCCGATGCTGCCAGCGGCCCAGTGGGTTCCTGGGCGGCCTATCTGGAGGCAGAAGGATGTACATTACCTCCTGTTTATCGACGGGCAGAGGTGTCGCACCTATTCTCTCACTGGTCCGGCCCATTAATGTATGAGCGGGGGCAGGGGGCCTGAGCAGAAGTGGCCTTACTTGTTTTCAGGTGCGTTTCACCAGTGTGAACTAATCGGTGCTACTTTTTTTCTTCTTCTAAGGAAAGAAGACTTGCCTCTGTCAGACACCCCCCTCTCCGCCTCCTTTTTTTTTTTTTTATAAAACTTCGCCAAAGCAGTGTTTTGCGGAAAGGTAATATGCAAATGAGGGCCACTTTTTTTTAGCTGCCCCTGGGCCGATTTTTAATCCCAATCCAACCCTGTATAAAAACCCATTCTCAGTATCAGATCTGAGCCTCCAGGCACCTGTTTTAGTAATATTTGTGACATTTTGAGTTGTTCAGGTTCAAGGGGACATACTCGCTTTTTCTACCCAGGACTACTGAGCTCTGAGATGGGTAACAACTTACTCAGGTTTTTCCCTTGGCTTGAGGTGGGGGAAAAACGAAATAGTCTAAAAGGTTCATAAACCCCTTCACGGCATCAGATCTGAGCTTTTCAACAAGTGTGTTTAGGTTTGAGCAAAGCCATGCAGGGGAAGCCTCCCTGTGCACTTTATGACATCACCCAGGACTCTGGTGGGCCTGTCAGTTACCTGTACCATGCCCAGCCTTCCCTGCACACTCTGTGTGCTTCAGAAGCCCTGTCCGGGTGCACGGTCAGGTATTTCCAAACAAACAGCCCAGAGCAGCCAAATGGGCCCCAGCTATCGGCAATCAACCAGAGTCCAATCTGGACCATGCCCGAGCAGGCCCTTTCCGTTTCTGTGGACCCCTTCCCTGCGCGCTTAGCAGCAATTGGGTCCACTAAATTTATCTCGGCTTGGGCCCCACAGGAGCTCTACGCCCAAACCCAGAGGCAGAGCAACAGAGGTCTCCCCAGTGTGCAGCTCCCTTGCCCTGGATAGTAACTGCCACCACCAGGTGCGCAACACCAATTGGGTAGAACAGGTAGGTGGATAAAGTGAGTGGAAAGATGCATGAGAGAAAGTGTAAATAAATAGATGTATGGGTGGAATGGTGGATGCATGGGTAAAAGAGTGGATAGATGGGTAAAATGGTGAATCGATGAGTGAAAGCTTGGATAGATGAGTGAAAGGGTGAATGTTGGGAGAGTGAATGTGCGGATGGATGAGTGAAATGATGGAGGAGTTGATGCATTGATAAGTGAAAAGGTGACTAGATGGATAGGTGGGTGAGAGGGTTGATGTAAGGATGGATGAGTGAGTGAAAGGGAGTGTAAATGGGCAAAAGGGTGGATGGATGAGAGAAAGGATGGATGAGTGATCGGGTCAATGGATGGATTAATGAGTGAGTGAGTGGATGTGTTGTTGAGTGGATGGATGGGTGAAAGAATGGCTAAGTGAAATGAGGATGGGGAGAGAAAAGGGAGAATGACGGATGAGTTAAAGTATGGATGGATGGATGGAAGTATGGATGAGCAAATGGGTGTATGGATGAGTGAAAAGAAGGATGTAAGGATGGATGAGTGAAAGAATGCATAGATGAGGGAAAGGGACGGTGCAGCACTGGAAGAAAGGATGGACGAATGGACAGATTGACTGGGTGGATGGATGAGTATGTGAAAGGATGTCTGGATGGGTGAGAGGGTAAATGGTTGGATGGATCAGTGAATGGATGGGTGAAAGGATGGATGGATGAGTGAGCACATGGGTGGATAGAGGCATGGATGAGTAAAATGATGGATGGAAGGATAAATGATTGATAGGTTTGGGAATGGTTGAATAGGTTTGGATGTGGATGGACACACAGATGGAAGGACCAAATGAATGATGAAAGGCAGAATAATGGATGAAAGAATGAATGAATGTCACACCCTGGGTGACTCAACCCACCACCCCAAACCGACACATGACGTTAGGCAGAGCAGAAACAAATTCCTTGTACAGTGCCCTGGTACCACAAGAGATGTTCAACTGTTATGCCACTGGGCCGTGCTGCTCTCATGCCACCAGGAAACAGCACAAGCAGCTCCCACCTGCCACAAGGCCATGAGAGATGCATGAGGGCACAGCTCTGTGCAGCTCTTATGTGAGGAAAGTGCGGCAAGGCAACATATTTATTTATTTAGTGTTTTATAGAGCGCAAACTTGACCCGCGAGGGTATCAGAGCGCTTTACAAGGTTTACAAAAGTGAATTCACAAAAGGCTTAGAAGTACAGAAGTATGCCAAGCGATTCCCTATAGGGGAGAAGAGAGACACAAGAGTATGGCTACAATTACAGTTAGAATCAGTAAAAACCCCACAGTTTCTTAGTGGAGTGAAAAGGTGATCTGAGGGAAAGGCAGTAATCTTAGATTATTCCGGCACACTGTGGTGGTTGAAGGCCGAAATTAGACGAGGAATTTACCCATGAGAAAAGTTTTCCATAGAAGGGATTCTTCTGATGGCGGGTGGGAAAGAGTTCCAAATTCTTGGCGCAGGCCTGGAGAAAGCAGATTGTAGGTTTTTTTTTTCCGAAAGCGGGCAGGTTGGAGCAAGAGGTCTCTGGCGGGCCGGGAGTTCCTGCTTCCTCCAGATACCACTAGTTTCTGTGGCAGATAAGCAGGATAGTTTTGTATAGAGCTTTGTGGGTAATGCATGCCAGTTTCAGCTGTATTCTGGCCTCGAGGGAGAGCCAGTTTAAAGCTTTCAAATGAGGAGAGATGTGGTCGAATTTCCTACTACCAGTATGTAGTCTGGCAGCCGCTTTGAGGCAGGCTTTTTAAGGTGTAAACAACAAAAGGTACGCAGTTCCCCAGTGTGGAAAAAAGGCACGGAAAGTGAACAAAGCACTGGGTGAAGGCCCCAACAAAGGATGAAATGGAGGGAAATCCTCCCTTTCGGAACTAAAACCCTCACACACCCAGCAAGCTAGGTGTCATAGCCCTTCTGTCCCTCTCTTTGCTTGTAGGTACCAGAGAGATCTTGGGTAATTCAGAGAGGGTGGAACCTGCACTTGCAGAAAACAGCATCGATATGACTCGAGGCCATTCCACCACAATGTTTTTTCTTTTAAAAATTTGCACCCCTAAGAATATTGCGCCCAGGGCAACCACCCATGTGGCCCGCAATGCTACGCCAGGGTCTACCAGTATGGATGACATCTGACTCTTACCACCTTGTAACTGTCGATGTCTTAAGTAACATTTCCTATACACTGACTTTCACATTTATGAGTCATTGTCTCCATATATGTGTGATGTAACGCACTCAAATACCCTGCCGTGCATACATGAGTACCTCTCATTTCTGTTTAGATGCCACGCAAAGCCACATTGCATGGACTTGAGTGGCCTTATAAATCATGTCTGAGGTGATGCAGCGTAAATCGCTATGCCACCTTGCTCAGTGCCCCAGAGGTGTTCTGTGGGCGTTAAAGTGGGTTTTCCCATGCAACACCATGGAATTTGACACTGCCCCAAATTTAAGTCATGTAAACCATTCTGCAGCACACAAAAAAAAGGAAAATCAAATATTAGCATTTTTTTGTGCAGGAAGGTGCCCCTTCCTGCACAAAAACAATCCTGCATGCAACAGAGGCACACTTGCGCCATCGTGCAAGGGTGCCTATGTGGGAGCTAGGCTGCAGAAACGGCACCAGTGCAGGATGAAAGGACAGGACTGCACCATATTGCAAAAATATGATGCATTCCGGCCCTTTCACTTTGGCAAAGGACGGCACAGCTAGGTGTCTCGTTTTACTGCGCTATGCCAAAATCCCATAAATAAGCCACTAAGAGGCAAGACAGTTGTCAGGTGCACCCTAAATGTGGCCAAGATTCTTATTATACATGTAGAAGCATTATAGACTATTAAATCAAATGCAAGATGTTTTTTATACAGTGCTCATGTATTTCAAGGTGCTTCTAACTGCAATAATAAAAGGAGGTATGGTGAAAATAAATATTGCCTAGGATCACACCATTTAGTCAAGCAAGGAAGCTGGGAGTGAACTCAGTTTTTCTGGTTTCTCATCTTGAATTTTCAGTCACTAGATAGCCATTACATTCTAGGGTTTTACATCACAGGCCAATGCTTTGTTTTTAAATCTTGCTGCATGAGATTAGAGTGGGAGTGGCAGTGTAAAGCCTCAAGCAAACTTGGCTCTTTTTGGTCTCAAGGGTCTATGAGGACCTCAAGGCATCTGTCTCGAGCCTCACTTGAACCTTCAGTTCCTCAACCAACTCTAAAGCCCACTGGACATAGATTTGAATTTGAATTCCAACTATCCTGTAGCCTGTGTAATGTAGAATACACAATTATACACTTAACTTAAACTGTTTGAAAGGGTTGTATACTAGAACCCATATAAATAAAAGGCTAAAAAGTAGAGAAGAGCTTCAGTTATGTTGCATTTTGTAAATCACAGCACTTGCAGACATCTAAATTGTGGTGTGTGCTGTAGAGTGATGGTTAGTCATTAAGAATTAGGTACAGCTTTAAAAGCTCCATCAATGATGCTTTACAAAAACGTCTGAGATAGGCTTCTACTCAGCTTTATCCAATTTTATTTTTTCACCACTCACATCACTTGCACTGCTTTTTCAGTTGCCTTATTACATTTATTAAATATCTGCACTACCCGTTTGTTTCAACATTAACCACTGGGACTTCACAGCCTTTAGTATACCAATAGACTGCAGACAGATTTTCTCCTGGGTAAGGAGAACCCAGATGATGTTAAAAAGGGCGGAACAGATCGGCAACTGATGGGAGAATTTCACCTACCTTTGGGGTGTTCTTGCCCACGTGTGTTTGCCCACGTGCATTTAGTTATGTATAATGGAGCACTTGGGTGTCCCACTCCTTAGAAACTTATACTTGGTTATGTCATTTGATATTTAGTGAGTTGAGTCTCTTTCTTACTTCCCTGACCCCTAGATACCCTTTGTGTATTGACAGCTTTAAAAGCTCCATCAATGATGCTTTACAAAAATGTTTGAGATATATTTTTTAAGTGTTGTAGTTTGTAGTGCCCACCTTTGTACCATGCTTAAAACTTTGTGTTATAAGAACTTAAGTGGTTAAAGCCACCGATTATGTTTGGCCTAGTTAATTTTGAAATGTGTTGTAGCTCCTGGTACAACACATATCCACATCGCAAGCCCCCAAAGCACAACATTTTTCCCAGGTAAATTTCAACAAGTTTCCTTTGCCAAATCGTACCTGGGAAAAACGTTTTGGGGGATAAGTGCTTTGTGAAAAACAGAACATGTAGGATTTGGTGCAAATAACACTAAAACCTGTTTCTTACATCCCATTTTCAGACAAAACTCACATTGATGCCATCTATCACACATGATAAATTGAGACCCCCTCTTAGTATCGAACTTAACATGTGCAATAGATGTCACACTCTCCTCCAAGGCATTTTTAATCAGGGCCTAAGTAGAATTACGTAGTTCACAGTACAAAATTGCGCAATCCTAATGAGCATCATTTTCAATGTGTTTTGGGGAAAAGATATATGCATCCAATATTGTTAGATACAATTACTCTTGGAATGGAGCCAAGAGGAGTGAGATATACAAATACCTACCACCAGTACATAGGTGACTGAATCAACTTTGTGGGGTTGTTAGGATTTGGGACTGCTTTGCAGTAGGGGTGTCACCTTTTACAGAATATCCAGGTCTTTACTGCATAACTGAATCTGAGGTGTGTTTGGATGTTTCTCATCTTTGTAGGGAGTGAGTTTTACAATATTGCTTTGTTGTCAGAGAAGCAAGTTCCATCCATCAGTATGTAGCTTCCTGAAAGAAACCAATGGAGGCTGGCATGCCAGTTTTGAGGTTAGAGTTCTAGTCTGTATCAGTGAAGCTTTGTTTAGATTCCCCTGTTGGCAATGAAAAGTGATTTGAAAGAGGAAGATCTTACCAAGTCATTCATTCATTCATTATATTTATTCGATTTTAAGAATACAATCATAAAAGACAAATCAGTTAAAAAAAAAAAAAAATGAACACCAACATAATCGCACTTGCTTTAAAACCCCAGAGAGAAAACATACAAGAAAGAAACAAAGTGTGTGTGAATTTAAAAACTGCAAATACAGTAAGGCCGGCCTAACTTGAGTGAAATTCATTAATTTTAAAATTGGTGGGGAAAACCTTATCGTAGAATATTATATTTCGAGTAAATCATAACAATGTGTAAGGTGTCATTGACCAAGACATTGTCACAGTCACAAAGGGGCAATTCTGAATCCTTAAAACTACCATGATTAAAAAAGACTAAATGCGGAAATAGATTCAGCCTAAAATAGGTCACTGATGATGAGTCATGTCCAAGTCAAATATGGTTCCAAATCATCCATAGTTTTTTAAATTAAAATCGCATGTCTGACTGAAAGTTTCAACATTGCAGAGTCCTCCCGGTTCGCTGCCTTCTTGCCCATAAATGCTGATCCAAACCATTTATGATCCGAGCTAACTAAGCAACTGGGATTAGCATGTAAACCCGACCTCCCTAAGGACATCATATTATGGGAGATATTGGCCAGCCACAGGATCAGAAAGGGTTTATCCAAGTTTAAACAATGCTGCACTATTAATCTGTTAAAACCAAGCTCTTCCTTAGTCCATAATCGATAAACAGATTTTTGAAGGGGCAAGTAGGATCTGGTCAGTAATGTAACCTAATCCCAGTTACTTGTGGACGATTTCATAGCGTACACTTTGTGGGACTCCCAAGAGGCCCCTAAAAAATGTATTTTCTGCTACTTGAATCGGGGCTACCAGGCCATAGCCCCCTATTCCACTGCCATAACTTGCTAAAGGGACGCACTTAGCTCTGGAGATTTCCAAGACAGAGCTAATGTGGGTGCGCCCTAACTGGCGTGAGAAATTGCCAATGCTAAACGTGGATCTGTTAAAAGACACCATATTCTGGGTTATAAGTGGGTGCCAGTTTTAACCAGAATCCAACTGGACCCCTAAATATTTAAACTTATCTACCTGACTGTCGCAATATTCATGTACAACAAATTTCATAGTTTTCGTTAAGCATGGGCGGAATTTGCGAATCCACGATTCACGGATTTGCGTATTCACGGATCGTGGATCCGCAAAATCCGCGTATTTGCGGATTAGCGGATTTGGGGCGGGGCTTCCATGCGTGTGCACATGCCTCTTGTGTGTATAAAAGGTCAGAGACCGATCAGAGCAGCGGATGAAGAAGATACAGAAGCTCCTGGCCACAGGAACAGCACGAGGATTGCGCTCGTGACAGTCAAGGATGCAAAGGCCAGCATCACAGCCGATTTTCGATGGTATATTTGGGAAGAGGGCACAGCTGCCCAGCCTTGACAACGCTCACGATTGCTTTTTGGGCCGATGAATGAGTCACTGAATTTAAGCTTCAACTAGGGCACATGCTTAAATGATATCTGTAAGTGCTTCCGGTTGAGGTTTAATTTTTGTGCCAGGACCATCGTGCCAGAATGAACCCTGCCCTTCATATTTATTCAAGAAGACGCCACCGTTTTGTGCCATACCTCGTTGGCTAAATGTATAGTGCTTTCACTACACTACACTACAGCTGCCTAAAGTGCCAGAGAGTTGTCTACAGCGACCAGGTGTGTGTTACTATGCAATAGCGTCGAAGGGCGCAGGGGTCCCTTGAGTGAGCTATAAAAGCTCCTGTCCCCAGGAACAGCACGAGGATTGCGCTCGTGACAGTCAAGGATGCAAAGGCCTCTGTCCAGCATCACAGCCGATTTTCGATGGTATATTTGGGAAGAGGGCACAGCTGCCCAGCCTTGACAACGCTCACGATTGCTTTTTGGGCCGATGAATGAGTCACTGAATTTAAGCTTCAACTAGGGCACATGCTTAAATGATATCTGTAAGTGCTTCCGGTTGAGGTTTAATTTTTGTGCCAGGACCATCGTGCCAGAATGAACCCTGCCCTTCATATTTATTCAAGAAGACGCCACCGTTTTGTGCCATACCTCGTTGGCTAAATGTATAGTGCTTTCACTACACTACACTACAGCTGCCTAAAGTGCCAGAGATTTGTCTACAGCGACCAGGTGTGTGTTACTATGCAATAGCGTCGAAGGGCGCAGGGGTCCCTTGAGTGAGCTATAAAAGCTCCTGTCCCCAGGAACAGCACGAGGATTGCGCTCGTGACAGTCAAGGATGCAAAGGCCTCTGTCCAGCATCACAGCCGATTTTCGATGGTATATTTGGGAAGAGGGCACAGCTGCCCAGCCTTGACAACGCTCACGATTGCTTTTTGGGCCGATGAATGAGTCACTGAATTTAAGCTTCAACTAGGGCACATGCTTAAATGATATCTGTAAGTGCTTCCGGTTGAGGTTTAATTTTTGTGCCAGGACCATCGTGCCAGAATGAACCCTGCCCTTCATATTTATTCAAGAAGACGCCACCGTTTTGTGCCATACCTCGTTGGCTAAATGTATAGTGCTTTCACTACACTACACTACAGCTGCCTAAAGTGCCAGAGATTTGTCTACAGCGACCAGGTGTGTGTTACTATGCAATAGCGTCGAAGGGCGCAGGGGTCCCTTGAGTGAGCTATAAAAGCTCCTGTCCCCAGGAACAGCACGAGGATTGCGCTCGTGACAGTCAAGGATGCAAAGGCCTCTGTCCAGCATCACAGCCGATTTTCGATGGTATATTTGGGAAGAGGGCACAGCTGCCTGGCCTGTTAACTATTTTACGATGGCGCCGGCAAGCTGCCAGCGCCATCCTAAAATAGTTACTAAATTAGCTTCAACAGGAAGCTCGAATAGATAAAATAAAGCAGATGCACGAGCGCCTGCTTGATTTTATCTATTAGTGCTTCCTGTTGAAGCTAATTTAGTAACTATTTTACGATGGCGCTGGCAGCTTGCCGGCGCCATCGTAAATTAGTTACAACAACAGGCAAGGAAGGCTTGAACTTTTGGCCTCAGAATCCGCCGCTCGCGGATTGCGAATTTTCGGTAAATTCGCAAGAGTTCGCGGATCGCGGATTTACCGAAAATTCGCAAAATCCGCGAGCGTAGCGGATTTTTCGCTCATGCTTAGTTTTCGTGTTGAGCGGACCACACTTGATTACATGCGATTTTGAGAAGTTGATGGAAAGGTGAAGGTTGTTCATAAAATCAATAAAAAGGTTAAGAAGCTTTTGTAAACCCTTGGCTGTCCCAGTAATTAATACTGTGTCATCTACATAGAGCAGGGCCAGTATAGAATGGTCTCCTACTTTAGGGACATCCACACCTGGGTCTGACAAAACTTGTTCTAATTGATTAATATAACAAATAAATGAAAACAGTGCTAAAACTAACCACTCATCACAATTTAAAGTGCTCAATGCATTCTCTGTTGGGACCAAACCTAAAACTAGCTGAGAGAGCTT
Organism: Lissotriton helveticus; assembly: GCF_964261635.1. Taxonomy (NCBI): domain Eukaryota; kingdom Metazoa; phylum Chordata; class Amphibia; order Caudata; family Salamandridae; genus Lissotriton; species Lissotriton helveticus. The sequence goes on along the minus strand of NC_136073.1, from coordinate 59,021,715 downwards.
TGTGCAAATCATACAAAATATTAATTAATGAAGAATTCACTCCAATCTGAGACATAATGGACCACAGCTTGGAGCGATTAACTCCGTCAAAGGCAGAACTAAGGTCCATGAATGCCATATAAAAATTGCCCCCTTCTTGACCTTAGTGTACTTACAGATCAGTAGGTGAAGTTTCAGATTTTGCTCGATAGTACCCCAACCTGGCCTAAACCTGTACTGTAGGTCAGATAAAAAGCCTCTCTCCTCCACTCAAACTGAGAGATGATCCAGTAGGATCCGACCAATAATTTTCACCTCTGAGTCAATCAGAGAAATGGGCCTAAAACAAGCAGGGTCTGACCTGTTGCCCTTTTTAAAAACAGGGACTATTATTGATTGAGACCAGGTTAGAGGGAACCGTCCGATGACTACTGAATTTAAATGCAACATTAACAAGGGAGCCCACAAGTCTATTTCAGTTTTATAAAGATCCCCTGCCACCCCGACGGGCCTGGAAGCTTTGTTTGATGATAGGCAAGAAATAGCTGCTAAAACCTCTAACCTTTAAAGTGATCAACCCAGGCATGTGAAGTGATAGTACAAACCTGTTTAGAAAGGTAATTGTTGCTAAAAAGAGGACAGTTAACCACTCTCCAGAATGTGGTACTGTCTGACTGAGAGCTAGAGATTAGTAACTTTTCCCAAGCCTCCTCTTTGAGCTGGGCTTTATGATCCTTACAGGCCAAACTATAGGCAGCCCTGGCTCTTTTTAACTTCTCCTGGCATCTAGGCATCACATGCAAAAGATTCCAAAGATTCTCATGGACTTTGGAGCAACGCCCATCAAACCATCTTACTTTATGGATCATAGGGGGTGCACCCTCTTTACAGAACACTGTTTTGACATACCTGCTAATATTTAGAAAGGACTTTGTGATACCCTGCGCTGTCTCTTCTTCAGACAAACAGGAATACAAATCAGCCCGTGGAAACCAAGTTTTGTACAAAAACTGAGAGGACAAAGTACCAAATAAAATGTATTCAACATTATTTGTGCTCTAGGGCAAAATGTATTGTGTGCAGGTAAATAAAGCATGAACAGAGCAGTATCTAAATAAATGTACTTAAACTGCATTATTTGCGTCCAATTTGTAAAATCTTTCTTTGGTGGAAAGATGGTGAAATATCTTGTAAAATAAATATTTTTTTACGACTAGTTAGGTTGACACAACTGGCTCAGAGTGTTTTGAGTGTGCGATTTGGCAGAGATTGTGATGTAAAATAATAGAATCTGGTGTTTCACATTGCACTAGGTTTACTGGCCTAATGTGGATTAACATTTGTCACTCACTGTGCTAAAATTCCTTGAGAGCCCCAAAATCATGTTATGTCAAGAATAATGTAACTGACCCTGTGTGCTATAAAATGCACTATTTGCCACATTTTGTCTCAAAGAATGACTCAGTGTTTTACGCACTACATCGGAAAAGCGAAGTGTACCCCCACAAGTAATTTTGATTCTGCTCTTATGATTTCTCTGTCTCCACTAGGTCATGTTAGCCCTTCTGAAATGTAAGTTTAGTTGCGCCCCTTGTCAGCACCATGCCATGGGCTCAGGGTGCTGCCTTGGGAGGGTGCCTTCCACCTTCCTGGAGCTCAGGCCTGGGAAGCCAAGGAGGGTTAAGCCCAGCCCACCCACACCTTGTCCCCATGGGCCGGCCTAGGAAGCCCATGTTCCTCGAATATAAAGCCCCCACAAAGTAGGGGCTTACAGAACCCTAAGTGGGGGTGACAAAAGTTGGAGTTCGCTCAGCCAGCTAGCCATTCGGATGTCCCAGCTTGCCATTTGGTTGCAGAGCCTGATGACCAGATGGCTCGGGATGACCAGACCCAGTCACACACCAGCTCAGTGACAAGAGTGGCTGTGCTCTGAGGCCGGTGCTCGGAATGCTCCTTCCCGGGGCTGCTTGCCTCCCGGTGACTTGTGCAGGAGTAGGGGGATTCCGGTCCAGCCATCTGGTCGCCCTGTTGACCCACAAGGGATCGTGCCCCTAAACTAGGCAGCACGTGGCAGGAGGATGAGACCTCTGCCCTTGTCAGCACGTGGTGGAGGCAGCCTCCCATGGGCTCCCATTCCCTCTCAGCATCCCTTTCCCGAGCCTGGCAGCAGAGTAACGCTGGCTCCCACAGACGGAGACGAAAGCTTGGCTCAGAGTATGACTTTTAATAGATTGCAGAAAGTAAGCTGCTCTGCTACTTACAAACCCCTTCACCCAGAAGCAGGCTGTCTACAAATGATTTAGTAAAATTTGAAGGGCGTTTCCAGGCGCGCGGCTCAGGAGCCTGCTGTCCAACAGGCAAGGAGGGCTTCCGGAACAGCAGAAGAAGGCAACCTCACCGATGGCCCCTCCCAGAGGACTGAGAGGGACCGTACAACTCTTCAAACCCTTAGCACTGCCTCATGGGACCGGTACAGACTGGGTACCTGGCAACGAGGAAGGTTAACCCCACCTGCATGTCAGCTGTCCACCACCATGGGGGTCCCCGGCTTGAGCAGCAACCCAAGGTATGCAGCAGACTGGGGTTAGGCCACACCCTTGCCCTGATCAGATTCACCGGAAGGGCAGAGCCAATAGGCGCTCCCACCCTCCCCTCATTAAGGAGACAGGGTTCCCTTGCCAATGTAGCTCCTTCTGATCTAGGAGGCCCTGCCACGAGAATTCGTGTGGCAGGGTCTTCAGGGGACCTGGGGAGACTCTGCAATCCGGTTTTGTGCCTGGTGAGCATGTGTTCCATCTAGGGAGGGCTTTCCGTCATGCTGCTCCTGGGAGGGGCCGGGGAACCCCCATTGCCCACCAGTGCTTCAAACATTTCTCAGTCGGGTCCTCCCACGAGGAGGAGCCTGCCCCATTCCCGGTCCTCATTCAAGTGGCCTGGCAGGTCCTGGACCACTCTGCCAGCCAGGGTGCATAAGGAAAGGGCCGCCCGTGTACCTACAGTGTGTGTTCGATCTGGGAGGTAGCCAAGGGTTTTGGGCTGGTGCTGTCAAATCACCCAGGCTGCTCCGCCATTAATGATCTTTCTGTAGGTTCACCTACAGAAACCTTGTTACGGCTTTTACTTCCTCTAGATAGTCAAGTTTGATCGTCTACTCAATGTGTCTCATCTGGGGACCTCACTAAACCATCCAATCCGTAGTAGCGACAGGTGGTGTGTACAAAGGACAGGGATTTAATCAACACCAGCTTATGACCCGCACTTACTGGGAATTCCTCGTTCATGGGAAATAATTGCAATCCCCAAACCCTGTCACAAATGGCGTTCAACAGCTTACCCTAACCTGCCAGCAAAGGGTAGAGACATGCTGATCCATTCAGTGTAGCACGCGTGGAGCCCTGGACATCGAAGGGCATCACAGACCTCTTATTGCTCAATCTCATGTGGCTGATTGCCAGTTGTCCCTCTAAGAAGTTGAATGCCGACCGCTGGAGTGTCATGTACCTAGTTAGCATGAAGGGGTCTCATTTGTTATTGGAATTAATCAGACCAATTTCTCCACCAACTAAAAACAGCGAAGCACCACCACCCACAGAAACGAGAACGAGCTATCAATCTGTCAAACCTCTCTGTGTTCAGACCGGGTGATGTTTTCCCTGTTGAATCAAATTAAGCTACATGCTCCACTCCTGGTGGTGCCCTTCCGTCAATTCCTTTAAGTTTGTTTTGCAACCATATTCCCCACTGGAACCCATTGACTTTAGAAGCTGCTCAGATAGTCATGGGAGTAACACCGCCCAATTGCTAGCCGGCATCATTATGGTCGGAACTACGATGGTATCTGATTGTCTTCAAACCACCAACTTTTATTCTTAATTATTTAAAACATTCCTGACAAATGCTTTCACTTTCGTTTATCTTGCGCCGGTCCAAGAATTTTACCTCTAGAGGCACAATACGAATGCCACTGGCCGTCCCCCTTAATCATGACTTCAGTTCCTAAAACCAACAAAATAGAGCTGGAGTCCTATTCGATTAGTCCTAGATGAAGTATTCAGGTGACCAGCCTGCTTTGAACACTCATTTTTTCAAAGTAAACACTTTGGACCCCAAGGACACTCAGTCAATAGCATCAAGGAGGCACAGAGAGGCATGGGCTTGGCCAAGCGGTAGCTTGTATGGTGACAGACCACCATAATTGATGCGATTTTAATATACTCGATTGGAGCTGGCATTTCTGCAGTTGCTGGTACCAGACTTGCTCTCCAATGGCTCCTTGTTAAAGGATTTAAAGTGTACTCTTTCATATTAAAGGGCCTTGAAAGAGTCCTGTATTGTTAAGTTTTGTCACTACATCCCCGAGTCGGGAGTGGGTAATTTGTGCCCTGCTGCCTTCCTTAGCTATGGTAGTAGTTTATCAGGCTCCCCCTCTGGAATCAAACCCTTATTCCACATTGCCCATGGTCACCCTGGTAGGCATGAAAGTACCATTGAAAGTTGATAGGGTAGACATCCGAATATTTCACTGCCGTCACAGGTATGTGTAATCGGACCGAGGTTATCTAGAGTCACCAAAGTGGCAGGACGAGCCCGGATTGGCCTTGGTATGATAAATGCACACATCCCAGGAGGTCAGCGCTCGGCAGCATGTATTAGCTGTAGAATTAGCATATTTATCCAGATGGAGCAATCAAAGAAACCATAACTGATTTAATGGGCAATTCACAGTTTCACTGTACTGGCTGTGAATACTTACATGTACCTGGCTTAATCTTTGAGACATGCAAATGCTATTGGTTGGATTAACCATATAGCCGCACCTGCTGGATCGGTTGTTGGGAGCACATGCCTGTCTCAGACCAACCTTTGCACCCATTGGGAGTCTGCTGGGGAAGCCCCCCTGCAAGGGGGGGATTACTGGAGGGACAGGTGCAGTCACAAGGGCACCAGTAGGCCAAGTCATCTCAATGGAAGGGAGAGGTGGGCCGGTTTGCAGCCTGAGCGAGACACAGGGCTGCCGGCCTGGACAGCTAAGGACACCCCATAAAACGGTCATTGTTAGCTGCTGCATAAATGCACTAGTCGGAAGAGGTTAACAGCGTGGTGCAATGGCGCCCGGGCCACAAGGCAGCATCTGGCATCTGGAGCCACCCGTCCCTCTTACCTGACCACCTCGGGGCACAAGCTACCATGGATGCTCAGCCTTTGTTCTGATGGGATGGGTCTCCAGAAATGGCAGGTCCTCGATTCAGACATTCCTGGGTAGGGTGGACGGTCTTTGGTTGAAAGAGCCAAGGCTGGCCAAGTAGTCCACCCTAAATGGACCAAGAATGGCCAATCGATCAGAGTATACAGCACTGGCCGGACCCTCTCCAAGTAGGCTGCCCTGCATTGGGATGTCAGGCCCAGATGAAAGGGCCATTAGGCAGGACTGGGAGGTAAGCGCTGGGGGGCTGCGCGGGTTTGCCTAGGCAGCACCCAGTGGAAAACCACTGAACCACAAAGGGGTCTGGAGTACTGGACCCTACTAATCCAGAGTTAGGCGACCTCCCTTACTTGTAATGTGTGTGCACGGAGGGACAGAAAGGACCACCAGTGCAAAGGCATTAGACCTCCTGGAGCCGTGTCTGGGCTTGAGGTAGAAAATGAGCCCTCATCTGGACTTCCAGGCCTGCTGGGATGTTAGCTTTGTGTCCCTGCCTGATCTTGGGGAAGGTAGGCTCAAAGGAAATAGTCGGGAGATGAGAGCAGGCCTGGGCTCCATGGGACAGGCCTGGGCCCCATGGGACAAGCCTGGGCCCTGGCAACACCCGGCTGAGAACTGCTGGACCATGAGGGGGTCCAGAGTACCCTCTCCCTAGTAATACGGAGGAAGGATACCCCATTGTCTTGAGTCTGTGCACACCAAGTTACAGAGGGGACTAAAGGAGCGAATGCACCTGACCTGCTGGAGCCCTGGCTGGCTTGAGGAAACAAAGGACTTCCAGGACAGCACAGACATCGGTATTCACCATTGGAAAGCATTGCGTGTGACCAGATGGTCGGGCTCGAGGACGACCATTTGGTTAGGCTGTGCTTTAACGAAAGGGATTCCGCATGTCCTTTCAAGGGGATGGGGACTAGGCTGCTTGGAGCCCCAGCTGGCCTCTGGCTTGGGGCTGTAAAGGGCCTCTGACAGACCTCCAACCCAGGCCCCGCAGGCACCTAAACACGCCAGAAAAGCAAGTGAGGCCTCCCTGAGCCCAAAGGACCCATATCCTAGGCCCTTGGTGGAGTGGCAGGCCGGAGGACGGAGCTTAGGGTAGGAACACCCACCCTGGGGCCTGACGGAGCCCCAGCTGGAGCTCCTGGGGTCTTCCATGCTAGGGGGGCCTCCGTGGCCCGCAGGATCCTTTCCTGGTGCTAGCTATGCATCTGGTTGGAGGACAGAGCCCAGGATGGGAAGCCCCCACCCAAGGACCTGTCAGGGCTCCGATCAGAGCTTCTGAACCCAGCCAAGCAATCATCCCTGGGACTAAAGGCCCCCTGTCTCGGGCCCTTGGTGGTGCAGCAGGCTGGAGGATGGAGCACAGGGTGGGAGCACTCACCCTTGGCCTTGCAGGGCCTGGTAAGTGCTCCTGGACCCTGCCACACAGGTGAAGCCACCTAGGGCCTGGACAGTTGGTAATAACACTTGTTCTACCATTTATGTTTCCTTAGCTTTTGGAACCTATCTCAGTCAGCACCTAGGGAAACCTATCCAATCTAGGGCTGTCCAAGGTGGGCTGGATGGCATGGCTCTCACCAAATTATATTATGCAGAATCTCTTGCAAACCTCATACTTTGACTATAATACTGTGTCAACCACAACAAGCTCTGGTACATTCTGACACACATGGGAATAGAGTCTTCCCTCATAATGTTTGTGCGCGAACTACATTCATATGCCACAGCCAGAGTCCGATATGGCACAGGGGGCGAGCTAACAAAGTCGTTCAGAGTGGACCGAGGGGTAAGACAGGGCTGCGTCCTGGCCTCGTTATTATTTAATTTATATACCAATGGCTTGGAAAAAGCCATGCTCACGGGTTACCAGGTCCTTCCCTTAATAAACACGCGCCCAATGGCCTACTCTATGCGGATGACGCCATAATCCTAGCCCGCACCCCTAAGGAATTACAGCGTGCTCTAGAAAAAATACCACATTTTTATGGCCAACCTCGACCTTAAGGTCAACATCAAGAAAACGTTTGTAATGTCTGCTGGGTCGAGGATCAAGAACATCAAGCACATATTTATTGATGCACGAAAAATAGAGAGCACAAGCACTTATCCCTATCTGGGAATCACATTTGACCACAAATGCTCTTGGAAGTATGCCAAAGAATCTAGGAAACTCACCTTTATGAGAACAACTGCCGCCTTAGGTAAATTTGCGAATAAATTAGGCAGACGGCCCCCGGTTGAACTTTTAGAAATTTACAGGGCTAAATGTGTATAGAGCGCACTTTATGGGGCGGAAGTTTGGGGTTATGCCAACGTTGAGGAGGTGCAAAAGGTGGAAAACACTTTCCTGCTATTCCTTTTGGCAGTGCCTCAAGGTACATCTACCTACGCCTGCCACTTGGAAGTGGGTCTGTCCTACTTAACAGACCGGGTTAGGATTCAACCCCTTCTTCTGTGGCATCACATTTGGTCGTGCAGTGAAACAACTTTCTGCCGGGGGATCATAGAGGACTGTGCTTCCCTAGACATGGCCCTAAAGATCGGTTGGCTTGCTTACATCAGAAAATCCTTGAGCGACCTCGGCATTATACAGTATTATCATTACCCCAATTTAATAGCTGTAATCCCGAGAAAGAAGTTTAAAAAGATTTGCCTGGCCCACTTAGAATCTCTTCGGCTCACTAGTGCGGCTCCAAAAGTTACAGTGCTGCACTCACTACTAATTCAAACATACAGGCTACGAAAGATTCTTGTTAACCAGATTGAGATTGAATAGTCTTTATCATCTGGTCACTTTTCCCAAGACCAACACCTGGACAAAACCCCTTCAGCCTTGCCCTTGTGATGACACCTCCCCCCAATCGACGATACACATAATACTGTTCTGCAGATTCTATCAGGAACCGAGGTATCATTGGCTTCTGCCAATCCTTAAAGTAATGGGTTTACGTAGGTGTTGCCCAGCATTTCTTGCTCTCCAATTCCTTGACGCTGAACTCTTTGTTAGACAAGTAGTAACATTCTTGAAATTAGTCATTAAGCGCAGGCAAATCCTGGGTTGAATCGGGGCTCCATTCCCCTAGATTAGTCCCCTCTTGTGATTATCAACACCTCATTATTTCATGTTGCGCGCCGGTTTTAGCAATTTGAATTTGAGTTACCCTTTTTTTTTCACAGTTTTTACGGCTGTTCTTATGATTTTTTCAAGAATGTTTTTAGTATTTTTATACATTCATATTACATTTCTCCCGACAGCTGTTAGATGGATCGCCTCAATTTCAAATGCTTTATTACCGGTAAAATGGTATTTAGTGCGTACTTACGGTTTAAACTCTGAATTAGTTATTTCTTTTAAAAGAAACTTTTATTGTGATTTTTTAATACGAAATGTATTGTGCTTTTATGGCAGTTTCACTTTCAACCGAATAAAGCTTGATTTGATTTGATTTGATGACTGTAAGAACACATTTTCCTCACATTTCTGTGATGGAAAGTTTGGGTATCTGCAGGAATCCACAAAATTCCTTCCATCCAGGATCCCCCTAAGCCTCCTGATAAAAATGGTATCACACTTGTGTGGGTAGACCTAGTGCCCGCAAGAGGAAATGGCCCAAAATGCAACATGGACGCTGCACATTTTTCCATGGAAAACTGACCCTTTTTCTTCCAATGAGCAGATCAGCTCATTTCAATTTCAATGTAATAATGTCAAGGCACCATGGGTGGGAATCATCATTACACAAAAAAATGCCACAAGTGACAGGGGAAGTTCTTCCCCTGCTCCTGAGGCTGTCATCGGCAGAGGGATTTTCAGGCCGCTTGCAGAGGATGGAATAGTTATGTCCTCCACACATGGCCACCATGGCGGAGGATAAAACCGTAACAATCTTGGCACAGAAAGGGTTAAGTCTTGCTTTTTTAGTGTGGATAGATTTTTATTGAGTCGGTTTGTGTGTTCTTTTATGGTTCTTTGTGAAACTGAATAAAGATGTATGACTGACTATCTACCATGCCTACTTATTATTTCCATACCCAACATGATGTAACTGAAGTAGGTATATCTTACACGTGCCCTAAAGTGGTGGTTTGAAGAAAAAGGGGCAAGTTTTGAGTATGGGGTCTATAGCAATAGCTTAAGATGGTGCATCCAGCAACAGAAATAACTTGTGTCTTATTCCAAGAATCTCTAGTAATGGCTTATGGTACTGCAATATGTATCTAGCAATGGCCACATGCCTCTTTGGGAGGACATAAAAATGTGATTCTTCTTTAAAACCTGAAAGTTGTATTGTAACACTTCAGATATCCTGGTTACACTCAGTATGGTCATCTTTTCCTAAAGAGGTGCTCTCTGTACCCTTGAGGACTCTACCCTAAGGCTCCAGGGCTTCCAAGATGCTAATATACTCCGACTCAGGAGCAGGGTTTCTTGTTCTCATCACTACATTTTGCCTATGTGCTTTGGAGTAATACTGTGGTCTGAAAGTTTACAGGAAGGCATGGATTGGCTTCAGACAGAGGGACACTTCAGCCTTTCTCTGACACCAAGAAATTCATAAACTTGTGACTGGGAGGGTTTATGGGGCAGAAAGACCCGACTATGTAAGTGCCAACATGAGACAGCAACACTGGTTGTGTGTGACAGTCAAAGCGGCGGAGCATTCATGCCAAGTAATTATGTTCATTTTGCTACACAAAGCAGTAGTATCGCTTGGAGGAAACAATTGTGCTGGTGGCAGCCAAAGTGTGCTCTCAGATCAGTGTCGAAGACTATGATGTCCTGTATATTGACAATGATTTTGGTGGCAAGGCTAGATCGGATGAGAAAGGTTCTACTAGATAAGGTCAGTTTGGCCTTTCTTCTGTCAAGCTCCATTGAAAAGCGAAATATTCACCTCTTTGGAGATGTGTGATGGACAAAACTTCGCTTTTTTGGCTTCAAGATCCTTGATGTCATTGGATTTTTGAGCTGTATTCGATTTAAATCTCTTTATTCGTTGTGTTTGCATACCAGCTCTCAGTACCTATAACTCGGAGGTCAGCATGCCAAAGTTATATAAGAAGGTCACTGGACTGCAACCTGCTTCCAGATGAGTGTCTTACCTGATGGGGGGGTCAGACATAGCTTGTAATTGGCAAATTTAGTGCCATACTCAATGCAGCTGGATTTAGCTTCAAGTTGAATTAGGCATAGTGAGCTGCTTGTACCATAGTAGTGTTCTTTGTGATATACTGGGCCATGATTGTGCATTCTGTGTCCAGACGGACATGGTGTATATGGCGGAGAACATGTGTTGACTTTGTAAATGTTATGATGAAATAATATTCAATTTAATTATGCGTAACAAATATAGTTAAGACTATAATCCATATGTGTGATAAATATTAGTCTTTCAAATCTAGCTGAGTACATCATGTGGGTGCGTTGCATTATTCTTTGCCCAAATACTCAAGTGGAGACACAAACCGCTATATCTTAAAAATTGTTCATTTATACAGTGGGTGGAATCTGAACAAAATTGTACTAAGTGGGATGTTAGTTGTTAAGAACATTGAAACACCTCTGCTTTGTGCAATGCAGAGGAACACCAGCTTTTTATATTTTTTGCTCGTTTCAGCGCCACAGAAGTGTCGAGATAGCTATATACAACATGCAATAAGTTGAGGGCATTCATATAATGTGCTAGCATGTCTCTAGGTCATGTTCAACTAATACCTGACTGGATGGTGGCACGTGCATGGTGGAAGGGCAGAGAGCACCAATAGGAGAAGTTTTAGGTTGTACTGGTCACTCCTTGTGCATACCATCAACAGCCACCAATCATGGCCAGGCAGTAAGATTCAGGCCACAATGTGCCCCTATTGGAAGTCCATAGCACACTTTTGACTGGATTACATTAACACAACATAACGTGTATTTGTAAAACGCATAGTACCATCCTGACGACACTCCCCACCCCCAAGCACCTAGCATGCATGCAAATAAATACACACCAAACAAATGTGTTATTGGGAAAAACTGCTGCAGGTTTATTACATACAATGTTATGTAATATGGTGGGTTATCTTACGGGCAATCCAAGGGCAGGCAGCATACTCGCCACCTGCCCGCCTGATGAGCCAAGCAGCACTGGGGCGAACCCCATCTGTGCTGCCCCTTCTGGTGATCCTCCTCCCAGATCACGTGACACTTATTACTCACGCCCCTTTCAGGGCGAAGCGTAGCAAGGCAAGCCCCCGGTTGTTCAGGCCCACAACCGTCCGAAGGACAAACGGGGCGCCGACACGGTTTCCAGGAACATCTCATGAGGCTCCTGGGCTCTGGCACCCCTATGTGCCGTGCAGAGGTACTCTTCTGTACCCAATTGCTTCCAGATCGCCCTGTAACTCCGCCTGCAACAAAAAAAGAACAAGATTACAACATTTTCACCATTCTTTCTACCACCGGCCACGCCGGGTAAGCGGTAGGGTGGGAGACGGCGTGTCCCGCGAGGCAGCGGCCGCGCGTGTTTGGTGCGACGACAAAGAGATCGCCAGCTTGGTGAGGGGGACATATATACCCCTCACCCGCCTCCCGCACCAGACATGACGCGGCATTGCCCGCGCCCAGGAGGGGACTCCCCTAGAGTCCCTGCTCCTTTGGGAGGAAAGGGGGGTGTGGGCTGCCAGATGGTACTACAGGGCCGCCCTCTTGAGTGGCCTCCTGCGGTGGCCTCGGGCAGCCGCAAGTACAACTGTAGGTATCTTGGTGCTGAATGACAGATGTTTATTGTTACCCAACTCAATGGTACTCATTTTATCGACCTCAGATGGATGAAAAGCTGATTAGACCCTGCAGTGGATGTAATAGTCCACTGTGCCGTGTGTGTAATAGTTTAGCATTCATAACAAACAAGAGGGAAGGCTGTTGCAAGAAGGAACACAACTTTATTTCAGTAAAAAAACCTCTATTCTTTTTAATACATTTTCATGTTAAAATCATAAATCATATATATCAAAATTACATAAACAATAACAAAGGAAACAATTTACACAATACTAAGAAAAATGAATCATTCAATATTAAAAAAGGGGGGTGGCAATCTACACTTTCGACGCGCGTTTCGGCGTTTAGAAAAACGCCTTCTTCAGGAGCCAAGAATTGTTTCTGAAATACACAATTAATAAACATAAAAAAATCACATATATGTATTAAAAAAAAAATCATGACAATAAAACATCACATAAAACTTAGTTAGTTCGACAATTTTAAAACTTTACATGCAAACATCTTCCCTGCTTGTTATAGCAATTAATATTTGCTAGACAAGTTACAGAACTAATTTTTCTATATTTGAGCAGTTGCTAGGTTATCAAACCAAGATGAAAAGGACCCAATAGAAAACTACCATCCCAGGATTGGATAGTATTAGATTGAATATATAAATTGGTGAAGACCACAACCAGGGTCCTTCAATCAATAGATACTGACAACCACCTAATAATTCCTATGACAAGGGTTGATTGTAACCTTACTTATTTTATCTCTTTGTTTCCTCAGTCATGGCCCATTTAAAAACCTTCGGTTTTACCGATGAGGAGTCTGCCTTATTATTGTAATTGTAATTGTAATTTATATTTATATAGCGCATTATCACCAACGGTCTCTAAGCGCTTGCTTTGGGAACCCGTCCTGGTTTTTCCCTGTGAGATAACCCGTACTGGGCACCCCCAAGGTGAAAGCCAGGCATCCCGCTGCGGGGGGCCATAGTGGACATTAAGCAAGCTATTGCCCGGAGTTGCAGAGTGTGAACCCATGATTCGAGCAGGCACCGAAGCGAGAATTATCGAGTCCGTGGACATTTTGGGCTCAAGACCCTGCCACGTCGGGAATTTAACCCTGGTCCCGGGTCTGACCTCTGCTTCATGGTCTGCCTCTTCTAACCATTGAGCCACACTTCTCCACTTCTCCACTATTAGTTGGTACCACGATCTCTTTTAGTAACACCAATTCTAATACCAGAGGTAATGATGAAGGTAAGAAACGTATAGATCTAAAAAAGAAACTCATTCGGATGGAGGCCCATGGTGAGTTTATGTTATCTTACCTGAGAACGGGCATCATTCCCAACGGTTTACGAGTACGGAATGTACCAGGACTGTTCGTACACCATAGACCGTTTCTGGAGAAATGGAGTCTAATAGCGAACAGATGTTCACGCGATTTAATGATCTTGATCGTGGAAACATCTAAAGAACTAGCAGCAGCTATTAAAATTGAAATTGATGAATTAGAAGAAAAGCTTAAACAGGTGAATGTGGTAGATGAGGCAATGAAAAAAATAGAATACAATAAGGAGCTAGAATCCTTTACTAGCTACCTTAACAAACGGAAAACAGATAAGCTTAACAAGGATAAAAGATTTTACACTGAAGAAACAGCTTATCCCTATTTAGGTAAACAGTTTTACAAGCAGAACCATTATATAGATGAATATAGAAATGCCCCACAGAGAGTCAATAATTTTACTGACACATCAGACTCTGATGGTGAGGGTTCCAATAGCAATTATTATGAACCCGATGGAGGTTTCAATTCCTATGCTGCCTCTCGACCCCAACAGCGGCCTTTTTTATCCAACAGAGGGCCTCGCGGAGGCCGTCCAAAAGTAAGGTTACAGGGACAAGGGCAGAGCAGGGGAAATTTCTAGATGAATCAGCAACAACATCAGCCACAACATCAGCAGCAACACCAACAGCAAGAGCCCAATTCATAAGGAAAACTCGGAACCAACAGTATTGGGTTAAGGAATGTAATTCCCATTTTTAATTTATCATCTATAGAACTTGACAACCACAGTGAAGCTCTGTTATCTAAGGGTCTTTCATTTGTGCCGCAAGCACATGTAAACACCTTTGAACTGTACAAAGACATCATTTCATTTTTTAGGAAGATTAGGCTCAAAAGTTTTTTCAGGCCCATGAAGATACCAATAACGAACAAACAAGTCAAAGAGAATGGACATTACCATCAACATTTAGTCCAGGCTTGGATCAATTGGGTCCGGAAGTGGCTGCATTCAAATTGGTGGTCCTTCAGAAACTTGAAAGGACGCTCCGGTTCATTCCTAAACCTCTGTACAATCTAAGTAAGGATGAATCATTAGCTTTGAAAGGACTATCAGGGAATAGTAAGTTGGTTATCAAGGGATGTGACAAGGGAGGAGGTATTGTCGTGCTTGATTCTGACAATTATGAACGCAATATGATTACTATGTTAGACGACAATTCCACATACCTGAAGATAAACTTCAATCCCTCTAGTAATATCATTAAAAAGATTCAACATCTGACGAATGAGGCCCTAATTAATGGGGACATTAGTACCAAAGAACATGAATTCTTGAATACTAATAAAAACAAGACAGCGTGTATTTACGGTCTTCTGAAGATACACAAAAATGCTAACAACCCTCCCTATAGACCCATTGTATCTACGATCGGTACTCCAACAGAGCCACTGTCCAAATTTGTTGACCATTATTTAAGACCTCATATACCGAAAATCAAATCATATGTTAAAGATACAGGACATATGATTAACATAGTTTAGAATTTGGAATTTGTACCTAATAGGGACATATTGGTCACAATGGACATTGAGTCCCTGTATAGTAACATCCCTTTAAATGAGGCTATCAGGGCAACGGACTGGTTTATTGATAAGCACAGCATAATTTGCCCCATGAAATTTATTATTGACTGCTTATTTATTGTTCTAACCGAAAATATTTTCGAATTTGGAGACTTGTTGTATCGCCAATTAAAGGGAGTAAGTATGGGCGCATCAGTTGCTCCATCAATAGCAAACATCTATATGTCCGCGTTTGAGGACAAGTTCATTGACAATGAAGTAGCGCCTTTCTTTGAATCCATTTCCCATTGGTCCAGATATATAGATGATATCTTTTTTATCTGGACCAATGGGAAAGACTCCCTTTTGGAGTTCCTGGAATGGATCAACTTGACTGATGATAATCTAAAATTTACTGCCCAATATAGTGTAGACCAGGTTGAATTCTTGGATTTATTAATACGAGAGAACAATAACAAGTTAGAAGTTGACCTGTTTGTGAAGCCTACGGCACGCAACACATTGCTACATTTTAGCAGTTTTCATCCTAAGAGCCAGCGTGGGAGTATCCCCTTTTCCCAATTTTTAAGGGTCCGCAGAAACTGTACTAACCTCATCGACTATGATAGGCAGGCATCGATTATGCGGAAGAAGTTTCTAGATCGTGGTTACCCACATAGGCTTGTGAGAAGTTCCTATAAAAGAGCGCGCTTTTATGACCGCGATGCCTTATTAACACCAAAAGAACTGTCTGCCAAGGACCAACTCGTCTGTGTGACCACACATTCCACACTCAATGAACGTATGAGACAGATCTTTAATGCCAACTGGCATATTCTCAACTGTAATCCTACTTCAAAAAATATTCTAGTGAAGCCCCTTTTTGCACACAAAAGGAAAAGAAATTTGAAAGATAAGATCGTTCATTCAAGATTCGGAACAAAATTGACTAATGTAGGCCCGAGCCAGAGATCGTTACTAAATAACCTTCCGGTACGTGGAACAGTTAAGTGTTCCTCATGCAAATCCTGTTACAACATTCTCGGTGGTGAAGAGTTTACCCATAATTGTTTTTTAGCCAAAGCAAATGACATCTGGAATTGTAAAACTGCAAATGTTGTTTACTTTATCTTATGTGCCTGTGGCTTAGGCTACGTCGGCATCCAAGTGCGCCTGACTAAACATAGATCTGCTGTCAAGACAGGCAAGTTGGCAGCACCCTTAGTGAAGCACTTCCTTGATAAGAATAACAGGCCAGAGGACTTTCAATGGCGCATTTTGGAAAAATTAAGGACACCTGATAGCAAAGGTGGTTGCGCAATTAGAAAGAAAAAGGAAGTGTATTGAATGTTTGTTCTCAACACTTTCAAACAAGGATTAAATAGTGAAATCCCGTGGGAGAATGCGATATTTTGAGCTACTCTATCCCACTGATAATCCCAGCATAATTGACGTTTACTCGTACTGGCAGTAGGTAATGTTTACCAGCCCAAAGTTTTGGGTTTTGGTACTTGTTATTCCCCATTTTAGTCGATTGCCGGTTTGGCAGCTTTGGAGTTAAGAATCTTACTAAATAGAGTTGTTGAGTATAGAAGTTAGTGCCAATTATTGCATGGCTTTAATTTAACCCATTAGGTATCTATTTAGTTATAAGAGACATTCTGCAAACCTACTGCAGTCTTTTTTTAATAATAACAGCTCTTCTAGGTATCACTAGAAAGTACGCTAACTTTCATACTTGTATATGTTTGATTAGTTAGGCTGTCACATTAGAGTAGAAAGGGATTATGCGTGCAATAAACTGCACTTGCTATTACACATGATAGTCTGTTTTAACAATTTTCGAAACAGACCAATAAAGTTTGGCATGATCATGCGTTTGCATTCTTTTAAAAAAAATTATCGTCCCTCTCAATAATCTCAGCAATAGAGTGACGTTACTGGGGCTTTAAGGATTTCAGGAGAGGTTAACCATGTGACCTCCTGATCCGTGCATTTAAAGGTAGTCTAGAAACGTGACAGGTGATACTTTCCCTAACGGCCGCGGAACGCCGGCAGTCATCTTCTGCAGGGCCGCAAAATCTTCATAATCAGCTTTTATCGGTAAGGAGTGCTTTAGGAATTACCAAAGTTATTGACTTTTGAGCCCAAAAACCACGGCGAGTATTGTATGGTCTATCACAAATACTAATGGTTGTATTTTGTGATTTAGAATTATGCTGAGCGAGAGATAGGCACGGGAGAACGATTTCCTGGGTTTGAAGATTTCAGTCCTCCCTGACACGAACATTTTTCGTGCGGTTGTTTGGCCTGATTGTAACCCCTACACTCACATGTAAGTGATGTTTGCCTATGACTGAGAAGTTTTGGAGATTTCTTTGAGACTTTTTGGCACTAATACAGGCGCAATCGCAAATAATGAATAATGAATTGTTCTTCTATTTTGCATGGCCCTTCCTCGGTTTGACTAAAGATATCAGACGTGAGGCAAGTGGAAAAGGAGAGTGCTCTGGTTTTAATTGAATGCCACATTGCAACGGAATCCCCCTTTCTGTTTGCAGGTAAGCGTATTTGCACATTAGCGTTTTAAGCAATAACAGTGACTAACTGGCGAGACTTGAATGAGGCAAAAACCAGTTATTACTTCTAAACAGTATACATCAAATGCCAAATAGTGTGGTTATTTGTTTCCATCTAGGATAACCATAAAATATAGTCGGATAACACATGCTGACGGAGGACGCCGGCATTGAGCTTTCCCACATTTGCAGTAGAGAGATTGCTTCTATATCACACTTAGGTAAGTCTATCAAGTTATCAGTGGTTCGTCCTAGGTGTCTCGGTTAGCTGGCTTACGCTATGAAGACAGAGGTCTAAAAATATTCATGGTTTTATTTCTGCCCAAATTTAGATATCAAGTGAAAGTCTATAGTACGACACCATATCCTGGACTACAAGTCTGGTTTTTTGGTCCTTATGTGCGACGATTAGAACCATCTAGCCTTGATTATAATCAACAGCATAATCTTTTTGGTGAGCAAATTGTGCTGCGTTTGTCATCCACATAATTACGCTGTAATATAGCTTTGCACTGCCATGTAGTATGGACTTTAATAAATGTCCTCTTCCACCCTGCAGTCACTAAATACCGTATCCCTTATACCACTGAATTGAGGACTGATAAAGAAATAGAAGTTGGCTCTAGCCAGTGTTACGTAACTTTAATAGTAAGTATTGTCCTCTTCACACTATATATTTGCTATTGAAACAGTTTAGGAATTAATAAGTGGTTGTCAGTATCTATTGATTGAATGACCCTGGTTGTGGTCTTTACCACTTTATATAACCAATCTAATACTATCCAATCCTGTGATGGTAGTTTTCTATTGGGTCCTTTCCATCTTGGTTTGATAACCTAGCAACTGCTCAAATATAGAAAAACTAGTTCTGTAACTTGTCTAGCAAATATTAAGTGCTATAACAAGCAGAGAAGATGTTTGCATGTAAAGTTGTTTTAAAATTGTCGAACTAACTAAGTTTTATGTGATGTTTTATTGTCATGAAAATTTGTTTTTAATAAATAAGTGATTTTTTTAAATGTTTATTAATTGTGTATTTCAGAAACAATTCGTGGCTCCTGGAGAAGGCGTTTTTCTAAACGCCGAAACGCGCGTCGAAAGTATAGATTGCCACCCCCCTTTTTTAATATTGAATGATTCATTTTTATTAGTATTGTGTAAATTGTTTCCTTTGTTATTGTTTATGTAATTTTGATATATATGATTTATGATTTTAACATGACAATTTATTAAAAAGAATAGAGTTTTTTTACTGAAATAAATTTGTGTTCCTTCTTGCAACATCCTTCCCTCTTGTTTGTTATGAATGCTAAAGTATTACACACAGTCTATTTCCCTGTCCTAGGAATGACTATTTCTGATCAGGGGGTCCTTGTTGTTCACACTATAGTCCACTGCGCCACCAGACCCTACTTTGTACATTATCAACTAAGCAATGTGATGCAACATTATTAGCAGCCGGATCCTCCGTGTAAATGTAAATGTCGAGTATTTGTAAAGTGCGAACAATTACCTGAAGGTGTCAAGGCGCTGGGGGTCGTTGGGAAGATTGAGTGAGCTATTTCTCATTGTCACATGATGCTGGGCTGAGCTGCCGCTGGCACCGGGGTTTGAACCGTGAGCCCCGGTTTCCGGAGTTAGTCACCCTGGCCGCTGCGCCACACCTCTTCCACAATGTAGTGTCTAATGTAGTCTTTACCTGGCTGCTGAAGTATGTCTGTATTTCCGTAGAGCGAGACTTACTCCCAGTAGGCATCTTGACTAACTATAATTTCAGTGCTTGATTGACACTGGCCACAAAAAGAGTCAGTGGAGTCTATTCTGGAAGTTACAATCAAGCCCACTACTAGACCCCTAAAAGTAGTGGGGGGTAAAATGAGAAGTTTTTGGGTAGTGAATTAAAATATTGGTGACAATAGAAGTCACTTGGGTTTTCGTGGAAGGGCAATATTCTATCAGGACTTCAAGATTTTTTGCTTATTTGTGGCAGCCTGGTGAGTTGGTCCAATAGATATGGAATTTGCATTTTACTTTTCACAGATTTCACAGCTTGACCTACTTGTGGTCTTATTTACTAATCTAGGAGCCAAGTCCTGGTTGAGAGAGCACCAAGAACTAAGTCCCCTCAGCTTTAGGAGTTGCAAAACTAAGTGAGGCAACTACTACAACTCTTTCAGTTGTTTTAGTTGTTGATCACTTAAAGGGAACATGTTTTTAATTAAAACAACAAATTCAAACTAATTACTATTTAAACTTTATCTTATGCCAAATTTACTAAACAAGAAATCAATTCGCATCATCCTTTTTCGTTTACATAATAAAAGGTTGCATTTTCCATTAGGCTCCCTGACAAGAACATGCAACTGAATATTCCGCACCTTCTTCTCTGTAATGGAATTCAATTGCACATCCGCTTCTCCCCCGATGTCACTTCCCTATTTCAGGGGTTAAAGGCAGCTCACAAAATGGAGGACAGCCCCAATGACTGAAATGCTTACAAGTATATATAAAGGATGATTATTTGACTGGAACATCCAGCAAAAGTTAAAACAATAATTGCGAGGGACAGGGAGTGCGAAAGGAAAACACAGTACAATTACTGCTGTCCATTGGTTTTCCTGAGAAGTAATACCAGTTATTTAAACTATCCAAATCTGGCCTATGCTCTTAATGTTATGCATTTTTCCTCTTGGAGTAACAGATGAAGGGTAATCTGACTCCACAGCATTCATCCTCCCAGGTGAAGTTCTTTCCTGGTGCTCTGGACACCATCCCACATCTTTCCCAGGGTGGGTTGCTCGGCTCTCCTTTCCCCCAGTAGCTGAAGTCCAATGGTTCTTCATCCACCCAGTACCAGTACCCCCAGGCTCTACTCCGGCGCAGTCCGATCCAGGCCCCAGGGACTGGGTCCGGATATAGGAGCATCTTGGAGATCGCCCACTGGATGTCTGCCACGGGGATACTGGCAAGGTCGGTGTATGTCGAGATGCAATGATTGCGCGCCTCGCTCCACGACATCCACTCCGTGACGAGATGGAGGGTACAAGACGCGCAGGTTCCTGAAAGAAGAGAGACTGCTGATCAGTCAATAGTACACAAGATTTTACCCAGGCCTAAGTATAATTTTACATGACTAATCTGACTAATTTTGGTAATTCTGCATTTGTGACACAAATTTACCAAAATAGTGTGATTGAACCTACTTGCATAATTAAAAGTAATTTGGGGCAAAAAGCATACCGAAGAGCACAAGAACAACAAACTTAGGGCTGCATGTACGTATTGGAGAAACTATAAGTTCCCAGTTGCAAATCACAATTAGGAAATTGCAATTTCAAAAGTACTAAACTCTATTGAGTTCCATTTGGGAATCCCAGTGGGTCACAAATGGACCTGCCTCATTAATATTTGCGAGGCAGTTCAAAATGTACGACCCACTGAAAATCACTAACACAGGGATGGTGGCCTGCTGGGGACAGCAGACCATCATGTTTGTTTAAAAAAAAAGCAACTTTAAAAAAACTGCAGCCCTTTTTATTTAAAGCAAAACAGGATGGGTTTCAAAAAGTAAAATGAAATGTTTGTTTTATTTTGTTAAGGCTAGGCAGTGGTCCACTGGACCAGTGCATGACCACTGCTTGCTCTTAAAAAAACGTTTTTGCATGCATTTACAAAGGGGAAGAGGAGATAAGGGGGTCAAACATTCGTACATAGGACAGCGCGTTGCTATTAGAAAAGATACCCTTAACATGGTCCTACCTAATACCAAAGCTCTAACCCATATACGATTTGGTAATAGGTAGCAGAAGTGCAAATTAGGGTTTTGTACATAAGAAAAGCTTCGCACATGTGGCTGTAAGAGAGCGCAAACGGCTGCTGCTGTATGCAATATGCTCCATTTTGCAGTATTATTTTTGTTTTTGCAAAAAGACATCCTCTGGTCCATTTTAGATGCAAGGGTACATTTTGCGTTAAGAAAATAGCAGTAAATTCTGTATTCAGCTCTTTGCAATATTCAGCGTAATTTTGGAGTAATTACACTACAGAAAATTACACAAGTTAATGCAAACCCCTACTCTCAATACACATAGTCAAAGAGGTACACTCCACTGTACCCAGTTACAGAATGCCTCGGTCAAATATAGATGATGCTGGAATGGTGCCTCTCTAAGAGGGATGGTAATCGATGCGTTGATTGTAGTCAGCCCTGGAGGACCAACAGGCCATAGTACTGAATACATGAAGTGTAAAGGAAACACACACTGCGTGTACCACAGAGTCATTAGTATTAACAAATTATTGCACGCTCAAAGTAGGTTGGGTCTGTACCAGACATATCTTTGAACTTATATACAAATATGTAGTAGAAAAGAAGTTTCGTAGGTAAAATACAACACCAAAAGTATAGGGCAGAAGCAAGGCATTATTAGTTTGGTTTAAATATCACAGCATAGGGAGGAAATGCATCATTCTTACCCTTACACGGTTTTGTATAGAACAAAAAAGCCTACAAAGGCTTTAGTTTGCTCTGACCAACTTGGAGTTTGAGCCATTTCTGTGTATTTGAGTGTTATTAGGTTTTCCACTGTTGCACCCTTGGTGGAGATGTCATAGCACTGTGCCGCATCCAAGGGTCTTAGAGCAAGACCTGGTCTGCTGCAGCTTGTTTGAACTTGCACGCTCAGCTTGTGCATGATACAAGGGGTCAATGGAGGTGGACTGGCGACTGATATATTACCACCAAGGGTCACTCCACAGAAAATACATAGATTCAGGAGAGGGGTAAATACCATAAATAACAAGAAACCCCTCTCAACATATATTTTTTCTATATGACCCATATCATTTTACACTCAAAATATGAAAATAGAAATCTTTATTGTATATTCATTTTATTATTCAAAAATATTAATTATCTTTCATAATTCCATCATACATATGTACATATTTCAACATTCACTTATTGGTAGGTCAGCACTTCCCATAAAATTTCACTATTCCCATACATATCATTCACTCATATCCACTTCCTAAAAACGTACAAAGATTGGCCACAAACGTTTAATTCCACAGATGCCAAAAACAGAGTATAAATTTTTTCCTATCAGATATTGGCAAAAAAAACATACCTGGGCAAATGGTTGATGCACATTTCACTGGGTTATATTTCTTTGTTACCACCTTCTTCAGGACAAGTTAATTAAAAAAAAGTCTCCCAGTATATTAAATTCCAGATAACCCCTCCTTATGAGGACACCTGTGGATACCCGAGCCATGACTTAAAACAGTCCTACGGGCTTACAAAAACAACACCCATAAAGCTCTATAGTTTATGCATGTGATCTATGGCAAACTGTTGGAAAACGTATATATTAACAACACCCTGGATGGACTCAAAGTGCATTTATTTGAAGCTGTGGTTTTACACATTGCACATTAAGGCTAACCAATGTATTATCGGTGTTCTTTTTCCTACCTTATAGGATTAGCCTAAAATGTTAGCATGAAGGGCATGTTATGTGTGGAATAATGAACAAGGGCCTGATATGGGACCTATTAAAGGGGTGAAATGAATAAATGCATTTAATTTGTTATGGGACCTATTAAAGGGGTGAAATGAATAAATGCATTTAATTTGTTCTTAGTAATGGGTTTGAATATGCTCACTTTAGGATTTTATTTTGCTGGTAGGGATATTTAATCACTTATGAATTAACATCACCCTTGAATGTCTTGAGCAAATAATGGCAACGATGATAGCCCTGAAGAGTTACACTATTTGCATATATTATACAGAAATGTGGGATAAGTTATATAGTAACAGCACAAATAAATGAATGGAAACATTGTTAACATGAACCATATCATCAAGGCAGGGTCAGACTTGCATATGGGGCCATCAGGTGGTGCCCAATGGGCTGCTCAGACAGGTCAGTGTGTGGGCTGGTTTTTGGCCGTTTTTTGGTCCTTTTTTATGGCCTGCTGGTCCAGTTTTTATGGTTAGTTCTGCTGATATTAAAACAAAGGGCAACTTTTTTGCTTTTTAATTAAGTAATGGCGGCCACTTTTATGTTGGTCCCCGGACCTATTTTCTGTCCTAGTCCAACCCCAATTCAAGCCCTCCAGAATAGCAGACAAATGTGGCTTTTCCGAACAATTTGTACTGAAGGCGGTGCTGCAAAGAAAAATAACCCTCCCTCCCGCCGGGTGTGCCGAGGTCGAAGGCCAGCTCCTCTATTCGTTTACACTTGCATCCTGTTTTCAAAAGCGCTACACGTTTATTTATGTATAAGAGTAAAAATGTCAATAAAAAAGTTTAATAAAAAATATATATATATATATACACACCACTGAAAAGTGCGTTGACCGTTTGCGTGGTACTGCACCGCCCCAGAGTGTGTTACCATGCCCCCAGCTGGCTAATCATTTCATCTGCAGAGCGTAGTATCCCAGGTGGATACTTCCTTCATACGGGTACCTATATTGGAATGGTGTTGTCCATAATGTACCCTGGTTTTATCATTCTAAGATGGTCAATGCAGCGGCCACGTTGGAACTTTAAAACAGCCGTACACTCTGTAGAACGCCATTGCAAGACTGACACTTTCTGCCATGTTTAATTTGATTTTTAGATTGCAAGCATATCGTTCTGACAGTGGCCTGGTTTTATTTTTATGCTTTTAGACTCATCATTTATTTTGCATATAGTGGCTGTCCTGTTGGTTGTGTTTTATTGTGGGTGGACACGTGAGTGAATGCTAGAATGAATCGGGGGTGGTGAATGAATGCATGAGTGTAAAAATGAGTGTCAGAGTGCATTCGTGATAAAGTAGTGAGTGTTTAAACTCTCCTGTGACTTAAGAGGCATTTTCAGTTATGCCACACCAATTGGCATTGCCAATAGGAAAGGTTTTTATGATGAGAACTGGGTTTTGTTCCCAACCTGAAAAGACTATTTGATACAGAAATGGTATTTATTGTATCCAAACTGATAAGTTTGCATTCGGTGAAAAATGTTTAATGTTTTCAGGGTACATTTATTTCACTCCAAATACTTATTGAAAGAGGGTATTTTTGGTGCTAATCACCGAGCAATAGCACAGCTGTACGAGCTTGTAAAATAGGTCTACTTCTGCTGTCTGAGATGGTGAGTTGGATGTAATTTGTATTTTTCCTTCATGACCCTGCCAGGCAGATTTTCATAACTTCTACCTTGGATGCATTAAGCTTTGAACCACTGTAGCTCAGACAGCATGCAATTCTGCACGAGCATACTGTAAGTGCTTCAAAGGAGTCCAACGTCCCAGTCGCCCACATTTACATTTGGCTGATGACAGCATAGGAATGACATTTTAGGCCCTTCCAAGGTATCAATAGGACCAATGATCTGATGTGAAAACCAAATTGCTTGTATATGTTTTTAAAATAACTTTAGTATTCCAATTTGTTGATCTTTTATGCTAAGATGCCCGAGGTTTTCCAGCACGCGTTTCCAGCTCAAAACTCAAATTTAGTTATGGCATTAATGAAGAGAGTCCTACCTTTGCTAATCCAGTAAAGGTAGCCCCAGAAAATATAATCAGCTCCATCTGGGGTTGACCACTCATAACCAGTATGGGCCTTAAAGAGCTGCACGTCAATGCTTACATTTGCAAGTGCACTCTTGAATAAGGGGGAGAACTATTATTCCAGCGGTTATGTATTTCAAGAACGGGGAAGTACACAGACATATTTGTCTCTTACCTCCATTCTGCCTTACCCTGAAGCAGCTCTGTGCAGGTAAAGACTGTTGTAAGAGAATGGGATATGCACCAGTCAGTGATTGCAACACATTTCTCTGTGAATGGAAATCTGTGCCTGTCACAACTCCTGCCACACACGTCTCAAAGAAGCAATTTACTTTTAAAAAAAATATATTTTTATTATTCATCATTAGAAAAAACAAAGTATAAACAATTAATTACGTTGACATATATATCTAATACAACAGATATAATTCAATTAAAGCTTAGTCACTTGAAGTAACAACCGAGATGCAAAACATAATTTGAGTACAGTTTCCAAAAAAGAAGAGTTAGAAAATCTGAGCAATTTTAAAACCGCCAATTATAATCCTATCAAAAATGAGTATGAGTCTATCACCTTTTACTACCCGTCTAATTTAAGTTTCCATTTTTCAACTGGGGCCCATATCCGTTTCCCAAGCTGTTTTGCATTTACGCCTTTTTTTTCATATAAAGCTTTCTCTAGAGTATAGATAGCTAACAATTTAGATAGCCATTGTTGAAACGAAGGAGGATTAGAGTCTTTCCATAACGTTGCAATACAAAGCTGGCTCAGCGTCATTGCAATAAACAAAAATTCTTGATGGGGTACGTCCTGCCCCTCCTTTGCCACTCCCAGGACCATAATCTCATTAGCGTGTTTAAAGGGATCTAGTTTAGGACAAGACGCAAACATGTGTATCGTGTCTGCCTCCATACTCTGACATCTTGGGCAGAAGATCCCACTCGTTCCCCCCCAGCGGGCTATTCTATGCGGTGTATAATATAGTTCATATAAAGTCTTGTAGTATTGTGCCTGCAGATTTGCAACCTTTAAGGTAGTGTTTCCTAACCTAAGCGATTTTTCACCCTCATTCCTGACTAGATTTAATTTAGTTCTCCATTTATCAAATACCTTTCCTCTATCATCCTCGTTATACAGGCATAATGCACCATAAAGTTGAGAGATTGAACATCCCTCCTCATCTCGAACAAGTTCCATCAAGTCTACCCTAGTAAACTTACAGTTACCTGCTTGTTTTCTCTGCAGGACTGATCTTATCTGTAAGTATTTAAAGAAATCTCTCCGATCCAAATTGTATAGCTGTTGCGCCCTTTCAAATGTTATTAACCCTAATTGATCTATAATGTCTCCAATTGTTCCGACCCCGAGATTATCCCACCATCTCATCACTTGATCATGAAATACATCTGGCAGAAGTTTATTCATATATAAAGGGGTATAGAAGTTCATTCTCCTTAATTTAATTTTCTTCCGGATAATTGACCAAACTGAAATGACCGCACCCAACACCTTGAACTTTGTTCTTTCTATAGTAGTTTAGCTCCTTAAAGATAAGAAGTCCCTTACTAGAATCAAAAACCAACAGGTCATATATATCCGGAACACCAGCATTACCCCTCCATATGTCTTTCATATTCCCCCCCGAGGAGTCCTTTACAATACTGAAGAACTGATGCAAAATAATATGTCTTAAAGTCAGGTACTGCAAGGCCCCCCCGTTCTTTAGATAGTGCCAGCATCTTTATGGATCTTCGGGTTCTCCCCTTGGCCCATATAAAGCGATTACAAATCCCCTCTATTTCCTTAAACCACTTATTAGTAAATAATAAAGGAATTGTACGGAATAAATATAAAATCTTGGGCAGAAACTGCATCTTTATAACATTACAGCAGCCTATAACTGTTAAATGTAAATTGTCCATTCTATCTAAGTCTAGTTTTGCCTTTTTGATTATTGGGGTCAAATTTTCCTCTACAACCTTAGATAAATCGGATGTTATACTAACGCCCAAATAGACCACGGACTCTATAACTCTCTCATCATGAATAGTAACAAATTGATTTACGACTATTTGTGTTTTCCCTTGGTTTAATTTATACCCTGACAAAAGGCCATATTTTTTCGCCTCATTCTCGATTTCCCCAATTGCTAATATTGGTGTTGGTGATGGGATTGCTAAATCATCTGCGTATCCCAATATTTTGGTCTCATATCCATTCAATACAATTGGGCTGATATTTTTTTTTTTTCTATATATCTAATAAATGAATCAATATAGCAAGCAAAGACTTTGCCTAGTCCCACGCTCGATTTTTATTGCCTCGCTCAGTTCTCCCCCCACTTTTAGTGTGATGTTCGGATTTTTATATAGGGCCTTTAATGCTCCTATACAAATTTTTCCAAAATTACATTTGTTCATTGTTGCCCACAGAAAACCCCACGAGACCCTATTGAAAGCCTTTTCAGCATCCAACAATAGTAAAGACATTGGGTCTCGTGAGGCATTCGTACCATCCAGCAGCGCAAACACCCTTCTAATATGATCGGCAGTACCCCTCCCCGGTATGAACCCGTGCTGCCGGGGTGAGACTATCTTCCCGATTACCAAACTCAGTCTATTTGCCAAAATTTTAGAATAGGCTTTAGTATCACTATTCATTAAGCTGATTGGTCTATATGACCCTGGATCTGTAGAGCTTTTATTATTTTTTAGAAACACCACCATTGAGGCTTCTCCCCAAGACTCCGGAGAGCCGGCACCATTTTGTATAAGAATCATAAGTTTATAAATGTCTGCTTCTAAAGTCAAAAAGAACTTCTTATAAAACTCTAGCGGTATTGAATCAGGTCCAACTGCTTTCCCTGACGGGAGATCATTAAAAGCTCTTTGTACTTCTTCTAAAGTAAATTTAATCTCCAGGGAGTTGTTATCCTCCTTTGTTAGCTTATCCAGTGAGGCAGACTCTAAATATTCCTCAATTTCCGCTGTATCTGCTTCCCCGTTATCCTGACTATATAATTTCTTATAAAAATTCTGGAATACATAGCAAATTTCCTTTGGTGTTTTAACTATTGCCCCTGCCTCCGTAGTCATTTCTGTTATCTGCCCCTGAGTAGCCGCCTGTCGAGTTCTAATCGCTAGGATTCGTCCTACCTGTTCGCTATATTCATGTTGCTCTTCCCTCCTCGCTAGGTATTTACCAGCTGATTTTACGGCATATACTTCACCCACTGCTGCTTTAGCCATAGCTAGTTTTTGTGTTACTTTTGTCACATCCTCTTTCTCTCTTATATTTCTTATCAGTTCTTCCTCTAATTTTGCTACTAGACTTATCTTCTTCCCAAGATCTTCTTTTTCCTGCTTGCTCCGTCTAAGAGAGTAGCTTAGCGTTTCCCCCCTAATACCTGCCTTCATAGCGTCCCATACTATTTGGGGCGACGCTGTGCCTCTATTGTTTTCCAGGAATTCTTTTAACCATATTTCCATATGAGTTACATAATTTGTATCCTGTAACAGAGCTCTCTCGAACATCCAACTAATTATACTTTTCTGTGAATATGGTATAAAGATCTCCATGGAAAGCGGATTATGATCTGACATCAATCTGGGCCTTTTTTTAACTTTCACTATCGGTATCAACGAGGGGGAGATCAAGAAATAATCTAACCGAGCTAGAATTTTATGGGGGGCAGAATAGTATGTACTACCTCCCCCTCCGTTTATATGTTCCCAAATGTCGATCAGCCCATTGTCCTGCATGAGCTGTATCAGCGCTCTGTGGGTTTTTTTCTTTTTACCAGTAAATCTTGCAGGATCGTTTTTCCACAGCCCGTTAAGGCCATTTATATTTAAGTCACCACAAAGTATAATGGGGAGAGGCCAGTTGGGTAATTGAGAATTTATATGACTTAGGGTTTCCGGGTAATCATCCGTTGGTGCATAAATAGAACATAAAGTAAAATTAAAGCTTTGAATTTGGCATTCCGTTAGGACCCACCGCCCGTGTCTATCTACCTGTTGCTTTTTTAATGTAATCCTATTTCCCTGTGCTAATATTGCAACCCCACGTGTTCTAGTGCCCTGAGTCGTGCAGGTCGATACTTTATACCCCAATTGTTCCAATAGAGTTTTCTGCGAAATCTCTATATGCGTCTCCTGGACACAAATTAAGTCAGCTTGCAGTGTTGTAAAATATTCTTTCAAATCCCTTCTTTTTCTTGCATCGTTTAGTCCACACACATTAATTGTGACTATGCGTATCATTTTTCTTTTTCTTCTTTTTTCCTTTATCCCCCTCTATTCTAATTCCTTTCCTTTTCTGGTGATGATTTTTTCCCCCCATATTTCCTCTCCAGAATATCCACCTACCCCACCCTCCCCTTGCCCCCCCCTTGAGGCATCCTGGGTCCTGCCGGATCCAGGTGTGGGCGCCCGTTGATCAGTATGCCTCAGTGCACCCCCCCCCAGCCCTGCGTCATTGTAATATTTCCTTACAGAAAAAAGTCTTTGAGATCAAGGTTTTTTGGGGTTTTTTTCCCTCCCCCCCTCTTCCCTTCCTTTTCTTCCCTTATTTTTTCTTTTTTTTCTTTTTTTTAACTCCTCCTGCTAAAGTTTTCATGTATTATTTCATGTGTGAGTAGCGATTAATATATATATTATTTCCCCCCGTTATTTTTCACGGGCAAAATGTTTTTAATATGACACTTATTGTTTGAACCACAAAAAAAAAGAGAAATTAGTTCTTGCTCATATTCCAGTTCTATTTTTTTAAAGTCTCAGAGATTTCTTTAAGATAATTTTCTGCTTGTATTTCACTAGTGAAGCTCCGGGTCGATCCTCTGAATATTATTTTCAGTCTTGCCGGGTTTTGTAAATATACTTTAGCACCAATCTGTTCAAAAGGATTGAATAGCTGCCTCAGCCTCCATCTCCTTTCCACGGTTGCGTGGGCAAAATCTGGTCTAACAAAATATGTACTACCATTATATTCTTTCTTGCTTGTAGGATGAGCTAGATCATATATAGAGTCCCGAAGTAAGACATTTCCCAAAAATACCAACATTGCCCTTGGATATTTAGATTGGTTCTGCGTTTTCTTAGATTGAGTTAGGGGAAAACGATGAGCTCTTTGAACTTCTCTTTCTAGTTCCCAGGTTTGCAATTCGGGGATAGATGATTTAGGAAGTTTAATTATATACCCCCTTGAGTCGTTGTCTTCAACGCCTTCTGGGAGCCCCAGGAATCGCAGATTTTTCCGCCTTGCTCTGTTTTCCAGTTCCTCAGCCTTTATCATTAGGTCCTGTATAATTCCTTCTTGCTTTTTTTCTTGCTTTTGCAAATTAGTGACATCCTTTTCTAGATGGTCAGTTCGTTTCTCAACTGATACCATCCTTTCAGAAATTGCCAGACAAGTGCTGCCTACCTTATTTACTGCCCCTTGTAGCTTTTGGATAGCTAGGTGATGCTTTTGAGTGTCTGTTTTGACATCTTTGTGTAGTTTCCTTATTGAGGTCAATATTTCTTTCAGAAACGGCTCGTTTATTTCTCCTGCCTCATCGTATTCAGAGATGTCCGCTGTAGATTCCTCCCCGCTTTCCTGAAACATCATTGTTTCCCTTGATTTTTTAGGTTTTACATTTTTCCGAGGGTTGGTCGGTTCTGGATTACTTCCTTGATCGGTGGTTTCCTCATAAGTAGATTTATTTAGTCTTTTATTCCTTATTCTTCTTTTCTCCAATTTTTTCCTCGGTGTGCTTCCTTGTCCAGGGTCACTCTCTTTCCTTATACCAGAACAACCTGATATTTCCTGGGTTGATGCATCTTGGTCTTGACCTTTGTTAAGGCCGCTTGGCTCACTGGAAGTCGAGATCCCAGTTTCATATATGTCTACATCAGATTCATCTGAGTGTGTATCAGTTCCTAGCAAAGGTAGTTTGTTAGGTGGGGGATTCAGGGTTCCTTGTCCATTAACCATCGGGTTAAGTCTTTCATTTGCCTCGCCCAGTTTTGTTGGCTCCTGGGTTATTACCGTCTGACTTAGCCCCTTATTTGCTCCCATTTTGGACACTGGACTAAAGATGCTTAGTATACTAGGCTGCGATGCAGTTGGATCTCCCGTCGCCTTAGCATTTGCTTTTAATTCTTTGATGGTTTGCAGACGTTTTGCTTTTTTTAACATTAAATCCATCTCTTCAGTATCCTCATGGACTTTCTCTTTCTCTTTCTCCTTATGTTTCTCTTTAGTTTTTTCTTTCCTTTTATCTGGTTCTATGCCATTGCCTTTAGCAGCCTGTCTGTCAGTTTTCTTTTCCTTTTTGAATTTTTCATTGTCCACATGTTGCTCTCTGTAATTCATGATTTTAGCTTTGTCCTTGTCTTTATCTCTCTCTAGGCCCCTTCCGTTGCCTCTGCCATCCTCCTTCCCCTTCTCTTTCTCCTTAGCTTTTGCTCTTTCTTTCCCTCCATCTATCCATCTTGTTCTTGTTCTTGTTCCTTATTTTTTGCATCTTTGGCTTTGGTGCCTCTAGTTTCTCATCTTTGCGGCATTGGTTTCAGTGCATGGTCATTATCTACCTCTTGTACTATCTTGTTAAGTTCGTTAGGTTCAGGCTCCGCATTCCATTGTGCTCCCAGGGTGTTTGGTCGAAGCATAGATATATCAGCGACCGAGCTTTGGTCATGTAATTCACATAGCTCCTTTTGAGCGCTCTCTGGAAGATTCTCCATCCTTTCTGTGTCCGTTTCGTTCATCTTCCCTGTCGCTTTTTGCCTTGTAGTCTGTTCGTTGTTCCTGCTTTCGTCACTTTGCTTAGTTGGTTTTACCTGGGTTGCATATGGAAAGATTGTTTCCTGCCCTGAGTTTGTCAGTTTTACCAGTTTTGGTACGTTTGTAATATCCCAAATATTCAGAATTATATGTCGATCACGCCCTTTTTTTTGGCGGTTAAGCTGGCACAGAGGACACAGAGGACCCAGAAAATCAGATCTGCTTGTACCACCTTCAGGATCTTTTTTATTTCGTTTTGTTTGTGGCTGCTGCCTACCTCCTTGTGGATCCTTGACAGCTCCCTGGGTCGCTATGACTGTTACTGTTACCTCTATGGTCCTTTTAGCACGTGGTAGATCGAATTTAATCTTCTTCCCACCCAGCCGCTTTCGTACAGCAATGTTACAAATGTTTAGATGCCTATAATGGTGTTTTTGGAATTTCCATCGAGGCTCTTCTCGCATTATAGAGTGAGAGAAAATATTATGTGGATGTGGCGCTTTAAGAACAAAGTCCGTTTTTTAAAAGTTTTCCTGAGAAATAAATATGTGGATGTGGGGCTTAAAGAACAAAGTCCGTTTTTTAAAAAGTTTTCTAACCACAAATAGCCACTATCAGCCTCCGACCAAGTGATTGGCAGACAAGACCGTGACAGAAAACAGACCCGTTCCGGGCTCCCAGCTGACCTGAAAAAAAATAAAATGTAAATGTCGGAATTTGTAAAGCGCACAGCTACCTCCATCGGAGGTGTCCCGGCGCTGTCCGTATACCGCTTAGGAACCCTTCCTGGCTTCCCTGGGAAATGTCCACTCCTGGGCACCCTCCAGGTGCAGCCAGGCATCCCAGCGCTTTTGGGGCCGTTGTGGAGACTAAGCAAGCTATTGCCCAGAGTTGCAGCGTGGGAACCATGATCAGAACAGGCACTGAGGCGAGAATATCCAGTCAGGGGAATTAATGAGCCGGAGACCCGCCGAGGCGGGAATCGAACCCTGGTCCCTGGCCAGAGCTCTGCATCAAGGTCTGCCTGTTCTAACCATTGAGCCACACTTCTCCACAACAGAACATGAAACTGAACAGAGCAGCAGAGCAGCAAAGCAGAGGTAAATGTCTTTTTTTTTGTTTAGCGTTTTTACACGTCCTTGCTATGAGTTTATTACTTGCAGCTCTGTGGTTTAATTCTGCCTGACACGTCTCTGAGCTCAAAGCCCCAGGTCTCCCCCTCTTGTGCTCCCAGGGCTAATGCTTTTGATGAGAGGCCGGGTAAATCCGCGCTTTCGCAGCCGTCAGAGATCCATCATAGAAATCCACAAGTGTGTGCTCCTCACCTTTCAACTTGCTGACCCATAAGACAGCGTGCTTACAGTTGCTGAACATTAATTAACAAGAGGAAACAGCAAAATAACGTGGGAAGAGCGAGGGTAAAAGGCAGTCGATGATGTCTACAAGTCTTTAGCTTTCCCTCGATAGAATGCCAATGATTTGCGTTGGTCCAATTACCTCCACACAGCCACACAGCATCTCACAGCCCGAGGTTTTCCAGCACGCGTTTCCAGCTCAAAACTCAAATTTAGTTATGGCATTAATGAAGAGAGTCCTACCTTTGCTAATCCAGTAAAGGTAGCCCCAGAAAATATAATCAGCTCCATCTGGGGTTGACCACTCATAACCAGTATGGGCCTTAAAGTGCTGCACGTCAATGCTTACATTTGCAAGTGCACTCTCGAATAAGGGGGAGAACTATTATTCCAGCGGTTATGTATTTCAAGAACGGGGAAGTACACAGACATATTTGTCTCTTACCTCCATTCTGCCTTATCCTGAAGCAGCTCTGTGCAGGTAAAGACTGTTGTTAGAGAATGGGATATGCAGCAGTCAGTGATTGCAACTCATTTCTCGGTGAATGGAAATCTGTGCCTGTCAACTCCTGCCACACACTTTTCACAGAAGCAACTTACATGTACATTTGCAAGTGTACAAAGTGTGCTTTAAAATCGGTGTAGTCTGATCATTGATCTGTGAATGTAGTCCATAGTTCCAGTCTAGTTTCATGGAGGGGTGAATGTCTTTGTTTTGCCTCTACAGACACTCTTCTTGCAACTGCTCTATAGCTCACTTTACTGCTGCTCCTGTGACAGCTAACTCTAGGCGAATGAAACTCACCCACTTGATGTTTACATGAGTGGAAACCCCATGCAAAACTCAGCAGAAGGTAGCAATTGCGTATTTCCATTCTGACATCTTGGGTTGCCCAGACTGCTACCTCAAAGTATGATGACAGTAAGAAAAAAATGTACTTACCTGTAACTGCAGTTCTCCATTATTGGAATCTTTCATAGATTCACATGCTTGAATCTTTCCCCTTTGTCGAGAGGGGAGTCCACTGAACCTTAGAAAAGCAATGTCAGAAATGTCAGAAGAGACATAGAAATAGAAGCCTTAGGCCTTTTGATTCAGTAATCTATCCTAGTCATCATTTAAAAAAAGAACCACACTTAAATG
The DNA here is from genome assembly GCF_964261635.1 of Lissotriton helveticus. Classification (NCBI taxonomy): domain Eukaryota; kingdom Metazoa; phylum Chordata; class Amphibia; order Caudata; family Salamandridae; genus Lissotriton; species Lissotriton helveticus. The sequence goes on along the minus strand of NC_136073.1, from coordinate 58,987,505 downwards.
TTAACCAGGCAGGTCACACCAACCTGTAGAACCTTCCTGAGAGAAGCTCCCGTCCCTCAGATTTTCCAAGCACTAGTGGGTATATTTAGTACTGTACTGGGAGGAATAAAGGAGAGCTTCTCAGGGAAGGCGGTGGGTCACATGAATCTACGAAATATTCCACTACAGAGTACTACAGGTACTGGTAACCTATTTTCTTACTCTAGTAATGGAACTTTCATAGACTCACATGCTTAAAACAGAGTAGAGAGCATTAATAAGCACATTTTGTCTTAATGCGCCATATGATCTAGCTTAAAATATAATAAATGCATACATATAAGCTCCAAGCAAAATGTGCGTATGAATTGAGAGTATGATGGGAAGTAGAAATGGCTAACCTTTATTGAAAAAGATGCCTTAAACCACTTGACCCAGTGCAGTAAGGTGTGTGTACTCTTCCAGGTTGCTGCTCTTCTGATATCTGGCAACGATACATCCGCAACCAGCGCCATGGAAGTGGACATGACTCATATGGAATGAGCATGTACCTTTGAGTTCAAAGGCCAACCTGCATCTGGTGACAGAACAGAATGGCACTGGATATCCATCTGGAGATACTGTGTTTTGTTACAGGGAATCCTTTTCTTGGTGTGCTGAAAGAGTTGGTTAACTTTGTGAATGCTCTTAGTTCAGTCCAAATAAAACTTTAAGCACCTTTTTAGATCCAGAGAGTGGAGTGCTCGTTCAGCTGATGTCTTAGGATTTGGGAGTAAAAAATACAGACTTAATCACAGGCTCACTTTAAGTGGAATGTTTTGTTAGTACAGTCCACTCTTGCCCTAGCTCGAATGTCTCTGCAATCCGAAGGAATGTTCAGATGTCCAAATTCGTAGGACACCAAACCCAGGTCAATAACCGAAGAGACTTGAGTCAGGATGTAGGACTGGCCCCTGGCTCGTCGTCCAGAGCAATGGGATTGATTTGAGTTGAATGTGACAGCGCACTGAAAGGATGAGAAGCTCCATGAACCAGTGCTGGGGCAGCCAGGCTGGGGATATGAGTATCATCTTGCAAGGCTCTGCATCCATCTTCCGAGGAGTTTTGGAAGGAGAAGAATTGGAGGAAAGGATTAGACAAATATGGTAAGCCATGCAATCGAAAATGCTTTCCCCCATGATGCCGGATGAGGACGCAAACTTGTGAAGAGCTGTCATTGTACATTGGGGGAGGGGGGGTTGCAAAGAGGTCAACATTTGGTTTTCCCCACTGGAGAAAGTTTGATCCAGCGTGGTCTGGTCCAGTTCCCATTCATGGCAAGATGTTTTCAGTCTCCTTAAGGTGTCCTCTATGGTGTTCTGGTTGCCTGGTAAATGCTCTGCACACAGATGTATTTTGTGATGAATGGACCATTTCCAGGTTAGCCATGCTTGCAGGGACAGCAGGTGAGATCTGGAGCCATTTTGTTTATGTAGTGCATCATCGTTCGATTGTCTGTGGATAAGAGCACGGAGTACTTTTGAATTCTGGGAAGGAAGGCTTGTAGAGCAAGATATACTGCCCTTAGACCATGTAGATTGATGTGAAGGCCCGATGGGAAGGTGGCCATTTGCCACTGACCTGGAGATCCGGGAGGTTCGCTTAACAACCGTACAGAGAAGCATCATTTGTAATCACTAAAGGTGAGGCTTGAGTAGAGGCCATATGTATGAACTAATTTCCCCACAGACACAGAATGTGTAAAACCCTTTGATACATCTAGCCCTAGATGAAGGCAGGCAGACATACCCAGGAGGGATTTTAAAGGAAAATGACTTTTTTTTTTAACTAGTCTTGCCAGAGTCATCAGCTTTCGTTGCTCTGTTTAGTGTTGTGTCCAGCATGGCTCCTAGGAACGTTCTGCATTGCGTCGGTCGAAGGACTGATTTGTCCGGATTGAGAGTGAGGGCTAGCTTGTCGTAGCTATATGCAGGCCATGGGGGGGGGCCTTGTGGAGTGGTTGGAAGGAGCCTTGACCAACCAGTCATCAAGATTCTTGAGGAAGGCTGCTATAGGTGCGAGGTATTTTGTAAAATACGGGGGCAGACTTGAGACAGAAGGGTAAGACCCGTAACTGATAGTGGCTGCTGGCGACTGGGAACCTGATACATTTCCTGTGTTTAAGATGGATGGAGATCAGGAAATATGCATCTCGAAGGTCTAGGGATGATGCGATTCCCTCTGTTGAGGAGCTGGAATATATCCTGTGTTAGAAATGGGGGTCTCTAGTTGGCTGGGGTAGGTACCTTAGACCAAATAGAGACCCTTGCTTCTAGTCAGGGTCAGGGGGATACACGCTTGTCGATAACCCCTGCTCACACCCTTGGTAGCTTGGCTTGAGCATACAGGCTAATCTTCAAAGGCAATGCATAAAGTATTTGTACCAACACTCAAAGTAATACAGTGATAACGCCACAAACGGACTCTACACTGGTTTAGAAAAATAAATAATCTTTACTAAATAGAAACAAGACCAAAATGACAAAAAGCTCCACATATAAGATTACTCAATGAAATGTCTTTAGATAGATCGTTGCAAAGATGAAAAATAAGTTTTAGAAATCAGATGGCACCCATGGGGCTATCTTGGCATCAGGACAAAGCAAAGTCCAAATTACAACACTGCCTGCGAGGATCGCAGTGGCAGGTGCAGAGTCACCCAGACTCCCAAACAACAGTACCTCGGACAAGGATGTTGATGACGGTGCACGGCGTCGGCGTAGAACAATGTCTTCTCCGGCAAAGTTGCCACGTCGGCGGTTCTGGTGGGTCAGAAACCGATTCTTTTCTTCTTGTGCTTGCACAGCTCCCGATAGTAGAGAGGCCTCACACTCCGTTTCAGGCCATTCTCACAACAAACTCCCAGCAAGGACATTCAGGGAGGCTGGTGGTGAAGTCCTGTTGTGCCTGGGACTTCGGAAACAGGAGGGCAGCTCTACTCAGGCCCTTGGAGACTTTCTCCTTCAGCGGGACACAGCACTCAGCAAAGTCCATCTCCAAGTAGGGAGACACATCAAAGTCCCATCGTCCTCTCCTCAGTGGAAACAGCAAACTGCAGGCCAACCCCGGACACACAGCAAGGGCAGTCTACTCCTGAGTCTATTCAGCTGATGATCTTTGGCAGGGATTCCTCTCGAATACGAAGGTGTCTATTCAGAGGAGTCTAAAATTCAGGGGTTTTGGTTATAATATTTGTGCCCCAAAAGTCTTTGTTATCAAGGTGTGAGGTGTCCTGGACCCAGTTCGTACCAGTTCGGGGTGCTTTCGACGAGGGCACAGCATCTTCTTTTGTGAATGTGGGCCAGGGTCCTCAGACGCACCGCAGGAGGTGGAGCTAGCTCTGTGGAAGGCAGGCACAGCCCTATTCAGCCTATTTAGCCTAGTGCTGACTCATCCTGCCCTCCCGGGGATCACGCACACCTCACCAGACCCTGTCACTCACAACCCAGATGGCCAATTCACAAACAGGCATAGGCACACAAAGGTTGAATACGAGAACAGCCACTTTATAAAAGTGCCATTCTCAAACACAGAATCTAAAAACCATCTGTCCTAAAAGATGCGTTATCAAATTCTGAATTCAGGTGAACCAGACTCCGATTCTGTATCTCGCTCCTACGGGAAGATAGGCAGGTAACCATGATACGCAGCCTTCCTCATTCTGTCCTATTGGCAAAAGATAGCCCCTCAATTTCATTACCAGGACATGTCACCCACACTAGTACATGTCCTGCCTGTTACATACACTGCACTTTGCCGTGGGGGGGGGGGGGGGGGTACTACGGGCCTACTATAGGGCAATGGCCGGCCTGAGTTATCGTTTCAGTGCAACTCATGTGGGGGGCACAATCAATGCTGCGGGTCCACTAGTAGCATTTGAGTTACCAGCCCAGTTACACGTAGTGCACTTTACTAGGGATCTACGGGTAACACAAATATACCAATCGTGGATAAACAATTACAATACAATTGCTCCAGGGAGCACTCGCACTTTGGCACTGATCAGCAGTGGCAAATTGCCAGAAGCTTCCAAACCAGCAAAACTTATTCCAGCATAGTGTAAAAAAAAACAGGAGGAAGAGGCAAAAAGTTAGCGGTAACTGCGCCAAAGATGCCAAGGCTAACACGTGTCCCCTTCAGCTGAAAAGTGGGGAGAGCTATCCATCCCCAGGGGAGTTCTCCTCACTAAGGCGGAAAAGCCTGGACAGACCATCAGCGTTGGAGTGTTCTGTGCCAGGACGGTGTTCCACCGTTAAGTCCATTCCCTGTAGGGAGATGGACCACCTCAACAGTTTTGGGTTTTCACCCCTCATTTGCATCAACCATGTGAGGGGCCTGTGGTCCATCTGAACCCGGAAGTGAGTCCCAAACAAGTAGGGCCTCAGCTTCTTCAGCACCCATAACACAGCAAAAGCGTCCCTTTTGATTGCACTCCACCTCTGTTCCCTGGGAAGTAGTCACCTGCTAAGGAAGACTAAGGGTTGGTCCAAGCCCTCATCGTTTACCTGTGAGAGTACTGCTCTCACTCCATGCTCTGAAGCATATGTCTGCATAATGAACCCTCTGGTGAAGTCCAGCGCCTTGAGCATGGGTGCCTTGCACATGGCAGTTTTCAGGGCATCAAACAGTCTGGCAGGCATCGGTCCAGATCACGTTTTTGGGCCGTTTCTGCGAAGTCAGCCCTGTCAAGGGGGCAACGATGGAGCCGTATCTCTTGACAAATCGTCGGTAATACCCAGTGAGACCTAAAAAGGCTCTCACCTCGGTCTGGGTATTGGGGGGCAGTAACTTTGCTGCCTTGCATCCAACCTTCCAGTGCTCGTGTGATCACGGTCACACATTCAACCCATGTGTCTGAATCGTTCTTCTTAGAGTTCCTGAATTTCACTCAATACTGATCTGGGGGGAGCCCGTACTTGAGGCATAAAGCCTCCTTCATCTTGGCATAAGTGAGGGTCCCCATCTTCACTAAATGTGGTAAAACCACTATCTCAGAAGCCTCAAAGTGTTACCACAGGCCCGCCCCCCCAGTTCTGTTCAGGCACCTTATAGGACTCAAACCATGCATGGATATCCTGTCCCTTTTGGAAATTCTGTACTAAATCCTTGGGGATGTACACCTTACCCCCTTGCACTGGCTGTGCGCTGCCACCATTTCAACTGGACTCCAAATGCTTGGCCTTGATATCCAGCTCTCTCATGCTGAATTAATGAGCCAAGATCAACTTCCGCTCCTCCAAGGCCCGAGCTCTCTCCTCGGCCTTCTCCTTGAGCCTCATGACCTCCAGCTCATGTTCTTGGATCTTTTGTTTCTCTTCTCGATCTTCTCAGGAGAGACTCCTGGTGGAATAGATGCTGGTAGCCCTGTTGGCTACCCGTGGCACAGGCAAATCCTGTGGCCCAAATCCATTCCCTTGCCCTTCGACCTCCACAGGTGTATTATCACAGTCGGCAGCACCTTGGGCCTCCCACCATGCTTTCAAGGCTTTCTGGGCTTCTTCGAGCCCCTTTCAGGGGACATCCTAGATCTTTGCAGAATTGCTTGAGTTGCTCGACTTTGTACGAATACAGATCTTCAATGCTGAACTCCAATTCGTCTCCTTCACTTGCTGCTCTTTCAGGATTTTACATTACAAGGATGTTTCACGGTTCAAAAAAAGACCCCAAAACAATATGTGGCTGTGTAGTGGTCTGCACTAATCCTAGTGATGTACACCAATCACTATGGGTCAAGTACAAATACAAGTTCGGATTCTCACCGCTGGCCACCAATGTTAGAAATGGGGGTCTCTAGTTGGCTGAGGTAGGTACCTTACACCAAATAGGGACCCTTGCTTCTAGTCAGCGTAAGGGGGGGGTACACGCTTGCCAATAACCCCTGCTCACTCGCTCAGTAGCTTAGCTCGAGCAGACAGGCTTCTCTTCAAAGGCAATGCGTAAAGTACTTGTACCAACACTCACAGTAATACAGTGATAACACCACAAACGGACTTCACACCGGTTTAGAAAAATAAATTATCTTTACTAAACGGAAACAAGATTAAAACGACAAAACTTTCCACATATGTCTTTAGATACATCGTTGCAAAGATGAAAAATAAGTTGTAGAAATCAGATGGCACCCACGGGGCTATCTCAGGCCTCAGGACAAAGCAAAGTCCAAAGTACAACACTGCCTGCGAGGATCGCAGCAGCAGGAGCGTAGTCACCCAGACTCCCAAACAGTACCTCTGACAAGGATGTCGATGACAGTGCATGGCGTCAGCGAAGAATGATGTCATCTCTGGCGAAGTTGCAACATCGGCGGTTCCGAGGGATCAGAAACAGATTCTTCTACTCTTGTGCTTGCACAGCTTCTGATAGTAGAAAGGCCTCACACTCCTAACGACTGGAACTTCCAGCAAGGAATTTCAGGGAGGCTGGTGGTGAAGTCCTTTTGTGCCTGAGACTTCAGTAACAGGAGGCCAGCTCTACTCGGGTCCTTGGAGACTTTCTTCTTCAGAGAGACACATCACTCAGCAAAGTATGTCTTCAAGTAGGGGGACACAGCAAAGTCCCTGCATCCTCTCCTCAGTGGAAACCGCAAACTGCAGGCCAATCCCAGACACACAGCAAGGGCAATCTTCTCCTGAGTCTATTCAGCTGATCTTCTTCGGCAGGGATTCCTCTCGATCAGGAAGGTGTCTATTCAGACGAGTCTAAAATTCAGGGTTTTCAGCTGTAATATTTATACCCCAAAAGTCTTTGTTCTCAAGGTGTGAGGAGTCCAGGACCCAGTTCGAACCAGCTCGGGGTGCACTCTAGAATGACTTTTCTTGCTTCCCCTTTGCAGTCATCTGGAAACTTGGCCAGATACTGTGCAATATCAGACCACATATGCCGATCTCATGAGGCAAGTAGAGCCAGGGAATTTGCCACTCTTACCAGGAGGGCTTATCTGGCTGACAAGCACTTCCTTATGTTATAGAGACATCTACCCTCATTATCTGGAGGTACTGCTAGGGGTGTGGAAGGATTCCTGGATCTTCGCTGTGCCACCTGGGAAATTACAGAGTATGGTTTTTGGGTGACCTGTTAGGCAGGCTAGTGCATCCTCTGGGACCTTGTACTTTTTTAATCAAGTTCTGGTAATACTGCTGATATTGAGGCTGGGTTGCACATAACCTTTACACCCTCATCCCAATTATATTCGATGATGGGTATGGCCCTGACTGTTATCCGTTCCTTGAAATAACAAAGTAAACAGTCATTTTGTTTTGCAGGCATAGGCAACTCGAAACGTGTTGCTGCTCTAAGAGGTTGTGAAAACCTCATATGTCCTCCAAAGAAGAATGCACCAGGGGGAGTGATGGAGATGGTGTTGGCAACACGTAGTCATCCCACTCAATATGGTTATCTGGAGTTCACCTACTCTTTACTCCTCAGTAGAGGTGGAATCCTGTAGTTGTGATACTTGTGGAGCACAGGCTACTACCAGAGGCACTGAAGCTGTGGTAGCTGGACTGTGTTGAACAGGAGTAAATGTTGGAGGAAACCTTTTCCTGTAATCTGACAGCATAAACTATAAGTCTGACACAAGCGCTGATGGAAGACATACCATGAATTGTTGAGGGTGTTGGCAGTGCTCCTGAGGGGTATAATACTCTTGTTCATAATAGTCACCCTCATCAGAATCGTCCTTGCATTTAACAAGAAGCTAAGAAGGGATACATGTGGAATCAAAAAGGATAGCACCTTCAGAGTCTTCATCGTCCACTTGATGGGAAGGCAGCAGTGAAAAGACCTTACTTGGAGATGTATAAGTAGGTGTGAGCCTTTGTGAGCTAGTGTTTGCTTAATAACAATGTTTCCTGTAGTTGTGAAGGTCAACAAGGTAATCAATGATGATGGTGTTAACATAAGTGAAGGTTTCTGTCTCCTCGAGGATGAGGGAATTGCTATCGACAAGGTAGGCACAGTCGAGGGTGGGGTCTTCAAAAGTGGTGTCATAGACAGTGTCATTGACGGGAATTTAGCTGTTGACAGGAGCATAGAAGAGGAGGAAATCCTTATTGTCAGCGATGAAGAGAGAGTGTTGAAGTAGATACGGTCTATGCTGCTGTGACAGTTATCATCGTTGATGATGTTCTTGTGGATGGACATGCTGCATTCGAGCTATCCAGTAGCGGAGCAAAAGCAGGCTTTTTGGATGTCTGCTTCACCTGAGGTGGAGGTGCTGGGGATTCTGAATTAGATTTTTGAAGGAGGACCTTGACTCCTTTTCCTCCTTTTGTACTGAAGAAAAGGCACTTTTTTGAGGTGACTTGGATGGGCTGTGAGGTCTATGAGAGACCTAGGAGGTACTTTTTAGATGTGTTTTTTGGTGGTTGATGAGAGGAATGAGTAGCAGAATCATCCCAATCTCTCTTGAAAGGCATTTTGGAGGAAGACCTAGATGAAGTATCACTCTCCTCTTCAGAGAGAGGATTTTCCTTGGTTTTGAGCTTTCTCAGCCATATAAGGAGTTGCCCCTCACAGTCCTTCAAAGTTTTAGAGAAAAACATGTGACATACCTTGCAGTCTTTTGTCTTATGCGAAGGATAAAGACAATATATGCAGTCCTGAAGAGGGTCATCAATGTGTAGCCTCTTCCTCCTGCAAGCGCCACAAGGCATGAAGAGCCCCTTTTTTAGGTGTGTCTGACATATTGAAAGCCTGTTTGAGATACCAAACCAACAGATGCACAGAATCATAATGTAGATCTGTACATTTTGAAGAGCAAAGTCTGTTGAAAAACATCTTATAAGAATTTCTGACAGGGAAAAAGTGAGCAGAGCTCAGTGGAGACTGCCCAGCATACATTTAAATAATGACTAGGGTATGTTACTAAACCAAAAAGCATAAGGCCTCTATTTAAATGTCTAGTCTGAAATTACGATTCTAAGGTACCTGGGACTCCAATCTCGAAGAAGGGGAATGATTCAAGCCTGTGAATCTGTGAAAATTCCAGTACTACAGTAACTAGAAGTTCAACTGAATTACGAGCATAGCCCTCGCCTCGTCACTGGCTGCCCCGATGCCTGGATTGTTCAACTGTGCTCGGCCCTTCTGTGCACATTGCTGTTGACCATGATGTGGCCTGGCTTGCTAGTGCCCCCTATGTCAGCCTCTATGGAACAGGGTGTGAGAAAGGACCCAGTGGGAAAGGGAAGCTCTGGGCAGTGGAAGTGCCGGGGACAGCAAACTGAACGCTGGTAACCAGTGACTGGCATCATTGCCAGGTCGACTGACCATTGATGCCCAATTCTTCGCCTATCCCCTTCTTTTCTGGTCTTCAATGCGACTCCTGCTACCACGACCTGGGCATTGGGAGAGCAGACTGGAAACAGCCAATGTTGTAATTTGAGCCCCTCAGAGGGTGCTGAGTATCGGTTGAGGATAGTAGCAATGCAAATGCCCCAGGGACATCAGAAAATACAGGAGAACAGGATGACAATATGAAATTGCTCCTCATGGCCATGCAAGAAAGCCTCATCTTGGAGCGATAGGAAAAATGATGCCCTCAATGCTCGAATCGACACATGAGCACATAAGTTGGAAGAAGTTGAACAGCGCATCTCCACTGCGGAGGATAACAGCATTAAAAGGACAAACAGTGCAAAATATGGAGAACGTTCTCAGCTATAGCAGCAAAAAGCAAGGTTTTAGATCCAGGGTCCAAAGGCAAAAATATATGTATACTAAGGGTGTCTGAGTCCACCAATACAGGAAGACTATTTTGAGCACATGCTGTTGACACTGTCCGGTGAAGAGGCATTCTCTCACATGCTAAAATAGCAGAAGGGCCCATAGATCACTGGTGTGCAGACCTCCACATAGGGTGTCAGCTAGAGCTATCATTGCATGCCTACTCAAATTAGCTGTAACACAACTCCTATCTGGCATGAGAAATGCGCGATTTGAATTTTGATGGCAACCCTAGAACACTCATTGCAGACTTCATAGTTGCTGTCCAGGGGCCCGATTCACAGAACTAACTTAAGACAAAATCCTAAACTTACTACTTTTGGTATTCACAGAAGTTAGGATTTTGTCTTAAGTTTGACTTAAGACAGACTTAAGACAGACTTAGGTTAGGATTTTGTCTTAAGTCTGTCTTAAGTCTGTCTTAAGACAAACTTAAGACAAAATCCTAACCTCTGTGAATACCAAAAGTAGTAAGTTTAGGATTTTGTCTTAAGTTAGTTCTGTGAATCGGGCCACAGGACACCAGGCACAAATTTTGTCCCATCAAACAAAAGCAACTCCAAGCTAACACACAATATGCCATACAGAAAGTCTGCAGCTGTAGAAAGAATGATAACCCTGCACAACCCCAATTAGTAAGTTGTGTAGGTGCTGGTCATCGGTGCTCCTTCAACCCATATTCAGCTGCTCGAGTTACAACTGCACCCTAATGCAGATCAGTTCATCCATCAAAATGGGGAAAGGCACACTGGCATCATTTGTTTGCAATAAGAAAAGCAAACGTTCCAGTGGTAAATTAATATCTTTCTTTATTCTTTATTACAGAACCTAGCCACTTTGTGCGTTTCGTTCCTTTATAATAAGCAGAACTTGTTCAAAGCTGTACAATATAAAAACAATTAAAAAACTTTGAACTCCTATACCCACATCATGAACAAATGGCAAAATCCATATTGAAAAATACTATAAAAATTATTATATTTAAACTTATTTTGGAATCAAAGACACTTCCAACCAATACATGTACGCGTCACAGACAATTTCCCATTGTAAAGTCATGCCCCACATTAAACCACCAACCAAGGGCCACTAAAATTCTACATTTCATGAATGATTCAGATTAAAAGAAGAGATTTACAAACCATCAAAATTCAAACAACTATGCTGATAATGTGCACATCCACCTAAAGAAGTGCCAGGTTTGGTGGGACAATATTTTACCAATGCTGTTTTTAAAAAATAATATTTATGGTTTGTGGTTTCCTTTTTTAGACATTCTTGCCCAGGGCATAGTTTAGGCAGTGAGATTTGGGAGGTGTGAATCTCAGATTTCCCAACTGAAATTGCAGTGAGCCGCAGGGTGATTGGATGAGATGATCAAGGTTCAGGATCTACTATTCCCATGAGGAGCAGGGGGCAGTACAGATCTGCAGACCCAGCTATTTCGTTTTTCCGGTTTATTTATTTAGCCCGTATTAATAAGCTGTTAAGACGAGACACTAATACATAATGCAACGACTCGGACTAACAAAGATATAACTAATCTCTAAGTCCGAGTTAAAAAGCACATTTAATTGCACCCTTTGTTACGCTCTCTCAAAATAAAATAAGTTAGCAAACCTAGAGGACATCATGTACCGAATACATAGAAACCCGTTTTTTCATAAAACGCTGCTCGAGTTTTAGACCCACAGCATAGACGTATAATAGACTCTTAGCCCAACCGGCGGACATAGATAAAAAAAAGATACCAAACAGCTTAAATAACACATCGGCTGGTCGTGCGTATATCTATCCGCAACAATTGTATTTAATACATTATCTTATAATACGTTATCTTATATGGTGTATCTCACCAACCCAATTAATGAGCTAACGCCGCGACTAATACAAAGCTGTCCCAAAGAGCACTAAAAAAAAACCTGGGTTTATTTTTACAGATCGAGTTGTGACACACCGACACCGGCAATTTTAAACAACAAGGCAAAGAAGTGCAACTTGCCTCTGCTCGACCTTCCTAATTGGCAGATAAAACATCAGGTAAATACAAAGATTGCGTACCTCTGACTACCAAGTGGGTAGGCCCGCAAAAAATATATATGTTTATACTTATACAGACTATAACTCCCTAGGTCGATCCATATGAAGTATTTCTAAAAACCAGAAACACCCATACGGAATAGACGTATTCTTAAAGCCCAGTATACGCGGGATGCACCTTGAACACAGGTAACATCTTTATAGGTTCATGCCTACATGTGCAATGCTGTTTGGTTAATATAATGTTTCATGAGTGCCAATTATATATTCTTTGCTACAGAATCCAAATGAACTGAGCCCCTCACCACATTAAACAGCTGGGGATTGGCCTCCACCGCTACTTGTTGCGTTATAGATAACTTTCTAATAATCGGCTGCCATCGTTACCAACAGTAATTGGCTCAGAATATTCGGACACAAATAATTTTTTAATATTAAAAAACACATGGTGAAGGGTTGGTTTCTATCATTGTATTTTTAACCTCACTTCTTTGGCAGAACATTTTAAAGCTTCACTTTATTTGTCTCTACATCACACTTACTCTGTATTAGCACACACTGGGTGTTTCCAGTTCTCACCTTGAGCTCTGTTTTACAGAATAGGCTCCTATATTAGGCCCTACCTGTCCCCGAGACTATAGCATGCGAAGTAACTTACAATCATGTTTAATAAATAGTGCGATTTGTTATAAGGATGCACCAAAAGAAATAAATTAATTAGTATTCTGACATGTTCTTTTTTCAGAAACTCAAGAACCCCCTGGTTTTAGCACATAGTGTGTATGCAGTTGTATGTCTGTTTATTTTGTTTTGGCCCTGAAGAAGGTGAACCAAATATCGACAATCACCGAAACGTACGTTGGCCGTACGCTTTTGAGACCCCCCTGCAGAAAATCATCTTGTGTATACAAAAAGAAGGAAGCAAAGACGTGTAACAAAACTGTACATATTGCATAGTGAATAGATTTCAGAACTCTTTTCTCGCAGCAATTTATAGGGGACTCTCAATGAGGATTTATTGTATGCTTATTGTTTTTTGTGTTTGATATGCCCATACAGTTTTTTAAGACTGGGTAGCGAATGCAATGGTATGTATGATGGAATGAATGGTATGAATACATGATGAGTCTTTTGGGGTTCTTTTCCTTTTTCTAATTATTGCTTAGAGTGATTTACAGAAAGTGTTAATTATGTATATACACAAATTGCTATGTATTTATTACAAGAAAAATAGAATAAATGAAAAAAAATGAAAAAAGAAAAAACAGCATTTTCGAATAAATTGGATATCTTTGTCAGATATTTAGCATCCTTTCTGAAATATACTGTGAAGATTATCATTGGAAAAATATATAGGTCTGACTAGAGGTACTTTTGTGCTTTGGTTTTTTCTCCTCCCTCCTCTGGACCTCAAATTATAATTGGGAGAACTCTTCTCTTCAATTGAAGTGAGCTAAAGAACCATGATGGATTCAACCCAGATCTGGGGGAAGAGTGTTTCAGAGCTCCATCCATTACCTCCTTGTGTTAGCTGGCTTCAGTCGGTCTACGGGCCCACACTACAACGGGAGTAAATGTTAAAGCAGTTCTCTGCAAAAACTTCAAGAGTCCCAAAATGCAAAGAAAAACATGTACCTGTTTGAAGCACGGTACTAACAAGTGACAACACAACATCTTGTGCACTGTACATGCATTTATTTTATGCTGATTATTGGTATTTCGATTCAGACCGAGAAACTCAGAGCTTAGGTGATTTGGCGAGGATCACACTTAATAAAAGATGGAAATTGCAATTAGATTAGAACTCGGGAATCCTGTTCAGCACTCACTAATTAACAAGCCCACATTTCCTTCTACGGTGTGTCTAATTACACAGCAACCTCGACAGTAAGTGATGCACCGTGTGAGCTGCAGCTTTGTTTTTCTTTTCTCTGTGCATCATAGCAGTGTACTCACTGCCACGCTAAGTTGCCCTGCCCTGTCTTTGGCATGAAGAACAGGTATCTTCACAAATCCTAGAAGTCTCTTCATGCCTGTTTAATGCCCTCTAGCCTCTCCCACCTTCCTGTTGTGACTGCTACCAGCCTGAGTGAGCAGCCTGCATGCAAGTTGGTGGGGAGGCAGTGTTTTCACACAGTACTGAATCACAAGTGACTCACTTGTAACCAGTAGCATAGCAATGAAGGGGTAGGGGGTGGTCTGCCCTGGGCGGCATGAGTTTTGAGGGCAGCAGACTCCCCACTCTATGGTCAGGGACTACCGACTACCCCCTCCCCGTCTTGTGCATCCTCACATTTAATAGAAATTGGACATGAGAGGAGTTTCTTTGGAAGGCGAGGCGGTCTCAATACCCCCCGGCGGTATTTATTAAAAACATGAAAACAAATTAAAAACTTTGAAATGAACAATATCTACACAAGCATTTATGCAAAAAATATACTGACATTTAGATTACAAACAATGTAGACAGGTATCAAAGGGCTAACCTTAACAAATGTCTAATACAGCGTGTTTCCTAACTGACACACCCATGTGGTATGTTCTGCAGTTGAGGTGACCGAAATAATTTCTCAACCTTGTCTTTACGGAGTGATTCAACTACTTAACAGAGTCCCCCCCCCCCCCTCCATCTGAGTCTAGGAATCATCTGCGACCAAACTATGGTGCAGCCTTGGCGTGTTTTAGCCAACCAGTTTACCTCTGAGAATATGTCTTTCATCAGGATCCTCCTGCCCAACTTGACCAGTTCGTTGCCCCCCAGATTTAAGATAACCACTGTGGGCGGCGGGGTGTGTTTATCGAGCAACTCTGTAAAGAACTAAACTGACTGAGGCAGAGGCCCCCCTACAATGAAAGGAAACCTTGAAACCCCCCTGTTCCCCCCTCTGTCTACAGTTACCTGCAAGGAAAACAGATTTAGCACATTTCACAAATGAATGACCAACAACCCATACAACTTGTGTCCCGTTCTTCTGTGCTTGGGTCCGCCATGATTAAGGTACTTGCTGTTGGTGAACCGACGACAGTTTCCGCCCTGCGTGACAGGCTCGAGAAACTGAAATATAAGCAAACAAACTAGACAGGCATCAGCGTAAATCATCCTGCCACCTCATTACATGTGCAGCCGCACAAAACGCTTGTAACAGTTGGAAGACCATCTTCCAATCCTTTTCACACTGCTCGCATGTAACCCTCTAGCCGATGATTCAGTGGCAGCCCCTATCCGGAATGAATGTGTCCCAAAGTCTTTTGGGTTGAAACCAGATCTGTCCACTGTCATTGCCAATACTCATTGGAATTGGAACCTGGTCAGTGGCGTACCATCTGCATGCATTAACAATGCTCCCTCCGCTGCGCCTACTCTGTTTGATGAAGGCCTCTACATGGGACACTGGGCAGCAAGGATTAGTCCGTGCCCAATGGAGTACCAGCCCATCCCCACGAGCCTCCTGATCAGTTTTTGATTAACGTATGGTAATCAACAGCGTATCACCCAGTACTTTTGTGTGCTCCAGCCGGAGCCCACCCAGCATGTCTTGCTTACTGCTAGCCACCAGTTCACTTACCCGAAATGCTCCATAAAAGGCCAATGTAAATGCGGCTCTGAACAGGAGTACCTCCCCAAATGAACTGCAGATGTCAGACAAGGCATTCAATAATGCCGCCAGCCATTCAAAATCTATTGGTTGTCTGGTGTCCATGGTGGCTGCCTGCAGGTGCCCCCACCCCTTTAGTGCCTTCCGTACGATCAAACTATTCGTGGGATCTTTGGCCCCCTTAATCTGCGCAAAGAAAGACAGCCGCCATGTGCCTGCTAGCCGTTGATGCGGAGCGCCCTCCTTTATGTAATGCCTCTAGGTACTGAGTGAATTTATCGGACTAATCCCATGTCTCTGCCCAGTCCCAGCCCCAAAAAGAGCAATAAGACAAAAACGCCCCTTCATAAGCAGTTTTGGTCCTGGGCGCTAGGCTAGCTGCCACGAGGTTCTGTAACTGGGGGCACCAATTTGCCAGAGAGTTGCTGGGAAGTCTGTAGGCATCGCCTCTGCAGATGGTAGATGTTCCCTGAATACCTGCAACTTAAAGCGAGAGAGTGCATCAGCTGCATTATTCAAAACCCCCGGGACATGTTTGGCCCTAAACTGTACATTGAGTTTCATGCAATCCAGCATAATTTCCTTCAGTAGGCGAAGTATAAATTTACACCGTGCCGCCTGCTGGTTGATACATTCCACTACCGTCATGTTATTTGACCAGAAGATTACAGATCAATTACACAATTGATCAGGCCAAACTGTTAACGCCACCCAAATTGGAAATAGCACCAAGAAACCGATGTTAGCTGTCAGGTCGTTCTCCTCCCACCAAACCGGCCTTGGTTGGGCCACCCACTTGTTTCCAAATATGGGGCCAAACCCCACACTGGCCGCAGCATCAGTCCAAAGACCCAACTCTGCAGTCGTAGTGAGGGGCCCACGCCACACTACTCTGCCGTTGAAGCCCTACAGAAATGCAATCCAAATACGCATGTCCTGGCGGACCTCAGCCGGCAGCCTAGTGCAATGGTGTTTCTCCCGCAGGCCTGTCATGGTTTTTCAGATTGAGCAGGAGAATGGGCGTGCCATGGGTATCACTCTTAGTGCGAAATTCAACTTGCCCACAGTCTGCTGTAGCTGCTGTAGCGTCACTTTGTTTTTGACCAGACATTGCTGGAGGGCCGCTCTGAATTTCATGATTTTGTCTTTGTGTAACTTGAAACATCCCTCCACTGAGTCCAATTCTATACCTAAAAATTTCAATGTGGTTGCTGGACCCACAGTCTTCCCCGGCGCCAGCGGGACTCCAAAAGCCCGCATGAGCACACAAACTTCCTGCAATGCCCATGCACACGCCCGAGTGCCCGCCGACCCGAGAAAGAGAAAGTCATCCAGGTAATGCATGACATGGAGGTGTCCTGTCGAGACCCATTCCAGGAAAGAACTACATTTCTCAAAGTAGGCGCATGAAACAGAACAGATCATGGGCATACATTAATCCATATAGAATTTTCCTTGAAAAGAGAAGCCTAGCAGATTCTGATCTAGGGGATGAACCGGCAGTAGCCGAAAAGCAGATTCAATGTCTGACTTTGCCAGCAAGGCTCCAGGTCCCAGAGTCCTCAACATATCCACTGCCTGGTCAAAGGACGCATACCTGATGCTACAAATGTTATGTTATGTTATGTTATTGGTTTTTGTACCGCGCACAGCTGCCCCAGCAAAGGGGCGTCCTGGCGCCAAGGAAAGGTCAACACAACATCACAGAGCGCACCTGAATCCAGAAGAATTAGTTAAAAAGAAGAGTTTTAATGGCGCGTCTAAATAGGAGTAAGTCCTCCATAGCTCGAATTTCACTGGGAAGTTCGTTCCACAATTCCGCCGCCACTACTCGGAATGAGCGGCCGCCCATCCTGCTCAGCAGAAAGCGAGGGACAACAGACAGATTCTGCCCCATCGACCTCAAGGATCGAGAGGGAACATATGGGGTCAGTAAGTTCATCAAGATAGGTGGAGCCATACCTTTCAAAATTTTAAAAGCTAGGCAGAGCACCTTAAACTCAATCCGGCGAGCCACAGGCAACCAATGGAGTGATTGCAATGCTCTGGATGCTGAACAACGTTTAGGCAACCCTAGTACCGCTCTTGCAGCGGCATTCTGCACTCGTTGCAGCCGCATGAGTTCTGCCTTGTTCGTACCTGCTAAGAGGGCACTGGCATAATCTATCCTAGACAGCACAGAGGCCTGAACCACGAGCTGTCTAGTGGGGGCATCGAAAAACTTGAGCACCGGCCTGATGCCCCTTATTATACCAAAACAAGAAGCAGCTACCCTCTTAGTTTGGCAGGTAAAACTCAGTGTAGTGTCTAACCATACCCCGAGATTTTTTATCTCCATAACGGGAGCTGGAATCATTCCTAGTTCGGGGGGCCACCAATTGTCGCTCCACCATCCAGGTTGCTTCCCAACCACCATCACCTCGGTCTTCTTTGTCTTCATCAATGGCGTCATTTTAAGATGCTCCATTAGGTGCTGGTAGGTCATGAATGAGCCTGAACTCGCCCTCCTCCTTCTTTGGCACCACGCCGAGAGGCGATCAAACAAAATTAGGCAGAGTGATGTTAATAAAAGGACCCGCTATCCTGCCTAGGCGCAGCTCTTTAGCAATTTTTGTCGCTGCAACTTCTGGGTTGTTCCCAACAGATAGTTGGTTTCTACATTCTGCCGTTCCGGTATATCCCACCTCTGGGATCCTAAAACCCTGCCAAAAACCTTCCTGCAACATCCTCGCAGAGGCATGGTCTGGGTACCTGTTTAGCCAAGGAGTCATAGCCAGAATGTCAATGGGCGAATGAGACACCAGCCGTCCTCCCTCCCTAATCTTGTTTCTTTCTATCCCTGCTTCCAGAGGCGTTACCTTTATTGCGGCAAGTTGTTTCTGGTTGGGAAGGCTGGTTACAAATGGAGCATGCATGCCTGAACTTGCAAGTGCCTTGTGCACTGGTACATGGACGCTTGTTGAAATCCCAGCACACTCCTTTTCGCCCCCTGCTGTACCCTGTCTTAGGAGCCTTGCCACCCCCCTGTGCTGGCCGAAAGGGCTGCTGTGGTTTGGAGGAGTAGCTTTTGTTCCAACTTGGTCCAGCGCTCCCTGGTTGCCCTGCTGTGAACTGGCCACACCACGAAATGGAATCTACCCGATCCCATGAGAGTGAGGGTTTACACTCTTTAGCCTTCCTGAAACTCATGTCATACTCCTTTCACCCTTCCCCTCCTTAGTTATCACTGAAAGTTGTGATCCTACTCTGGTAACATGCCATCTCTGCCTGTAAATTAGGGGAACGCTTGGCTGTAATCGCCATGAAGACAGAAAAGGCCCTAATCCAATTGATCAATGTCTCCTCCACCCTGAATCTTGCCATTTCCCCCCCATTCGCTAGGCGACATCCAGTCCTTCTGCTTCCTAGCATACTCCATTTCCCTGTTGTCCACTAACAAAGAAAACATATTGACATATTTGCCTGCCCAGATCAAATCCTTCACTTCCTGTGTTACATGTTGCCCCAGATTTTCCCTCCTTGAGGGTATTGAGTCCACACCTAGTACTGGTAATGCCACCTTCTTACCACTTTCTGCGGCCGGGTTGGTTCAGCAATCTTGTCCTTTCCGGAGTCGCTGCTTGGACATGCTGCTTGTGGAGTACTAGGCGATCTGCCCCCCCCCCCCAGCCACCAGGGGCAGTCATGATCCTTTTTTGCGCTTCCTCTAAGGGATACTCGCCCACTTAAGAAGGTAACATCCCCCCTATCCCCAACCAAGGGAGTACTGCCGCTATCTGCGCTGCCAGCTCTGGGCGTACCTGGCCAACCACAGGAGGTGCTGCCACTAGAATGGGGGGTGCCGCGCTGGGTACTGGGATAGGTGCTGTGTTACCCACGGGTACCACCGGGACTACCGCTGGGACCGCCAGAGGCACTATGCTCAGTGCTGGTGCCGGTGTGGCAGGAGCCGGTGTTACTGGTACACCTGCCGGGAGTAGGCATAGGAACCCCTGGTGGTGTGAGCCCCCCATCTGGGACCCCCCCAAGAGGACCCCCCTCACCCTGCTGTTTGGGCCTCTGACCGCTACCCTTCTTGGCCCTGACCTGCTTGGGGAAAGCACCCAAGTCCCCCCTTGGCTTCGGGGGCACTATTATTCGCTTGGGTCTCCCAGATGGCCCAGCCTGAGCATCCAACCTCTGGGTGAGCTCAGCCATGTTTTTCCCCATCTGGTCCACTTTCCCCATCTCCTGTCCATAGCTGCCATCTTGCGTATCATGCCCTGCAGCATATGTTCCACGTGGGAACGCTTTGCACCACGTCCACTAGCCATCCTCTTTTTTGCCTTGCAAAAGGGAAAAAAACACCTACACTTATGTTAACACTATGAGCGTGATGTATTCCTACACCCACCAGGGCCTGCCTGGCTTGTAACTGTACCGAGTTGGAGGTACACAGGCTGGCCGCAAGCACCACGCAACTGTGACCGCGACATCAGCTAGCCTGGGTGTTGGGCGAGCGCACTCTAGCCCGGTGGCCCAACAGAAGCAGTGAAGTGCAGGCCTGCCTGTGTCCTCAGATAGCGTTGTCCACCGCACCACTCTCTGTGGGCTCAGCCTGCAGTCTCCCCCTCAATGAGGTCCTACGATAAATAGAAAATTAGGATACAGTACTGTCACACCTAAAAAGAAAATTACCAATCTTCTAGCTGTATCCCAGCCCCCTATACTTGAGCATCAGTGCAACAAAGCCAGCGTAAAACACAATATTTAACCAAAAAGACTTGTGCTTATTAGCCGATTCCTTTTTTTTAAGGTTGAGTGGACCAGCTGGGATTTGAACCTGTGACCATGAGGTCAAACATAGGCCCTTGCAGTGGCTGCTTGAGTCCACCGTGCCACCAGACTCACATGAACCGTTCTGTCAAGCACCCTCAATGGTAATCCAAACTGTGTTCATTAAAACAGTTCCAAAGCCAGCGTTAACCCCCACCTAATTACACGAAGCCTGCTTATTATTAAAATTCGATGAACCGCTTTTTTACGATCAACTTCGCTGGCCTGTGTAGCTGTGTGGCTATTAAAATGCTTGCAGCACTTTCTTTCCATGTGGTCTCCCATCCACATACTAACCAGGGCCGACCCTGCTTCGCCTTTACAATCAGCTCCCAATCTGGGCTTTGCCCCATAGTGCCCTGCTCGACCCGGGACCCCTGCGCATCGCGCTCACACTGCCTTACCAGCTACTTAAACAAGACGCTACCACCACCTCTGAGTGCTCGGTAAAAAGCCTCACTCCAGCGCGCCTACAGACTCCGCAGTGCAGCGCTCTCCTGCCTCAAATCCTGCTGCTTCCTAAACCAGTGTGATCACACCTCTGGTCCAGCACACTCCTGGTTCAGCACACTCCCTGCTGACGAAACGCCTGAAAAACAAACAGAAGAAAAATTACGGGGCGCCTCGCTGAGGCGGGGGTGATAGCCTGGGCAGCGCGGGAACCAGAGGGCGCTTCCTGCGCTCCCTGACCTTTTAACCACTGGGGGCGAACCGGTGGCTACTGGTCCGCCCCCCCCCTTTGACCCGGAAGCAATTATATTGCATCTGGTTCAACGGGGGAATCTGCTACAATCGGTGGTGGGGCACGCCCGCCGCGTCATCCAGATGCGGCGTGGGCACGCCCCACCACCGATAGAGATAGGGGAAGGAGGTGGCCGGCCCCCCACCATACGTGCGGTGGGGCCGAGCGCGCCCCCCCCCTTTCCTTTACCTGTGGCCACTCAGGGCAGCAAACACAGGATTTGTCCACCTGCACCTCCCCCTGCTCTTACTGCCGCTGCAGGGACGCAAAGGCTGGGACCACCCTGGGCATCAGAAGGCCCAGCTACGCCACTGCTTGGAACTGGGCTGAGCGATGTAAGTGCACATCTGCAGATTGTCTGGTGGAACAGATTTTTGTGCCGGGCCTAATTTTCGATCACACTCTGGCCGAAAGAGAGTGGAACCATAGGCAGTAATTAGAGAAAAAACGTGAAGAGTCAAATTTTGACAAAGGAAATGCACAGGTGGATTGAGTGG
This sequence comes from Lissotriton helveticus, assembly GCF_964261635.1. Taxonomy (NCBI): domain Eukaryota; kingdom Metazoa; phylum Chordata; class Amphibia; order Caudata; family Salamandridae; genus Lissotriton; species Lissotriton helveticus. Next base: position 58,966,071 of record NC_136073.1, on the reverse strand, counting down.
GGTTCTTTCATTTCCCTAAAGGAAGTAAAGTTGGGCATCCAGCTCTCAAACCTCTTTTTTTGGTTAGAATTTAGATACCATTTAGATACCTACGACTCATCACTTTTAAAAGTCAGCAGCCGCCACTACTTGATTGTATCACCTGCTACTATATTCCACCACCCTACACTCCCTTGTCCTTTACTTCCCTCTTGAGGTTCTTTTTCATCAACGTTTTCTTCCTTTTTGATTGTTTTTCCATCTTTATTTTCCTCCTTTCTACCGCCTTTGTTTTTCTCCCTTGCATTTGGTCAAAGTCTGATGAGGGAAAAGTGCAGGTCTCGAAAAATTAGTTTGGTTGGTCCCACCTAAAATCACTGGCTCAAATTAATGAATACCTTGAAATGCATTCTTCAATCAGGAGTGTGACTTCTTGCAGAAGTAAAGTGTTGTCAATCAACCTCCATGTCCAAACAAAATCCACATTTTCACAAGGAATTGGTAGCCCCTCTTGGGATTGGAAGCTATCCGTATAATTTTTAAACCCTTTACGGGTTCTAGGACTTCTGCTAAGGTTTGAGGTCCCTAGCTTTCTGCAAGTTCACAACCTCTTTGACAGACTCATGTGATCCACATGTTCAAGTGAGCAAGAGTCCCCTGCTTACACAAGTCACTCGAGGATAAAATGGCCTTGAGGGGTTCACTGTATTTATTGTGTTTTTTTACACAACACAGCTTTTCCCAGTTACTCTGTCTCTGGGCACAGTTGTGGGTAAGCTCAAAGATGTTATCTGGATTAGTAGTACAAAGTGATAGTACTACAGGTCTTGTAGATAAAGGTTATGGATGTATTCATCAGGTTACTTCCTCAGTTACATGAAGATGGTAAGATCCATATTATGCCCCACCAGGAGCAGCCTCCTTGCTGCTCAGCCCATCCACTCCAACTGATTCTTCCTCAAGCACAAACACTCTGAACATTCCAATGACATCACCATTGGCTGAGCAGCAGGGCAGAGAGCAACATTAGGGAGGATGCAATAACCAACAGGTAGATTACAACTAATCTCCCTCTTATGATTATAGAAAAACAAATGTATGTACGATACGACACACATACAAATTGTCCAATAAATTAATCAGAAATTACAGGCCCATCCAATCTAGGAAAAATAGGAAAAACACAAGTAAAAGTGTTCCATTCTTACACAAGTAAAAGTGTTCAATTCTTAAAACAGTTGGTGCTCACCCACGTCAACTCACACTCCATACACAACTCAGCACAGGGAATATCTCACCCCACAAACAGCAGGTACCACACAACCTCACTACCGCAAGATACCCACCATGCCTCACACCAATGCAAAACACATAAGGTATCTTCGAAACCCCTAAACAGTGAGTAATACATAACTTAACCCACCTCGTCACACAACAAAGCAAAACTACACACAGGGTATCTTCTAATCCTCAAACAGTGGATATCTCACACCACCTTGCCTCACACTCAAGGCACAACTAACAGCAGGACCAGGGACTCCAAACCCTTAACTGCACTAACACAACTCATGGCAGGACCAGGGACTAAAACCCTCTACTGCACTCACACAACTCATGGCAGGACCAGGGACTCCAAACCCTCTACTGCAATTACACAACTCATGGCAGGACCAGGTCTTACCTCAAGGCTAGAGGGTATGACTTAACCCATACCATAACAGGGTATCTTTAAACCTATCACAATCACATGGTATATTTAAACCCAATACCTTCCACTAACACAGGGAAACTCAGAAAAATGTAGCACAACACAGGGTCATAAACACTTCACACAAAGCAAACAACTAACACACAGGGTATCTCTCACCCCTTCAAAGTGGGTACCACAAACCCACCTAGCATAAAGAACACCACACTTAGAAAGAACATGGCAAACATTGTAGCAAATTGAACATGGCATACATCCGAATATTAACAGGCAATAAATGAATGAACTACTCACAACACGACACGCGTAATATAACCAGCATCATAGCAAAACTTCACAAGATACGCAAAATTACTTAAACCCCCCAAAACAAATGTGATAATACATGTATGCAGTAATTTAAGATTGGTAAATTGAAGTCCATGGTGAGCGACTTCTCACCCAAAACTCCTCACAGCATACCAGATCTCCGAAGACACTTCCAAACCTTTCATGGAAAGTCCAATCAAAATACAGCACAACACTAAGTCAAAGGAACATAAATTCAGTTGTTGTCAATAGTTACTTCACCGATAAACCACTAGATGTGATTAAGATGTAAATTCATTATAGAATGAGATTTTCCAAAATGTGGCCTGTTGGTCAAACTTGCACAGCGGCAAAACGGATTCCAAACGAAGGTCTGACAAAGCGTGAACATCACCTAAGATGGCTACACGTTGCCAACACTGAGCTGGATGGCTCTCCACACGTCCTTGCTGCAGAGCGTCCCTAGGCAGCACAGGAGACGTGTTAACAAATGAAGAAATCACTGGAAGCATCTGTAGTACTGCAGACAGTTAAGGTGCACGCGTACAATTCCAATTTCAAATTTCTTCCTAATGTAGTCAACCACTTCTCAGCAGCAGCGCAATAAAGCTAATCAAGCATCATGTAGATTGCAGGCAACAAGACAGGTTTCCAAACACGGACAGAGCAAACTCAAAGCAGTAGTGAAATATCTGCTCCCATATCAAACAAGCGTGAGAGCATTCTTACACTACGATTCCCCACTAGACTCCAAGCCAGCGTAATTCACTTCTGTGCACTCACATGGCTCACCTCCCAAAAATCTTCAGGGCATCATAAACACTGCACAGCCAAGAACACGGCATGTCAAATCCTTATTGTGCGATTGCTTCTTTTCTGGCCACACACTGACCATTTCCTCACAAATACTATTCCATTTATTGCCAATACCACAGGAGCTGGCTGCTTCCAGATACACAGGTCCTTATTTAAGTCTGGAGAATAAAAACAGCTTACTGCTTGTGCTGTACAGTGCCCTGGCTGTAGGCTGTCTGTTCTAATAGACGCTGGTGGCGCTGCCAGGCACACTTCCTCCATACAGGTTCACATCTCAAGCCTTCAATTTCTTTATCCACATGTCTTCTTTTTAAATTCTTTTTCGTTTCTAGTAACACTTCAGAGCTCTTGTGGTCTTGTATTAAACTTACGCATGGGTCTTTTCCGCTCGTCACCAGTGTCAACCCCTTCGGTGCACTACCTTCCTGGGGCTGCGCAGGTCCGTTGGACGTCAAAGCTCCACCCGTTCATTAATTCTCCCGCACTGCGGGAGAATTAACGCCGCGGTTCAGAGGTTAAAATGAAGGATGTCACGTAGACAGATCTTGTAGATAAAGGTTATGGATTTTTTCATCAGGTTACTTCTTCAGCTACAGGAAGATGGTAAGACCCATAGTATGCCCCACCAGGAGCAGCCTCCTTGCTGCTCAGCCCATATACTCCAACTGGTTCTTCCTCAAGCACCAACACTCTGAACATTCCAATGGCATCACCATTGGCTGAGCAGCAAGGCAGAGAACAATAAGAGGGAGGATGCAATAATCAACAAGTAGATTATAACACATACTTTCTCTCAAACTCATAGTGGAGTGTAGTTTGCATAATGTGACAGGTACCATGCACTTTTTTCCTAGGGTTGATTAATTTATACTAATTTCATTATTCATTAAGCTTGATACACCGGTGTCAATTGTGAATATGTAACTAAGTTGCCAATGGCTGGAGAATCTGAATAGTCTGTCCAGATGCAGTATAATTGTAGGACTTACTGTTCTAGCATCCTAATCGCAACACAATGTTGTGAAAAAACGAATGCCACGACCTGATCTTGTAAATATTTCTTAAGTATTATAAACAATTAGAGCTGTGAAACTTTTCTAAAAAGAGCAGTGGAACATAAGGAAAAATAAGGAGACAAAGAAAACATACTGGCAAATACATATGCACTAAAGCACAGCAGCACATTTTGGAAAATATGGAGTACTACAAGTGACAAACAATACCAAACAGACCTGGAAAATTGGTGAAAAAGTCAGATATTCTAAAAATGCACTTTTAATGAGTTCAAGTAATTTCTAAAAAAAAAAAAATATATATATATATATAAATATATATATATATTCACTGAAAAAACCATAGGTTATAGACCATATATAGTTAGGAATTAGCATTTAAAAAACCTTATTTTACTCACACAAAACCATTGAAATTCCATATATAGTTAGTTGCACTAACTATATATCGCACACCCGCAATCCACTGCTGATGATGTCACATATTACATCATTCATGACATGGTCAGTGACATCACTGATGACATCACTGATGACATCTCAAATGACATCACTGATGACATCACTGATGACAACATCCAGTGACTGTATGTTTCTGTAAAGTTAAAATGTGTCTTACATATTGAAGAATGAGTGGAAGTATAAGTGTCTGGACAAAGGATTTAGTAGGTGCATGACTGAATGTATGAGTGAGTGATTAAATGTGTCTCACTGAGTGCATGGGTTAGTGACTAAAGTGTCTTAATTTGTGCATCATTATGTCTGTTGTTCTGTAAACTGCTACATGTGTTGATCAGTAGCTATATGATTAACTATATGGGTTACTGATTGATTGTCCAAGTATTTGTATGGGAGACTGAGTGTGTGTGTGGCTGGCTGGGAGGTGTGTGACTCTGTGCAGATCAATGTGTACTTATATCAATGATTGTATAACAAGGTAAGTATGTGTTAGTATATGTTTGAAAATGTAAGGTGCTCTATGTTTAACTGTATAGACAAGAAAATGGAAGTGTGATTGATTCTTTACAGGACTGACTAGGTGTGTGAGTAACTCCATGGATGAGTGGCAGAGTGTGAGTGTCTGTATAGGTGTATGAGTGCATATGATAGTGTTGTAAAGATGAGTGATTGTATGTATGAATGATTGTATGGGTGAATGAGTGAATGTGTGTGTAGACGTAGGAATCAGTGAGTACATATGTAGTAACTAGTATTGGTGTGTCAATGGTTTCAAAAATTATACTCTGTATTTAACACTGGGTGAAACAGAGGTTATATTAAAATGTGAGGAGATGCATTGTATTGTCACATGAATGATATCAGTGATGTGGTCATTGATGTCAAATGAGATGTCATCAGTGATGTCATCAGTGATGTCATTTGAGATGTCATCAGTGATGTCACTGACCATGTCATGAATGATGTAATATGTGACATCATCAGCAGTGGATTGCGGGTGTGCGATATATAGTTAGTGCAACTAACTATATATGGAATTTCAATGGTTTTGTGTGAGTAAAATAAGGTTTTTTAAATGCTAATTCCTAACTATATATGGTCTATAACCTATGGTTTTTTCAGTGAATTTCAATGGTTTTTTAATAGCAAATATCATAAGCTGTCGAATGTCAAGTACGTGGTAAGTGAAAACATTTTCGTGTTTATGCACACTGATCTGCTTTGAATGGTGCCCCCCCCCCTCATTTCTATTAGGAGTACTCTCTCTTTGCACATAGTGAAGGGTAGTTAACGCAGGCCTTTGCCCCCGTTGTAATACGTCGTGCCTGCTTCTCTCTCCATTTGATTGATTGTTATCCAAGTATTTACTGTTTTAGAATTGGTTCTTTTTGGTTCATTCTCTATTTACAAACAAACACAGAGTCGCAATACTCTGTTTAGTCTTTACAGATAACGAAAAATCGTGTAAAAAAAAAAGAAAAGGAATCGAGCAAAATCAGTAGGCCACTAATGGGATCTCTTTTTGACCTCGCTAAAATAGAAACATTAGGAACAACCCCTCATGACAAATACAAAACTAGTGAAATGAACTGAACTCCACACAATGATGGCTGCAAAACAGCTCGGCTCCGCCACCCACCCCGCCCAAAATAACGATAAAGAGCGGCTGCCATGATTGGTTGCGGAATGGCCACGACGGAGCTACGAAATGGTGCTGCTCTCATGCTAACCCCAGCTTCAGTCTGAAACATCCAGAAACACTGTAGACTACCAATTCGATCAGTTCCGGTAGCGCCCCAATGTAACCCGGTAGAGAAGAACTAGCCCTCCCCTCTTTGACTAATGGTTCTTGTTGCCTGTCCCTTCGGTTGTCATTTAACAGAACTATTTAGCCTGCTGAAAGGGGTTGTGTTCCGACCGCTGGTTGGTGGAGACATTTTGACTATATTCTGGACCTGCGTTGTCGCGTAATGCGTCATATGACGCGCCGCGTTAGCGCATCCGGAAGTCATCCGGGGCGCGCAGCGCGTAACGTAAGCATAACAAGTCATGTGACTTGTTAATAAAACTTTTCATTGGTTCATTTTACTTTTCTTATTCTAATGATGAAAGGCTTGGTCATATGACCTAAAAATTACGCTTTTTATTACTTCCGAACATTATTTTTTCTTAAATATATGTTATAATGTTCCAGGCTAATGTACTTTCCCGGAAAATTTACAACTGTCCTGCAAGTAAAATATATTCTTTTTTCGAGAAAAAGACCATTTCTTCGTCCCTTGACGGAGCCGTTGAGCAAAAGAGGGTCGACCTGCTGTCTTAGTCGCCGATACGCCTGAATATGAGATTCTTATCGATCACTTTATGTTGCAGGAATAGAAAACACAACAGCCCTTGACCATTTATCTTTACTGCGTTCCTTCGTATTATACCTTTTACCCTTCATGTAATTGGTCTGCTTTATTTCACTTGCCTTTTAATGATTCTAAAACAGTGACTATTATTAAAAACTTTACCAATGTATATACTACTACCATGTTTTCTTTTAAAAACCTTTATTGTGAAAATTTCATTATACAAATACGAGCCTATAACCACGTGGGCCGGCCACGGAGCAAACTGTAATCGTATATGATGAGTAGACATTTACACTGTAGAGGAACGTAACGGGCGGGCCATTAGGTTGCAAGAACTAAGGTGTCTAACAGTTACGGAATCGGTGGACGTACATTTTATAATTAAAATACGACAGGGCCAGTTACAATACAATTATCTAGATATACATTTGCAGGCAAGTACCATGGGTGACGTTAATTCGAACTTTCAATAGTACAGTAATCAATAACACATCAGAACTTAATATCAATAGGGATGTCGAAATATTCAATCAATTCTCGTCCCCGCCCGCCATGTGCTTCAAAACTGCATACGTATCTCGTGATTTCAAGGTTCTGCAACCAGTACACAACAAGGAGTTACGAGTCCCATTTATTCCGGCGCCATTTTGGGCGAGGACGGGCAGGTCCAGGATATAGTCAAAATGTCTCTACCAACCATCGACTATGATGATGTTCATATGCTGTATTTATTAGAGTAACACTCATCTGTCCACATGAAATTAATTTGCCACAATCTAAACATGTCATTTTAATCTTTCCAAAGTTCTTCTAAATATTTGGGACCGTTTCCCTTGCCTCTGATGCTGTCAGTGCCACTTCTTTGATGAATGTACTAGCAGGTCAGGGGTTCTCCTCTAAATCTCTCTTTTATGCAGCACTATAATTAATTGATGCCACCTCTCCATATGACGATGCATGGTATAGTTACCATAACTATATATTTTTTCGGTTCCTCTGGAGAGTTCATCGTGGCAGATGAAGCGTGTAACGTACCGGGCATTTACCTTTTTTTGCATGTACAGGAAAGGAAAAAAAAATCGAGCGTCCGAGTTCTAAGGTGTCCCAGGGCCATTTTAGTGGACCAGGCCCAAATCCAAAGAACAGGCCGCCATTTTGAGAGTCCTGTTGCAGCCGCCTGTCGCTGTAGCATCAAGAGCAGCCGAAACTCAGCTGAATGGCAACTGAAACGGTAAAGGGGCGCCCCACTACAGCAGACGAGCCTCCACCTAGGAAGGCCCGTTCACGCCGCCTCCCCCCCCCCCCTTCGGGCACCCCACGCCGTTATTCGGAGCAGTATTGTAGGATGGCCACACCAGTGCGGCAACTTGCTAGACATCACCTCGGTGGTAACCGAATCTCAACGCCTTGTGGTGTCTTCTATTCAGAAAACATTGTTATGCTGCCTTCGACCTATTCACCGCAAGTGCGCACGCAACTCAGCTGCATAGCTTGCTAGACACCACCTCGGTGCTAACCGAATCTCAGCGCCTTGTGGTCTCTTCTATTCCAAAAATATTGTTGCGCTGCCTTTGGCCCCATTCGCACATCGGTCCGCTACTGCCGCCATCTCACAGGCCAACGGGGCGCCCCACGCCGACTTTCAGCATTGTAGGATGTCCACACCAGTGCACCTTACTAGACACCACCTCGGTGCCATCCGGATCTTGGAGCGTTGTGCTGCCTTCGGCCTATTCGCACATCGGTCCGCTACTGACGCGAACTCACAGGCTAATGGGGCGCCCCACGCCGAGTTTCAGCATTGTAGGATGACCACACCAGTACAGCAACTTGCTAGACATCACCTCGGTGCCATCCGGATCTCGGCGCCCCACTGCAGATGAAGTGCCTCTCAACTATGAAACCACCACGGTGACATCCGGATCTTGGCGCCTTGTGCTGGTTCCGGCCTATTCACACATCGGTCCGCTACTGACGCCATCTCACAGGCTAATGGGGCGCCCCACGCCGAGTTTCAGCATTGTAGGATGACCACACCAGTACAGCAACTTGCTAGACATCACCTCGGTGCCATCCGGATCTTGGCATCTCAACGCCTAGTGGTATCTTCCATACAGAAAATATTGTTGCGCTGCCTTTGGCCCCATTCGCACATCGGTCCGCAACTGACACCATCTCACAGGCCAACAGGGCGCCCCACGCCGACTTTTACCATTGTAGGATGGCCACACCAGTACAGCAACTTCCTAGACATCACATCGGTGCCATCCGGATCTTGGCATCTCAGCGCCTTGTGGTGTCAGTCAGAAAATATTGTTGCGCTGCCTTTGGCCCCATTCGCACATCAGTCCGCTACTGACACCATCTCACAGGCCAACAGGGCGCCCCACGCCGACTTTTACCATTGTAGGATGGCCACACCAGTACAGCAACTTCCTAGACATCACCTCGGTGCCATCCGGATCTTGGCATCTCAGCGCCTTGTGGTGTCAGTCAGAAAATATTGTTGCGCTGCCTTTGGCCCCATTCGCACATCAGTCCGCTACTGACACCATCTCACAGGCCAACAGGGCGCCCCACGCCGACTTTTACCATTGTAGGATGGCCACACCAGTGCCACAACTTGCTAGACACCACCTCGGTGCCATCCGGATCTTGGCATCTCAGCGCCTTGTGGTGTCTTCTATTCCGAAAATATTGTTGCGCTGCCTTTGGCCCCATTCGCACATCGGTCCGCTACTGATGCCATCTCACAGGCCAACGGGGCGCCCCACGCCGACTTTCAACATTGTAGGATGGCCACACCAGTGCGGCAACTTACTAGACACCATCTCGGTGCCATCCGGATCTTGGCGCGTTGTGCTGCCTTCGGCCTATTCGCACATCGGTCCGCTACTGACGCAAACTCACAGGCCAACGGGGCGCCCCACGCCGACTTTCAGCATTGTAGGATGGCCACACCAGTGCTGCAACTTGCTGGACACCACCTCGGTGCCATCCGGATCTTGGCGCGTTGTGTTGCCTTCGGCCTATTCGCACATCGGTCCGCTACTGACGCCGCCTCACGTGCCAACGTATTTTCTCCGCATTTTATACCCTATGCCGCATAACAGGTCATGTGACTTGTTTATAAAACTTTTCATTGGTTCATTTTACTTTTGGTTTCCTAATGATGGAAGGCTTGATCATATGACCTAAAAACAACACTTTTCATTGGATGAAAACTTTTTTTTTTTCCCAAACGATGAAAGCCCCACCTTGTTTCTGGATGTTTCAGACTGAAGCTGGCGTCAGCATGAGATCACCACCATCTCGTAGCTCCGTCGTGGTCATTCCGCGAGCAATCATGGCAGCCGCTCCCCACCAGAAGCCTACAAGAGTCGGGGGCCCCCAAAACTTTTGATGAATCCTCAAGGCGGAGGGGACGCTTTCGAGAATGGGGTCCAAGACCTAGCAGACAAGCGTCCGATTTCCAAGGTGTCCCAGGGCCATTTCAGTGGACCAGGCCCAAAAAGGAAACAGCCTGCCGCCATTTTGAGAGTCCTGTGACAGCCGCCTATCGCTGCACCGCAAGAGTGGGCGCAACTCAGCTGAATTGCGGCTTTTGACACAGTGGACCAAAAACGGACGGAATGGCAACTGAAACGGTAAAGGGGCGCCCCACTACAACAGATGAGACTCCACCTGGAGAGGCCCGTTCACGCCGCCTCCCCCGGGGCGCCCCACGCCGTTATTCGGAGCAGCATTGTAGGATACCAAAACCAGTGCGGCAACTTACTGGACATCACCTTGGTGCCATCGTTCTGCTGCCTTGGAACTATTCGCACAACAGTTTGCTACTGATGACCCACCCCCCGCGACGCCCCACGCCAGAAATCTGGACGTTGTGCTGCGTTGGGACTATTCGCACAGCCGACCGCTACTTCGTTGTTTTTCCCTAAAAATGTTTATATGTTATTACTGTTTTTGTTTTCTTGTATATATTTATAAGTTATTAAAGTTTTATAATCTTACTACTTTGTCGGAGTGCTATATATTTTTAATGTGACACATAATTGTAAAAACTTTGATGTACAAAGAGTCATCCCTGGAATCTTCCGCTTCAGGCTCGGTCCCCTCCCCAATCACAATACAGGATGGTTTTCAGATAATAGGAACGCGTCTGCTGTGACGGATCTCATCGAGTGTGGGCCTTGATCTACTATAACTCCTTTGAAGAGGGGTGATTCTTTACAGCTGGGGCCATAAACTACATCTGCAGGGCTAGCTGATACCCTAGCACCGGCCTGGACAATCGGACACAGAGGAAAAGGAGTGTCAGAGGGTGCGGTAGTGAATAGGGCGAAAGGGAGGTGTCGGGCGGGCACAGGGTGTGATTCTCAGGGAAGAGCAGCGCAGATGGGGGGAGGTTTATTACCCATGCATAAGACAGAGAGCGGGGGTGACCAGTGCCTGGGGGAGATGCTTGCGAGGGTGGGGAGCCATGCTAAGGATCGACAGCGTGCACAGAGTGGGTCTGGTCAAGGCATCTAAAATGACTGCCGTGCACGACAAAAGTGTGGCATTTGAAAAAAGACAAGATGGCGCAGACAATGTTTTTCAACACTTCCTGATTTCCTTCGAATCGAACGTTAACAGACGTTGGGGCATATTACCAAAGTTAAGCGATATTTATCCCTAACGATGCTTAGCAACGATTTTTTTACCGCTAAGCATCGTCAGAAATTATCGCAGATAAACCTTGCTATTATCAAGGTTTATCGCAAATACGATAAAAAACGACCGCAATGCATTAATATCGCTGATAACTCAGCGATATTCATGCATTACCGAGCTAATGCTCTTAGCCATGTTATCCACATCCCATTGGATAACATGGCTAAGAACTGCTCAGGGCAGGTGCTAGCTTTTGGAGATATTCGCGCTTATCGCGAATATTTCCAAAAGTTGATAATAGGAGATAGCGATGTTAGCGACTGTTTCCAGTCGCTAACATCTTGGCATGCCCACTTTGCATGTCATTAGTGATAAATATCACTCACATGCAAAGTGGGGCCCAAGATGGTCGCTATCTCCTACTAGCCGTCGCTAACTGGTGTTAGCAACAGCTAGGTAATACAGATATAATTTTATCTCCGCGAAGCGGAGCGCTGTTACAGATATATATCTTGTTTTTGAACGTTAATTTCTCAAAATCCACTGACGCACATATATTGAGACCTAGCAAAGGCACATCGAGCTACCAGTCCCTACAATTTTGCCAAGTTTCGTGCAAATCCATTCAGCCGTTCGATTATTATTATTATTTTTTTTTTTGCCCCGCGGGGCCCTTTTAAAACCTCCACATCAAACCTAAGAGGTCAAGGAGGATCTACTATGCCCCCTTATGGTCATTTGCCCCTTCGCTTTGGCCTCCTCTTGTCTCTCGATCCTACCGAGAGACAAGATGGCGGCCGCTACGGACTGTTTGGAATGTTTACAGACGCCGGAGAACCAATCAGCTTCGCTTCACAAAGCTCCGTACCGCGAAAAGTCCGCGAACCGGAGCGTTGCCCGGTCCGCTGTTACAGATATATATCTTTTTTTGAACGTTAATTTCTCAAAATCCACTGGAGCACATATATTGAGACCTAGCAAAGGCACATCGGGCTACCAGTCCCTACAATTTTGCCAAGTTTCGTGCAAATCCATTCAGCCGTTCGGGCTAAAAGTGAGGCCAACCGCCCTATGGAAAACTCAATGTTAAAAACACGTTTTGGGACCCCCCTTTTTTCTCGGCCCCCCCTTGACGAACCCCCCCCCCCCCCAAATTTTCAAGGGCTGCTCAGAAACAAAATGTGCCATTTTCCTGAAAATTTCAGCCAATTCCGTCCACAAACGCCAAAGTTATTAGACATAGAATTTTCAAAAATCCCATAGAGAAAAAATCCTAACTATATATACCTACTGGCGACCGCCAGTAGGTAATATACACACACATATATATATATATATATATATATATATATATATATCCCCATCCAAATTACAATTGTTAGGTTTACATTTAATCAAAGTAGGTTATATTAAAATGCAAGTTGTGTTATAATAACATACAATCAAAGGGCTCTTTGCAGTCTAGCGATGACTCATGTACAGCTGTTGCAGTCAATTGTTCTGATATACAGTCATTTCCAATACCTGCTTAGCCTGCTCAACGCAAGGGTATACAAATTAACCCCTCATTTTAAACATGATTTAGGTAAATACAACTCCCGCCTGTATGGGCATCGGCATACTTTCCACAATCGGAACATATACTAAGTTCATAAAGTAATTAAACAAAATGGCCAAATACAGATAAAGCATTACTACAAACATTCACAGAGGGAAGGATACAGTAAATAGGTTTTGCAGTTGGACTAGAGAACAATGGCTGATTTATGAGTGAAGAAAGACTGGATATTGACCACTCAACATCTCATATGGGTTTCACTCAAACCTGTCCACCTTTCCCATTGCTGAAACAAAAGACCAAAAGAAGACTATCAAAGGCCCTATGGGTCAGAATGAGAGATCCTTAGGACACGAAAGTCACACTCAAGTTCACCAGTCTGCCTAGTTGTGCTGGATGGAACCTTCTTTGGCAAATACATTCCATTGAAAGTGCTTAATTTGTGAAAGAATTAGTAATCGCGCAAAAATCTCTGTTAAGAATCCCAAGGCTGGTGATGCTAAATGTTGACATGTCCAATATACAGGCTGCATAGTTTTTAAATCCATCTCAAGCCTCTTTAATTCACTCCTGCAAGTTCCAGTTTTCCCCCTTCACAAATTATTACAGTTTCTCTTCCTCGATCTCTCTATTTTGATTGCCTTTCTCTTCCTCTTGGTAAATTTCTGAAGCAAAATTAAAAGTGATGATCCCCAAAATGAGTGCTGGCAACCACTATCTCAAATTAAGCACTGCCCTCCAATGTCCCACAGCGAGCAGCTCCCAGCCCTGTACAGTAGCGGGTCCTCCGCTAAGGAGGAGTGTCGCCCACTGCTTTTTTGCAGTAAAACAAGGAGAAAATAAAATGATAACTTGCGTTATCATTTCATTTTCCTACACTTCTGCCTACAGCTTTATTTGAGGGGGTGAGGGCATGGGTGGAGCAGTTGTACCCTCCTAAAGTGTCCAATGACTGCTTGGACGGCCCTCTCGGGCTGTGTAAAACAGTTTTGCACACTTTGCTTGTTCTCCATGCATGCTGCATTCAAGCCTATGTGGAGAACATGCCCAGGCCTCTAGTCAGCGCCTGAGAGCCAAAACAAGGAGCTCAGACCAATCACAATACTGCTAAGGCAGCATTGTGATTGGCTGACTGGGAGCCCGAGTGTGCTTCCTGTGGCCAAGGGAGGACTATGGAGGAGAGATGCAGCGAGGAAGCAACAAGGTCAGTTTTTCATTTTTTAGGTATTTTTTTCAGCTGCTTCCCTCATGTCTTCCCGCTTCAGCACCATTCGCCCCACCTCACATGTCCTTCCCCCCTTCCTGCCCCCCCTACCTCTGATCCGTGTCGGACGACACTGGTCCAGTAACACAATCATTCCTCCAACTTGAGCAATATACCATTAAATACCAGTCACCCATAAAGAAGGACAGAAAACAGTTTAGATGCACGGGGCTAGAAACTAGCATCTGCTGATGGGCTGCAGCATTCTGTGCTAATTTAAGCATCATCATACACAAAATATCTTTGCTTGCAGATCATTCCCAGAGATAAGGCATAGTAACACAAAGTGATAAACTAGTAGAATTAGAATCAGAACAAAGCTTTATTTCGATTGTGGTATATTAATCATAAAAAAGCACAGATAAAATACATAGTTAATACAAAAATTATCAAAAAGTATAAATACAGTCTTTAGAAAAAGAGAAATTTCATCTAAAATATATCACGTATTTAAAAAGTTTTACGAATTAATAAGAAGTACATCTGAAAGGGGCCACCTCCTCAGTCCTAAATGTCAACACTCTTTCTCTGGTGGAGGATTTCTTTTAAAAACATGGATATCCTCCAGACAACATGTTAATTTTCTAAAAGCTGAAGCCTGATAAAAGCAGGGCGGCATTCCATCAGACCCCATTTCTGTAAAATCGGGACTATCCAGATCTTTCTGACATCTGTATAAAATGCACAGAATAACACAGTATGTAAAGACGATTGGGACGATAAGTCATCACATGAACATAGTTGTAGCTCCCTAGCCTAGTCATTCAGGTTGGGAAAGGAAACAAGTCTATGTATTGTCCCCAATCTAAGTCTTAATAATAGGAACCTGTCAAAGGCGCTTGAAACAAATACTAAATATGGCTGCATACTAAAAGATGTAAGAATCATCTGGTGCTGCAAAACACTAGGCTTGGTGCTTCCCCCCGATACTCTTAGGCTTTCCAGGAAGGAGAGGGCCTCTTTTCTAAGATTTTTCCTGGGGACCAGGATGATGGTGCTGGGGTTAGTAAGGTAGTTCGGTTTGCCCACATCTTTTGTGAAATCTTGAATGAACCTAACCCATGGTATCCTTAGCGAACCATCCATCCTAAGGCTATCCTGCATTAAGTCCATGTTAAATGTGGTTTCGTTCCTTGACCAAATTCTGTGCCACAAAATAATTGTCTCTAATTTTATGAGGTCGCATATTTAGGGAAGGCCCAATTCCGCATGACTAACATAGGTGGAGGTACAGGAGAATGCTGACAAGATATATTTTAAGAAAAAATTCTCAACTAATTGAATTGAGTTAGTGTCCGCAAAGCCCCAGAACCCAGCACCATAAGTAACAGTTGTAACGCATTTTGCTTTATATGTTTTCAAGAGTTCCAAAGGTGGTTTGTGTCCCAACTTTTTTTGCAAAGCTGGCTAAAGCGGTCGTAGTTCTAATTAATGCCAGCTTTTTGGCTACAACTGCTTGGGTCCAAGTATCATTATGGCTGAACAAAATGCCTAAATAGGAAAAGCTGTTATTAGCGGCTATCAGCTTTCCCTCCACAAGAATATCCCCACATTTCATGATCCCTCAACCGCATCTCATTGTAAAGGTTTTGGAAATATTAATTCTGAGATCCAGCTCCTTCATAAATTTAGAAAAGCTGTTTAGGGTCCTTT
Organism: Lissotriton helveticus; assembly: GCF_964261635.1. NCBI lineage: Eukaryota > Metazoa > Chordata > Amphibia > Caudata > Salamandridae > Lissotriton > Lissotriton helveticus. The sequence continues at coordinate 58,950,299 of NC_136073.1, read as the reverse complement.
GTAGGCCATAGCGGGACATAATCACATAATCACAGCATCGTCCGCATATAACAATGCTGGAATAGGACGCTTACCTATTTGCAAGAAATCTTTGAGCAGACCCTGTCCTAACCCATTATTATAGAGGTTAAAGAGGAAGGGGGCTAGGACACAACCTTGCCTAACTCCCCGTCTGATAGGGAAAGAAGCAGTATGCTCACCTCCCAAACCAAATCGCACACAGGATTTTGCTCCATTATAAAGTTGTCGAATAACATTTATGATATTTCCATCCACCCTCAGCAATGCTAAAATTTCCCAAAGCTTTGAGTGCCTGACACAGTCGAAGGCAGCCGTGAGGTCAACAAAAACTAGGTACAAGTTTCCCTTTTTGGCCCTGGTGTACTTCCCCATGAGGATCGCCAAGTTTAAACTCTGCTCCACAGTACCCAATCCTTTTTGAAAACCATATTGGATATCGGATAAGATTTGATTTGCCTTTGCCCAAAGCTGTAGACGTTCCAAGATAATGCGTCCCACAACCTTGGCCATGGAGTCTAGTAAAGAAATGGGCCTGTGGCAGGTGGGATCCTGCCGATCCCCCCTTTTAAATATGGGGACGATGGTAGATGCCACCCAGGTGGGTGGAATACCAACCTCCCAGCTTGCATTTATTATTTGTGTGATCATAGGTACCCAAAAGTTGACATTGGACTTATACAAGTCCCCGAAAATCCCATTGGGACCGGAGGCTTTCCCACCTGCACTTAGGGAGAGTGCCCTGCTTACTTCATAGATACATAAGTGTAAATCCAGTGACTGGTTGGTAACTCCTGAATTGTCACTATCCTGGCCAATAATGGTACATTTACCAGTGTAAATCGAAGAATAATGTTCGACCCATTGACCCTCTGTGATAGGTATTTCTACAGATGGGCCTCCAGCCGGTGTCAGGAATGGTGCTTAAACCGCTTTCCAAAAGTCTGCACTGTCTTAATTGTGTCACCGAGGTAAGCATCTCCCAGGCTTCTTTTCTAAGAGCGATCTTCCTCTCTAGAAGGGCTGATTTATAGTTCTTTTTAGCCTGTCTAATTTTGATGTTATTCCTTGGGATGCTATGCAACTCCTGTTTCAGCTTTGAGTGTGCGCGAGTGTAGTTTACAGCAAACCACCGCTAGGGGGCAGTTTTTTGGGCACCATGTTTGAACATTACATTCCGTACCACAGCTGCAACATCTTGGAATGAAGATCGAATACTCTCGGGGGATGCTAGTTCATTCAAGCAAGTTTCAAAAGCCAATCTACACCTTGTAATTAGGGATTTGTTTACTACTTCATATTCCAGAGTAGCGTCTATCCATTGACTTTGGCAAGTTTTAAATTAGCCAAGGCCTCATCTACCACCTGTTTGTCTCTTTCCTGGCTACTCTCAGGGAGAGTCATTGTAATGCATAAATGAAAATGATCACGTATTGAGTTTGTGTCAACTGAAAAGGTGAGTAAACTAGAAGCAAACATATTTGATGACAGAATATAATCTACAGTGCAACAAAGGCCTCTGCCATTAAAAGTCTGCGGCACTGGAACAAATCTGGTACATAACCTAGGTCTAAATTAAACAACAATTCGTTAAAAAGTTCCCCTGTGCTTGAGTGACAGAAATCTGTGTTGTTAATGCCTTCCTCCACATTAATACCACATATCCTGTCATCCTCAAAGGGACACAAAGCATAATTAAAATCTCTGCACACAATGAGCATGTTCTCGGAGCCCTTTTCATTACACATACTTCTTAGCTCTTTATAAAGTGTATTCACCACCTTAAGGACACTATCAGGTGGAATGTTATTATAAAAGTTAACCAGTCTTATTGAATGAAAAACAGATTAATAGAGAGTTAGTCGTTGATAATAAGTGGACACGAGCTGGGGCTCAGTTTTAACAAAGTTTAGCTTGTTGGATACACATATACAAAGCCCACCTTTGGCTCTGCCATGAAGTCCCCCAATTGCTTGAGTATTAAATGTTCTTTAGCCATTATATGGGGTCCTTCAACCATGTTTCCTGTAGGCAGATGATTTCATATTTTGATATAAATTCAGACTATAGGGGATTGCTAAACTTGGAGCGTAGGCCGGATATATTCCAAGATACGAGGCTGCACCCAGTATTCGTATTAATAGGGGAAGGCCTGACTACCACCATGTCAAGAGGGTTGTCCGCTTCAGAACGTTCCAACTGCCACGGTCTGAATCGTAAGTTAGGTGGTGGTTGTGATGGTGTCTGAACCAGAGGGATGGAGCCATTTAGTTTTACCTCATTCCTGGCAGTATGGGTACTTAAAGAGTCCATAAGTGTGGTATCTGCCACCGCTAAAAACTCCTTATCCTCAGCCTCGACCACTTTGCCCTCCCAGGGGATGTAGGATTTAACTCCTCTGTTAAGGTGTAAGGACTAATTGCATTCATTGACGCCCTGTCTCCCAACTGCCTTACTGGCCCACCAGTAGAGCTTCGATGATTCCTTGCATGTGGTTGTCAATCGATATCGTCCAGCCTGTTAAAGATATCAAAATGATTACTAATTGGGACAGTATATCTTGGATGGCTGACGTAGGTACACTCCTTCTCCCTAGAGACGTGCCATGGATACATGGGTGAGGGTGAAAAGTTGGCGGATAGAAATGCCCCGGGGGTAATATGGCTGGCTCATCTGCTCTAACTGGCCCTTTACCCGCCCTATCCAGGATTAAATGGACAAAATCGCAGGACCTAAATGATAGAACAATACAGTCCCCCTTGAGTAGCTTCCTCGACTGTCCCACCCAACCAATTCTGCGTGCCATCTTATTTTCTGAATATAAGGAATTGATGTTAATCCCTGTCCTGGCACTACGAAAATGAAGGGATTCATTCCGCAGGGCTGACCAGTGCGCATTGTGACTGGCTGCCAACGTGGGAACATTTGCCAGCACCACGGTGTACGGCGTTACTTCTGGGGGTAGATGTAATTTTGTAGCTGAGTCTCGAGTGACCTCGCAGACAGGGGACTTTCTTCTCGTCGGGTTTGGGGCCGGCCACTCCCAAGTTGTGTGCAGTTATCCCTGCTTGCATTATTGCTGGATAATCCGTGTACGGGTAGGACGTACCCTGTGATGCATCACCCCTAGAACTAGATGGCATTATGGTTCCGCTCTCCAGGTTACCAGGACCTATATTAGGCCTAAGGGAAGTTCCTGGATTGGAAAATTGTTGACACTTATAAAGTTTACCCTCATCAGATCCACTACGCCCTGGCTGGTTAGTAAGTTAAGTAACCGCTTCGATATGGGTGAGTTTTTGGATTACGGGATCGAGAAGAGCAGATAACATTAATTCAAACTTGCGTGGAAAATCCTCTTTTATTTAAATATTTGAGGATTCCATGGTGACCCCCTCATTCAAAGCCATTATTTTGCCTTGCGTCTGCTCAGGGCGAGATTGGGCGGGTTTCCGACCTGTGTGTTTAGGTATGGACTGGGCTTGTTTGTGGCTACCTTGCCCTTTCTTTTTCTTAGATGTAGGTGCAAGGGTATATCCCTGCGTAGTCTTGGCCTTCTGGCCTCTAGTTGCAATTGGAGACCTAAACATAATTTCACTAATTGCCGGTACCATCAGTACTGCTGGTCCCGAGCCCGTGGTGTCTAGTCCATTTGAAGGAAGTAAGATCTTCCCAGTCTCCACCATACTAGGAGAAGGCAGAGTGAAGGGAAGTGGGTTTCGCGTAGGTGGGCACTGGGGATACAAGGATAGCCTCCTTTCAGTTAGTTCAATCTCATGGATTAGGACAGATTCTGCCCTTAAAAGGAAAGCGTCCAAAGTCCCCGCAACCCCCTACCCAGTTGTCAGTTTTACTCATGGTACGGTCCCGCAGTGTAATACAGTGAAATACTGTGACCCCCTCAGGTGAGTCATGGCAACTTTTCAACAGTACCTTGTCCTCTTCTTCCAGCGGTAGGTATCCAGCTACCTTGATCAATGCTGTGGGCCGTGCCCGGCCTCCTTTGGCCTCTCACTGGAGCGGATGGGCCCACCCTTGGCCCGCACCCATCCCACACCGTATGACCCCTGGGCAACCCTTATGTGCCTCCTGGCGCGCCCCTGGAGTCACGCGGCATCACTGGCACAAAGCTTGCTGGGAGGTGTAGTCACCTACCTCCCAGCAGCAGCGTGATGGTGTATGCGGGGACGGTGATCTGCATTGCAGGGGGTGAGCTCACGGGCTCAGCAGGCTCCCCTGTAATGTAGCACCCGTGTGCAGTGGGAAAGGCAAGCAAGAACGGAAAAAACAAGCTCACGGGCTAAGCAGGTCCATTGTATCATATATGGGATGTTTTTACTGTGTAACTGTTCTTTTTTCCAACCAATCGGAGTCAAAAGGAAAATCCTTCAACACAATGTCAACAATAATACACACCATCCACATTTAAGGCACCCCTGTGACAGATTGTTCAAAGGGTCTCTCCGAATGCTGAGTCATTCAACAGGGTCGTAAGGCCTTTCACAATGGAACTCTAATAGGCAGTTCAGACATTCAACAGCCAACTCCCACATGATAGACAGTCCACTGGAGACCCTCCAAGTAAGTAGATCCACTAAGCAAGTCTGATAACCGTATTACAGATAGTGGCAAAAAACATTCTCAAAGAGGAGTATGAGGCCCCTGAACAATGTCAGAGAAATCCGTATTCAAAGTGCAGCCAGTAGGACAAAAAATTGAAATAGGTAGCCCTTACAAAAAACAGACGAGACCGCGTCCACACAGTGTTATGGGGCTCTTAAGCAAGGGCAGCTAGGAGGAGCCTACGAGGTGTAAACAGCTGATCTGTAAACACAGACAAAAAGTAATGTTCAATCCTTTTCTTGCTGCGATGCGTTTACTTGGCAAAAACAGTCAACGGGAGTCCTGGGGTATGGGGAAGTCCATCAACTAAAAATAAAGTCAGCAAAGCCCTAGAGAATGGCCAGCCCCCATGCAGCGCCCGCTTGCATAGATTTAGGGCATCAACATGGTCAACTGGCAGGACATCATGCTAGACAGTGGATGACTTCAACAGGATACGCCGGGAATAGAGATGGGGGTTAAGGTCCGCAATGACGGACAACAGCTGACTGGAAATCTGCAATCAGCACCAGCGGGCTTCACTGTACACTCAAACGAAATGTCCTGTGCACACTAGTAACGTAAGATCTGGGTGGTTAGTGATGGTACACACTCCTCCAGGTATTATCAGTACAAATACTGCCACCTTGTTGGTAGCAGCCACTGAAGTCTACATGTTCGCCAACATTTGCACCAGGGTGACATTGTATAGACACCGAAACTAAGGCCCACTCTAAAGAACCTTAGGACTTACTGACTCAAAAGCTGCCCCATGATTAGATCTTGACTAGTCCACCTACTCAAGTCAACACTCAAAAAGAATACTTTAGCATTTTTTAGGTGTTCAGTAGTAGCCAAGACTGTGGGACACAAGTAACGAGTGACAGTAAGTAATGACTTGCATCACGGATATGCAAAGGGCCCGACACAATGGGTCTAGGTAATTCTTGTGAAGTACAAGGCTGTATGTGCAAATTTGCATCTCCATCATTGGACATCAGTGTCCAAGGCAATGTTTCATCGCCCATCTTTCACATGAAGTGGCTATGTATTTCCTATACCCACCTCATTCAAATCACTCTGGCTAGCCCGATCACACTCCAGTGTGTCCAATTGTCCTCAAAGCATTTGTCCATAAACCTACTTCAAACATGTTAAATCCTACCCTACCAACCCATGTCCCCAGCACCACACGACAGATGTCACTAGCAGCCTGGATCCCTCTTCCTTCCACGTGCGACCATTCCTCCACCAACCATTTCCTATAAGCACTGCTCCATTTACTACCCATGTAACCACCCTTCTTTCCACAACCCCCTATAACTGCTGCTCCTCCCACCACCCCTTTTAACCATTCCTCCTCTCACAACACGTGTAACCACTTTTCCTCCCACCATCCCAAGGGACCACTGTTCTCATCCTTTTTTAGATGATCAACATGCCGTCCAGACTCCCTTCTAAGAAAGTGTTCAAAATCTCCCCCTCCTCATGGACAATCTTCCTCTCACCAACCCAAGTGAGTGATCTCTTGTCACTCTTTTATTCTTTTCAGAACTCTTACACGAACTAGTATCCCCAATCTCCTTTCCACTTTTTTCTGAATGTGCCCCTACTGACCAAAGCCCATGGAAGGTTTTATTGTTCCCTGGCCACAAGTGGCGGGAACTTGGCCATGTAACTCCTCTGGAACTTGAAGAATATTATAATCAGGAGAACACAATGGGTCCCAATCTAGGGTGAGCTATGAAGAAACACATTGCAAGGCAATTTGAGAAAAAGAAATAAATTAAGAGCACAAAAACATGGATGTAAAGTGGCCCCGTGCATGTGTGAGATCCGGGATTCCTGGTTTCGTAGCCAACAAGTTGCGTTTTGAGACATTTTGATGTATTTATATGAGGAAACACACAAGCTCACTGGAATGAAAAGTGCTGATGGGTAAAATAAAATGGCTTAAACTGCCTCCCTGACATTGGGCTACTTGGTAGCTATGGAAACAGTTCAACAAGTCACATACTATACAAGGCTAGAACATAAGGTGCAGTGCAGCTCAATAAATTGGATGCCATGAATGCCAAACCTGTGGTGCTGCAAAGAGGCTGAGAAGTCAGCTAACACAAGACGGCACATATTAGACACCAAATGCTATTGGGTTGTGCAAAGTGTATACAAAGACTAAAAAGGGACATTCAAGACACTACATATGATAAAAGTCAAGGTCAGAAAGGCAGTGTCTAAAGAGAAAATGTTCATAGCAGAATTTGACCATTCTTAAAATTCCCCAATTCAGTTCTACTTAAGTGATTCAATTCAATGAATTGAGATGATAAACCTGGCAGAAAATGGCAGTCTGTGAAAAGCAGAGACCATGCAGCTGAGATTAAGCACTAGATTTGGGATTATTGGATTTGGTAAAGAATATCAAGAATTATTAAACACGATTTACACTTAGAATATTTGTGTAATAGACTTGTGTTCAACATTTAGCTCTGTGTTGTGATACCTTGTATTCAGAACCTCTACATCTCCACTTTGGAGTACCAGAGTTTGACACCCTAGTTCATTCAGCAGGATGTCTTTCTAGGATTGCACTCTCGTAGTTGATGTGCATGTTTCCTTTGATCTTCGCAACACACTGTTATTAAAATCATTTGCTGTATAACTTACATCAGTGAGATTAAAACAAAAAAAAATAATCCTCACAGTGCATTTTACTTTAAAAAGAAGTCACATGAGATTCTCAACGATTTCAGTTCAGAGGAAAATACTATTTGTGTTTAGAGGAAAAAAGTAGTATAAACAACGATGCAGCAGAGTTTGATGTATCGTTTTAAAATGTCCCTTAGTCAAATCAGCAGCAAGTCTGTTTTCTGGGAAATGGCTTGATACCGTTCAAGACTCCCCCGGTCTTATCAGGACCTTCTTCTTCAGTAAGTCCGGTACGCAGCTTGTCCATATATCTCCCAATTCTAGCCAAGTCTGTAGGCAGGGTGCAAGAGAATAGAAATAAAGTTACTTCTTTCACTGTCCGGACTCCTTTGAATAACCACATTGGCTTTAGAAGCTTCTGACGAGACTAACAGGCCAGGGCAGCAGCACATCAAATGTAGCATGGATTCTGTTTTAAAATTGCAAATTCTACAGTTGATTTTAAGATCAAGGGATTTCCACCCGGGATTTAGTTCTGTAGATACATAAAACAGTAGGTGTGGAGCAGCTGGGTTCACAGTCTACGTAAAGCAGCTGGTAAGGGCACATACGGAAAATAGTATGTGCAGAGCAGCAGAGTGCTGGCAGATACAAGAACAAGTGTTTGTGGAGCAGCAGGTGCTGGCAGACACAAGAAGCAGTGTTTGTAGAGAGAAGGGTGTCGGCAAGCGCAGGGTGCAGTCTTTCTTGTTCACCCTTATTCCTAACAAAAAAAGCAGTTCTTGTAGAAAAGTGGGGGGCCTCAGACACACAAAACTTCATCTTTGTACAGCAGCAGGAAGCATGCAGACAAGCAGGCAGCTAATTGCTAGTAGATCGAGTATTTCAAAAGGAACTGGTTACTACTAGGCACAGGTAGAGCACTTATGCACAGGCAGTCTATGCAGAACTGCTGGCTGCTAGCAGGCTCAGGAAGCAGTCTTCGTAGTGCAGCAGGGAGACTCCTGGCAGAGGAAGCAGTTTTTGTAGAGCTGCTAGGGGCCTGCTACTACAGGAAACAAGGCATATCATTTGCTCCCTCTGGTCTTCTATGTTCACTCCTCTGAAGATTAATGGGCAAGAGCAAAGCAGGCAGACTCTCCCTTCTGCAACTGAAATGAGAGGACACATTTAGAACAAAACAAAAAAAACTGTTTGTGAGAATGTAAACAAAGTATTCAAATAGCTATTCAGTGAACTCAGATCGTACTTCATGAAATTTAAGGTAAACAAATGGTGTCCAGTGCAGACCCCCCCTCTAAATGAGGGGGGAGGGGAGGAGGGAGTTCCATACTCTGGGCTACTGATCAGGCTATAAATACTAAGCACTAAACCACAAACTGATCAGAATAAGAAACCTCTAAGACATTGCCAAGAAGGAGGTTTACGATGGAAGCAATATGCATTATTAGCAAAATGGGCTCGGTTGCTGGAAGAGAGAGTGGGATGAATAAAATAAGCAAAAGCATTGTCAGAGAAGGAGCGTATTACTGTATAAAAGTCAGTAACTATTTTAGTGTTTACATGCAAGAGAAGAATCTTGAATGAAGCATTAAACATGGTCTACATCACATCAAAGAAAATGTGCCATTTTCAACAACACACTTTGAAGTGGCCCAAGCAACAATGATGATGTCCTTAGAAGGAAGGATATCAACTAGGGAAACCTGCAGAAATGCATGAAATTACGTACCGGATAATATACCTTGAGGTACAGTTTCTGGGATTAAAGCCCCCATAATTTATAAACTGCCTTTCTGGTACCTTCATCCTCCGGATCCAAATAAAACTTAGGAGTGAGATCTTTAGAGCGATGTACAAGTTAGGTGGTACCTTCAGAAGGAAGCAGATGAATGCCACCATGACACGTCTCTCTCTATATGGGGACACTATATCACACATCAGCCCTTTTCAATGTCGAATTCTTAAGTTATAAGCATGTCTTTTGCAGGAAATGTAAAGCTAAACAAACATAATTTTGCATGGGACCCTTTATTATTTTTAGGTCAAGCCTGGGCAGCATATGCGTTGCTCTGCGAGGAAGGCTGTATTTAGGTATGGACTTGATGCTTAGCCCATAATTTTAATTAACTGGTGTCATTCTAGTATGTAAACGGTGGCTTTTCATTGGTCTATAGGCTTAGCAGTCCCTCCCTAGTACTGCATTGTGTCATCTTGTAACATCACACAAGGACTGGCCCTCCTTCCTGTGTTGTTACTCAGTAGGTTTTAATTACAGCCTCTGAGCATTATTTCTTTAAATGGTTTTCACCTGTTTGCTGGTGCAGGCAAGTGACGCTCTTCTCCGAATGCTTTATATATACTTTTGTTTAAAAAGCATGGCACACCACAATGGCATTGCTTGATTTGTGGCACCAAACGCAGCTGCATGTTTTTCCCCCATATTTTTCACTTTTTTGTTTAGATGCGCCCAATACCTTGATTTCTCGTTAACAGAGGCCACACCCCTTTCTTTAGACAAGCCGCATCTAAAGTAAGACCAAGTACAAAAAGGGGGATGGTCCGAGTTATCAATCAAATATATACAAAAGTAGTTACTTCCTACCAATGGACACCACATATAATTCAGTACAGTTGGATATAGTCACAAATGCAATATTCTTAGTCAAATTGCATTTATTCTCAACGGAAGTTCATTCATTTAAATTTCAAACGAGGAATTCATCGTATTGTGATTGATATCCATTCAATGTAATTGTGATTTCATTACATTAAAAAGTGCTCTCGGTGTAGAAGGGAAAGGGAGTTAAAGGTTTGTGAGGGACTGGGTAAAGGTGGTGTGACATTGAAAACATCACAGTAAAATCAAATACACCTTTACAATCAAGGTAGTATTAATGTTCCCAAAATACATCGCACATAGGTAAGAAACATTCATTGCATTGGATCCTATGGTGTGTCAGGTTGGCGTAGTCTACGTTTCGACCCCTTGTGTGCTGAAGGGTAAGTGTTGCCTCATGTTGGGGTCTTCATCAGGACAAGGTAGAGAGCCTATTACTTAATGCAAAAGCTGATATTAATAATCTACGTGGTGAAATGGTTGTGTTTATATTGGGAGATGTAGGAATTATCTACAGGGAACAAGCGGTCAGTGGATGTCCCGTCGGGGTGTGGGCTAGGGCGCTCCTACAGATTCTGAAATAAACAAAAATGAAAAGAATCCTCAAAGGACGGTTCTGGCTGGTCAGCCATCAACCCATAGTTTGGAAGGGAGAGACACTTACTTGGGCATAAGTCCTCATGCAGCGGCATAGAACGTTTCAGTCGTGTTGTAATTCCTGGGTAGACGCCATGCTAGTCTGGCACCGTTCTGAAAATAATTGAAGTGCACCGTAAGAGGCTGGCAAGAGAGATAGTGTGCATGTAAATGCAATTAGGGGGCATACAAAGAGTCTGACCGCGTGCTGCTCGTGAGGGGCCCGGTAGGAATCCCCATGTCTGCGGTGGACATCTAATCATGTAAGTGATCTGGCAAAATGGTGAAACTTAAAAGTTTGTGAGGTGGTTGCATGGTGCAAGCATCGATTGTTTCAGTGCCGTGCGGCTGATCTGTCTGGGCTCGTGGCTCGAAGGTGGTTTGTACTGCTGCTCTATACGATTGGGTGGTAGGCATTAATCTACTCTAGAGCTGTTCATATAGTGCCTGCTGGAAAATCTAGCATCTGAAAAGTGCATCTAATTGCTGTAACTACAGGCGGTTGGTCTAAAACTTGACAGTCTCGATGGCGATACTCGTGATCACTGAAATGGTGCTCGGGACCGATCTAAAAACACTCGGGGCTCTAAACGCTCGGGGCTCAACAAGCTGAGCATATCTCTCATTACCTGTTTAGGCGTCCTTGTATTGCCGTCAGTGCCGATGGAGTCCTCAATCACTCTGAGACTCCTCGCGGTGTTATTATTAGAGTTATTACGGGCCAAGCTCAATACAGGCTGTGAAATATTGTTTTTTTGCCTGAAAAATGGCAGTGTAGTAATTTTTTTGCCTGCCCCTAAGGGCGGCCTTAGCCAAGGGACAGTAACCACTACAGCGCCAAATCTTTTACATTCCTGCTTAACCAGGCGCAGGTCTGAGGAAACCCAGGGATTAGAAGGCGAGGCCCTCGAAATTCTAGATGAAGTTGGAGTAGCAAGCAAGGACATAGACTTGGCTAACCAATTTGTGAAGCCCGCAAGCCTCCCATTGAGGTATGAGGTAAGGGCAGGTCTAGATGCCGTCAGAACCACCGCCAAAGTAGATGGGTCAACTTTTTTGAAAGCTGGTTTCCAAGTGTTAGATCCCATCGCACAGGCCAAAGCTCGCTTCCAGGAAAAGAAGGTAATAAAATGGTCACACCATGAAACTGGCAAAGGGTCTTCGACCGAAATACAAAAATTAGAGCATATAGGGTCAAGGATATGACCGCCCTGATGAGTCGGATGGATGACCCATTGTGACAATTGGGCAAGCTGAAGAATATCCCCCAGTGCAATGGCATCTTTTGCCTCCGTCTGATCAAGGTGGATATTAAAATCCCCGAAAACCAGAAACTGCGAAAACCGAAGAGCCCTAGTGGTCAATGCATCACCCCAAGACTGCAAGAAGGAATGAGCAGAGCCAGGGCGATAGAGCAAAGTGCCTCCTAAAAGAGAATGGGGAGAGAACCTAATACTCAAGTCCAGCGCCTCCCCATCACCCCAGGCATGGGTATCACCCCTAATGTAATCCCACTTCTCTCTGAATATGATCGCCACTCCTCCACCCCTCCCCTCCAGGCTATCAATCCTGGCGATTTTATATCCCAAAGGGATGGCCAAAGTAGCAAACGGGTCGGAAGCTACATCCAACTATGTTTCAGTAATGAACAAGAGGTCGACCGGTCGGTCAGCGAGAAGTTCAAACACTTCACAATGAAGTTTTTTCAGGGAACGCACATTGATCAAAGCCGCTGAGATGGGAAGCGCCCTAGAGGGCTTAGGCCGAGGGCCCGGGGGTTGAAGGGATACGCAAGGTGCTGGGTATAAACAAAATCCACAGGCAAAACATGTATAGTCCTGGGCAGCCTGCAGGTCGAACTGGGAATGGATATTAGTCTACTTGCGAAGGACTTCTAGCACCTCCCTGGAGTAGGACAGTCTAGCCTGGGCACCCGTAGTCCAACTGGCAGAGTAACTGGCCCTGGCTTCTTCCGGTATGCTGACGTGCACAGACTGGCTTGCGATAGGCGTACTTTCGGCGCGCCAGCAGCGCACTCGCTGTTTGTCCGCGCACCATGCATATTTGCCATCAGCCAAAAAAAGCTAGAGAGCGCACTACGAGAAAATGGCGTCTCTGAAAGACTGACCAGCAATTCTGGAAATAAGTGCAGCCCCCGAGGAGATCGGTGTTCAATTCCCCAGAAGTAGTTTTCTTAAAGGACCAAGAATTCGTTTACAGTTAGCAGCAAAAATCCCATAACATTCATATAATATTTAAAATAGTAAAAAAAAAAAAAAGGGCAACTAGTAGATGTGCAAAGAGCAATGCTAATAAGAGGCAATCGTGACAATGTCAGAAACCCCCTGGGGGGGCGTGGCCAGGGAGCCGATGAGGGAGGTCGTGTGAGCTCCGCGCCAACCTCATAAATAATCCTGCAGAATAGAGCCAAAGACACTATCAGAGCGCAGGGTTCGGGCTACCTAACCTGGAGAGCGGCTGTAGCAGCCGCGGGCGAGGTCTGGAACTCCGTGGAGGACAAGAGGCCGAGCGGCACAACGAGCCCGGACCGGACGCATCCAAGATGGCGACAAAGGGCTTTAGAGGACTCTGGTGACCGAGTCGTAGCGGAGTACCAGAAGCCTGGAGGGCGCCGCGGAGCGGGAGCGGCCGTGATCATCTGGTACCATGACTGGAGTGGCCGCAGCGGGAGGCTCCAGGACAGATCGGCATCAGCTGGTGACCCTGAGGACATGCCAGACCATCGCTGAAATTAGCAGCACACAGAGGTACGGAGATTGACGGACTCGTTGAAGTTCTTTATAACGAGATATTGCTGCTAAGTGTACTTTAATGGAGGAGTGGGCTAGGCCCGACTGTGCCATATGTAATAGATAAGGTAATATTTGCTCCGGTGATGTGGAGAAAGGCCGAATCCCGTGATCTGCACACCAAACACAAAAGCGCTTCCATTTCAGGGAATACGTCTTGGTCGTGCTATCCGCCCTTGCTCTGGCAAGAATGTCTATAGTCTTGTGGAATATTCAGATTGTGGAACTCTCTGAACTCAGGAGCCAGGAGGCTAACCTGAGAGACCTCAGATCCAGATGTTGAACTTTATTGTTGTTCATTGTAAGCAGAGATAGATACTGCCGCAGGTGGACCGGCGGCTCCAGGGATAGACGGTGGAGCTCTATGAACCAATGTTGCCTCGGCCAAGTTGGGGCTATTAAAATTAGAGTACAAGGCTCCACCTAAATTTTCCTGAGGACTCTGGGAAGCATCGGGAATGGCGGAAAGGCGTATGCAACGACGCTGCGCCATGCGATGGAAGATGCATTCACGAGAGACCCTGACTGGGGATGCCAACTTGCGAAGTGTGGGCATTTGGTGTTCATTGTCGTCGCAAAATAGATCGATTTGCGGCGTGCCCCATCTGGAGAAGATCTGGTTGATAATTTGTTGATCTAGCTCCCACTCGTGTGACGATATTTTCTGCCTGCTCAACAAGTCGGAGAGCACATTGTCCGTGCCTGGGACATATTCCGCTCTTAGGGTTATATTGTGGAGTAGGAGCCAATTCCAGATTATTTTTTGCAACTCGCGATAGTGTGTCAGCGAGCGTGTCCCTCTCTCTTTGTTGAGGTAGTGCTTAGTCGTGGTGTTGTCTGTCCAGATGAGCACCAGGGAATGTTTTATTCTTGGCAGGAAAGCTTGAAGGGCCAGGAAGACTGCCCGCAGTTCGAGCAGATTGATATGTAGTTTCTTCTCCATAGGAGTCCAGTACCCGCTTAGCTGTAGCTCTTGCAGAAAAGCTCCCCAGCCTTCCAAGGAGGCGCCTGTTGTGACAACATGAGGAGCAGCCGGAAGCAGGAATGACAAGCCTTGAGAGAGGTTTTGAGATGACATCCACCATTGCAGGGCTCCGACCATCTGAGGATTCACTTTTATGTGGTCGTCGAATGACCCTGTGCATTGGACCCACTGCTTCAAGAGCGCCTCCTGTAGATTCCTCATTCGTAGTCGACAGTGAGGAATCAGGAGGATACACGCTGACATCCCCAGGAGGGATTTGAAGTGACGGACTGTCAAGACTTTCTTCGAGGCTACTATAGCAGCTAGTGCAAGGGGCTTGTACATCCTCTCTCTGGATGGGAAAGCTTTTGCTGACCGTGTGTCCAGGCTTGCACCTAGGAAACTGATGCACTGAGAAGGTTGTAGGACCGATTTTTCCTGATTGAGGGTGAGACCCTAGCAATCGAAAAGCTTTAAACAGGCGTTGGAAGACCTGGACACGTCTTCTAAGGATGGAGTCCTGACCAGCCAGTCATCCAAATACGGAAAGACTTGGTGATGGCACTGTCTGAGATATGCCGCCACCGGGGTACGACATTTCGTGAATATGCGCGGTGCAGACTTGAGCCTGAAGGGCAGAACGCAAAACTGCAAGTGTCTGCCCGCTACTGCAAATCGCAAGTACCTTTTTGTGATTCCTGTGATTTGGGATATGGAAGTAAGCTTCCTGTATGTCTAGGGACGCCCTAAAATCCTGCTGTTACAGTAGTTGCAAGACCTCCTGGATCGTTACCATGCGAAACAACTACTTCTTAGGAATTTGTTGAGGGCCCTAAGGTCCAAGATTGGTCTCCACTTCTTGTCTTTTTTCTGGATCAAAAGAAGCAAGAATAAAACCCTTTTCCCTTCTGAGATGGAGGTACTCTCTCTATTGCTCCTTTCTGCAGCATAATCGAGATCTCTCATAGAAGCAGCCATAGATTTTTGTTATTTCTGCTGTCCTGTACCTTGAAAGGACGACCTCCCAAAAGAGGATTGCTTGTTTTGCTGTTGTTGGCGCTGTTGGTATTGCGGTCTACTCTGGCCTGAAGGGCAGGAAGACCTGTATTAATAATTTCCTCTGTAGGAAGACTGTCCTCTTCCTCTATTTCTAAAACAGGACTGGTTCTTATACTGAAGAGTGCCCAAAGGTCTCGCAGTGTCTGCTTCATCAATTTTGCGTGCCAAATAGTAACTGGCTAACATATGGCATGCCCAAAATCTTTGTTTGCACCTCAGGACGGAAAGAGGTTGCCTTTAGCCATCCTTGGAGCCGCAAGACTGCTGCTCCAGCCAACTGGCGGAACCCTGTCATAGCGATATCCATCGCGCAGTCTATAGTTTCTGACGTCGATGCTTCATCATCTAGCAGAATCCTCTTTACTTCCTCTTTGGATGAATCTGGCAATTCCGACAGCTATGGGGCTATGTGTGCCCACAATTGCCTATTATAGCGTCCCAACAGCGCTAGGGCGTTCGCGGCCTTTACCGTCATTGCCGATATTGAGGAAAACCTGTTCCCAATGTTGTCCACTCTTCTTACCTCCTTACCAGGAGGAAGCGACAAAGGGGCCGAAGGATTCCTGAAGGTCTTCTAGGCCGCCTGTGTCACCACGGAGTCCGGCTTAGGATGTCCTGTTAAACAAGCGGGTGCTGTATCTGGCGCCCTATACTTCTTATCCAACTGAGGGATCATTGGTGATACAGAGGAGGGGTTCTGCATGACCGTTACCCCTTCTGACTATAGATAATCGATAATCGGTATTGACAGGTTCTGTGAAGTCATACAAGAAGCAGACCGGTTCTTGAGAGACCATTGAGATCTTAAAACGTTGAGCAGCCCTCTCTACCACATTATAAGAGATTCCAAAATTGTCGAAATTTCCCTCGCCGATGGGTCCGTCGACGAGATCGGCGTCATAGACTATGCCGTCGTAGACGAGCAGTCAGACGAGGCCGTCGTAGGTGACATCATAGACGATCCGTCGTAGACGAGGCCGTCGATGAGGAGCCATCGTAGAGGAGCAATCGTAGACGAGGCCATGGTAGACGAGGCCATGGTAGACTAGGCCATGGTAGACTAGGCCATGGTAGACGAGGCCATGGTAGACTAGGCCATGGTAGACTAGGCCATGGTAGACTAGGCCATGGTAGACTAGGCCATGGTAGACTAGGCCATGGTAGACTAGGCCATCATCGACGCCGTAGACAGGCTGTCGTAGACGAGCAGTCATAGACGAGGGCGTCGATGACGATGCCCTCGTAGATGAGCCATCGAAGATGAGCCCTCGTAGATGAGCCCTCGTAGATGAGGCCATCGTAGACGAGGCCATCGTCGACGCCATCGTCGACGCCATAGACAGGCCGTCGTAGACGAGCAGTTATAGACGAGGCCGTCGACGACGACGCAGTCGTAGATGAGCCATCGTAGACAAGCCATCATTGACGAGGCCATCGTAGACGAGGCCATCGTAGACTAGGCCATCGTCGACGCCGTAAACAGGCCGTCCTAGACGAGCAGTCGTAGACGAGGCCGTCGTCGTCAACGAGCAGTCGTAGACGAGCCGTCGTAGACGAGCCATTGTAGATGAGCCATTGTAGATGAGCCATTGTAGATGAGCCATCGTAGATGAGCCATCGTAGATGAGGCCGTCGTCGACGCTGTAAACAGGCCATTGTCGACGAGCCGTCGTAGACGAGCCATCGTCGACGAGCCATCGTCGACGATCCATCGTCGACGATCCGTCGTCGACGAGCCGTCGTCGATGAGCCGTCGTCGACGAGCCGTCGTCGACGAGCCGTCGTAGACGAGGCCATCGTAGACGAGGCCATCGTAGACGAGGCCATCGTAGACGAGGCCATCGTAGACGAGGCCATCGTGGACGAGGCCATCGTGGACGAGGCCATCGTAGATGAGGCCGTCGTCGTTGCTGTAAACAGGCCATCGTCGATGAGCCATCGTCTACGAGCCGTCGTAGACGAGCCATCGTCGGCGAGCCGTCGTAGACGAGCCATCGTAGACGAGCCATCGTAGACGAGCAGTCGTAGACGAGCAGTCGTAGACGAGCCGTTGTAGATGAGCCATCGTAGACGAGGCCATCGTAGATGAGGCCATCGTAGACGAGGCCATCGTAGACGAAGAGGCTGTAATAGGCAATGATGATGGTTTCTTTGTCGACGATCCTGTTGACGATGTTGGCTTCTTAGTCTTTACCTCAGGAGGAATAGAAGACGCCTCCTGAAGGGTCCTATGACCAGAGGAGGTGATTTTGACGGCTCAGAAGTCGCCTTTTTTACATGATTTTTCTCCAAAAGCAAGTCCTTTACTCTCCTTATTCACAGAGTGAGGAGATTTTTAAGAACTGCGCCCAGAAGACCTATGAGTGGTCTTTTTGAGGGCCTTCTCAGGATGTTCCCCTGAGGAATGAGTCTGAGGAGATTCTCTTCTCTTTTGAGGTCTCCTAGACGTTGAGAATAACGCCTCATCACGGTCACTGGAGAAAATAAAAAACCTCCTTTCTGGTCTTAGTGTTTGACACCATATTAAAAATCACCCTTCACAACCTCTCAAAAACTTACTTGAGAAAGTGCGACATACCTTGTAGTCTTTGGCCTGTACCAGACCTTCTTTAAAGAATGCATTTGAAGATAATCCATAGTAGAAAAGAATCCTTGACAACAAAGTCATTTAATGAAGTGAAAAAAAACAGAATCTGAGCAGAGCTCAGAGGAGACTCCCTTAGCACAACGTGCGGTAGAAAATCTGAGGAACTGAGGCTCCTGCCAGGAAGGTTCTAGAGGGAGGTGATAGCTGATTGGCTCTTCTCTAGAGTTTGGTCCTTTTTACAAAAGGACATGGATATGTTACTAAGGTGAGGCCTTTAGGCCTACTATTCTCTATGTATGTCTATAAGACATTACTTTTCTATGTACCGGAGACTCCCGTCTCGACGACGGGGAATGATTCAGGCATGTGAATCTATGAAAGACACCCATAATACTGGATAACCCCAGCGCCGCCCATTGTAACTCTGGGGCGGTTAGGTCATTCGGCCCCCACATGTTGAGGACACATTCCCTAGGTGATGTGGGAAGAGGTTTCCTCAAGGGGCTGCTCATTTTACGTATCGCCGCCCTCCAAAACTGTTGTATCACTGGGCAGTCCCATAGTATGTGGTAGAAGGACCCGGGGAGGCCACATCCACGTAAGCACAGAGCATCGGGCCGTCGACCAATCTTGGCCAGGGTAATGGCGGACATGTAAGCTCTGTGCAGCACTTTTAGTTGGATTAATCTAAACCTATGACATATGGCCGATTCCCTTGGGAGACATTAGCGCCGACCTCCAGTACTCTTCATCTAAGGGACCCAAGTCAGATTCCCATTTGGCCCGGAGCGATAGGAAGGGGTCAGGGAGATAATTGCAGAGCTTACGGTAGGTAAGGGAGATGGCCTTTGCAAGGAGGGGTTCTGACAATAGCCGGTCCTCCAACGGGGAGGTGTCCGGTATGGAGGCGATGTCTGGAAAAGTGGTCCGGAGAGCGTGTGTGATTTGCAGATACCTAAAGAGCTCGGTGTGTGCAAGGGCATATTTAGTTTGTAGGTCAGTGAAGGACAGCAATTTACCCTTATGGATAAGGTCTCCAACCTCAGAAATCCCGATCATGTCCCATCTATCGAAGCCCTGGGAGAAGCAGAGGGAGCCCAAGCGCTGCGCGGACCACAATGGAGATGCCTTGGTGAGTCTGTCAGCCCAGCCCAGCCGTCTATTGGCTCTGTGCCAAATGTCCACCGTGTGTAGCATGGGGCCCACATATCTAGCTTTAGTGGGTTTGCAGTATAGAGCTCCCAGATAGCCTTCACGTCCCGTTTGTTCTCTATCTAATAGGAAGGCCGGATTGAGAGGTGAACAGTGTATCCATTGGTTGATCACTACAAGCTGGGAGGCCCAATAGTAAAGACGGAGATTGGGGAGGGCTATTCCCCCATCTGCCAGCCCCGGAACAGCTTACAGAGAGCAATTCGCGCATCGCCGCCATCCCAGAGTGGCGTTCTGAGCTCGCAGTCTACCGCCCTAAAGTAGGAGTCTGGAATGGGGAAGGGGCAGTTTTGTAGGACGTATAAGAAGCGTGGGAGTGCTAACATCTTAAACAATGCCGCCCGGCCCGGGAGGGAGAGCGGGAGTGATCGCCAGTGAGCCACGTCGCTATGATGCCTACGGTGTGGGCCTAGTAGATTACGATCGTAAAACAACTTGTGGTCGGGAGTGACAAAAACACCAAGGTATTTAAAGCCTTCCGTGGCTACTGTAATCGTAAACCCCCTGGGCATGCAAGTTGGCGGACCATGCAACACGTACAGCACCGATTTGGTCCAGTTTATGGCGTAACCCGAGTATTTTCCAAAGTTTGCGAGGACGTGAAACAGGCTGTTAATGGAGGACTGCGGGGACGACACATCAGGATGTCGTCGGCGTAGAGGGAGATTTTATCTACCGTCTTATCGTTCCACCGCAGGCCTCTAATTGAGGCGTCAGTGCGGACCCCTTGAGCCAAGGGCTCCAAGGTGAGGGCAAATAACAAGGGGGAGAGGGGGCAGCCCTGCCTGGTGCCCCGATGAAGCGGGAATCTCCGGGACGTGTGGGCATTGACCCGGTCCTGACCAAAGAGGTCCGTGTATAAAAGACGCACCCATCCGTTGAAGACGGATCCAAAGCCAAAGCGATGGAGGACCTCAAACAGGTAGGACCAACCGATCGAGTCGAATGCCATCGCTGCGTCGAGAGACAAAATAGCAGCATCCTGAGACATGGTGGGTCGACGACTCAACACATTCTGCACCCTACGGAGGTTCAATGCCGTGTTCCGGCCCGGTAGGAAACCGGACTGGTCGGCGTGTATCAGGGAAGGGAGCACCAAAAGAAGACGAGTCGCTAATAACTTAGCTAGGACTTTGGCCCCAGCGCTGATCAAGGAAATTGGACGATAGGAACTACATGCCGTGGGAGGCTTGGTTGGCTTCAGAATGACCGCGATGGAGGCCAGTCTTTGATCAAGGGGGAGCACTCCGAGCTCTAGGCTCTTTGTAAACATGTTCAGAAGATGAGGAATAATATCAGGGACCATACCTTTCAGGAACTTAACAGGGACTCCATCGGGGCCCATGGCCTTACCGGAGTTCACCTCAAAGAGCGCAGTAGTAAGTTAATCCGCGGAGAGGTCGCCGTCAAGGGCAAGCCGATCAGAGTCCGAGATGGTCGGGAGACGCATCTCCTCTACAGTTGTCTAGATTCAGTGGACGAATAGACATTATTTGCAGTGTAAACCTGTTCAAGGTGATCGGCAAATGCCTCCGCTATGTCCTGCTGATCCATCGCCTCAGACCCATCCGGCCTAGTTATGGACAAGACCCATCGAGATCCCTGTTCTCGGCGCTCCAACCATGCGAGCATCTTACCAGCATTGTCCCCGAATTCATATACCCGGTGACGCGTGTGGAGCAGCCGCGCCTGTGCCTTCTCTTGGACCAGTGCCTTGTATATCAGCCGCAGTAGAATCAGAAGGTGCAGCGTTATGGGACGCCTCAAGGCTGGTAAGGGCGGTTTCCGCCTCTGTGACTTGCGCAGCATGCTTACGCAGGCGACACGTCTTGAGTGCTAAAGCTTCGCCCTTCAGAACTGCTATATAGGCCTCCCAGAGTGTAACCGCCGAGTCCACAGAGCCAACGTTTTCCGCAAAATATAGGTCAGTTCGCTCCCGCAGCGCCTCTTTAATATCGGGGATCTGCAAGAGCCAGGGATTGATGACAATGGGTCCGCGCGCTATCTGTCGATTGTACGTTAAGTCTACCATGAGTGGCGAATGGTCGGATATGCCACGGGGGAGGCCCCTCGGGCGGACAAAGCAACCAAGGTCTGCGATGGGGCAAAAGAAATAGTCGATTCTCGACATGCTGTTGTGGGCGTTAGAATAATGCGTGTAGTATGGTGTGTCTGGAAAATGTAGGCGCCAGATGTCTTTTAGCCCCAGAGCGTGAGCAAAGTCAGCCAGTTCAGAGCTCTGACGATGTGATCCTCTCTTGGGCCTACGGTCCAGGTCGTCGCACATTGTGGCATTGAAGTCCCCTCCTATTATAAGTGTACCTGAGGGGAGACATAGTATCGGTGCCCAGTTCTTTAAGGGATTCCCGTACTAAGGTTGGAGGGAGATATGCGGAAATGATGTTCAAGGGACGCCCCTCCCATGTAGCTTCTACTATTGCAAAACGGCCCAGGGGGTCAGCCCAGCAGCGTGAATAGATAAGTGCAAGGGATATCCTAACCAAAATCCCCGTGCCCCGGGAGCCAGAGGTGAACCCAGCATGGACCAAAAGCTTATACCCCCTTCTCTGCAGCGCCTGGCAGGTGTTGCCAACTAAGTGGGTCTCCTGCAACAAAACTATGTCGGGGGAGTGGCATCTAAGGAACTGAAAGACCATACTCCTTTTTATCTTGTGACCTAAACCATTGACGTTCCATGTGAGGACCGTAAGGGATCTAGAGATTTGATGTGTCATAGTCGTGAGGTGGAAGAGTCAAATAGGTGAATCGTCTAGGAGGGGGCCACTTACGCCGGCCACCCCCCGAGACGACCTGGAGTGCTGGGCGGGTGGAGACACGCCGTCCCCGGAGGCCAGATAGCATCCAGGGGGGCCAGCCACGCCCCTCGGGATCCTGAACAGGCAAGGAGGCCAAGCCAAAGACATCTCTGCTGGAGACACAAGGATAGGTGGGCAAAACTAGATGATCACTGGAAACTCTGCGAAGGACAAAAGTGAACCATATAACAGCAACAAAACAGTGCCAAACCCTCCTACCCCCCACCCCTTCCCCCCACGCTGCTTTCCTGCCCGCGGATTCAAAACTATCCACACCCCAACTCGGCAGAGTGCCTGTCGCCCTCCCACTCATATTTGGGGTACAAGAGAAGCCGCTAGCGCCGCTTGCCCGACTGAAAAACATTGTTAATGTAACACACTTTCATGATCATAGCTTAAGACTCATGCAGTATTCACATAATATAAAAGTTACTTGTCATCGACCGGGGCCGATGGAGCCAGGTCCCAGGAACAGAGGCCAGTTCAAAAGGGAGAAGTACGTTACTTCGGGCGGTCGCTCCAACCCCGAAGCGGCCACATGGTAGAGATCGCTGTGTGCCTCGATAGAGCCCTCCCCAGCACAAGGGCATCATTCCACTCCGTCAAGAGTGCCGGTGAAGAGGTCCTGGCTCTCGGGCAGGTGATCTTCCAATAGGGGCTTGTGCAGTGACGAACGATTCCGTGGAGAGTCTCCGCCGCCACTTCGGCCCTCCAACCAGTCCCACACCTCCTCCGGCGAAAAGAAGAAGCAGGTTTTTCCATCCATTTCGACGCGTAGTTTCGCCGGAAAGAGCATGGAATATTTGACGCCCTTATCTCGCAGCGCCCTCTTGACTTCTAAAAAGCTGCGACGCCTCGCCTGCACCTTGACCGTGAAGTCCGGGAACATGGTGATGCGAGTGTTTTCCAGAAGGAGAGGCGGACCGGACCTGGCAGCTTGTAGTATAGCATCGCGGTCTCTGAAGTTGAAGACCCTCGCTATGATGGGGAGGGGGGGGGCCCTGGCCTAGGTTGACCACCCGGGACTCTGCGCCCTTTCAATGGAAAAGTAGTTCGAAAGTTGTTTCGGTTTAAGGTGTTTCGTAACCAAGGACTCCACAAAGAGGTCAGCTGAGGGCATCTCCATTCTCTCCGGGACCCCCAAGATGCGGATGTTGTTCCGTCTCGCCCTCCCTTCATAATCGTCCAGCTGTTCGCTCATCTGCTTCTGCTGTTTCTGAAGTTGGGCAACCTGCTGCTGGAGTGTAGTAGTATCATCAATTAAGGCCGCCGTCTTGACTTCCACGTCCTTGACTTTAGTGTCCATTTTACGTAAGTCAGCTCGCAAGAGGGTCACCTCAATGTTCACGGAGTTGATACGAGTCTCCAGCGAGGAACGGACTCCCGCGATGGCCTCCATTACGTCCTCCAGGGTGAGTGTTTTTGCCCCTTGCGAGGGGGAAGCGAGCTTCGGATCTCCCGGGGGGGGGGCGACGTCTTTGTTGTCTCCCCTGGCACCCCAGGAGTTCTTATTGATCTGTCTTTGGGTAGGGGGTCGTGGCACCTTGCCTGACGCCATTCCGTCCCACAGGTAGGATCTCAGAACAGTTTGGGCAAGGTGAGGCTGGGCGGCGGGAGGCAGGCCAACACGTCACCACGGCGATGGAGCAGTTCATAAACGAATTTCACTGTGCCCTCGGGGCCGTCCTCCGCAGCTCCAGCCAGGCAGCCCCCCGAGAAGGTCCACAGGCGCAGGTCACCTACGTGCCCGGAGATAGTCGTCCGATGTGGCACAAGCAGACCCTCAGGGGAACATGGGTCAGACGTGGGGACCAGAAAGAATTAAGGCGCTATGGCGTAGTTGTATATGGCTGGTCTCCCAAAGCTCTACTAGGTCCAGGAGAGGAGGGGGGGGCATCCCCCTAGGGTCAGATGAATACTCCAGGTGTAAGACAGACAAGGGGGAAAAGGTGCACCGTCACCCCCACTAGAACAATTTTGGGCACCAGGACAGGCGATGTGTGCAGAGCCAATTGACAGAAGGGCACACCCCCCGCAGCTCAGTGAAAGCACTGCTGGTAAGTCACTATTGGGGGGGGGGGGGCAGCAGTTCCCACCAGTCACTAGGATGGCACTCCAGGGCCGCGGGTACAACAGGACCCAGCGCCGCTCCCGCCGTCCACCCCCCCCGTGGGTCCGAAGCAGCCACAGCGCGTAGATCGGAGGTCTACCTCTCCTTTGCAGGGTGAAGGGAGGTTCCGGCGGGCAGCGATGCGGCACTGCGGGTCCAGCGTGCAAGACGCGGGCAGAACGGGCCCCCGTGGTCAGTAGGACCCAAGGCCGGGGCGTCGCGTAGCCTGCTCCCCGGCGCGGGAGGGACCCCCAGAGCACCACCTCTCACCGGCCAGGGGAGTCCCCAGGGATCTTGCAGGGGGGCCTGCTCCGTCTCCGCGGGGTATCCAGCAGACCCGGTGCGTCGCTAGGAGGCAGGATTGATTCCTCGGCAGTCCAGGTATAGCCGTTCTCAGCCGAGGGCGGTCATAGGGCCGGTCGGGGATCCGACGCGGCCGCCATTTTGCGGAGCCTCCGGGGACCTCTCAAACCCAGGTCCTACAGCCGCCAGACAGCCCGGACGGGGCCAGCACCCCGCTGATGTGGGCAGAGTCGTTTCCTGGCGAAGTTCCCCTGACCTAAAGAGGGATCCTCGGTCAGCAAAATGGAGCAATGTGGCGGATCGTCGGGCAAGGGACGGGAGTCGCGTTAACAAGCGACCATTCCCGTCGGCCACTCCCCCTACTGTTTTTTTTTTTAAAAGCATTGTGCATTGCGTAAAAAGCACTACACAAACAAGGACCACAAGAATTAGGCCTGAAATTCAGACAGTACACACCCTGAAGAGCACTTAGATAATCTAATTCCAGAACTTTGGTGGTGTCTACATTTAAAAGAACAAACTGGGGTGGAAGAAGTTTCTATCTGGGTACCATAAAAATATGGAATAAACTCCCGACCTCCATAAGATCAGCTTCTTTCTTAACTTCAGGCGGGAGAAAAGTAAATGTAAGAGGTCAAACTGACTGTTGACCTGTGGCTCTGAAACAGAGTAAACATGACAGGATAACAAGATTTAAAAGCATTTTTATTGCTCACATAGTGAACAAGTGATACATATGCCTTTAAAACTTGTTATCTTGTCACATTTGCTCGGCTTTCAGAGACAGAGGTCAAAAGTTTGTTTGTCTTCCTTCCTTTTACTTTTCTTTCTGTGACTGAGGTTAGAGGATTTCCTAAAGTGAACTCTGTGACAAATTGTGTTGAGACCAGTTTACGGGTCAAGTACATTACGGTTTGGTCAACTACATTTTTCAAGTTACTTGACCTGCAGGTCTAGTAACATTTTTATGATTTTTTGAGCCTTGAGTAGGATGGTTCTTACAGCTAACACATTAGGAATCACAAACATTCTGCAGAACCTTACGTTTGGACAGCTAAGAGGAAACATACAAGACTATCTGGTTTCTCCCAGAAGTTAAATACATTTATTGAAGTACCAACCTGAATCTGTTCACGTGCAGAGTTACTGGTCCACATCATGCTCATCCTTAAATGACATCGCAAATTAACTGATTACATGAAGCTCCTTCTTCCAACTGCAGTCATCAACTTGGGTAGTCAGGATGTGTTTGGATCCATAATCTTATTGAGATAGTTCAGCAATGCCATGGTGGCGTATGAATCTGCCCTACTAGGAGTCATTGCAGGAAGGCTGCTTAGACGCTCTGTCCCCTTGCAACCCGTTAAACAAATGATCAAAGTAGTTATAACTCAGTCCTCAATCAACAAAAAGAATTGCAGGTTACAGGGTATATCTCAACACTGTTGTGCAGTGAGTATCACCTCTTGAGAAGGATGACTCCAAGTGTCAATCATAAAAGACAATGTTTAATACCAAAGACTTCCTTTGACAGTAGTCGAACTTCAACCCACCATGAGCTCTGTGCCAAATAATGTGGATGTGCAGTATTTAGAGCTCATTTCCAATAGTTAATTGCCATGCATTGGATTGCCTACTAGACTATTTAATATGTGACAAAGTGAAAGTTAAGTCAAGAGCACTGGAAGCCTGTGATGAATCCACAAACCAGCAGCTAAGAGAAGCAGCATAGTCAGCAGTTGGTACTTGCACTGTGTTCTAGTTGCATTTATGTAGTCCTTTATTTCTCTTAAGAGGCACTTTCTCGTCAGGTATCACAATATTGTATGAGAACTCCTACGGAAGGAAGCCTGTATCTACTACAAGAACTTTGGGGTGAAGTTTAAATGTTATGCTTGAGGTCCACAGTTGTGCTGTTACTGTGCCTAGGCTTTGATTAGAAGCCAAAAAAGACAGGGTGTAAGCATTATATAGTGTATTTATGGTTAGAAATTCGGCTATTGAAGTGTAGCCTGTGTGGGAAGCGTTTTAGTCACACATTTATGGAAGAGTCTGCTCAAATTATCACTACCAGTCTGTAGCTATGCCTATGAATGGGGTTAATACAGAAGTTCATATTCAATTTTAGGCATTGAAAGTATACACCAGTGATGAAATGCGTTACTTACCTGTAACTGAAATTATCCAGTATTGGTGTCTTTCATAGATTCACATGCCTGAATCATTCCCCGTCGTCCAGACGGGAGTCTCCGGTACATAGAAAAGTAATGTCCTATAGACATATATAGAGAAAAGTAGGCCTAAGGGCCTCCCCTTAGTAGCCTATGTCCTTTTGTAAAAAGGACCAAACTCTAGAAGAGAGCCAATCAGCTCACACCTCCCTCTAGAACCTTCCTGACAGGAGCCTCAGTCTCTCAGATTTCCGTACGCACCAAGCTAAGTAGGCGTAGCACTGATCGAGAGATAGGTGAGTCCTTCCCAGGGAGGCGGGAGGCTTGCATGTGAATCTATGAAAGACACCAATACTGGATAACTGCAGTTACAGGTAAGTAACGCATTTCTTATCCAGTATTATGGGTGTCTTTCATAGATTCACATGCCTGAATCAGAGTAGCAAGCAATAACTTGTGCACATTTCTGAAGGATCATCATATACAAGTCATTAGATAATACATATCATGCGACTATGAACCATCATTATACATCAACCAGAAGCAGTAACAGAGAAATGTGCATACCAGAAAAGGACGGAGGGATGGAGGAAGGCTCACCTTACTGGAAAAGATGGCGTAGTACTGCCTGCCCCACTGCAGCATCCTTCATCAGCTCTGTATCCAGGCAGTAGTGCCTGGTGAAGGTATGAGGGGACTTCCACGTCGCCGCCCTGCCGATGTCGAGAACCGGCACTCCTGCAAATAGTGCCATAGAAGTCAACACGGCCCTTGTAGAGTGTGCTCTGATTTTAGAGTGCAATGGATGTCCGGCAAAAGGCAATCGCCGAAGAGATCCATCTGGAGATGCTTTGTTTGGTAAGCGGTAGACCCTTCCTAGGCCTACTGAAGGCTATGAAGAGTTGGTCAGATTTAAGTGTTTGGTTTTATCAATATACAATTTTAGACATCTCTTAAGGTCCAATGAGTGCAGTGATCTCTCAGCTGCGGTGCTGTGACTTGGAAAGAATGATCTGAGAATCACCGGTTCATTTAAGTGGAAGTCCGACGGAACTTTAGGAATAAACCTAGGATTGGTCCTTAAAATGACTCTGTCATCCCTAAACTGCAGGAAGGGGTCTTGAATGGAAAGAGCCTGCAGTTCACTGACCCTCCTTGCTGATGTAAGCGCAAGGAGGAGAGCCGTCTTCCACGAGACGTATTTCACGTCTGCTCTGTGAATGGGTTCAAAAGGGTGTTTCATCAGTTGATTAAGAACCACATTTAGGTGCCAAGTTGGAGGTATCATCCGTGGTCATGGAAAAGATCTATGGAGACCCTTAAGGAATTGTTTTATAAGTCTACTAGACCAGAGAGAGGGCCCTTTAGACGTTCTTTTAAACCTTGAGATCGCCGCCAAATGTACCCTTATGGAGGAGTGGGCAAGGGCAGACTGCGCCAGATGAAGCAAGTAGGGTAATATTTGATCTGGAGACGTGGCAAATAGACGCAGACCTTTGTCCGCACACCAGATGCAGAAGCGTTTCCATTTTAAGGAATAAGTCTTATTAGTGCTGTCCGCTCTTGCCCTGGCTAGGATGTCTTAACAATCCTGCGGGATGTTCATATTGCTGAATTCTCGGTACTCAGGAGCCAAGCAGACAACCTGAGAGATTTCAGATCCGGATGCTGAATCTGCTTGTTGAAATGCCAACTGTAGGAGCGAAAATACGCCCCAGCCTAATGCACATTAGCAGTCGCCTGATAGGCTGTCATTCTTTTAAACCAATATATCACGTTATTGCAATGTAATCCATATTTCCGACACCATGCTTTCACACTTTCACCACAATTATCTCATTCCACAGGCGGAATAATGTTTGCCAATTTTCAAAGTTTCTAATGTTGGTGCTGGGCCATCCGAACCTCTTTGCACAAACACGACAGAAGCAAATTCGTCTATAGGCAGTGTTTATTTTAGAAGAAACCCAATGCATTTTGGGCATTAAAGTGCCCTTCGTCGGGGGTCACTGTAATCAAGTACAAAAAACGGTATTACCATTAGCATATTTTCGCATTAAATATCATCAATATCAATTCATTTAATTTTTGCACATAACTACAATAATTTAACATACTTCATTGAGGTTCGTACATACACAGTAAAAAATACCGTCAACCCAACAACTCCTCCTACAGTTGGCATTTCATGAGTTGGTGCAGCTGGGCCATGGCACCTTGCCTAATAGCACGCTATTTTGGAACATGAAAAAATGAACAAAGTGAACATTACAGGTGTGCATCCCTACCCTGTCATATGAATCTGCTTGTTGCTCATCGTGAGCAGAGATGGATGCTGACGTAGATGGATCGGCGGCTGCAGAGAGAAGCGATGAAGGTCCGTGAACCAATGTTGCCTCGGCCAGAATGGGGCTAGCATAATTAAAGTTCATGGCTCCGCCTTCATCTTTCTTAAGACTCTGGGAATCATTGGAAATGGCGGTACGCAAAGATGTTGCGCCATGCGATGGAAAATGCATTTCCAATAGACCTTGACTGGGGATGCCAACTTGCGAAGCTGTGGCATTTGGTGTTTTCCCTGGTCGCAAACAGGTCGATTTGCGGTGTTCCCCACTTTGAGAAGAGTTGAACTGTGGTTCTCATGTCTAGTTCCCATTCGTGTGTCGAAGACCTCTGTCTGCTTAGGGCATCTGAGATGGCATTGTCCTTGCCGGGGACGTACTCCACTCTCAACGAGATGTTGTGGAGAATGAGCCAATTCCAGATCTTCTGCGATTCGCGAGATAGTGTTAGCGAACGCGTCCCTCCCTGTTTGTTCAGGTAGTGCATCGTCGTGGTTTTTTCGGTCCTGACGAGCACAAGGGAGTTCTTGATCCTTGGCAAGAAAGATTGCAAGGCTAGAAAGACTGCTCTTAGCTCCAGCAGGTTGATATGGAGCCGTGTCTCTGGTTCTGACCATCTGCCACTGATCCGAAATTCCTGCAGGACTGCTCCCCAACCCTCCAGGGAGGCGTCCGTTGTAATGGCATGAGGAGTTGCTGGAAGCAGAAACGGCAATCCCTGCGAGACGTTCTTGAGCGACCTCCACCATTGCAAAGCCTTGGTGATTTGCATCGTGATCCTTATGCAGTCTTCGAACGATCCCGTGCATTGCGTCCACTGTTTGGACAAAGCCTCTTGGAGTGGACGCATCCGGAGGTGACCGTGCGGTATGAGCCGAATGCACGAGGACATCATTCCCAAGAGGGATTTGAAGGTACAGACTGGTAAAGTTTTCCTTAAAGCCACCGCTGAGGCCAGAGAGACGAGTTTGCGTTTTCTCTCCAGAGATGGGAATGCCTTTGCAGCTTTTGTATCCAGTGTTGCTTCAAGGAAAGTAATGACTCGAGAGGGATGTAAAGTGGATTTTTCTTGATTGAGTGTAAGACCCAAGTGCTGGAAGAGATTCAAACAGGCGTTGGAGGATTTGGTTGCGCCTGTTAGGGATGGTGCCTTCACCAGCCAGTCGTCCAAATACGGGAAGACTTGATGGCCATGTTGTCTGAGGAATGCTGCCACTGGGGAGAGACACTTGGTGAATATCCGGGGCGCAGACTTGAGGCCAAAAGGGAGGATGTGGAACTGATAGTGCCGCCCAGCCACTGCAAATCTTAGAAATTTCCTGTGAGTTTTGTGGACTGGGATGTGAAAGTATGCGTCCTGTAGATATAAAGACGTTATGAAATCTCCCTCCTCCAAGAGACCCAAGATCTCCTGAATCGTGACCATGCGAAACGATTGCCTCTTTAAGAATGCATTGAGTGCCCTGAGGTCTAGAATGGGCCTCCATTTCTTTTCCTTCTTTTGAATGAGGAAGAAGCGGGAGTAAAACCCTCTCCCCTTGTGAGCAGTTGGTACTCGCTCTATTGCTCCTTTCTGTAGCATAATGGAGATTTCTTGAAGAAGCAATCGCAGGTTTTTGTGGGGCATTGGGCGAGGAGGGGTTGTTGGAGGGATAGTTTTGAATTCTATAGAATGTCCAAATTGAATTAACTGAAGGACCCACCAGTCCGTTGTTATTCTCCTCCAATGGTTGAGGAATTGGGTCAATTTTCCTCTAATCTTCAAAGAAGGAGAGAAGGGATGGACTGGCTGTGGGAATAGGTCATTAGCGTCCGCCAGAGGCCTTCCATTGGTTCTTTCCCCTAAAATTGGACCTTCCAAAGGAGGACTGTCTGCCTTGCTGTTGTTGACGAGGCTGGTATTGTGACTTGCCTTAGCTGTAAGAGTATGATGATCTATTTTGATAATTGCCTCTGTAAGAGGTCTGTCCTCTGCCTCTGTTCCCTCGAAAGGACTGTCTCCTAAATTGCAGCGTGCCGAGTGGTCTCGCTGTGTCCGTGTCCTTTTTTATTGTTTGTAGCGCTTCATCTATTTTGGCTCCAAACAGGTGTTGTCCATCGTATGGCATGTCCAGGACTTTAGATTGCACCTCTTGTCGAAATGAGGTAGATTTGAGCCAACCGTGCCTTTGCAGGACAGCTGCCCCTGCTAGCTGTCTGAATCCAGTCATTGCCACACCCAGAGCACAGTCGATCAGTTCAGAGGCCGAAGATTGACCCTCTAGAAGTAGGGATTGAACCTCCTCCTTCGTGGCGTCTGGCAGCTCAGATAAATACGGAGCAATGTCAGCCCACACCTGTCTATTTTACCTTACCAGCAGCGCAATAGAATTTGCAGTTTTAACTGTCATTGCTGAGGTGGTGGAAAAACGCTTTCCGATATTGTCCAGCTTCCTGCCCTCTTTATCTGGAGGAGCTGTGAGTGGAGAGGAGGGATTCCTGAATTTTTTCTGTGCTGCCTGTGTAACCACAGAGTCTGGCTTGGGATGCCCTGTAAGGCAGGCAGGTGCTGATGTTGGGGCCTTGTATTTTTTGTCCAGCCATGTAACCAGTGCTGAAACCGAGGCTGGAGTCTGCATCAACTGCAGGCCCTCCTTCCATATATGATCAATTATAATTGATCTGGTTGTCCTCTTAAGTGGCTCCTTAAAATCATAAAGGAAACAGTCAGTTTCCTGAGACTCCATTGTCATGTGCAACCTTTTGGCTGCTCTCTCCATCAGATTGTGGAACCCTCCTATGTCCGCCGGTAGTGAACCTGAGGTAGCGGGCTCCGGGGATGCAGGAAAAGAAATGATGTAGTCATCACAGTCATCATGATTGGACGGGTCATCTTGTATTTCCCCCTCTTCTTGTTGTCCGTCCTCATCATCTGATGATGGAGGAACTTGTATTTGTTCCCTTTCCTGATGGACTACCAATGCCGGCGGTCTGGGTCGTGGAGACGGAGCCGTCCCCACTGCTGGAGGAGGCTGTCTAGCTGCTGGCGCTGAGGACTTCGGGAATCGCTGTTTGTAATCCTGAATCAAAAATCGCAAATCAGACACTATAGACGCTGGTAGACATACCATGGGCGTAAGGTGAGTTTGAACCTGTGGTTGATCATCCTGTTCTTGTGTGATCTCAACATCATCAACATCCTCATCTCTGCTTTGGCATTTGACCACTAGATGGGATGGACTAGTAGCCTGTGTGTCATACTCTTCATCCGACTCCTCATCCTGTAGGAGACAAGTTGGTGGCAATCCTTGCACCCTACTTGGGGACGTCAACTCTGGCGTAATCTCCTTTTTTGAGCTCTTTATTATGGAAGGGCTCGTCGACGGCAGGACCCTGGATGACCCCTCGTCCACAGATTGCATTTCTTGTGTCTGCCTCAGACGATGGAACCGTCGTCGAGTGCCTCCATTGAGGCATCGACGATGTCTTCGTCGATGGTGTGGCGGACGACTGTAATTCTATCGGCTTTGCCTTTGTCGACGATACCTTCGTCGACGATGCCACTGTCGTCGGCGCCTTCTTCATCGCCGATTCCTTAGTCGACGGTACAAGGACGTCGACGGTGCTTTGCTCGTCGTCGACACAGGCGTCGGCGCTGGAGCCGTCGACGATTTCTTTATGAGGATAATCGACGACAAAGGCTTACCCGCCGTTGATGAAGGTGTAATCATCGTCGACGAAGAAAACGTCGACGATGCTGTCGTCGTCAATACTGTCGTCGTCGATGTTGAAACGTAGATGGGAGACAGCTTTTTTTTGCGCCGATGAGGGCGTCGATGAGGTCGACGTCAACGGCGCTGGCTTTTTGAAGGAGTGAGCCTCCTTGTCTGACGCTGAAGACTTGGTCTCTGAAGGTTCTTTGACAGCCTTCTTTGGAGGAGCGTCTGCAGGGCTAGGGGAAGCCACCCTTGGCCTTTTTAAAGACAGTTTAGAAGAAACAGAAGAATACTCATCTTCCTCTGAAGATTCCAGATTATCCCTGGTCTTGAGCCTGTTAAGCCAGAGTAAAGGGCGTCCTTCTCTGTCTTTTAGCGTCTTCGTAGAAAAGGTTCTACAAATCTTGCAGTCTTTTGCTGAATGGTCCGGATAGAGACAATATAAACATGTCTTATGCTGGTCATCCACATGTAACCTCTTTTTTCCACAAGAAGTACATGCCCTGAAAAGACCCTTCGTCTGAGGATCAGCCATAGTCAAATTTAAAGTGAAGAAATCCAAAGTTGTGAAGTAAAATGTTAGAAAAAAGGAAACCTGAGGAGAACTCAGGTGGAGACTCCCTTAGCACTACGTGCGGTAGACAATCTGAGAGACTGAGGCTCCTGTCAGGAAGGTTCTAGAGGGAGGTGTGAGCTGATTGGCTCTCTTCTAGAGTTTGGTCCTTTTTACAAAAGGACATAGATAGGCTACTAAGGGGAGGCCTTTAGGCCTACTATTCTCTATGTATGTCTATAAGACATTACTTTTCTATTCTGGCTGGATTGAACACACGTGGGACTCTGTTCACTATGCACTTGCAGAATTTTTCCAATTGATACCCCTTATACTACCACTAAGTTGTAACAGCACGAAAGGGTGCCACAACCTGAGTATAATAATAATAACTATTATTAATAATTATTGGTAGAGATCTAACCACGGTATCCGTAGCACTTGCTCTGCGTGATTCACCAATTCCCAGATTTCCCCTTTTCGCACATAGCCTTCCCCTTCCTCGTTTTTCACTGGGGTTGGACCTATATAAGGTTAACTACAGTAATATGTTGGGAATGTGCTGCCACACCCAAGAGCCTGAATTCATTCAGCTTTGATTTTGTTTCTTCCCAACTTCTAGGGCAAGGACCATCGCAGTAGCACTCGCTGCCTTGATATACAGGTTGTATATGGAAGTTTCTTTGCTTTGGGGGAGACTTCGAATTAATTGATGAGCAACCATAGGTCCTGAAGAATCGCCATAACTGGCGTGAAACATGTTGACCACACCATAGGCGAGGGTCGAACGAAGCCACACCACCCTTATTGTTGTGCTCCGCTTCCCCTCCCTTTATCAATTTTAATTAAGCAGTGAGCCACCTGATTAAAAATGTTCTAATGGACTCTACTGACTTACTTTTAACTTTCACTCACGCGTCACTACGTGTTGCCCGGCAGGCATTGCACCGCCAGCCTGTCGTTGGAGCAGGAGGCCAATGATGACATGATACAATTATTTGGACGGACTTCTATTGTTGTCTAATCCTATAATTGTGTGAGGCATCCTAATTCCGAAAAGGGATTACCCAACTCCCTGCTGCACACTCCTGTGAGTGGCTGTTTATTATTTCCCCCCCCCCCCCCCCCTTATTCCCTTCGCCCACCTCTTCAGGGGAACTTTGTACAATTGTTGTATACTACTAAGGGGAGGCCCTTAGGCCTACTTTTCTCTATATATGTATATAGGACATTACTTTTCTATGTACCGGAGACACCCGTCTCGACGACGGGGAATGATTCAGGCATGTGAATCTATGAAAGACTCCCATAATACTGGATAACGGGGTACACTAGGGATGTGAAGTCTAACATCAAGAGTATTATTAGCTCAGCAATCCACACTAGAGTCAATGAAGCAACCTTTGATGATGGATATTTTTCAACCTGCAATTGTATAGGCACTAATTAATCCACTCAGGAGTGGAAAGGATCCACCTATATAATTGTACATTATAGAACCAGCTATAGTAAATGCTCTGGTGGGTCCCCCATGGAGAGACAGACACTATCCGACCAGCCATAACATGCCAGTGAGGTCTACCTAAGAGTAGCAAGGGATGACCAACAGGTATAGGCTTTATACAAGGTACCACAGTAAGGGAGACGGCTATAGGTAAGGGAGTTTATACAATCAACCATAATATGTGCTCAGCTGGTTCCAACCATAAGCGGCAATTTAGCAGCCATAGTGGTACCAATAGTATAAGCTTTAAGTAGTTCCCATTGGAATGGCTAAGAATCAACCCATAGGAAAGGTACTACAATAAGCAACCATCCAAAATGGGGTAAGGATTTCACCCAGGTAAAGCAGAGGTGGAAGCAATGGGAATCAGCATCATATAATCAGCTGAGGTAGATGGTGTGAGGAGTTGGTCCAGCTGACAGATCCATAGGCAGGAGGAGTGGGGGATGATCATACAGGGTGGTCAAGTGGGCTATGGGACCAAGCGCCAACAACAATCACCTCAGGATAAAACCACTTCCTCAAGGCAACAGACCAGGATGGCTGGCCAGGGTGATCCTAGACTGTCTACCTGCCACAGAGGTTAAGAAAGCCATGTGTCCTTGTACTTTAAGGCTATTTGGATACATTTGAAGGCTGGAATGCTTTGTAAGTAGTCACACAGAAGGCAGATGCAAAGCTGTATGACCACCTGCCATTGTAAATTCCCCACATGGAGTGGGGAAAGTGAAGCCAAATTCAAGGTAACAAAACATTGCATGATCTTAATAGCCAAGTGCGAGAAACCTTAAATGAATACCTCACTGCAAGTTTCTATAACCCAGTCAGCATTGACCAAAAGCCCTTCAGCTTGGAAGTGTAGATTGTGTGTCTAATCTAACAGGAAAAGTAACCTCAAAGTATACATGTCTGGATCAAGCTTGAGCTACAAGGTCTTGTCAATTTGGGAGCCACTTAACCTCTTCCATGCTCATGACGGCTCCCGGCCGTCATGAGTCACGGTGGGCATGTGCTGATGACGGCCGGGAACCGTTATGACCACGCCCGCGATAGGAATGTCCAGCACTGCGGCGGAATTCGCGCCGCAGCGATGAGGTTAAATGCTTTTGTTTGCTATTGTGTTAATCTGATTCTTTTTAGATGGACATATCCAGTCACAGGATTTACAACTTGCCCTTAGGAGGAACACTGCCATTTGGTGGCAACCAATAGTAGTAAAATGACACCTATTCACCAAAACCTCGGGGAGTAAGAGTGGTCTCAGGCACTCTTTAATTCCCAATCACATCATGTGATAGCTCGCTGGGTTTTTGAAGGGAAAGATGTGGAACTACAAATAGAAACATGGCTATTAGAACTGTAGATCCTTTCTGTTTTTACAGTCTGGTTTCCCCTGGTAGAAAAGGGATTACTGAGACTACTCCTGGCTACTTCTTACTAACAATAAAAAACGACTCAAATGGCTTCACAAGCCCTAAATATTCACGAATCATAAAAATAGAGTGCACTTTACTGTTTGTTTTAGAAAGTGACAGGGCCAATGTTTAAAAAATACTTCTATTGAAGATTTAATGCTACTGTGTGTTCGTATTCTGAAGTAACATTTTTAGACACCAATTAAGACCAGCCTTCCTGTAATGACACTTAAGATAGAAAGTAGTTAGATATTAAATCCAATCTTACTCTGCCATCGATATTTCTTATTTCCATTGCTCACTAAATTATTTCCTATTCAGATTTTATTTGGACACTATGTTCAACCATAGTTGGCAACTTTACTGATTTCTGAGATTCCGTAGGTACCTGCACACAAACAGAAGAATATGAAAGAGAAACAAACCATACATTAAAAATGAATGCATCACTATGAAAATAAAATGTTTTAAGGACCCACCTCAGATGGCCATCTCTATTCATGGTAGAGTTTGTTGTCTGCTTCACTTCACACCCTGATAGCGTGGTCTTGACTTCCCTGAAGAACACTAGTATTTAATCCACTTCAGTCAAATTTCCGGATCGTCTGCTCTCTGCAATGCTGGGTAGGTTGTCAGGTCTCATTACGCCTTTAAAATATTTAGAGCACAAATCTTCCTACACTTAGGATGGCAAAAGCACTGTTGCCTTCTGTGACAGCTGGCCAAGCCAGCATCCGTTCTGCCACTCAAGTCACAGGCGAGCACTCACCTTGGTCACTCTGACTCCAACCATACATAACACTTAGAATGGTAATCGAGCATCCATGACAGTTCTGCTCGAGTGTTGATTAAAGTGACATTCCAACACTTGGCTGTCTCCTCCACTTATTTAGTGACCTATGTTGTTGGAAAGAATACTGTAGAGGCCTTTAGTTATAAGCAACTTAAGCAAGTTCACAAAACATAATTTGATCTGATAAAGAGGAGATTTATCTTTCTCTGTTTCCTCAATACAAGACGTCAGCTACTGATAGGACAACATTCCTGAAAGCAAGACTTCACACAAGTTCACTTCACTGCTCCATGGTCCCTCTTGGGGACACTTCCCATCCCACAGAAAAGGACTGTTACACAAGTGTTTTAATTGGACTTTTTTTTTTTTTTATAAAAAAAGCTCCTCTAGCCCTTTGTACATTACGACAAGATGGATGCTTCTCATAACGCAATATCTTTATTGCTGTTTATTTATAGCTTTACAACAGACTACATGTACAATAATGCCTTTCTCTAGCAAAGCAGGAAATGGCAATATACAACCAACTACATTCAAGATATATAAGGGCCTTTAACTGTTGGGTCCCTCTTCTGTCTTGCTGCCTGCAAAGAAAGGTGAAGTGCATGAGGTTGTTTCCTTGAAGAGAACTTGTCTTGGACTGATATTTTGTATCTTATTCACATTCATTGCTGTTTTTCATGAAATCTACTTAATTTCTCAAATACATGACAGGTCAGCTTGACCTGCAACAAAATATTGGTCTTAAACTTGCTCCCTCGAGAGCAGTTGGTTTGTTAATGCCGGGCAGGCAGGATAATTGCTCTGTGGGGGTGCGCTGTTTGGAGACACTTGGAGGCAAGCTAATTAACCCAGAGAGACCCCGTTAGCTGCATACTTGCCTCACAGGCAAAATATCTATGGGAGAGTGTGTTTGTTAAAGGACAGTGATTCGGTCTCCTGTTTTCTGCAGTAGCGCAAGGGCTTCAAAAGTGTGTCAATTAATTATCTGCTTCTGGATGCTTAGTTGAATTCTAATTGTTTTATGTTTGTATACTGTGATTGAGATTACTAACCCAGAATTGGGATTTCTGTTTCTATACATGTAGCAAAAAAAATGACTACTAGAGGTGAAGACTCAAATACTACTAATGTGTATAAGGAAGAGATTTTTTAAATATAATTTGTGTGACTTCCTTGACATCAGTGCCTAAATCCATCCCCAAAGCAGTTTCCACCTCCCGTAAATCTGTGGTTTCTCCAATTTCAGGTACACTCATAATATACGGGGGGCAAATTGACAGATCAAGTACAACAAATTGTGATGTAGAATGCATGACCAAGCCGATGGTTGAGGTCCTATTCTGCAGAGTGATTTGAACTCAAGGTCCACAAGGTTTGATTTTCATACAAATCCTATTGAGGGTCTACTTAAAAGATGGTGAAAATAGCATATAGGGTACACAAAGACAACACCCATTATATGTTTTATTCAAGCTGAAGTTCTATTGCTTCTAAAAAGCAAACACTGATAAGTTGAGAGGGTTTCCATGATGCAGAAAGGAAGTTGTTGTGTTTGATCCAGGACTCATTCATCATCCTAACTGATCTGAGTGGTTCCCGCCTTCTTTCACAGATCAATATATTAGGACTTCAATTAGCTCACCCATTACCATGGCCACCCAGAGGAAAATGAGAGAGGAGTGCCTGAAGCCTTCAATTTCAGACAAGGCACTATATTGATTCTACACCCCAAAAATAGGCACTTTTCTGGTTAAGTACCCTAGGGAAGTGCTTGATGGGGCCTCGTTTTCTTGCTAGCTCAGAGTACTGGATGTTCTGGCCCTTTGACAAAAAATACCATTTACACCAAAAGAGGCCAAAGGCTCAGGAGGAAGTCTAGCTCTAGACATAATATATAGTTGCTTATGCTTTTTAGGGAATACAAATGCTGGGCTTTCTTTTGAGAAAAGAGGAACCTTTTATTCAGAATAGACCCTAACCTGGGTAATATGGTGGAGTCCGGACGCTCTACCACAAAGTCTATTTCGGGAGGATTATATGAAAGAAATAGTCAAATAAGTGCAAGCTTTCACTTCCCTGGACAAGGCCTATTTTTTTTATACACTACCAAAAATTCACAAGGGCGTCATCCCGGTCCCTGGCAGACCTATTGTTTCCGGAATAGGGTCTTTACTGGAACCACTTTTCTAATTTTGTGATGTGTTTCTACAACCTATAGTTAAGAAAATTCCATCATTTCTCCAGGACACCAGAGATGTCCTGCGCCTGATTAATGATGTGGATGGGAGGGAAGATGTTGACCTTCTACTGACATTGGATGTAGAAGCCCTCTACACAAACATTCCCCAACAGGCAACCTTAGAGGCAGTTGAGACCGCTTTGAGGTCGGAGGAATGGTCATCTCCCACCCCGATCTCTTTTATTATGGCATTGGCCAACATAGCCCTCACGGAGAATTTCTTTAAATATGAGTCACA
This sequence comes from Lissotriton helveticus, assembly GCF_964261635.1. NCBI lineage: Eukaryota > Metazoa > Chordata > Amphibia > Caudata > Salamandridae > Lissotriton > Lissotriton helveticus. The sequence continues at coordinate 58,910,960 of NC_136073.1, read as the reverse complement.
ATTATACCACCAGATTCGTGGCACATCAATGGGATCGACATTCGCGCCGAGCCTGGCGTGTATCTACATGGCTACTTTCGAGAAAGACTTCATCTATCCACCTGACAAAAATCCATTCCTCGAAAACCTGACCCTTTGGCGACGCTATATCGATGATATAGTGATCTTTTGGAAAGGGGATCGGGCCAGTTGCGAGGCGTTTTGTACATGGATTAATCTCCAGAACCCATTTCTTAAATTTACATGGACCATCTCTGAACACTCCTTACCCTTTCTGGATCTAACCATCATGCTGGGGCCCACAGAGATCACCACCACCCTCTACAGAAAAGAGACTGACAGGAATAGCCTCCTGCTTTATAATAGGCACCACACTAAGGCTTTGAAGGAAAATCTGCTGTTCGGTCAATTTCTGAGGATCCGCTGGAATTGTACCTCAGTAACGGACTATAAACAGGAGGCAACTACCCTTCAACACAAACTACAGGATAGGGGTTATCCTACTAGACTCCTCAAACAGTCAGTGAAGAGAGCACTCAATAATAATCGAGAATCTCTACTGGAAACGCACAAAGAAAAAAAGGATGTGATTACCTGTGTAACCTCCTTTACAAAGAACTCTACCTTTATCAAAAAGACAGTAAACACTCACTGGGGCATCCTCAACAAGGCTGGACTAGATATCCCACGCCCACGCTTTGCTTTCAAAGGAACAACAAACCTTAAGGACACACTCATCCACACTCGACCAAAAAAGATGAGTACCCTCCCTCAGAACACTATGGGGATTACCATCAGTTGTAGGGCATTTTCGATGTGGCAATTGTGTCGTCTGTCCCCAGTCTATACAAGGAAAGGTCATCACACTGTCGGACACTTTCACTTGGCACCTCAACAAGCATACGAACTGTAATAGTAGCAGATGCATCTATATGCTGACCTGCCCTTGCGGGCTAAAGTATATTGGAATGACGATGCGCACTGTCAAAGTACGCATAATGGAACGCAACAGCAACATCCGCTGCGCCAAGACAAATACACGCCTGTATGAACACTGTAAACAGCAGGGCCACACTGCCGAAAACATGCAGTGGGTCGTGTTGGAATGGCATCCTTCCATCAGTCAGCAAGCGTTACACAAAATTGAACAGAGATGGGTGCATCGTTTACAATTAGACACCCGGGGACTGAATGATTCCGTCCCCTGGAATTTGTTAATCAGATAATCTAAGTAGCAGGCGCCTTAGCCTGAAGGCAGTGCAGAGCACATTACTTGACCATGAGAATATAGTATCATGAGCCCAGTAGTAAGGATGGATTCCTCTTCCCTCCTGCTCCCCTCTCCTCCTTCTCTATCCCCCTTCCCTTTCTGCAGCTCGTAATTTAAAATAAAATAAAATAAAAATAATAATTCCATCTCCTATTAGTTACACTCGAGTACCCAACCCCTTCCAATATGGCGCGCCTTTTGGACAAAACATCCCAGAGACATCTTCTCTGTTAATAAACATCCCAGAGACATCTTCTCTGTTAATCAACTTCCTCGCTTGAGGCACCCGATTGGCTGCGTCAAACGACGTCCCCCGGGACACGCCCCACCCGGACGTAACCTAATTGTTGTTTTTGTTTTTAATGGCTGTGGGGTTCGCAAAACGGCACCAGCTGCTCTTAGTGCCGGACCGCGCCGCACGCGGGTGGAGGTTCCAAGAGGCTTTAGCCTCGAGCTGACCGGGTAAGCAAGTTTTTGCTATCAATTAAAACACATCCCTCCCTCCTTATCCCCGGGATCGACTAGGGACATTGTTCTCGGGTCGTGGCTGGCCACCATTCCATGGTCACTGGAGACTGCACTTACTCAGGCCGGTGGCACCGGTGCACGGTGCGTTCGCGCCTCCTACCGAGCGGACTGCCAGCCCCCTGGGGTGCCGCGCTACCACACCGAGAGGCATTTTTGGGGGCGGACCTGATCTCAATATATCCCATTAAATTATTGTGTTGGTATGGGGCTGAGTGATCAGTGATACCGGCAGGTACGCGGGGTGGGAGTCCCGGCGCTCCAGCTTGCCTTGAGAGGAATGTCTGTACTACCATCGAATGGTTGGGAGGACACGGCTTCTGATATAGTGTTGGCCGGATCCACCCCACCTCTTATGTATTGAATGGGTGATTAAAACCTCCCTTGCTTCACTTAACAGGTATGAACCTAGAAGCACAGGTGACACATGCGCAGTCTGCGGGGCGCTTCCTCAAATTCTGAGGGTAAGATTCTACGTTTAAATTCCCATTAACCTTATCTTGAACCCTCACCCCACCTTCTAAGTTGACGCATATGGCTCCTCTTTTTTCATACAATTTACTCACATAGTCTATCATAGGAATCAAAAGTAGACTACCAATTTCGAGACTACCATTTTTTAGTTAACCACAAGGTGTTGACACACCTGTTTTGAGTAACAATGTTGTGGTCATCTAGAGTCTCTCTCTCTCTCTCTCTCACGGTCATACCAAAAGATCAGGTCAGACGAATTTCTACTGCTTGGTTGATGAGGTTTTTACAGAACGGCATGCGGTTACACAATAAGCAGCATGTGCTTCACTGTATATAACGAACACCTGTCTGTTGTTGTTTTTTCGTTTTTCCTCCAGGGTGACTTCCGCACAGGACCACAGGCCTGCCCTGGTTTTTTACCCCTCAGGTTGTATACTGCATACACTGTAACGCCCAATTTGGGCACTTTACTAGTTTATGAGCACGATTAGGTCCTGAAGAATTGCCTATAGGGCATGAAACATGTTGACCACATGCGAGGGTTGAACGAGGCCAAAATACATTGACTTTGAGTCTCGGTACCCCTCCTTCACTATTTTATTAAGGTAGTTAGCCACACGAATAAAGTCTTCTTAGTGGACTAAACTAACCTTTTTTAATACACTTCCTCACGCTCACTACTTCATTTTTCTGGGTCCCTCATACTCACTCAACCACGGCAAGGAACAAAAGAACTCCACAAAAGTGTAGCACTTTGTGCTACCCGTCAGGCATTGCAGCGCCGGCTTGACGTAGGAGCAGGAAGCCGGTGATGAGGCAAGACAACTACCTTGCGGGATGAAAATAAAATCATCCAGCTATTCAGTTGTATGAGGTTTCCTAGTTCCGACAAGGGATCCCCGCGGTTCCCTGATTATTGTCTACACGTCTATCCTTTGAGAGAGAGACTGCTATGCCACACTAACACTACTTCTTGGGGAACTCTGTACATTTATTTGTTTACAAGGCCTATTCATCTCATGAATATTGTTGGTCGGATCTCTCCCGGGGCCTGAGGATATCATGGACTTTTCAACCTATTACAGGTCCTACAGCAGCTCCAGTGTCCAAGCCAATCTTCTTCCCACGGGTTAGGGGAGGATGCTTTGGCCAGCTCGGAGGAAAAGCAATGGGAGAGAGTACTAAAGATAAGACTTAATACCCTACCCTTTGCACATGTTTGTGGCAGGTGAGCCCGGTTTGCCCAGGAGTGGTACCCGATTTCCCAGGATCCATGGGTATTGCAGACCATGATGGGGGTCCAAATAGACTTCTTTGATATCCCTTTATAGGGAGAGGATACATTTTCCGATCGATTTCTTTAGGCAAGAATTAATCAAACAATTTACAAACCAGCTAGGCCACAAAGTGCAGCACATCTAAATCAGTCTCAAATTGCGTTTGTGCACCTCTGAATAGTACCAGCTATCCTGTCTCCTGATTTTTCCAACCTTTGAGAACTTAGAGGCAACCTTTTGAAAGGCTGGGATAATAACTTTGGAACCATGATGCTTAGTTTGAATATATATATATATATATATATATATATATATATATATATATATATATATATATATATATATATATATATATATATATATATTCAAACTAAGCATCATGGTATATATATATATATATATATATATATATATATATATATATATATATATATATATATATATATATATATATATGTATATGCAACCACACAGTCCAACCAATCCTAGTCAGAGAAGAACGGCCAGCACTCCGGTGTAAAGATGTATTAAAGTTTATTTGTACTCCAAACCCCTTTCACACCCGACAGACGCGTTTCGCAGCTAAGCTTCGTCAGTGACCCGGACCCAGCCCTCTTGAAGGACTGGGTGGAATACACTGCGGAATCAGCGAAGGGAATGGTCAGAATGCTCATTAAATACGCCGGGAGCGACCGTGAAAAATGCATCAAAAATATAACAGACCTGGAGGAAACCATTGCAAAAGAGAAGGATACTAAGGCCAGTGAAGAATTGAGAACAGCTATGGCAAAAAGACTCAAGAAATACGAACTTGAAATACGTAAAAGAAAACAGACAAAATTTCAAAGGGACGAACAAGACTACTTGTCGGGCAGGATTTTAACTTTTGCACGCAAGTACTGTCGTGTATTTCTATAGGTTCTGAATCGATCCCCCTATTCCTGACCCTATTCTGGTTAAACTTACTAGCTAGTTAACTAACAGTCAGCCCATGAGGCAAGAAAACCCCCATGATGCAGATACCGTTATCTGACGCAGTCACACTACGGCACAGGAACGTGTTATCTGATTAGGTCATAACGCTTGAGATCTAATTAGACAAGCGACATTCCTCCAGCCCCTGATAAGGCATACGACGTTCTCATAACAAATCAAACCTATGACAACCTGGATAATCCGTGCGGCCATTGTTTTGATTTCACAGAGAACTTTAGTAAAGAATGTGCTAACGAGCAAGTCGTATGACATCTTTATTGACGTACCTATGTCCATCCTTACGTCAATCCCGGCACCTTTAAGGTATAAATATTGCCGACCTTGCCCTATGCAAAGACACGCGTGGTGACAAGACGGAGCGGCCATACTTGCCGAAGCCGAGAGCAGAAGCAGACCCCGCTGGCAGCAGCCCCGCCTTCCTGACGCGCTGAGAGACGCGCTGCTATCTCAAGCCGAGAGACCCAGCACCGGCGCTTCCGGGTAGCCCTCGCAGGCAGCCTGGAATATCGAGAGCAGAGAAAGAGATACCATTCCTCATTCATCCTAACTTCCAGGTACAGAACTGAATAACCCCTCACAGAGAATTCTTTTAGTTATCCACTTGGCAAAAACAAACTTAACTTAAACTGTAACTTTCTATTCCCGCCCACGCATTAGACTTAGGTCAGGTACACGGGGTAGGCGTATTTAGAAACACCAGTTGAGTACGTTTAGTCAAATGTATATGTGTATGTAAATATATTTTAATCATTTTAAACTTCATATGGCTCAGAAACCATATCAATGTTTTTACAGTATTATTTTATACTATTGCTTCTAATGTATGCACTTTACTTAACTATAAGTATTGCAATAATATCGATCCATTTCTCTTGTACGAGAAAAGAGACTGATCAATAAATAACACCTTTTTATTGAACACGCCCGTCTCTTCCTTTTCTCTACATTCTGATGAGACTAAGAATGCACGTACTGACTGAGTAAAATAACTGCCTTGTGCTCACACGACTCTTGAGATTGACTCTTGATTAGGGGAGAGCAAAGTTGTCATGTTCTATGGTTGTCAGAAACTAAATCCCTTCTTGTCTAATCAGGGGAGTTAATCCTTCCTTGAACATTCGAGAAAGTTTCTAGCGAACTCTGAGCTTAGCTGGCAAACCCAAAAATTAAGTCTAGTATCGACAGTAGTAGACCTAGTTAACGTCTGGCCTAGGCCTTTACTGCTGTAGGTACTATTCCAATGCGCAGAGCCTATTGGGAAAATAGGAGCTACACTACAGTACGATGCCACAAGAAAGAGACTCGCTCAAGGTAAAGGACAGACAAATGCAATTGACACTGAGGAGTCAGAGGTAGAAACATCAGACGGGGAACAGAATGCGGCCCCCGTCATGAAAGGAAAAGACAAAGCAAAACCTTTTTTCGACGAGTACCAGGTGATGAAAGAGACCCTCCAAAGACCACAATTGAGGAACCATCCCCCCCAAACAAATCGAAGAGGAGGACGAGGCAGGGGAAGAGGCACAAGGGGAGATTCTCAGGGCACCACCACCCCGATGGTCACACGGAGTGTCTCCAACCAAAGGAAACAATGACCAAAATGGAAGAGAATAATATCATAAACCTGTCGAAAAGGAACTTGACGATTGATGAGATCAAGGTACTCAAGAAAGGCCTGAGCTTCTGTCCAACGAGTGAGTTCAATCTTGTGGACACTAAAATTGACTTGTTCAGGAATATAAGGAAGTTGAAGTTTAAAAAACTCTTCTTACAACATCCAAAATTAGGGCAGGAATCAACAAGCCAAGTAATGAATGAAAACATATCCATAGAGGAAACAACAGAGGATAATCTCCTGAATATTTTGTGAACTCCCACGCAGGAATTACAAACTGGTGAACAGTACGTGGAGAATAACAATGAGACATCTATCGCACAAGTTAGAGACCCAAGTAATCTAAAGAACAAATCAAAGAAATTGCCGAATGCATCTCACAATGCGATAGATGTCTTCAGTGAGGCAATAACGGCAGATTTGGAGAGAATGGCAAATAAAAAAATGGACATGAAAACATCAAACATCACAAGGAAAGAATGGGAAGCAATAAAATCTCTACGCAATGATAAATCTATTGAGATTAAGCCCTCAGATAAGGGTGGGAACATTGTTGTTTTTTCCAAGGAGAATTATGAACATGAGGCTCTAAGACAACTGAGAGATATAGAGTGTTATGCTATGGCAAAGAGAGAACTATACGTGAAAAGTACCATAGAATATGACACACTATTGAACAAATGGAAGAGTGATGGTATGCTTAGCTCGGATGAATACTCTTTTCTCCACTGTGATTCCCCTGTTCGTCCCACTTTCTACCATCTGCCAAAAATCCACAAAAATGCCAAAAGACCACCGGGGAGACCTATTGTCTCGGCAATAGGGAGCCTCCTTGAGAATACCTCTCGCTTTATTGACACATATTTGGCTCCCATTGTGAAGGATCTACCGTCGTATGTGAGAGATACGCAGGATTTCCTTCACATTATGGACGGTGTCACTTGGGATAATGATATGTTATTAATAACATTGGATGTTGTAAATCTATACACGTGCATTGACCATGAAAAAGGGATTAATGCCACGAAGTGGTTCCTGGACAGGAAACATGAAAAGTTTCGGGCACATAGTGAAATGCTTGTGTGTATGATGAGATTTTGTCTGTATAATAATTTCTTTTTGTTTTCAGGCCAGCTGTCCAAGCAAATCAGGGGTACATCTATGGGCTTGTGCTTCTCTCCCAGCTATGCAAATTTATTCGTAGGCTGGTGGGAGAAGCACAAGGCCTGGGGAGGCGACAATGAGATCTGGAACGAGAGAATTTTGATGTGGACGAGATACATCGATGATCTCTTTATTGTTTGGCGCGGAGATAGAACCTCGGCTGAGGAGTTTGTATCCGCGCTCAACAAGAATGACCTGAACCTAAAATTCACGAGTACCATCAGTGATAGTAGCGTATGTTATCTAGATTTAGAAGTATTTGTGGAGAATAACAATCTCCACACTAGACTTTATAGGAGACCTACAGCGGGGAATGCCGTGTTACACGCGGCAAGCCACCACCCTAGAAGTCTAATCAGTAATGTACCCTACGGAGAATGTCTGCGCCTCAAAAGGAACTGCTCAGTCGAAACAGACTTTAGAGAGGCCCAAAAAGATGCTAACAACATATTTCGAGCTAGGGGCTACTCACAGAAGGCATTAAATCAAGCCACTGAGAAGGCAGAAACCATCAACAGGAGGGATCTCCTGTTGGTGAAGGAGGCTCAGAGTGGAGAAGATCAGGTCAGAATGATCACCACATTCAACATCAAATCAGGTGACCTTGTCCAGTCTTTTAAGAAAAACTGGCACATATTGAAAACAGATAACATCTTGAAGAAACCTCTTTCTGATAGACCTAACATTACCTATCGAAGATGCCAGTCAGTTTCAGATCATCTGATACACAGCCACTTCTCCCCAGCTACACCAACTCCGGCCACCAATAGGATCACAAGATTTTTCCCGTGCTTGCGCTGCAAAGCCTGCAAGTATAGCAAAAAGGTAAAAGAATACCCAGGTAGATCTGTAGGTGACGAACCCAATAGGATAATTACAAAACATCTGAATTGCAACTCAGAATTCGCGGTTTACTGTTTGGTGTGCCCGTGTAACAAGCGTTACATAGGTAGTACCATAAAACCCACCAAGCTGAGAAACCTGGAGCATATGAGGGCCATCGCCAAGAATGATAAAACCTACCCGGTGGCCAGTCATTTTGCTCAATTGCATGGAAGCAATAGGGACTTACTCAGATATTACTGCTTAGACCAAATTGCAAGATCAAAACGTGGCGGCAATAGGGAAAAAGTACTTTGCGTCACAGAGTCACGATATATCATGGACCTCAAAACAATGACACCGTGGGGTCTTAATGATGCAGAAATGTGGGTTCACCTATAACACGTGACTGGTAAAAAGTATGAGTGCATTTATCCTTGAGATCAATAGATCAGTTTATACTTGCAGCATCACTAGGCCAAGCCTTGTTAATATGTACATATCTGTATGATAGGAAGTTTGGACTAAAGCCCATACAGGGCCCCATAATGAAAAGCATTGGAAAGTGTATTACTTTTGAGTGGAGATGTATTTTATCTATGACCGGGGGATACACCCCTACATAGTGACACATACGAATCCAGCTATCCAAAAACTGAAAATGTACAGATATGAAATGAAACGATATTGTGCTAATTAGATACACTAACCAAGTGTCCAGAAGAATCATGTAAATGTTTGTTGCTGTCAACGATTTTAATATTGCACTAGAGCACTTCATTGTTATTATTATTTTTTTTGTTGCCATTTTTCACCATTGTAAAATCCTTGTAAATAGTACACTACAAAATGGTCGCCGTTTTGTTAGAGGGAACATCTTCTATGTTGATGAAATGAGTAAGGGCGAAGGGTTTAAAATGGCGTTCGTATGTTTGCAGAAACTGACACTGACGAAGCTTAACTGCGAAACGCGTCTGTCGGGGTTGAAGGGGGTTTGGAGAACAAATAAACTTTAATACATCTTTACACCGGAGTGCTGGCCGTTCTTCTCTGACTAGGATTGGTTGGACTGTGTGGTTGCATCGTAAGCGTCTCACCAGCGCTGGCTTTAAGCACCCGGGACGCTGTGGAGCGACGGCGGTGGAGGACCTGTGCTGAAAATATATATATGTTACTAAATTGAAGTCAAAAATTAAGAAATTATAAAGATTAGATAGATGGATCTTAAGGATGGAATAGAAAAGAACTATGTAATATTTGAGAAGTGATGCATAAATATCAATTATATCCTAGAAAAAAAAGCACAGTAAGATCGAAAGGGATGACAGATTACATAGTTGGGTTGATTTATATGTTTGCACGTAAATATGACAATGTGATTTATTACTAAGGACAAACAGGACACTTATGATGAAGCTATGGGCTTGCCTTTAGTACGTAGCAGTACCCTGTCATTTCCAATTAGTAACACACCAGGTGCCACAAACCAGACTACTCCCTCACTACAGAGTGATGACAATTTTTTTATTTGTTATTTTATAGATTAAATGAAACTGTAATGCATGGCCAAAAGGCAAACAAGAGGAAAGGTAAAACAAGACTAGGAAGTAGAAACTGGTAAAGGGTAAAAGCTAGAGAAAACAGGGGTACAAACTCAACTGAAAAAGAATGAGTCAACATTGTTGGAATACCCCCTGACCGCAGACCCTCTGTTAATTCTTGGTATGCCAAACAATGTTGAAAACATGAAGTTTGCAATCATTAATTTCTCTGATAGGGTTTGGATACATTGGAAATAGGGTTACTGAGTAGGAATTGTAGCTTTTGTCCTTGCCAATTTTGTGATCCTGTAGATAGATATTCATGTTGACCTGTATAAATTTGTTCGTTCATCGAAATTAAAGAAAAGCTTCAAAGGATTAAAAATCCTGTGTTACCTATTCTTAAACCACTATCTCTGGTGCACACTATTTCAGAGGCTTATGATCTGCAGAAAATGACAAATGCATTATCACTGCAACATTAGACATGTTGGATATTTCTGAAGATGTCAATGTTGAATTCTGGATCATGACAACTCTCCAAATTCTCTTCACCTGCTGCAAACCTTAATAATAGACATTTTTAAAGAAAGGGTCACTATCAATATATAAAGATTGCATGATTAGGACACTAAAGAACTACAAATGAAATAACTTGACATAGGCAGTGTTGGACCCGTCTGCTTCGGAGAGTCCCCTCACCACTATAATTTCTTTTGTTCCCCTGTACCTCCCAAAATTTGTCGCTTTTTATTTGTCTACCAGGACCTTTTTGTGTGTTGTTTCATGGGTCTAGGTGTTCCTTGACACCCAGTTGCTCACAAGGATTCTGGCACCTATGTACAAGGCGCCTGGCGAAACCTGTGGCCATTAAAACTGAGGTTGGCAACCTGTGTGTGTTTAACCTTAAAATGGTGGACACATTTTCCTCATGAGAGTGACTCCCATTGGAGCCTCCTTGAACCCTGACCTTCTGAGGTTTTGGCGCCCTTTTTGGTTGGCGCGCTTTCCAGACAGGAATTCTTAAGATTTCTTCAGGTACACAAAATGGCCGCTCCAGAGCCCCAGTACGGTGGCTGTGAGTGACCATAAGACACCTCAAAATGTGTCAACCCATTGACACAGCCAGGGAAGGTTCTAGAACCTTCTGGCTGGTGCCAGTACCTCAGGGCTCTGGCTATATAAAGCCCAGACCCTGGCGGCCATTTTATTGAAGAGAGAGGGGAGTTGATTAGACTACTACACCTAGATGCTGATAGCTGCTGAAGAGGTGTGACCCCTATTCCTGACTTGACACCAGAGAAGACACCTGCCCTGCTTATCCTTGAGGTGGCTGAGAGTACAGGCAGTAGTGTGGCAAGGGTTAATATTGTGGATACTGACTGGCGTTCCAATCAGGCGTAATTTTGAACCCTTGCGCCTACAGCGCCTGCCCAGCTAGCGCCTCTGTGCCCCAGAAGACTGTGGCCGAGTGTGTGTGCCTCCCCGCCCCCCCGGTGGCGTCAGACTGAGGAAGAAGTCGGGTCGCTATGCGTGTGCCAGATCGCCGTGACCGTGACCTCATCCTGTGCCCCCTTCACGTGTAGCGCCAAGCGCGGGGGACTCGGATGTCTCCGAGCCCCACCGGCGTTGCGCGCTTCCTGGTTGGTGCCCAAAGTGAGAAGGTGAGGTGGTGCGCCGGGGCGGGGAGAGGCCGGCCTTTACTGGGCGGGATCTGCGTCCCTGCCCTTTCTGAGACCCGGGAAACTGTTGCCGTGGGCGGGACCAGCCCCCGTGTGAGGAAGTTTGAGGGAGGTCCCGGGAGCCCGTGAGTTCCCTGCTGCTGGCGTAGGAGAATACTGTGCCCGACTGAATCGCTAATTGATCCAGCCGTTGTGAGGAAATCGGATTCCCCTGTTGGTGCGCGGCGGTAAAGTGGAACTGTGCCCGACATTGAGTTAAGTGAGCGCTGAAGGCTAGAACCCCTGTGTGCGGCCGTTCGTCCGTCCAGCGACGTCAAACTGAGCCTCCTAGGAGCCCGCAGTACCACTGCAGGCTCAAGTCAACCCCCACCGGCAGCGGACATCCTTCCCCGGTGGCCGCATTGGGCCGAATGAAGGACTTACTGGGTTTCCTTGTTTCTCCAGTCATACGCGCATAGTTCCCGAGTGAACTAAAAGGAGTCCCCACTCACCGTGTGACCGCAGGCAGTCCTCAGAACTCCACAAGTACTGTAAACAACCGTTTACTAAAAGTGTGTTACTTACTAGAGTCAACTGCATGACTTTCTCTAATTGGTGGCAGCGTTATTGAAATGGAAATGTGACTTTGAAGACTAAATGAACTACAAAGTAATGCGCTATGTACAAGTGGAATTTAATTCATGTAATGGTGACAGTTGAGCATGCTATTTAATCTATTTATTGAACAGAGCTAATCTCAATATTTATGCAATACCAGTATTCCTGAATTCCTATGTATTGTATTTATTCCCTGTATTTATTCTTAACCTGAATCCCAGAGTTTTGTGAAAAGTGAAATGTAACTGTGCTTTCCAATTGATCCCTATTCACAAGCAGAGAACTTTTACATAAAGGAATCGTATTTTTCTACAGCAGTGGTGTGGTGTCCTTTTTAGTGTGACTGTGCAGGGGGTTATTATTTGGTCAGAGCCGGCTTAGCACTACAGCCTTCACTGCCTTGACACTTGAGCCAAGCTACCCCCCTTTGTGCTGGGCTTGCCCATCGCAGGTCCAACAGGCAGAGAAACAAGCCTTTAACAGATTACAACAGACTAAGATTATCAGCATTCGCAAGGCAGAGAAGTGTGGAAATATCACCTGAATGAATAGGGAAAATTGCATTGGTGAAATCAATAGATAATTGGGTAGCTGCCACTTGTTGGAAACTAATCTCAATTAACCCTGTAAAAGAGCCGACTATGGGCCGGATGTATCAAGCTATTTTGCGATCGCAAACGGTGCGATTCGCAAAAATTAGCCGTTTGCGAACGCAAAATGGCCTTATCAAATATTTGATAGCTTTTACATTTGCAAAATTGTTAATCGCAATAAACGTGAATCCTAATTTTGCATATTCTAATTTTACGACTCCCAAATTACAAATCCACAATTTGGGAATCACAGACCAATGTATGAAGCATTTGCAAATTTAGAATGAACCAAAATTCACAATTGTGCACGTGTAAATTACTACCAACTCAAGACAGGTGGTGAACAGGTGCGAACTATTTAAACATGCCCAGAGGGCCTCAGAATGTTTCACAATGGCAGTGCTGTATTTCATAGAGAGGAAAATTCAGATTTAAGCAGCCGCCCAGAGAAGGAGGAGGAGACAGGAACGCATTTACAGATTGCCCATAACCCTGTTTTAGCAGACAGAGGAAGAAATCCATAAGAAATATAGACTAGACTCGGCAACAATACTCGACCGGATAGCTGACCTCAATGCAATACTGGAGCACCAAGCCATTCCAACACATGTGCAGGTCCTATGTTCACTGCACCTCAGACCACTTTTACATCCCTCTATCACTGACCAACACGCACCTTTAAAAAACAGGACTCATTGCACCCAAATTAGGTAGGAAATGGACCAGAACCATCCCAGAATAGCGGACAGAATCCCTAGAGATACATACCCTGAAAATGACTGGGGATGTAGAGATAACAGACTCAATCTGGGATAAATGGCTCACTAATGCAGCAAAGCACTGTAGTAAGAAATACAAGGCAAGAACAAACCAGACACAAAGAAAACCAACTTGGTTTAAGAGCCATATGGTATCCCTAAAAAGAGCCTGTAAAAAAACAAGAAGAACCTGGTGGAAATCATATGATTGTACCTTAAAGACACAATATAAGAAAGATATTAGGCACTACCACAATGAAATCAAGATAGCCCAAGCTGGATATTTCCAGGAAAAAATAAAGTTAGCCACTCACTCTTCCAGAGAACTTTTCAAGGTGGTTAAATCCCTCACGTCAATAGAACTGGATAACTCTTCACAATCCTCTTCTAAGGAGAGATGCAATGAACTGGGAGCTTTTTTTAAGGTTGAAAACATCTAAAATTCCAAGACAGGGGGTAGAGATATTACAGACCCTCAAGACCCTCAAGGCACCAAGGCTCTTATTGAACACACAGTGAGACCTATACTAAAGGAATATCCAGCAATAAATAAAGACACTATGACTAAGCTCCTACAAGGCATCAAATCAGGGTCACCTTTAGATCCAATACCGCTTCATATTCTGTTACGGGGAGGGAGACTCCATCCTGACAATTGCCGCAGAGTTACTCACTCTATCCCTCAGGCAAGGAACAGTACAGAAATCCTAGAAACTCACCATAGTCCATCCAGTCCTCAAAAGGTCACATTCAGACTCAAAAGATCTGGGGAATTTCCATCCCATTTCACTTCTACCCATCTTAGGAAAGATGGATGAAAAACATGTCAACCACACACTGTACCAGTTCTTATAGGAGAAGGAGGTACTGCACCAGACCCAAATGGCTTTCAGACCAGCACACAGCACAGAATCTGCCCTACTAATATTCACTGAAGAACTGAAGGCAATCATTGATCAAGGAGGTGCTGCTGCTATCCTGATTCTCGACCTGAGGGCAGCCTTTGATACGGTGAATCACAAAACACTTATTATTAGACTAGAGAGAGCGGGGATCCAAGACTGCATGCTAAGTTGGATGATATTCTTGAAGGACAGATCCTTTCAAACAACAGAATGCGGACACTTCTCCGACAGTCTAGAGGTCACATGTGGTGTGCCACAGGGCTCCTCCCTCAGCCCTACACTATTCAACCTATACATGCAACCTCTGGCCGAGATTGTCCAGGAATTCGGATTGTAAATGGTGTCATATGCAGATGACACCCCAATTGGTACTTTCAGTGGCAGGGGATCCCGACTTGAAAAATAACCTACTACCTCTCTGCACGGAAAGAGTAGCTAGCTGGATGACAAGCTGCAAGCTAAAACAGAACTCGTTCCTAGGCAACAATCTGCCACCACAAATCACCATTGAATAGCTAAAAGAATTGGGATGTCCACCGGTGCATAAAAAAATCTATAAAGAACCTAGAAGTGTAGATAGACCACAACCTCACCATAGAAACTCAATCCAGGAAACTGGCTTCCATCTCTTGGAATTCTGCGGATGCTCTGAAAAAATCTTGAACTAATTCCAGTGGAATCCCAGAGAACAGTCTTTGGTGGTCCTGCGCCTAGACTACGGGAACTCTCTCTTCCTGGGGTCACCCAAATATATGCTGAATAGACTGCAGGTGGTACAAAACGCAGCAGCCAGGTTACTCAGAAGAATACCAAGATATGAATCAGCGAAAGAGACTCTGAAAATACTCCACTGGCTTCCGGTTCAGGCCAGGGTCTATTTCAAGGCACTGTGCATAGCACACAGGGCCTTGGACGGAAAATAGCCAAATTTACTCTGGGACCTGATCACATCCTACACACCGCAAAGAGCCCTACGATCCTCTTTAGATCACCTTGGCAAAACAACAAGGGTTAGGCGATCCAGATTGGGAGGAAGATCATTTACACATTTGGTGCCAAAACTTTGGAATTCCATGCCCATAGAACGAAGATTCCTTACAGATGAGATTACTTTCAGGAAAAAAAACTGAAGACACAGCTGTTCCCAGGTTGAGTCACTGATACCTTTTCTCTCCTACTCCATAGTGCTGGGAAGCCTTTGGGGAACTATGCACTCTACAAAACTCAAACATAAACACCTACTAGCATCAGGGAGCTACCACGGGGTGATCGTTGCAACAGGAGATGTGTCCCAAGGTTGTGTTTCACTCTTCCTAAATGCTTTCTTAGTTGCAATGGTACAGAGGATACGCCATTACATCAGATTTCCCACTACACAACAAGTATTGCAGCAGACCAAATTGGATTACTACCAGATAGCCCAATTCACATATGTAATTGGGTGCATTGATGGGGGACATATGCCTTCAGCTAATGAGTATGTATGTAGGAACAAGAAATCCTTTCATTCACTCAACATTCAGGTCATATGTAATGCCTCACAAAAAAAAACTTGTAGTGGCCTAATATCCTGGCAGTAAACTGTACACACTGCCATGTGAGGATTGTGTGCTCTCAGTCTCCTACACAGCCTCAGGCACTCAAACAGCGTGTGGAAAGTCACTTCCTGGTTGTGAGGTCATCAAGCTGCATCAGAATAGCAGATTCACTATTTTTGCGATTTTTTATTTTTCCAATTCGCCATTACAGAATCGCTATTTGGGAACCTGTATTTGCGAATGCAAATATTACAGAATTGCAAAATGCTTTTTTGATACATCTGGCCCTTTCTTCATTAATATGAAATGTACAGATCAGAAGGGGAGGTGGCTCAATTCAGATGATACATTTAACTATTTTCATGTTAGTAACCCTAAGTTTCCATTCATTTATATACTTTCTAAAGCACATAAAAAAGCACCCTTCTCATAAGGTAGAACTACAATAACAGAAACTGGCTCCCCAACAGACACCGTATTGGAATATGTGGACGTGAATCTCTGGAATATGTATGCAATTTGCAACCATACATAGAACATGGGAAAAATATCCTTAACAAATGTGATTTCATATGGTCCGAGGAAAATAAACTTGTCACACTAGATGTCGTGATTTTATACACTTGTATTAAAAAGGAATTCTGTGTCTTGGACGTTAAGATATTTTTGTTTTTAACACAAGAAAGGTTGATTGTTATACACATAACTGTATATTTATGCAGAAGACTGACATTCTCTCCCCACAACAATTTGTACATTAAGGTTGAGGTTTTTATCAGTTGCTGTGTACAGCAAGAAGTTCCTGCTTTGCTCCCTCTTATGCTGGCCTCTTCATGGACGGATGTGAGGGAACATGGCTGGGGCAGGACATGCCTTCCCTTGGACTGATTTTATCTTGTTATTGGGAAGCTACATTAATGCCATCTTAAAGTGGTTAACCGCACACAGTTCAATGAACAGTTAAACTAATAACCATCCAATCAATATCAAATTAACAATGTATTTTAATAAACCAATATTGATTTGTAGGACCATAATTTCTATGTACATGTTTTGCAGGTACATAGTAAAAGGTTCAGGAAGAATACAGCTTGTCACAAATTTCTACACGTGACATGTGTCCACACACCTCTGGAGGTGGGGTCTCGGAGGTTTAGAATTTAGGGTCTTCGGGATGGACTTCTGAAGATCAGGGCAGTATCATATTTATAAGTAAAGCAAGCATATACATTTATCTACAGGTTCCTAAGGCCTAAAGAGGCCCAAATACAAGGGTCAAAACGTATCAACCTCTTGATTGGAGGAGTGCAAATTAAACATGATATATGTTACAAAGAACAGCTCAATTATTTTTTGAGGATATGACTTTCCCCAATGGATATCACCACAAAGGACCATACTAACATGGATTGCCTTTGATATTTAGAAGTCAAAGCCATATTTTTGTATAAAAACATGGAAGAGAGTCGGATCCTATCCTAATAGGGACATTGGTAATTCAAATACTTTATTTCAGCCTAAGTCCATAAAAGATTTTATAAGAATAAGTCATTCTTAAAATACACTAAAATGCATCCAGCCATGTGTTACACGATTTCAATATAATGGACTAGCAATCAAGGTAAACAAATTCCACAGTATAAAATTATTGTAGTGCATAAAGGCAATACATGTCTGGTTATTTATACAATCCAAAGTGATTTCCACGGATATCTTTGTGGTTTAATGCATCACAGGTTTAACCCCACTGTTTTCCTTATTAGTCCCAACAATAACAAACATCTAGATAGAGCAAAAATAACATGTGATAAGGTGCTTGTTGTCAATATCCTAAGTGTCTTATGATGCTTGCTGAATCCCACTGAATTACACAGTGGTCGGATCCATTTACTTCTTGCCCGGTCATACGAATGGCAGAAAAACAGATTGTGTGCTATGTTTTCTGTGTTATCTATTGACCCAAAGTGCGTGTATTGCATAGAGTGCAAGAGCGATCTTCCTTGTCCCCCCATTTTACAGTGTGGCTCTTGGTCTGTAGTATTTTATATCTTAGCTTTAGATATAGAATTCTTGCTAAGTGCAGTTGTACATGGTCAAGAAAATCCTCATGGTTCGGGCTTGGTTTGATAGAAAGAAATTTAGTGGTTAACCTTCCTAAACTCGGATCACAATGAAGTGCATTCACTATATGTTGCCAGTATATCCCCTTGCCTTTGCAGCTAAACTTTAAACTATGCGGGTTTGGACCAATATGATTCAAGACCTAGCTCTATGAACCATTTCTGGATAAATCTTAACCATGGGAAGGTAAGACATGTGGTTAATGAAAGAGAACTAGCTATATCTGTGTGCTATGTGTCTACATGGGAAACCATTTGGTTTAGTATGAAGGCCCTCACCCACCTACCTAGTTGGTGGCATGCTTCATCATCGGGCCCCACCTGAGGCACTGAGTGCACCTCAGGTGTGCTGCAATGCCAGATTACTGCGGAGCAGGTTTTTTGGAAGGTGAGTGTGCTGTGCAGGTGTGTTGCATGAGATTTTAAAATTCTGTCCATCGGGTCCCTAACGGTTACTTTATTGGTGGGCCCCAGGCAGAGCTTAAAAACAAAGGCTTGGGACGAGTAGGGGTTGACTTACAGTCTCCCATGTCCAGTGTGGTTGACTAGTTTCAACCAGGCCTTTTTATTAATCTGGCTTTCTTCAGGACCCATGCGTGGTGTGTTACAGGGATCTATGTGATTATCAGTGCCCTGTATGTGAAGCACGCGCTAAGGTGCTGATATATTGAAGAGGTATTTCCTCTCAGTTTGTACTCCTGTCTACAGAGGACAAAGCTCCCTGGACTTTCGCAGGAGGGTCGGGACTTATTAGCACTTTGGATGTGTCTCCAGGCCCCCATGGAACACCTGTGAACCGGTCGCAAAGTCCTGAAGAAATCCAGTTTATTAAAAAGGCCTGGCTGAAACTAGTCGACCACACTGGACGTGGGAGACCATAAGTCAACCCCTACATGTCCCAAGCCTTTGTTTTTAACTTCTGCCTGGGGCCCACCAATAAAGTAACTGTTAGGGACCCCAAGGACAAAATTTTAAAATCTCACGCAACATACCTGCACAGAAAATTCACCTTCCTAAAAACGCGCTCCGCAGTAATCTGGCTTCACAGCACACCTGAGGCGCACTCGGTGCCTTGGGTGGGCCCCGATGTTGAAGCATGCCACCAACTAGGTTGGTGGGTGAGGGCCTTCATACTAAACCAAATGGTTTCCCATGTAGACACATAGCACACAGACATAGCTAGTTCTCTTTGATTAACCACTATATCCCAGGGGAAACGAATTAGCTACTCTAGTTCCTCTCTCTATCTTCCTGATTAACAGAAGGTAAGACATGTATCAATAGCCAGCAATTCACAGATCCCTTCTCTTTTTACTTGTAATTCCAGCGTTGTCCATAGCCCTATCCAATAAAACAGTAGTCGCAGAGTTGCGAGATGCCCTACATGCTTCAAATTTAGGTCAAGTGGTGTTGATTGTGGTAGCCCCAGTAGTCTTCTCACAAATTTGTTCTCCCCGGTTGACAGGTGTTTGATGTCACTTATGCCCTAAAACTCTGCTCCATACAATGCTGCTGCCTTGGCCTTACATTTGTACATTTCAAGTGCTGGTGTCACAGATTTACTTGTAGTTGAGCTATACTTCTTGAGGATTGCAACTGACCCTTGGGCTAGCCAGATAGCGGAGTGGCTGACATGCTGTTTCCAAGCCAGTTTGTTATCTAGTAATATACCCAAGTAAGTAAAATTAGTGACATGTTCTATTCTCTGGTTGCCCAGCACAAGGTTCTTTTTGGGGCCCTTTTGTGGGTTTATGGCTATATACTTGGTTTTGTTTGCATTTATTTCTAAACCCTTTTCTATACAATATCTATTAAACCCATTCAGCATGTGTTGTAGCCCCTTTATGGTCTGAGATATCAAGATGGTATTGTCTGCGAAAAGCAACACCGGTACCGAGTTCCCATTCCGCTTTGGGGGTCATTTGCTTGGTCTTGTAAGTAGTTTACTACATTGTTGATCTAGAGTGAGAACAGGGTGGGAACAAGTACGCAACCCTGTCTCACTACTCTTTCTATACAGATTGGAATTGTTAGTTCCCCAGTGGACTCGAGCATAGCTTTCGTAATGTAACCTTCTCAGCTGTGTGACAAGGTTGGAGGGGGCTCCTTTTTTTTCCAAGTGAGACTCATAGGAAACTTTTGAGTATGAGGTCGAAACTTGCCCTCAGATAAACGGACGCCACGTAAATATGCCCCTTTATGATCTTAACATATTTCCAGATAATGCATAGAAGTCTGGGGACTTGGTATATTGTGCTAGTGCGAGGTTTGAATCCTGCCTGATATGGGGACAATATACTATTGCTCTCAGTCCAGTCATTAAGCCTATAAAGTAGCTGCCTGTAATACATTTTTTATAGTACGTCTATCAGGCTAATTGGCCTATAATTTTCAAGTTTGTGTTTGATGCCCTTTTTATGGATAGGGACAATTACAGCCCCTCTCCACGTTCCCGGTACTGGGGCTTCAGGTGATATTGCATTGCGAAGGGCATTGACATATGGAACCCATACTTTTTTATCATGTTTGAATAAGTCACTAGGGAGTCTATCTAATCCTGGTGCTTTTCCCAGTTTGATAGAGTCTATAGCGTACTCCGTTTCTTGCAGTGAGAAGGTTATCACTCCGCTATCTCCTTCTGTATTAATGGGCCATCTATCTTCACTCGCGAGTACAATGGGCCGAAAGCTGGAGAGTAAGTGAATGAAGTGGTCGGTCCAAACCACTGAGTCCAGATAGTGCTCCGTCCTTCCTACCTGGTCCTTTCAGCACATGCTATAATTTTGCAGAACCCTGCCGAGTTCTTAGTTTTTGCTGCCACCAAAAGATCAAGCCGGCTATTTTCCTCCCAATTCCTCTTGGTGGTAGCCAATGCTTTTCGATAAGCATCCCTGGCGCTCCTTATTGAATCTGAATTTCCCTGCTTTATTGAATCATGTAGACCTGTTTTGGATTTTCTACATTCAGTTGAGTACCATGGGTTTGGCTTTTGTCCCGCCTTAGGATTAGGTTTTGGGTATTTCCCGTTATTTTTAGTGAGGAGGGGCTCTAACTTTGAGACCAGGGTAGTGGGCATAGATGTCACCGGCAAATCACTTGACTAAGTTTGCACCTACTAGTTCAGCAAAAGTATTATAAATACTAGTCATGAGCTCTGTGCTACCTGTAATCTTAGGCCACCTGATGGATCTTCGGTTATTCCCAACTAAGGGGTGCATAATCTGCGTGCAAGTATTTGGTTGATCGTCCCTTACTGATTGGCCTATTAGTTACTTCCAAACATAATGTTCGGTGGTCGCTGTCGTCACTCATATCTATTTTGAAGCTTACTATTCTACTCCAGCTGTGGATACTGTGCATTATATAGTGGATTCTCAACTGTGTACTGCAGCGCTTAAAAGTACTAAGAGGGGCAGCTTTATCCCTGTTGGTAAATACCCTTCCATTGCATGCCCTTAAACTATGCTCTATGGTCAACTGTATTATCTGTAGTGCTGCATTGGTGCAGGGTTTATAAAGCCCAGCCACTAATTGAGGTAGGCCGAAGGCCAAATTCTCTTTTTCAGTGGTGTTTACTAATCCGATTAGCGGCTCATAAGCACAGTTTAAGTACCCACAAACAATCACAGGGTCACTAGGGTCTACTAGATCCAGGGAGCTACGTAGTATGTTGATGGTCTCAGAATTTGTTTGCCGGGTTGGTGTATGATCGATGTTAAACAAATACAGTTTTTCATTGTTCTCATTTAGATACATTGGCAGCAGGTCCAGGGAGTCAATAGTAAAGTCTGTAGATTGCATTCCCAGCGTTATTTCGATCCATATTACAAAGCCCCCTGATGGTCTACCTCTCTGCGTAGGGGTTACATTCTTATAAAATGTTTTGTAGCCTAACTTATGGTCAGGTGCAAGTAACCATGTCTCTTGGAAAAGACAGGTGTCAAATTTGTCTATGTAGCTATGCCAATCAGGGTCTTCAAGCTTTGGGTTCAGGCCAGCTCCATTCCAGGATATTACAGCTATACTTGTTTGCCCTGTTGCAATAGTTTTATATGTTGGAGTATTCAAATCTATTGTGGAATACAAGCATTCACGTCGTGGAGGCCCCTCCAGCTCATTTGGATCGTTTAGATCACTGACAGCACTCCTTGTGTCTATGGCAGTTTGAGGATCATTGTCGTATGGATTAGACACTATTCGTATGGGTTCTCTACTCAGTCTTGTGTCACTCTGAATTTAGGGAGGAGGCTGGGATCTAGTATGTCGATAAATTTCCTCCAAAAGTCAATCTTTGTCTTATAGGCTGGAGCTATTAGATCTTCTATCTTGCAATGATAGTATTAGGGCGGGCCAGTGGGGGATAGAACGTTTGAATTGGATTAACGAGGAGTCAGGGGAGCAAGTATGAAATTCCAAAGTGAGTAGATTTTCAACCAATTGTGGACCGATTAATGTCAGCTCTATACAATCTATTGACTGGCATGGTGATATGTACCTGCATTCCCTGATAATATCCTATCGGATTATCAAGCGACAGCCCCTGGCAATGGCGTATCCAATGGATCGCTATATTAATAATTGCCTATATTATGCTTTGAACACTGTTTGTTTGCGTTTGATGAGGGGTTATTTATAGGTGTATATGTCTTATTTTAGATGTTTGATTATATCGGTTATATGTATATACACTGTTTTATGTAACCCTGCTGAGTAGTTTGGGGACTCACTGTGTAAAAAGGTAACTAAATAATATTTTTTAGTTTAGACCAGACCAGTGACCAATCAATAAGCTCATTGGCATAGTTTGATTTCTATCTATTCCCACAGGTGACAAACCTTTCTGTCTCCTACATCTCTTGCCCAGGTCCAAGTGGGATTGCCGGGAAAACTCCTATTGATATGTACAGGTTTGATTGCACTTCTTTAGGTGTGTGGGTATATTCTTATAAATTTTAGGATAATACTCTTTGATGAGAATGATAAACCGATACACTAGCGAGCCCCCTCCCTCTCCAATATCGAACGCTCTGTGACTTTGAAATGTCCGATCCGCACACAGTCAGCTACACAGAAAACCAGATTACTAAACTTCTACAACATTCTTCTTTAACTAGTGGAGACGAGGTGATTCCAGTCAATTCCAACAATGACAAAGTTGAGTGATTAAAACAGCTGAAGAAGAAAAACATAAGAACACAATTACATTCTAAAGGTCTTATTGGAACATTTAAAAAGCTATCCCATTAGGTCCTCAAATCAAAAACAGTCTGGTTATTTATATTTTTTATTAATCATATTTGTTACAATTTAGAGATGTGGGCACGAAGAGGCATGTGTATCAAGCCTTTTTCCCATTCGCAAATGGGCAGGTTCTCAGAATAGGCCCATTTGCGAATGGTAAAAAGCCTTTTGGGATGTATCATCCCAAAAGGCCATCGCAAAATAGGGAATTGCAAAACTTGTGATTCCCTATTTTGCAAATGCATTTAAGGAATCGCAAATTGCGATTCCTCGAATGCAATTCTGGAAGCACCCAAGTTGAAATCAAATTACCACCAACTTCACGTTGGTGGTAATTTGAGAATTCCGAGAAAAATGCCCTTTTTTGCATTTTTCAAAGTGCCATATGGCGCACATACATGCCCTTATGGCATGTATGTGCAACAAGGTGTCCTTTTGACACCCTTACACCCATGAAACTGCATTCGCAATTTGCAAGTACCTAATGAGTACTCGCAAAGTGGGAATGTTTTCCCATTCATTTTCTAGGCCTATAGGAATGAATGGGAAGGTATTCCTCAATTGTGATTCGCAATTAAGGAATACGTAGGAATTGTGATTAATATTGTGAAACTGGTACAAAACCTACATACATTTCATTTTGCGAGTCCTTAATAGCGATTCCCTAATATTCGCTATTAAGGACTCGCAAAACAATTTTTTTTATAAATATGCCCCACAGTACTCAAGAGATTGGTTAGCGTTATTCATAGAAACCGCCTTACGAGTTAGTGAAGATGAATTGAAGGAAATTGAGGCACTGGAAAACAGAATTGGCAGTGATCTATCCATTAAAGACTCTAAACACTGCTGGACTCAATAGAGAAAAACGTAACTGAGTTTAAAGTCCACACGGTTAATCAAAAAACCACTAAGGTTTCAAGAGATTAAGAACTTTAAGCTAGATAATGTCTCTCCTTTCCTGAAAGACTATTTTTATAAAAATACCCAACCCGAGTACATTGAATCTACAACAACAAGGTAGGTCACACAGAAAGTTTATCACATTTTCAGATTTGCCTTCTGACTCTGAACAAGACCAAACAGCCCCATCCTTCAATTACCATTATCAAGGAGCCCAACCTTTTTTTGACAAAGGCAGCAACAGGGGGAGAGGGTGCTGGTGGAGAGGTACACCCCAAGGCCAAATACAAGAACAGGTCATGTTCAGGACCAGGAGATGAACATACAGATGTTAGCAATATACAAACCCACGATGGCTCCTGAACCGATCCCGATATATATAATCTAAGTACATGCTCTCCAATGCAGAGAGACAGATTTTAAGAAAAGGTCTATCCTTTGCAGCTGTTAAGCTCAAAGAACCAGTTGAAACCAAAACAAAAAATTTGCATATTCTGGTATAATTAGACCTAAAACATATTTCTTTGATTCAGATACCACTGTGGATCAAGAAACCAATGTGAATGGCCTAAGAAACAAATCTACATTTTTTCCAGCTAGCTCCAGTATGCCGCTAGAGATCATTACCTTTGAAGGCACTATTATTAAGGAGGTAGACCAACTGAATGAGAAAAAACTATTCTTCAAACAGAACTGCTCCAAGGCTGAATATGTTGCCATCTGTAGCTTAGCCATAAAGGATTCAATCGTTATTAAACCATCCAACAAGGGGGGATGAATTGTCATATGAGACGGCTCCCTCTATGACGAAGAGGTTTTGCGATAACTGAACAACACGTTTATTACCAACTGGTGATGAAAATCCCAGCCGTGAAATTACAACCAAAATTCACGATTTTACATCAAGAGTCCTGGAAGAGGGATGTATATGTAAAAAGGAATTCACATTTCCCAATAACAACGAATGTGAAATTCCGAATATTTACATTCTGCCCAAGATTCATAAAAATCCCTTCCAGCCTCCTGGACATCTGATTATTTCTGCCTGTGGTTCGCTTTTAGAACCACTGGCGAAATATGCAGATTTGTTTTTTAAACCGTTTGTTTCTAAGACTAAAGCGTATATTAGAAACTGTATGGATGTGATTAGTAAGGTTGAAGAACTTCCATTTGATGATACGAGAATACCTTGTGACTTTTGACATTGAGTCTCTCTATACCAATATCCTGCAAGATGAAGCATTGTTTGTATTAACTTCATTTCGTGCGGCGCATTTACTCGCCGTACGCTGAAGTTTTAAAAAACCCGCGGTTCATGACGAGGTCAGCTCGTCATGAGAGTACGAGAGGTGTACCTCATGACGAGCTGAGCTCGTCATGAGCGTCGAAATGGTTAAGAGAAGTGTTCAACGCTATACACACTCCACATGCAGTCCACATATAATTTTTTAGTTCCTTGGCAACCCTGTGTTGAAAGTATAACTTTTTCTCATTTAAAGGGAAGCTGCATCTACAAATTAAAGGTTTTGCCATGGGCTGCTACTTTGCCCCAGAAATAACTAATTTGGTAATGGACTACTTTGAGAATAAGTGTGTCTATAAGAATACCAACCCATATAAGCCATATATACAGAAGTGGTTCCGGTATATTAATGATATCTTGATGATATGGTCAGGCGACTTGGAAGGACTGAATGAATTCCATGGATGGGTCATCTCCAGGACTTCAGACTTAAACTTTACTATTACAATTCTTAGACCGAGTCATACAGAAACAGGGAGAGCACCTGGAAGTATGTCTGTTTACAAAATCCAATGATCGCAACACTCTGCTCAATTTTTCTAGTAACCACCCACGTTCCCACAAAGAGAATCTGCTGCATGGACAGTTTCTCCGAATCAGAAGTAACTGTACTAATATATATGAAGCTATCGCCGAGGGGCTGCTTCGGTGGAGTTCCACGCCTCCACGTAGCACCTGTGTGTCCCACCCTTGATCCCTCGCTCCTCCTACCATGAATGCGACGGCGGATTCGGGATGGCGTTCCTGATGCTTCGGCTGGTTTCTGGTCACTAGAGGTGCTTTTTCTAGCAGCTGGGTGTTTTACGGACCAGCTGTTGGAGCTGTTGAGGTGATGCGGAGCTTGGAGGTTCTGAAAAGCGTGGGAATACGAGAGTGGGAGACGCTCACGGTCTCAAGCGCTCCGACGGCCGTGGAGAAGACGGACTTTTTTTTTCTGCGCGCTGAGGTGGGGCTGGCTCTTCGGTGGAGGGCTTGGCTCTTTCGGTGCTACATTCTGCTGTCGGAGCTGCTTCGTTTGGAGCGCCGGAGCCTTTGGTGTATCATTGCTTTTGCTGCTTTTGCTGGCGATTGGACAGTTCCTGCCCAGGGCATTTGCTTTGAGTGAAGAAGTTAGCTCTCGGCGAACTGAAGAGTTTCTGCATAACGGCTGTGGTGTGGAAGAGGACTACATTTCCCATCTCCCATCTCTTCCAGCGGTGTTCTACATTGTTTTCCAGCAGAAATAAAAAACAGGGCAGAACCGGCAGTTTGCCGTTTTAATGGGCAAACTCACAGAAGTGCGATTCAGAGCAAGAGCCCGTCGCCTCCAAGCCAAAGAAGAAGCTGCAGCAGTAAAATTGGCCACTCAGGAAGATCTAGAGTACCTTGGCCCAGCTCCAACAACTGCTGTTTCTGGTATTACACCTCTACAGACTGACGCGTTAATGCCAAATATTAATGATATATCATTGACCTGTCCTTCAACGATGGCGATCCTTAAGGCAGCACCTTCTTTGGGAGAGACGGCCACAACTTTAAAGCATAACGCAGATAGTCCGGAGAATTCAGCCCTTACTTACACGGCATCTAGCATAACAGAAGGGGGGGGAATACTAAGCCCTATTCTAACTATGGATTCTGAAACTACTCAGACTATTGGAACATTGCAGTTGTCAGTCAAAGACATGTTAAACTTGATATTAGATGAAATACGAGAAGTTAAACAGTTTCAAAGGGCTGAACTGGTCGGGATTCAGAATCGTTTGGACAAAATTGAGGACCTTGTATCTACTTTTCCTCCTCGTCTTCAGGAAGCCGAAGTTAGAATTTCAGGCCTAGAGGATGAGGTGACTAAGGTTAAGAAGGACGTTAAAAGTGCTTCTAAAACATCTAAGGCCTTGGAAGTTAAGCTTGATGAACTTGAAAATTTCAATCGTAGATCGAACCTTAGAATAGTCCGGGTTCCTGAGAAAATCGAGCGGTCCGATACGATCAAATGGGTCTCTTCTTTTTTGTTGCATGACGTTATACCAGAGTTCAAAGGCGATTTGACGATCACCCGAGCCCATCGGGTACCTGCTCAGCCATTTCCTAATTCTGCTCTCCCTCGTACTATTTTGTTAAATTTTGCTGACATTCGTATAAAAGAGACAATTCTATCTAGGGCCAATAAACAAGGCCAATTCGCAGAGAATGCTACTACCAAATGTCGGATATTTTTGGAAATGTCTGCGGCTGCAGCCCGACGCAGAAAAGAGTTCGTAAAAATTTTACATTTGTTTAAGGCTAAGGGAGCTCAGGCCTCAATCGCACAACAGTCAAAACTTAAGGTGTTGATTAAAGGCAAATTTTATTTACTGACTGATGTTGAGGAAGAACAGGATCTGCTTAGCAAAATGTCGCCTGGTTAGGAAAGTCAATTGATGTCGGGGAGGTGCGGCAGGGGGTCAGGGGAGGGATGGAAGGGAGGCTATGGGGTGTTACATCAAGACACCGCTAGGATAGGGGCTGAGACTCAGTGGCCAGCGTGGGTAAGGGCAGCAGGAAGATGGCCACAGGTGAAGGTGGGGCTGGGGATATGGGCGGGTTGTGTAAAAATTGAAAAGATGGAAGTCATTTGCAGTAGGATTGTTTTTTGCAAAATAGTGTTTTTCAGGGACTACATTTGTATATGCAAAATTTGGTATTATGCGATTAAGGTTGTCGTATTGTTTCATGCATTAAATCATGTATTATGTCTGATAATAGGGGGTTGAAATTAATTTCGTTTAATGTGAATGGTCTGAATAATGGTAAAAAAATGCGAGCCATAGAGTCTTGGATTAAGACTGAGAATCCTGCAGTTGTAATGTTACAGGAGACTCATATTAGTGCTTCTAAAAAGGAGGATTTTACGATGTTTAAAACCTGGGCTTTGTTCCGGGGTTTTTCATGCGCCATGAGTTCACAACAGGGAGTTGCTCTTTTTTTTAATAAACATTTGAAGGCTGAATTTAGTCAGACGGAAAGGGATGGTTTGGGTCGTTGGTGTTGGGTTTCGTGTAATTTTAAAAATCGTCAACGCCCAATTACCTTTGTCTGTTTCTACGCTTCTATAGAAGACAATCCTCAGATTTATGATGGAATGTTTCAATCTCTGTTATTGGTAGGTGGGGATATCGTCATAGGTGGCGATTTTAATATACTCATGAACCCCAATTTAGACTCTACCACATCCTCCAAGAGACAATCTAAACCTAAATCTTTTAGGACTATGTTAAATTATATATCAACATTCGAATTGTGCGATCCATGGCGTCTGAGAAATCCACGGAAAACGGATTTCACCTGTTGGTCGGGCAGGTTTAAATCTTCCTCTCGTATAGATTTTTTCCTTGCCTCCATACAGCTTAAATTTTTTTCTCAGAAATTCGGTCACAATGGTTTTTCAGACCACGCTATGGTGGTGATTAATTTTGACTTGGGAGACAATATTAAAGTTCCAAAAAGATGGATGTTTAATAAAACATATTTACAGGATATAAATTGGGCCTCTGCACTAAAATTTAGAGATTGTGGAATATATTGCTCGAAATACAGGTACTGCCCCCCTTCATATTATATGGGACTCTTTAAAGGCCTTTATAAGGGGTATAATTATAAGTAAAGATCCAGCTGAGTGGTCTGCTGTGAAAAATACTAGGAATTCTCCGCTTCAAAAAATCCAGGACCTAACAACACGAGGACACCGTAATCCAACTTGTAATGTTAAAAAACAACTTAGTGAGGCCAAACGTGAACTTAGTACCCATTATTTCTTACAGAGTGAAGAGGTCTTTCGTAAACAATCTCAAAAAGTTTACGAAGAAAGTAATTTTAGTGGGACATTTTTAGCCTGGCAAGTGAAAGAACAGGCAGCTTTGAATATGATCAATTCTCTAAAAGATCCTGTCACTCCTATCGAGACATCAGTTCAGGTGGAAATAAATTCAATTATGCTTTCCCATTATGACAAAATTTATAGTACACAACACTACATCGATCATCAAAACTTGTCTGATTTTCTGGGGAGGCATGCACTTCCCAGTCTATCCTCAGATGATCAATTTATTATGCAAAGTCCATTTTGTAAGGAGGAATTGGAATTAGTGGTAACGGATCTTCCTTTGGGCAAGGCCTGTGGCCCTGATGGCCTTCCTTCTGAATTTTTAAAAGTTTTTTTTAGCTCCTTTGGTGATTTGTTTCTGTCATTATTAAATTCATTGCTTGATGGAGGGCAAGTCCCTGAATCCTTTCATGAAGGCACGGTTGTAAGTTTCCTGAAGAAGGGGAAAGAACCCAAGGACCCTAACTCATACAGGCCAATTACTCTATTAAATTCAGACTATAAAACTACCACCAAATTATTGTCACTTCGTTTCAATAACATTACGGCGGAGCTGATCCATCCCGATTAAAACAGTTTTATTATAGGAAGACCATTATTTACAAATACACATTTTTTAATTGAGGCATTAGATTATTTTGAGTCACAGGGGCTACAGGCTTTAGTATTATTATTAGACGCAGAAAAAGCTTTTGATTTAGTGGTATGGGACACACTTTATTTTAAAAAAGTTTGCGATCCCACAACACATTATTAATTTGATACAGAATCTATACACGGGTGCCACAGTCAATATAATCATTAATAAATTCTCAGTTGGTTCAATCTTAGTTCAACGGGGAACCAGGCAAGGTTGCCCCTTGTCTCCTATTCTTTTTGCTTTTTTATTGAACCACTTGCTGTAGCTATTCGGAATTGTGTAAAGATTGCTCCTCCGGTTATCTCCATGGCCAAGATAAAACTTTACACAGACGATATTATGTTATTAATTAAACCAGATCGGATTCTTAAATCACAGACACAGGCTCTTAAATTTTTGAAGAGTTTGAGGCCTTAGGAGGCTATCGAATCAATAAAAAAAAGACAGAAATTTTGGTTTGCGGGGGAGCAGATCCAGTTCTACACCCAGATCTCCAAGGTTGTATCAGTTCAAAACCTAAAAGATATTTGGGGATTTTTTTTTCTTCTACAGTTCAGGATTTATACATACTTGTTTTTGTCCCTTTGATTCGGAAAGTTTATTCAATGTTTGCCCGCTGGGATCCATTACCTTTATCTATTCTTGGTCGAATCGCTTTGAATAAAATGTCAATACTCCCCCTCTTTAATTTTTAATTCTCCACTATTTCAGTTTTTTTGCCCGATTCTTTCTTTTCCAGAATAGAATCTATGTTTTCCGCATTTGTTTGGGCAAAAAAACACCTAGAATTGACTTACGGACTTTATATGAAGAAACTGAATATGGAGGTCTCATTACCAAATTTAAAAGACTATTATTACGCATACTTTGCGCAGTACCTAGATAGATTTAAAAATACAAACTCAGGTACCGGTTTATTTATAAAAAAAAAATTGAGTTAATATGCTTAGAAATTCAGATTCCATCCCCTCTGCTTGTGCTGAAATCACCTAAATTTGTCCGATATAAGACCCTAAATTGGTTCTTTAAACGACGAGATGCCATGCTCAAAAGATATTCCCTCCCTCTCTTTTACTTAACAACTCCCTTAATTGGTGTTTTCGTCTTTTTAAGGATCAAGATTGAACCTATAGCTATTGAAAAATGTGGCCGCGCAGGGTTTAAAACGTTGGCAGATTTCTTGGTGAATGGGTCCTGACTAGCGGTCGATGATATGATACGTCTGATTCCTGGTAATTTTCTGCTAATCGGGTCCTACAGCGTGATTTATAAAACTCTGACGCAATTAGACCCCAGTATTATTATTAGTAATTCTTCTTCATTAGCAGTAGATCTTTTTGTTAATGATCATATGAAGAAACCCCGGGTATGGAAACAGTGCTTGACACAGAGTCGGGAGGAAGAGCGGACTTCTAAAGCTATACACAAATGGCATACACAGGAAAACCTAGTATTATCAACTGAAATATGGAAAACTATTAATCAGTTTAATTTTGGTTAATTACGTGGCGCCAATTGGCGCAAAATGCTATATTTTAGCAAACGGCTGTTATACCGCACACCTGCAATCATTGCCAAAATGTATGATAATACATCCGCTAATTGTTTTAGATGCTGTAATTGCGATCCAGCAAATTGGTCTCACATTATGGCGTGCTGTCCTAAAATTAAGTCTTTTTGGGAGGAAATTTTTGCTTTTTTTAAAACTTATTATATGATATCAATTCCATGCAATGTAAAAATATTACTATTTGGTTTTGATCCAGAAAGTAAATTTTCAATTTATTTGGCAAAATTGATTTATATTGCAATGGCCGTTGCTAGATCATTGTTATTACAGAACTGGCGCACATCACAAGTTCTGATGTTTCATGAATGGTTTGAGAAAATGTAAAGGGTTGGGAAATGTGAACAACAGTATGCAAAAAGAGTTAGGAGTTTAAGAAAGTTCGATCAGATCTGGGGATGGTATTTTGAGTAATTTGCTATATACTATGTTATACTCAAAAAGAATGATAGTAAGACACTGCAAAAGACTTCAATTAAAAATAAAAAAAAGAAGTAACTGTACTAATAGAGACTACTGTGAAATTTGAGATTCGGGTAAAAAGAAATTGATCAATCAAGGATACCCCAACAATGGTTAAAAATACCATGAAAAGGCCTTGGTTTTCACCCACAGAGTCAATATTGTGTGCTAAAATACATCCTGAAAACCTCCCACTGCTCTGTGTTTTGACATAGAGCCCTAAAGCCAATAAAAACTAAATATGATAGTATGGAATTGGAACATCTTAGTACATCTTATTATTCCCAAACCCATGTTTTCATTCCATAGAGCAGACAATTTACGTCAACATCTGGTGAAAGTGGCATGTTCCGAAGAAACCAGAAAAGGTTTGAGAGGAATTCTAGGACTCCCGCCAGTCACAGGACATTACAAGTGTAATAACTGAGCAGCATGCCATTTTACAAAAGACACTAAATTCATTGACATCAGAGGTAAAAGACAAGTAGTTTTTGAAATTCCTATACTAAGAACTTTGTGTGCAATGCCCATGTGAAATGTTCTATATTGGCCAGACCACCCAATCGGTGAAGTAAAAAATTCTACAACAAAGGTCTACAATAAGATGCATGGTGCTCCTCTAATCCAACATTACTTAAAATGTAAACATTCAGAGGATGATATAATTTTGACTGTGTTGTTTGTAATACAGACTAACTAATGTAGGGGCAATATGGAGTCTGTACTTTCCAGCACTGAAGCAAAAATGATTGAGAGATACGGGACGGCCATTCATGGCTTGAACAAATTTTAAGAACAATGGGAACTATTGTAGAGCTTTGCACAGAATTGATTTATTGCCTTCCATGAACCATCTTGATGTAAAGTTACACTTATCAATTGGTTTATGAGGTGGACGCGAGAGATTGCATCTATATGGTACTGCTAATTAAACACTTGAATGATGCGAGTGTGCAAGCAATGGTGTTCTCCAAATCCCTCAAGATTATCTTTTACCATGCCAATTACATGGGATTGATACTGAACTTTATAACATTTGTCTATGAGGTGTTTAGAAATAATTCTCAATAGTAGCAGTACGGTGAAATTATACTTGGAGCCACCAGTCTCGTGTTACATGACCAATGGGTTATTCACATATGCCACAAGAGAATACACTCCTTACACAGAGCATTGGGTCTAAATCCCCCGAGATATTTCAAAATGGCAGTTTATTACAGATTTATTTTATCAGATTAGGACTCATCATATACTTCCCAACAGTCCTTGGTGAGGTGTATGGGAACTACTTTTTGTCATCATTTAGTTTAATTCAAACTTACACTAGGGTTTGCCATTGATGACAATTGTCCTAATGATTTTAAACCTAAATCCACATTTAATCTTATACTCCCTCTTCTTGTGCTATTGATACGTTTGATAGAAAGGACAGGAGTATAACCCATAGACCAAGTCAGGACTGGGTAGGTAGGATATAACTAGAACACAGTGTCCTGAAAGGTAAAAAGTCAATACACAGTTATAAATAGCATGCACATAGCATTGCTGGGGTGGACAAGAAGGAAATTACTCATTTTATGAAGCAAAAGATAGTTATTCATCTTTATGTAATGCCATTCATTTCAAGGTCGGATATACACAGTTAAGAACAGCACTGCATAGAATGTAATGACAACCACATAGAACTTGGTGCAACAAACGTGAATAAATAGTGCAGGTGGCGACGCAAGTGAAATAAAAGGGACAGCGTAGTTGGCGCACTGTTTGTGAAGTGCAAATTATATACAGTGAGTGGCTAAAACAGCGCATGTGACATAGTGATATCACAATGGGCACAATTGATTTAGTTTGAATCTACAGCCACTAAGGAGAAGTGCGCCTATTGATCAGGCTGTTAGGTCGACGGCGTTTCGATCCGGAGCATTTGGGATCATCATCAGGACTGGTTGTCTGAATTGGAGTGTGCTGGAAGGATCCTAAAGAGTTGGGGTCCTTGTAACCCACAAGGGGGAGGGAGGACTGAATTTGGCGAGCAGGTCACCGAATGATCGGGTTGTTTGGAGAGGCTCGCTGGAGATTTCAGCGTGCAAAACGGCCGGGGGTCTCAGCCGTAATCGGTATGTATCTGCTGGAGAATTATGTTGCAGCGTTCAAGACGGCCACGTGAGTCAGCCGTACTGGCCGTGCGCTGAGTCAATCAGCGAGTCTGTCCAGAAAACGGGGAAAACAGTTATGAAATCTCCAGCGAGCCTCTCCAAACAACCCGATCATTCGGTGACCTGCTCGCCAAATTCAGTCCTCCCCCCCTTGTGGGTTACAAGGACCCCAACTCTTTAGGATCCTTCCAGCATACTCCAATTCAGACAACCAGTCCTGATGATGATCCCAAATGCTCCGTATCAAAACGCCGTCGACCTAACAGCCTGATCAATAGGCGCACTTCTCCTTAGTGGCTGTAGATTCAAACTAAATCAATTGTGCCCATTGTGATATCACTATGTCACATGCGCCGTTTTAGCCACTCACTGTATATAATTTGCACTTCACAAACAGTGCGCCAACTACGCTGTCCCCTTTTTTTCACTTGCGTCGCCACCTGCACTATTTATTCACGTTTGTTGCACCAAGTTCTATGTGGTTGCCATTACATTCTATGCAGTGCTGTTCTTAACTGTGTATATCCGACCTTGAAATGAATGTCATTACATACAGATGAATATCTATCATTTGCTTCATAAAATGAGTAATCTCCTTCTTGTCCACCCCAGCAATGCTATGTGCATGCTATTTATAACTGTCTATTGACTTTTTACCTTTCAGGACACTGTGTTCTAGTTATATTGATACGTTTGAGGCACTAATGGTAAAAGATTTGAAGTCTCTAGCCAGAAAATCAGGTTGAAAGAAGGATAATCGAACTAAAAAAGACTGACTAGCTGTAAAAAAATCTACATGTGATCATGATATAGTAATTCGCCAGTCTGACAAATGAGGCAATGTAGTGATCCAGAATGTTGGTGATTACATTGATGAGGGCAGGCAACAGTTAAGTAATTCTGACTGTTATGTGGTGGTGTCTAAACAAGCGGTTGAAGGTTCCAATGCAATATATCACAAGAGCTCTCTGTGTGGGAGAAGAAAGATCTCCTAGAATCGGATAAATATCTATTCCTCCTTAACAGAGTTACGCAGATTGCAGTTTCGTACTTGCATCCCAAACTTGCTAAAACTGCTCTTAAGTCACCTGAGAGACCTATTGTCTCTAGTATAGGGTCCTTGCCAGAACATACTATTAAGTATGTAGATTATTGTTTACGCCCGTTAGTACAAACATTATCTTCATACATATGAGACAGTAAGGATTTTTTGCATAAAAACAGAACAGTACAATGGGAGAATA
This sequence comes from Lissotriton helveticus, assembly GCF_964261635.1. Lineage (NCBI taxonomy): Eukaryota > Metazoa > Chordata > Amphibia > Caudata > Salamandridae > Lissotriton > Lissotriton helveticus. The sequence continues at coordinate 58,875,723 of NC_136073.1, read as the reverse complement.
AACTTTTGCTTATGACTTTGGATGTTTGCAGTTTATATACTTCCATCAGACATACAGATGTGTTCGAAGCATGTAGACACTTTATGAACGCACAATCGCTTATTTCCAACATACTGAGATAATGACCATGATTACGTTTTGCTTCGAAAATAACTTATTTTTGATGAGCACATCTTCATGCAAATACAAGGTAAAGCAATGGGCACCAGCTTTACTCCCAGCTATGCCAATCTGATGATGGGCTGGTGGGAGCAGCAGGTGCCCAACCACTACCACTCAATATGGCAACCATCTGAAAATATGGTTACGCCATATAGACTATCTCTATTATCTGGAGGGGTAGTGAGTCTCAAGCAGGGGGATTTATTGCCAATCTGAATACCAGCAATTTTAATCTCAGATTTGAGAGGAAACTCAGTGGCAGCCAGATTGAGTTCCTTTACATACAGATCCAAGTCCGGGACAACAAATTTATATCCAAATTGTTCTAGAAAGAGACAGCAGGTAACACTTTGCTGCATGCGGACAGTCACCACCCAAGAAATGTAATTAAGACAGAGCATCCTTTATGGGAAATTCCTACAGGCTTGTAGGAATTGTGCATCTGAGACTGATTTTGTGGAAGAGAGTAACTGTATGTCATCTAGATTCTTAGAATGGGGTTACAGAAAAGTAGATATAGCGAGTGCACGGAGTAAGGTTTCAAAAGTGAGTCATGAAGTGGCACTTGCTCCGAAGAGACTGTATGAAACAACTGACGGGTGCAGATACTTGTATTAGGTTCATTACCACATACAATGCTGGGTCAAAAGGAATTAAGAAGAGTCTGTCCAACCACTGAGATGTGCTGCATACAGAACCTAGTATGACTGATGCTTTGGGGCATCATCCAAATATAACTTTTAGGAAATGCAATTCCCTGAGTGACAAGCTGTGTCATAATGAAATAACTTGAACTGAACCTAAGGGAAACAATACAAGGAGTTTATACATGTATGGTATGTTAGACATATAAGTACAGCTCAAATGTCAAAGTTTTCGATCCAGTTGAGAAATCCACTAGATGGATTGATAAACATCATACTTGTCTCACGGATCATTGTGTGTATGTACTTGCCCATGTCAAAAATCCTCTGTAGGAAGTACTATGTTTCCAGCTAAAAAACACATTTTAGAACATATGCGTGTTATACAGAACAAGGACAAACTATATTGGATGGCACAACATTTTGAAGAGATACATAGGAACAACAGAAATTTGCTTCGGTTTTATGTAATTGATTGTGTTCCCCAGACAGTGAGAGGGGGCGGTAGAATATGTAAACTGAGGCAATTAGAAAGTAGGTACATACTGGATTTTGATATTAAAATGGCTTGAATTCTGATGAGGAGTTAGCATGCTATTTGCGAGAATGGTGCTTTGTATTGGCTGTTATCATTTGGATGACAGTTTGTTGTTGGAGAACGATTTAAAAGTAGCTGCGTAGCTTAATTCACCTTGTAATGCACTATACACTTAAATTTTAATTTTAGTTTTTCTTTGTGCTGTTTGTGCAAGTGGAACTAATGACAAATATCTTTGACAAGAATATTATGTAAATAATCAAGGATTCATTATTCGAGATAACAAGCTGATGAAGGCCTACTTGTATGCAGGACTCCATTATGGAGAATATGAATGTTATGAGCTCATCTCGAAAATGGGTGAATTACCTATTGCGGATGTGAATTGATGTAATTATTAGTTTCCTAGAAAATATGAGTAATTCTTACAAGATTATTAATATTAGATTGGTGTCCTCATATCACCTACAACCATTTCAATCATGTGATATGTGGGTGTGTATGCACATAATAATGAACTCGTAACAATACAATAATTATCATGATATTTCGACGTGTTTTGGAAGTTACTATAGAATGAATTTATAAATGAGTCATGTCTGACTGACATGTCTGTCATGCCTTATATATGAAATCGGAAGAAGTTTGGTATTTGTTTTATTGTTTAATATGAACTATTGAATTGCCATTAAAAATATATGCAAGTTCATATATGGGATATAATTGCATCGTGATTGTGGGTGCTTCCCTAAATATGATGTTTCATTGATATGAATTATTTCGGGACATAGGGATTGGGATATCTAAAGACACATGTTTAGATGCCTGCCATATTCGATGACAATAAACCGTGTTTGTAAGTCTGTTTTCTATGTTAATGAATGTATACACTTAAATTTGGCCAGAGAGTTCAGTTTGTACCCGTGACGAAGGCATGTGAATGCCAAAACACATTTGGGCTAGTTTGGCCATAAAAATAAACCCCACTAAAGGAACTTCGTCATGGCAGTGTATTCCTTTCAGGATGGAGTGCGTGTTATGCAGAGTTGTTTTCAAACTCCGCCGACTGTGTGTGGAGGACACGCGACTAAAGCTGAACACAAGCTGAGTATACAACGCGCGGACACTCATCCACATTAGGTGTGTGAATCGGGGGTTTCCAGGGAATATTAACATACAGCAGAGGCAAGCGGAGGTCTGGTCATTTGTACACAAACAGTGCTACACATCCGGATTTTCAGAAAAAAGTGGGCGCTGTTTAAACCGACTCCAGCGCTTAGAAAACTTAACAACATCGTGAATTCACAACAATGGCTTCTAACAGAAATGTTAAAAGGGATGAGGCTGCGAGGCAAATTTTTGACATCCAGGCAATAGGGTCAAGCACAAACACGACTTCATGCGTGGCAAGTGGTGGAGATACAAAAGGCAAGCAGGATTGCTGGAACAAACTATGGAAGTTGCTCAAATCAGAGCAGACGAAATGGTGGGAGGTAACCACCTTGGCTAAATACATTGAGGTGGGAAGAATCCCGAGAGGGCTGAGGATTTATACCACACCCACCTTTAACGATCCGGACCCTGACTTGGTAGAAGAATGGGCCACAAACAGCCATGAATGCTCAACGGTCATGCTGAGGCTACTAGTAAAATATGCCCAAAAGGACTGAGTTATATTGGCTGCTGAGATCGATGATTTAATGGAACATTTAAAGACAATTTGCAGTAAGGACGAATTTGAAACCGAAATGGCCAAACTTGACAAAAAACTGGAAATTATTGAAAAGGAGATGAAAGAAAAGAAACAAAGGAAATTCCTCAGAGATCATGTCGATTATGAGAGAGGGCAGGTTCTCACTTTTTCAAGAAAGTACGACCATCTTCGTGCTCAAACAACAACCCAGACTCCCGCAAGTCGGCCAACTAAACCTGAAACAGAGGCAACAGAAGGGGCAAGTAACGGGCAAGATGTAGAAGCAGATGATGCAGAGGATACAGAAAACCAGGCAGTAGACATAAATGCGGGTTTTCTGAGCCCAATGATCAAAATTTAAAAGAATTTTCCTTAATGGCAAAAGGAAGATTAGAAGCCCAGACCAGGACAAGCACAGGAGGAACCAGAGGACGAGTAAGAGGAGGCAAAGGAGGAAACAAGCAAAATGCAATGACAGCTGCCGTTTCGAGCCCAGTGGGAACAAGGACAAGGAGCCAGAGAAAACTAAAATGAAAGATACGAAAACAGTAGTCAACCTTTCCAACGGGATCCTTAATGAAGATGAAATTGAGGTACTGTCTTATGGTTTATCGTTTTGTCCATCTGCTAATTTTAATTATACCCAAAGTAGAATAGATCTTTTTCAGTTTACTAGAAACTTAGACTAAAAAAGTGGTTTGCTACTAGAATGAACCAAGAGTCTGGCAGCAACGCACCACCCCCTAGCACACTTGAGATAGGAGATGCAGAAATGCTACAAGTACTTCATGATTTAGGGGGAGAGCCTGAAGTAATTGAAAATCCCACCCTGAACTTGATAAACGAAAACATCAGGTTGGACCTTAACAGTAATAGTGGGTTCAAACCTAAATCCATTTCTTACCCATGATCACCAATGATGCCATGGATGTTTTCGAAAAAGGAGTGGTGAATGAATTCAAATAACTGGCCAAGAAAATCAGGCGGGGTAAAAATAACCTCACTCAAGCACAAGGACTAGCTATTGACAATCTAAGCAATGATACCAGTATTGTTATTAAGAAATCCGACAAGGGTGGAAATATTGTTATCTTATCTCGTGAAATGTATATTGATGAAGGTTTAAAACAACTCAATGATGTGGAAAAATATGAGAGGAGTACTTGAAAAATCTATGATTCTGCAAATAGTAGGTACCAAGAACAATTGATGGAATGGAAAAATAGGGGACTTATTGAGAATGAGGAGTATAATTTTTTGAAATGTAAGTTCCCTAAACTGCCGGCGCTTTATCTGTTACCCAAACTGCACAAAAACCCCCACAAACCCCCCGGGTAGGCCCATTGTTTCTTCTAGAAACAGCTGCCTGGAGAATACATCCAGGTATGTAGATTATTTTCTCCAGCCCTTAGTGTAAAATATCCCTGCTTACCTTAACCACTTGGCTGCTAAGGCACATGATGCTCTTCCATTGACTTTCCATTGAAATCAATGGAAACTCCATGACGAGTTACCCTTGTCATTAGCACTGAAGGGGTTAAAGACTCAGGTGATTTTTTGGAAAAAATTGCAAACATTGAACTTAACGCAGACTGTTTACTCATGACCCTAGATGTGAACAGCCTTTATACTAACATCCCGTATGAACAGGGGATAAGGGCTTATAGGCATTTTTTGAGTGGCAGATCAGTCTCCTATCTGTTCCATACGGAAATGCTACTGGATATGATTCACACATGTCTCACCCAGAATTAATTCCTGTTAGATGGCAGTATATATCACCAACTGCTGGGTACTTCGATGGGTACCTGCTTCGCTCCCAGCTTTGACGGATTGTACTTGGGCTGGTGGGAGGAGCAGGTAGTCAGACACCTTCATCAATTCAAACAGTAGCAGCATCCTGTTTTGCTAAGATCAAGACAATTAGACGGCTCATCAACTACCTGCCGATGGACTGCCGTAAGACTGTGGTACAAGCCCTGATAATATCTCACCTGGACTACGCCAACGCACTATATCTTGGCATCACAGCAGGCCTATGCCACAAGTTACAGACTGTCCAGAATGCTGCTGCTCGGCTGGTGGAGAGAATTCCTGCCAGACATCACATCTCCCCACACCTCCGTAAACTCCACTGGCTCCCCATTTCCAAGAGATGTATTTTTAAGGCCATGACCCTGGCTTTCCGGGCCTCCAAGGGCAAAGGCTCGGCCCATCTGAAAAGCACTCTGAGACCGTATGTCAACACCAGGACATTACGCTCAAATTCCCTACTTCTGCTGGAAACCCCTAGATTTAAACGTACTCGCGCCGGAGGGAAAACATTCGAGGTCTGTGCCACTCGGTGTTGGAATAACCTCCCGGTTGCATTACGAGCCTGTCAAACTGAATTAGCATTCCGAAAGTCCCTGAAAACACATCTCTTCCCCATATAATGCCCCATTGGTGCCTAGCCTCTAAGTTCCATGATTTATCAGCGCCGGGACGCCCCATTGGGGCAGCTGTTGCGCTTTACAAAATACACAAATAAATAAATAAATCAATACCAGACCGGAGTCCGTACTTGGCTCCGGTATATTGATGATATTTTTATCATCTGGGAGGGCAGTGAGGAAAAAGCCACAGAGTTTGTTCAAACTCTTAATGTTAATGATTTTAACTTAACCTTCACGAGCCATATGAACAAAACTACAATAGACTTTTTAGACCTCAAAGTCAGAATAGATGACAAGCACCTCCCAACAGCTCTGTTCAGAAAAGAGATGGCTGGAAATAGCCTCCTTCATGCTCAGAGCTGTCACCCCCGGAATTCGATCAACTCTATCCCACTGGGAGAACTCCTTAGAGCAAAGAGAAACTGTACTAGACTGGTAGATTTTGAGCAAGAAAAAATGGTCATGTGTGAAAGATTCAAAGCTAGAGGGTACAGTAAGAAATGTATTGCAGCAGCGGTCAAAAAAGTGTACAACAAAGAGTCAACCCAGAAAGACACAAAAAATGGTGAGAGTCAGGAAACGGTCAGGTTCATCACAGACTATAATTCACAGTCTAAAGTGGTGAGAGGTGCCATCAACAAATTCTGGAACGCTTTGCAAACTGACAAAGACGTGAAATCAAGTATCCTTGAATTTCCACAAATAACCTATAGAAGACCCATGTCGCTTAAAGACAAAGTATGTCAAACATTGGTTGCCAACAGAAAAAGAAGCAACCCCGTTCAGGGATTTTTTGTCTGTGGCCGTTGCAAGGCTTGCAAGTACAGCCACAACACGAAAGAAATTAAGCTGTCTGAATACTGTGCCCCTCACAAGATCTTGAAACATGTCTCCTGCCATACAGAGTTTGCTGTATATGCACTAAGATGCCCATGTAATAAATTTTACGTGGGTAGTACAATTAAACCTGCAAAAGAGAGGGTCCTACAACATCTCAGGGCTATAAAGAACCTGGATAAACAATATCCAGTTGCCAGGCATTTTGCAACCCACCACCAGAGTAACAATAGTCTGTTATCCTTTACAGTACTGGATCAGATTCCGGTAAGAGAGAGAGGTGGTAACAGACTACAAGAACTGAGATGCCTTGAATCAAGGTTTATTATTAAGTACCATACCATGCAACCTCTTGGCCACAACTGTGATGAGGCACTGGGGGTACACCTTGGATGACAAACGATAATGTAACTTTAGGTATGTGTTGCCTGAAAAAGAAATGTAAATATAACAATGTTTGTATTGACTTTAAAAATATGCCGTGATAAGATATAACGGGGAAGACCCTACAAACTGTCTGACCTGGGTCAGTTAAGCAAGTACGTGTAAAGTGGTCAGAGTCTATTAATTTACTAAACATCAAATGTCAAACATAAGCACAACATAACTTAAATCATAATGGTTCATAGATCCAGTGTGTATTTTATTTTTATTTGGAGATTCCTGCCTACCGTCTTTCCCGGAGGATGTGTTGCTGATTCTCTCTTTGCCTGCCTGAGAGGGGTTACTGTTCGCCGGACCCGCTCCGCGGGTCCCGCTTCACCTGGGCATCTGCTGCATGTTGTGTGCGAGGCGTGCAGGGCTGCGAGCGTGACGCGGGGGACTCCAGCTACCAGGAGTCCCCGCGAGGCCAATTACCATCACCTGGCCCGCTCTCCCTGCAAGGCACGCCCACAGCACCCTGGACTGTTGAAAACCGGTCCTTCCCTTGGAGCGGGTGAGACTCCTGCCTACCGTCTTTCCCGGAGGGTGTGTTGCTGATTCTCTCTTTGCCTGCCTGAGAGGGGTTACTGTTCGCCGGACCCGCTCCGCGGGTCCCGCTTCACCTGGGCATCTGCTGCGTGTTGTGTGCGAGGCGTGCAGGGCTGCGAGCATGACGCGGGGGACTCCAGCTACCAGGAGTCCCCGCGAGGCCAATTACCATCACCTGGCCCGCTCTCCCTGCAAGGCACGCCCACAGCACCCTGGACTGTTGAAAACCTGTCCTTCCCTTCGAGCGGGTGAGACTCCTGCCTACCGTCTTTCCCGGAGGGTGTGTTGCTGATTCTCTCTTTGCCTGCCTGAGAGGGGTTACTGTTCGCTGGACCCGCTCCGCGGGTCCCGCTTCACCTGGGCATCTGCTGCGTGTTGTGTGCGAGGCGTGCAGGGCTGCGAGCGTGACGCGGGGGACTCCAGCTACCAGGAGTCCCCGCGAGGCCAATTACCATCACCTGGCCCGCTCTCCCTGCAAGGCACGCCCACAGCACCCTGGACTGTTGAAAACCTGTCCTTCCCTTGGAGCGGGTGAGACTCCTGTCTACCATCTTTCCCGGAGGGTGTGTTGCTGATTCTCTCTTTGCCTGCCTGAGAGGGGTTACTGTTCGCTGGACCCGCTCCGCGGGTCCCCCTTCACCTGGGCATCTGCTGCGTGTTGTGTGCGAGGCGTGCAGGGCTGCGAGCGTGACGCGGGGGACTCCAGCTACCAGGAGTCCCCGCGAGGCCAATTACCATCACCTGGCCCGCTCTCCCTGCAAGGCACGCCCACAGCACACCTGTATATAAACGTAGCATTCACCCGCGCACGCGGGACGCGCGCGGGACTCAGCCCGGGGCTAAGACCGGGCAAAGAGCGGGCCGTTTGAGGCCGTTCGAGGACTTGAGAGACTGGACTGGGCCTTACCACTTTTTTTTTTTTTTTTCATTCTATAAACATTGGGATTCCTTGTCTACATTTCTCACTATAACTCTCGCCCAACTAGTCCTTATTAAAATCATGTGCACGCGGGTAAGTCGTAGCAAGATTGCAAAGGGTGGTTAGATGCTTAATGGGACCCTAGATGATTTCATAACTAGAACGAACACTGCTATAGATAATGAAATCACCAAAATGCAGAAGCGAGTTTCCTTAGATCTAGAGGAAGCTAGAAGACTGTCACAAAATTTTGCTATGTCTAAAAAATCTTCCTTAGGCCATATAGCAACTGCAAAAACTCCTGAGCAACCACTCAACCTACGGCTCATTTCCACGCAGGCTGATGTGCACTACACTTCACTTCCATTACCTGTGGTAGTTTCTACTACAGGCCCCATCCTACCATGCTCTAGCCATAACCTCCCTCTGATTGCTGCCGATTCGGACTTGGGCACGGTCATTGAAATTACTTCACCCACTATTGAGGCACATGGCAATTCTTTGGGATCCAATAGTAAGGGTTTATTGCAGAAAAGAAAACGCAAGTTTAGATCCGCCTACTTACGGAAGAGGGCCAAAATCGCCAGGACATACTGTTCTATTGACAGAAACTTGCCCACAGAAAGAGAAATAGAAAGGTCCACAGCCCCAGAGCAGGAGCTCCCTAGTGCAGATGCCAACCGCCCATCTTGCGACATTACGAACATAGATACCACAGAAGAGGCTAATGGGTCACAAGTGTGCGAGACAGAGGGAAGAGATGAGGAATTCTTAAATATAGTATGGACAACTTTAAAAAAGCTTTTAACTCCTCTGGATCTTAGACTCGCACGTATTGAGAAAACCATCTTCTAGAGGTAGAAAAAAGCATTTTATCCCTAGCAAGTCTTAGTCTTCAAGCTAATAAAGTTAGTACCCCACCAGAAGCTCAATCAATCACCCCAACTCCTATCACTGCTACACCAGCACTGCCCCCCAATAGGCCAATACCCAAACCACGCACGAAGGGTTGTGAATATAAAAATCCTCAAACTCCACCAAAGCTAGCAAAACCCCTCCTGCAGCAACCGACTATAACACATAAGGAAGGCTATGCTCCAAGGTTGAACGCTAGGAAGGCCCAGCGTCCTATCTCACAGGGCCCTCAAAACAATGCCAACTTTCGTGGTGGATATATAGATCTCCCCCCAGATGCAAAGCCTTTTGTGGCGGTGTTAACTGGTGTTCCTGAAATAGGGAGCCACCACCAGGAAAACTATCAATCCCTCAGAAATAAGGTCATCCATTGGTTGAACACTAACAGGCAGATTCCCAACCACATGAGAAGTAAAATACTTATGGTGCGTAGAGTTCCTTGGATAGGACCTTCACCCAAATCCATCTCAGGCGACTGCATTGTGGTCTCATTCGAGGATCCACAAACGGCCCAACATATATGTTCATGGCATATAGGGGGAGAGAATCCTTCCATTGCAGTGAGACCAATAACATTTTTCTATCCTCCCCGGCCTAATCCAAACCATGGGGGTGACTGGTCATTAGTTCGATATTCGGCCCGCGGAGGGATGAGAGAAGGTTGGAAAAGCCCAAATAACAGGAATAACATGTGGTACGGGGCACCCACCTTTAATAGGTTTGGGTGTCTAGAAGATGTAGATTGACTTCCCGTGCCCCAGGGTGTTCTACCCGATGCTAAGGTCAAAATGCTCCCTCCGATAAATGAGAACAGGACCTTAGATAATAATCTTAGCGCGGGCAGCCCACCCAGGGGAATACTAAAAAATCTCGACAGTCCAATATCGAGTGCTATAGATTCTTCCTCTGTTGTAACACACTCTGTAGGCCATTCAGATTTGGATATTGTAGCTGACCTGGGGATGCCGAACAACCTTACCCATAAGGAACACCATGACTTGTGCAACTTGTCTCAGACCCTTCTTCCATCATTGTCAAGGGTGTTTGCATCCAGTTCCAGACCTATCGCTGTCCGGGATCCCGAACCTACCGTAACGAAAACTGCAGGGGTGGAGGGCCTTCAAACCCGAGCGGGAGAAGTTGGAGCAGACCTACTGTCGGTGCCTGCATCAAAGGGGCCTGCCCCTGTTAGTGATCACCCTGTGCCTGCCTCTTCAGTAGGCCCGCGGATTGAAGGGAGCCCAACGATAAGAGTCCTTAGTTGGAATGTAGCAGGTCTTGCTCGCAATATGGATATTCCGGACTGGAATTCCTTTGTCGAATCCTTTGGGATCTGCCTTCTGCAGGAAACTTGGTGTCTAGAACCTCGACACAGGGTGGGTTATACTACTTACTTTGTGCCTGCTACGCAACTACCCGGCAGTAAAGGCCGCCCGTCAGGTGGCCTTTTAATCTGGGTTAGTATTGCATTGGGTCTATCTGTTAGACCAATGCTCACCAAATCACCTGACCTGCAGCGATTATCACTCAAAGGCTTAGGTAGGAAAAAGCTGGAAGGTGTTCAATATTTATCTAAGGGGGGGCAAGGGGTGGCGCCTCATTGTTGCCATGTAGTGGCATTGAGGAGGAACTTGGTTCTTGCAATATTGATTCTCTAGTCCTACTGGCTGGGGATCTGAACTGTTCGTTTGAACCACTTGCTAGCGATGACATCTTAGATATCTGGGAAGATGATGCCAGGAGAGGCATTCCCCTGCTCACTCTTGAACCGATTAAAAAATGGACCCAGAGTGCTACAGATCTCAATGCCCTCTGTATGGAATTCGGCTTAAGGGCTACCAATGGGAGATCTAGGTCTGATCCCAAAGGGGCACACACATATAACAGGGTAGGTTACACTTCCCGGATTGACTATATACTCCTGAATTACAGGCTCTGGCCCCACCTGCTAGATATGGAGGTTTTGCCGACTACTGATAGCGACCATAACCCACTAGTCTTGACCTTGTCCCCTCTTTGGTCGGGCATGATTCCAAGTATACCCCTACACTCTTGGAAATCAACGCACGGGGTATGCCCCTCGAACTGTGGTAGGCGGCTCAAATGGAAAAAAGTTGTTGTGGATGAGGGAAAGATGTCTTCAATTAAAACCACAATGGTCAATATGAAATCACGCCTGGACTCCTTGGGCCCTAGTAAAATGGATGTCCCCGCTCTCTTTATAGAGACAGTTAATGCTTTAGGAGAACTGTTCAGATCCCACCCACCAGGCACTAGAGAGAAGCAAAGAAGGGCACCTAAGGGCGGAGCGAACTGGTTTTCTCCTGCCTGTCGTTCTGCCAAACGCGAGCTTATTATAGCAGTAAAATCTGGCCTCAGTAGACATATTAGTCTTGCAAGGAAAAGCTATAAACAGGCACTAGCCTTGGCCAGGGCTGAGCACGAAACCCAATTCTGGACCGATCTAATTGCGGCTAGCTCCAGGAAAGACTCGAAGGGCTTTTGGGAATTGTTGAGAGCAAGGCACAAACCTGAAGACTCCCTGTTGACCTGTAATATAGCTGGGGAGGTGTGGTTCACCCATTTTTCCCAACTTTATTTCCTAACGGGGGGCCCTCCTGACACTACGATGCACTTCCCGCATATTGATGGCTCGGATCACAATGGGGCCAATCCCTTTCTTACCAAAGAAGTAGAGGGAGCAATTAAGTCCCTGGTCCCGAACAAGGCTGCGGGACCAAATGGTATTCCAGGTGATCTACTCAGGGTTAATATTGAAGAGTGGAGTAGCCTTATTGCCTCACTTTTGAATGCTGCTTTGATGGGCGGGTGCCTGCCGGACTCATGGAAGGGGACGGAGGTCGTCCCAATTTTTAAAAAAGGGAACCGGGACGACCCCGCTAACGATCGCCCGATTAGCCTGTTAGACTCCTCTCTGAAGATAGCGGGAAAGGTAGTACTAGAAAGGCTCTTACAGTGGGTCGAAGAAGAACATATACTCTCGGATTATCAGGCTGGGTTTAGATCTGGCACGGGGACCATCAAACAGACATTCCGGCTATTAATGATCTACTGGAAAGTGGTTGTACTGGGCAAGGGCAGTCTGTATCTTGCATTCATTGACTTACGGACTGCCTTTGACCTGGTCCCACGAGACCAATTGTGGTGTGTCCTCGATACAATGGGTATTCCCACATATCTACTTAATATGCTAATAAAGTTGCACGAGGATAACTTCGCGCAGATCAGGTGGGGTAATCAGGGCCAAAAAACAGCACGCATTCCTGTGAACAGGGGTGTCCGCCAGGGGTGTGTGCTAGACCCCACTCTGTTCTCATTATATGTTAACGGAGTGGTGGAGCACTTACTTAACCAATCAGCTGATGCACCTTCCCTGGCTGGCAGGAAAATCCCTACTCTCCTGTTCGCAGACGACACCCTGCTGATCTCAAAAACCCCTGCAGGCTTGCAATGTCTACTTTCCAGTTTTAAGAACTTCTGTGATGCTAGGGGCCTTGCTATTAATGTAGGTAAAACCAAGTTTCTGGTCCTGAACCCCCAGAGGAAAACTGTTATACCACCTTCCCTAGATTCCGTCCCTCTTGAGAGGGTAAAGGAGTTTGACTATCTAGGCATTCGCTTATGCGATTCCATGAGCTGGAAACCACATCACCAAAAGGCACTGTTGACTCATAAGAGGGTGGTTGGGGCGCTCTTGAAAGAACAACGGGCTTCCCCACTTAAACCCATTGGCCCTGTATTAGACATCTATAGTGCAAGGGGGGTAAGTGCAGCCCTGTATGGGTCCGAACTATGGGGTGTCCAGAAAGTGGACTCTTTAACAAGTTCGGAAAACAAATTCCATAAAGACCTTATGAGCTTACCGCAAAGTACACCTGTTCTCCCACTCCTCTTAGATATGGGAACCCGCCCAATTAGTGATCAAGCGAGGCTGCGCCCCCTCCACTTATGGGCTCGAATCTGGAGGGTCCCAGAATTGTCTAGCTATGCTGAAGCCCTAAGAGAACTGCTTTTAACATCTGGCTGGTACAAAGTCCGTTGGTTAAAGGAAGTTAAGTGCCTTCTCTTTAATTTGGGGCTTGAGGAAGCATGGGCTACTAGAACCGCCCCGCCCAAGCAGACTCTCAAGAAGTTATACTGGTCATGGGTGTCGACTGGCAGAAATTGTAATTCCAAGCTGTGTAAAACTTCTGTCGAATTTTTGATGGTTAAGGAAGTCCACCATTGTGAACCATATCTGGACATGATTACTAAATCCTGGGATAGGGCTCTATATTTTAAATTTAGGGTGGGCATATTGCCAGTGGGGAAACTGACTGCTAGCTGGAAGGTACCTGTGCAAACGATCCCTTACTGTCCCTTCTGTGTAAATAGGCTTGAGACAGTTCCCCACCTCCTGTTCGCTTGTCCAGCGTATGTAGTCCCGCGCCGTATTTGGTTGAAGCCACTATGCAGGAACCTTGGCACTAGATCTTACCATGAAGCTCTACGAATTTTAAGATCTGACCCCTGTCCCGTCTTTGCATGTTGCCTTGCCAAATTTTTGGGTTGGGTTTGGCGGATTCGTTCTTCGAGGTTAATGATCTTGTCATAAATTCTTCTGTGAAATGTGTTAAGGCACAAATTGAATGTCTTAAAGGTATGAAATGCATGCATTAATGTAATGAGTGCTTTTAAAAATAATTTTACTGTATTGTAATGCTTTTCATTTTTGGGCAATGACTCCCAGCAGCCGACCGTGGATGATGTACACAGGCTTTTTCATGTAAAGATGAGATACCACCGGGGAGTGTGACGTCTGACGCACCCTCTTGGCCATTGTCTGAATATGACGAATCGGTGAATACAAGACATAAGAGACTGGAAAGCCCCTATGACCCAGTATATCCTTCCACACATGAACCCTTGATGGTCCCAACCTAAGAGCCACTGGATGGCCTTACGTAAAGCGCTCCTGTTCTTTTTTTGTCCTGATGAAGACCCCAGCATGAGGTTTTCATTAACCCTTATACCAGGGGTCGAAACGTAGACGACCAGACCACGCCATTTCTCTGAACATAGGAGTAAACTATGGAGTAATACGGATCCTATGTTGAAGAGTTCTATGGAACTATTTGATCTAAATCAGACTGTAAAGGTTGCACTTGATTTTACTGTGATTGTAACAGGATCACAACACCTTTACCCAGTCCCCACCTCTTTCCATCACACCCATCCCTTCTAACTACCTCCTTTTCTTGTTCACTTTGAGCGCACTTTTTGAATTACAATTTGAATATTATGTGATGTTTTTTTACAATTTCAAGCTATCTCTATGATGAATCGCAAATGAAATTTGTCTTTCATTCATGCACATAAGACCATTTGACTTAATGAATTAATTGATATGCTTGTGTATATGACTGTGTAACTCAATGACTTTGGGTACCCATTGAATGATACTAAATATCCAGTTAATTATGTATGAAAATAGAATCGACACTGGATCTATGAACCATTATGATTTAAGTTATGTTGTGCTTATGTTTGACATTTGATGTTTAGTAAATTAATAGACTCTGACCACTTTACACGTACTTTAAAAATATGCCAGCCGCAGCAAACCTTGCTTTTAAATGTATGACTGTGCACAAATCACGGCAGAATGTGGGAAATATATTCACGTTTATTCATTTATTCTTTCACTGCAGGTACCTGTTGAATGAACTTGGGAGAGTGTGAGACACAGCACATGAAAGGCAGAGAGGCTGGAGCTAAGTTTGTATCAAGTGTTGCATTTAATAGTATGACCAACTAATTAAAGGGTTGTGCCTGAAGGAAGGCAGATTGACCAGCCCTGGGACCAAGCACCGTTTCTTAGGCAAAGAAGAAGACAATTCGGGGATACGTTGCTAAAACGGTATAATTTTGATCACACGCCCACTGGGGCTTGAGAATGAGCACGAACTGTGAGCGTTCAGGACGGCGCTTTGCGCAAACGAACTGCCAGATAGCCCACTGTGGCGAGTAAATGACTGAGATGAAAGTGACACGGCATGTTAGTGCACCTAGCATTAGGGTGTTTAGAGGTCGGGAGTTCGAATTACGCTTTGGTGCAACACACCTCTGATTTTATTTTAATTTTTGAAGGTTATCCAAATAATCAAGGCCTACGTTTACCCCAGATATTGTATTACACTATGAATTATGTACTATTAATTTTGTTTTGTTTTAACCTGCTGCCATTCACTGAAAGTGTGTTTTCATAGCTCCAGATATTATCCGATTGGGTAGTCTGCTTTCTATGTCCACGTAATTCACAAGTCACATGATTTGCATTTAAACTGTAATGTCATTTTGCACTAACACTCGTGAACATGGGAACTTGTTTCCCGAAACGCGTCGAGTGCGTTTGTGAATAAAAACACTTTTCTGAACCGAGCTGTGGCCTGGATATCGTTTCTTTGAAAGAAAGGATAACGACTGCTTGTGGAATACTGGGGAGTGGCGATCCAGTCACGGCCCGCCGCTGCCAGCGGCCATCCTAGCTTTTTTGCCAACGTGAGGTATATATATATACAGCACCTACCCTCCCTTTCTGTATAATAAAATCCAGACCAAATAGATTTTAGATTAGCGAATATTTGCACACTATAGGCAGATTTTGTACAAATCTTTGTCAAAAGTGATATTAATGAATTCAATGTATTACATATTGGTATTCAGGCTTTTTGATAAATATGAAAATGTGTATATATAATGAAATATTGTTGTATAATTTTTATCATTAATAAGACGGAGGTTACTCAATGTTTTATAATTCAGCAACTTTGCACATATTTATATATATTTAATATATATTTTATCTATGGATTGTGAATTTTGCACACAGGTCTGGAGCTACAGCAATAAGGAGGTTGTAAAAAATGTAATCATGATGAATTGAAAAACTAATGCAACATCATACAGCACATAGATTACCTTCAAAAGCTGTGGATTAGGCTGAAGTATGTTGTTTATGTCTATAAGCCCGGGATCATGTGACCATTACCTGTACTTTAAAATCACGAGGTGAAAACGACCATGTCATGTGATCAAGGGCTCCAGGGCTTGAAACGCATCATGGCGGACAAGAGGTTGCACGAATAGAATACACGCTAAATATACCTGGCTGGGTCCGGTTAGTTTTTTACTTCCAGTTTCCTGGTGTAGCAACGAAGTTCTTGGCATATATATATAGATATATACACGATACCAAGGCAGAGGAGGCAAAACGAAAATAAAAGACAGCAAGACTGGTGGAACAAAGAACAACAGCACTGGCATGGGAACCAAAGCCCAGAATAAGAAACGGAAATAATTGAAGCACAAGGACTAATTGTAATGAACCTTTCCAATAAACGATTGACTTAAAGTGAAGAACAGGTTCTTAAACTTGGCTTGACATTTTGCCCAGATTCCCCACTGACTATACACAAACCCGCATTGATATGTATTTATTTGAACGCAAATTGAAACTGTTCAAAATTCATAAAAATAGGCAACAAGGGGATCAAGCACAGGGAGGGAGCACTACAAACGTTACCCCCGCTATTAATGGCACCGAAATCCTGAGAACTCTTGAGAGTTTAAGTAATGAGCAGCAAGCACAGACAACACAGACTATTGCCTTATCTGATCCCGACATAATTGCTACAGTAGAGAGTCTAGGATTTGATCCTATGACACCTGCGACAACACCATTTAGAGCCAAATCCAAATACCGACCACAGATTCCGAGAGACAACATTGATGTCTTCCACGAGCTGGTGAATGATGACATCCTACAACTCCTTAAAAAAACCTATTGCGAGACCGAAAGCACAAAGAGAGGCCTTAAAGAACCTCCAAAATGATGGTAATATTATTGTCAAACTGTTTGATAAAGGCGGGAACATCGTGCTATGGGAGAAGAAAAATTACATTCAGGAAGCCATGAGGCAATTGACTAATACCACTTGTTATACTAGGGTAGATCATTCTTACATTGCCAAACTACAGACCAGACTTTTTGACCTTCTTGACAAATGGCCCAATGACAACTTACTTATATGGGATGAACTGAAGTTCCGCAAAAATGAAACGCCCACTATACCTGCCTTTTATCTCCTCCCCAAAGTCCATAAAAATCCTACACATCCACCAGGGAGGCCTGTAGTCTCTTCTAAGAACAGTTTGCTGGAGAATGTTTCATGTTATGCAGATTTTTTTCTGGCAGACTATGTTAAGGACCTCACGTCATACATTAGAGACAGCAAGGATTTTCTCAAAAAAATTGAGAATATACATTCTGGTATGCTTAGACGTTGAGAGTCTTTATACCTGCATTTGGCATTTGGCATAACAACGGACTGAAAGCATGTGAACACTTCCTTAGATCTAGAAGCATACACCTAGTGGCACATACTAAAATGTGGTTACTAATGATTGAGATTTGCCTAGTTGAAAACATCTTCATATTTAATGCCTTAACTGCGGCGGTTTTTCTGCCGCGGTGCGGGCGTTCTATTGAGTGGTCGGGGCTCCATCGGCCGTTGGCCGACGGCAGCACCATTGGCCGACGGGAGCACGGAACGGGTTAATGGAGTCTTATATAAACAAACACAGGGTACTTCGATGGGCACCTGCTTCGCTCCCAGCTACGCCAATCTTTTGGTAGGCTGGTGGGAGAAGCAGGTGCTTTGGAGTGAAACCCTCGAGTATTGGACAAACAAGGTCAATATCTGGGTCAGATTTATTGACAACGTCTTTTTTGTCTGGGAGGGCACAGAAAAAGATCTGCTTGACTTTGTTGAAAAACTTCATGATAATTCAGTGAATTTAAATTTCACTATGCAGTACTGACAAGAAAGTGTAGACTTCCTCGATATTAGAGTCACAGCTAAAGGAAACAGACTGGAAACTGATTTGTTTAGGAAAAAACAGCTGGCAACTCAGTGTTACACGTGCTAGTTGCCACCCACCTAATTTCAGGTGGAGCATGCCCTTTGGAGAGATTCTCAGTGCGAAAAGGAACTGTAGCTCAGAAGAAGCATATGAGAAAAACAAGAGAAATGTCCAAAAGATTTCGAGCAAGACGGTATTCACCGAACGTGTTGAAAATAGGAGAGAGGAAAGCTGATGCAATAGAGAGGGAGGAAGCTCTTTACAAAGCACCCAAGATTCATCAAACTACACCAGATTCCACTATAAGATTAATCACAACCTATAACTCCCAATCACATCAGTTAAGCCAGATAGTCAGGAAAAGATGGGACATACTCCTGCAAGATAAAACACTCAAAGAGAAATTACGCCCACACCCTGCTATAACATACAGGGAAGGCCAATCGATCAAAGACCAAATAGTGAGGAGCTACATGGAACACCAGCAACTTACCTGGCTAGCTAGGAGGGGAGGGTTCCACAAGTGTGGCAAATGTAAAGTGTGTAGCCACAGTTAGAACGTAAGAGAAGTGACACTTCAAAGAACAAATAGAAAATGATGTGTACGCAAGAATATACAATGTAACACAGAGTTCGACGTCTATGTTATCACTTGTCATTGTGACAAGTGGTACATAGGCTCAACCACCTTCCCTGTTAAGAAAAGAATACTCTGACACTGGCGAGCCATCACAAACAAAAACTTCACATACAGCACTGCGAGACACTTTGACCAATATGGAATAGAAAATTCCCAAGAATCCCAGGGGCGGCAATAGGACTATAGCCCTATGCAGATCAGAGTCCAAGTTTATTTTACAAGCTGGTAGTGTCGCTCCCTTTTGGGATGAATATTTACAAAGAAACGCATGTGCATCTCTAATTCCCATGCATTGAAACCTCCCATATCTGCTTCAGGAACTTAGGTTCCAATTTGTTTGAAAATTGTATTCATATTCTTATAGGACGTACGCACTTTTTTGTTACTTTTTTGTTACTGGATGTTCTAAAGTGAAAAAGATCAAGTATATATCTGTGTGATTTACTGGCATTTAGAACTGATTTTAATTGTTATAGTGTAAAGATCTAAACTAATCGTATATATCTTTGTTTGCCTTTTCATAGATTGGACCAGATGGAGTGAGTGTATCACCAACTACCGATAAAGCTACGTGCACGAAGTTTTGGTGCTTGTATTCGCAACCACGCTCTCCTTTGATAGACTTACTGTTTGGGCATTCAAATGTGAGACTCTTCATAACCAGACTTTTTGTTTTGTATTAGCTACAA
Organism: Lissotriton helveticus; assembly: GCF_964261635.1. NCBI lineage: Eukaryota > Metazoa > Chordata > Amphibia > Caudata > Salamandridae > Lissotriton > Lissotriton helveticus. The sequence continues at coordinate 58,856,354 of NC_136073.1, read as the reverse complement.
AGCATTCTTATGAATTGATATTTTGTTTTCACTTTCTAACAATTAGTATCATTTAGCCAGGGTACTACACCCATGACGTCTAAGTAATTCACACAGTTGGGTACTAGTACCCACAAGCAGTAAATTCTAGCTCTATTTAATGTCTAAACTATGAATAATGCGGTCATATTGCTTAATTATTTCTTGGGTACTAGACCGCTAATATGGTGTTTACATTTACTGGAGCTAACAATAATGTAACCATGCATTTGTAAGTCATTTTGCTGTACTCTAGCACAAAGTATTGAACATACAGAAGTAATGTATGTTAATACTTACGATTGCCCTGCATGTCGATAGCAATCTCGAGTCTTTTCTATAAGGTTTCCCTAAATGCACTTAAACCCTCTTGTTGGAACTGTGGTCATGTGACCAATAGCTGGATAGCTCTAAACGCGTTTTTTGTGCCCGATAATAAATACTTCATCATAGACTGAATTGGAGGAGGTCTTGTAGCAGTATATCACTTTTCCTGCATCGCCGTGGTGATTTGTATACCGGAATTGAGCTTACCAAAGCCCGGAGCCCTGGAGTGTAGGAGTTCGAGCACTCTAGTTTGAGTTAGGGAATTGACGTCCCTGTCTCAGCAGTAGCATTGAGGAGCGGTAAGAAGATTATAGAGTATTTACATGCTTACGTGTTGGTTTATAAATAAAAATAAAACAAATCGGCAGGGCGAGGGAGCACATGCACTGAACAAATTGTATTCACACATTGATTTCCACCATGTTTATTGAAGCGGCACACTGCAAGGTGGCTATTGATATTTTTAAAAGGAAAGGAGATCCCCAGAAAAAGGAAAGTGGTGTCACTGGTGCAATATATGGAAAGGATGAATTGAAAACTAAACACCTGAAGCTGGAGAGGCTCTACGAGAGCGAGACCAGGAAGTGGTCGGAGGCCACTCCACTTCAGAATTACATCGCTGTACAGCGTGTACCACGTGGGCTGGGGATCTATATGCTTCCAGCTTATGAGAATCTAGAACCGCTATTATTGGAGGACTGGACTAGTCATACTGCCAATTCTTCAAATGGAATGCCAGTAATCTTGGTGAAATTTGCCTGGAGTGATCGCGCACGGGCATTACAGGAAATTAGTATTTTGGAAAGTGACATTGCCACCCACAAAGATAAAAACAGAGTGGAAGAGTTAACCGCAGGAATGAAGAAAAGGCTGGCCAACTATGAACATACAATTAGACCAAGGAAACATGAAAAATTTGAATGAGATGCAGAGACTACGAGTTAGGGCGAGTCCTCACATTTGCAAAAAAATTTGATGCACCACGGTGACAACTACTAAGTAGTAAGAATCAGATAACTGTGTAGCAACAGGAAACATCTGAATCGGATTTCACAGATAGGGAACAGATGGGCAAAGAAACCGCTGCAAGACAAGGTAGCACCGGCTCCATAAAGAAACAAAAACAACGAGGAGGGGCGTTTGGTGCAAACATAAACAACACCTCACCTAGTGTGAAAAGGACAAAACGGGGGACCAAACGCCTATAATGAACAGTCTGACCACAATAAATCTGACCCCCAGGAAACGGACTGAAGTAGAGGAGTCAGTACTGCAACTAGGACTGACCTTTTGTCCATCCAGAAGATTCGAATATACACAGACAAGAATTGATCTATTAAAATGTTCTCGGGAAATGAGGTTCAAGGGCCAAGAAGCCAATTAAGACCAGCCCAAACACAGGATATAGGAATGGATCTATTGACTGTGAATGATTTGACAACCTTAGCTATCCTAGAGGATCTGCAAGAGGAAGGCACTCTTCACAGTGATAAGGCCACCTACCGAGAGGAATACCTAGGAGTGACGCAAGAGAGTTTGAAAAGTCCCTTTAGACCGGTGACTACATTTATTCCTCAATTCCCAATGATGCCATAAACGTATTCACGGATATAGTAACTAAGGATTTGATAAAACTAAGAATCAAAAAGGACAGACAAGAGATTAAGAATAACATCAAAATAAAACAAAGGGAAACATTGAAAGTCTTACAGGAGGATCGAACGATCGTGTGTAAACCCTCTGACAAGGGTGGGAACATTGGGCTCCTCACAGCAGAGAACTATTGGAAGGAAGCACTCAAACAATTACACGATACTTCAAACTCTACACCAATTGAAATGAAGGAATATGAGAAGAGTGTGGAAGGGGGTAGGTGTCTCATTGGTAAATGGAGACAAAGAGGCATATTGGACAATGAAGAGCACACCTCTCTAAACAGCAAGCATCCATGCTTTCCAACCTTTTACCACCTCCCTAAAGTCCACAAGGACAATGTTAATCCACTTGGTCACCCTACAGTTTCCTCACAGTGAAGCCTGACTGAAAATATGTGTATGTGGCCCAGTGTTGTGAACCACTGGGACTCTGGTACGCACTACTTAGAACAATAATCCTTTAAACCATTTAGTTTATTTCAACATGTCTTTATATCAAAAAAAATTTTTAAGTAGTCATCAACTGTATCATTGTTTAACAATGTTGTAATTCTCACAGTAATATGAAATCATACATGTCTCAAATTTTTCAAACACAGGTTTACAAACACAAAATATAATAAAAACCCAATGCATTTCGGGGCATAATTGCCCCTTCGTCAGGGGTCTAAATCATAGGAAAAGACGTATAACCTGTGGTATATCTTATACTACTTCTAGTAGTTATCTTCAAGCTCACTCGAGGCAATGATTCTGTGGATTGATGCCCCGAAATGCATTGGGTTTTTATTATATTTTGTGTTTGTAAACCTGTGTTTGAAAAATTTGCCCATTTTAATAGTGGGCAGGCACTAATCTGGTACTGCACACCTACCGTTCAAACGTACTAAATCATATAAACACGAGTGCAGAACCCTTCATTCATTCATATTTGACTGAAAATATGTCCATATTTATTGATCACTTCTTGTTTGATTTTGGTATTGAGTTGGACTCCTACATACAGGATACCAAGGACTTTTTGAAGCGAATCGAGGGGGTGACATGAGAGTCTGACTTTGTGATGATAAGGCTAGATATCTCTAGTCTCTACACAAGCATTAACCACAGAAATGGTTTTGAGGCTATCAAATACTTCGTAAATGGTCGCTCTTTGAAATATAAGTAGCATAACACTATGTTGCTGGAATTTGTTGATTATTGCTTGAATAATATTTTCCTTTTTCAAGACCAGCTGTTTAAACAAACACAAGGTGCGGCCATGGGCACCTGCTTCGCCCCCAGCTATACATATATTTTCGTAAGCTGGTGGGAGAAGTGGGTGGCCTGGTCATTGATATCAATGATGAATGGACCAGTGGAGTGATTAGATGTAACAGGTATATAGATGATTCATTCATCATAATATGTGAACTTACTCAATGTGAACTATTTAAATCTTAGGTTCACAGTAAAGATGAGCAAAACATCTGTAAACTTTTTAGACCTGAAAGAGTTTGCCTCCAACGGCAGGCTATGCACTACTTTGCATAGGAAGCCGACAGCACTCCATTTTGCACAGCAGCAGTTGCCACCTGGATAAATTAAAAAATAGTATTCCCTACAGTGAACTATTGCGGATCAAAAGGAATTGCACCAGAGTGTTTGATTTCCGGGTGAAGGCTGCTGATAGTGTGCAAAACTTTTGAATGAGAGGTTGTTCGAATGAGGTTCTACTGGAGGCAAAAAAGAAAGCAGATGCCAGATCAAGAGCAGACCTGGTTAGTGGTGTGTCTGCCTCTAAAACAAGAAAGACTAGAAGCACTGAAAGTGGTCTGAAAGATTGCAGAATTGTTACCAACTATTCAAGTAATGCCAACTAAATAGGCAAACTGTTAAAAAATAGTTGGCACATTTTGAACGCAGATCCCATTATATGGGAGGATCTTTTGAGATCACCCCTGTTGACATTTGGGAAAGCACGGTCATTAAAAGATCAGCTGGTAAAGGAGAACAGGCAATCATGTTTTGGGCAAATTAAAAGTAGTTTCCCCTGCAGTAGATGCAAAGCCTGTAAAGACAGTCATAAGGTCTTATCATATGAGGTGCCTGGTCTCAGGATCCCTAAAAAAACAAAATCAGGAAATTCATGAATTGTAACAGCAGCCACACGGTATAATGTGTAGTATGTCCATGTGGAATAAGGTATATTCGCAGTACCAAATATCCGACGAAAGTGCAGATTTTGGAACACCTCAGAGTGATTGCCACCAAGGATGTCACATATCCAGTGGCGAAAGTCTTTGAGAGCCATCATAAAAGCAACAAGGATCTGTTGCATTTTTTCTGTTTGGACCATGTACCCAGGGATATACGAGGGGGGACAGACAGTGAACGCTCCATAGACTTTAGTCTAGGTACATTATAGACAAACAAAGATACCATATGATTTGAATAGTGGGGAGGAGTTTGCTATTCTTATGTAATAAGAGTATTGGATTTTGGATTATGCACATCACAACTGTAAAAACTAGGGGGATTGTTTATTCATTGGATTGGTGGGTCAAATTTTTGGTGTACGCTTTTTTGAAGATGTTTTGAAGCATTTGGACAAGTGCTGGTTATGCCCCTCCAAGGTAAAATAATGAAATTAATCAGCACAAAGAACATGTATGGTATGATATTTATTTGTGCCCAAGGTGTACAAATTGAATAAAGGTTTTAAGAGATGGATCATGGGGGAGTGGCTGAGGGAAAGTCCCCTGGGGGGGGCTCGGCTGTCACACATAGGTCAGGATTGACCTATTTGCCAGTAAGGGAGGGGGGGAGGAGGGGGCTGGGGGGGAGTTAGGGGGGGGGGCACAGGACACGACACGACACACAAGAGAGAGATGTATCTTAGAAGGGGCAACAGCAGAAAAGGGAAAATGGGTAGGGAGGCGAAAATCTGAAGGAAGAAAGATAAGAAATATTGATGCTAGAGTGTTTATAAGACGTTGGACAACAATAATGGCTAGGCTGTATACGTGATTAGATGAGTGAAAAGTTACATTATAAGTTAAGTTATGGGTGTTCGGTGTGTAACATGGAATGTATGTGGTTTGAATGATGCTCAAAAAAGATCAAAAATATCAGTAGCTTTAAAACAAATGAATGTGGATTTTGTATGTATTCAAGAAACACATGTTATGGTAACACAAGCATATCTCCTTAGTCATCTAGGATTTCATTTATTAGTAGATTCTAGTCAAGGGGTTAAAAAAAAGAGGGGTAGCTATTTTAGCTAGAAATAAAAATACCTTGACTAGGAAGAAAGCACAGGATAAATGGGGAAGATGGGCCATGGTTGAGTGTTTGATAGATGGGGAGTGGACAACGCTTGTAACTGTTTATGGTTCAACGGAGGAGGACCCCGAGATTTTTCAATTTTTAGATGTGGAGTTAGCTACCTGGGCACCGAAAATTATTTTGGCAGGCGATCTTAACATAAATGGGGCAGATGGATTAGGATTGGGGTCTTTTGGAAAATATCAAGGTCGGAAAAGGAGAGTTAACCAGGCACTACATAGTTTAGTCTTAAATAATGCTCTCTCAGATGTATGGGGGAAAAAGAGATTGGATAACAAAGGTTTTACATATTACTCAGCCCCACATCGAATTTGTGCAAGATTGGATTATTTTTTTGTTTCAATTACTACCATATCGAATTCAAATATTGAAAGGCTGCCGCGGATCCTTAGTGATCATAATCCGTTAGTACTTACAATAGCAACAAAAACAAATGCTAGACAATATACAAACTGGACTTTCGAAAGAGGGCTGTTAAAAGAGGATAAATATATAGAACATATGAATAAATGGATCAGCAATTTTTTTTTCATTAATAGGGATAGCGCAGAATTGGGGGTGGTCTGGGACGCCTTTAAGGCAGGGGTACGGGGGGAAACGAAGAGTTTTAATTCTTATAAACGGAAGCAGGAACAGTTGAGGAATTTAGTTATTTGAAAAGGTACTCAAGGCAGAGGAGGATTTAGAAAAATGTGTTTTGATTGGGAGTCAATTGGATAATGCCTTGATAGAACTTGTGAAAGCAAAAGGCGAAGCAGAGAGTGATATAGGTAGCAAAGCAGCGAAAATATACACTACTAAAAGGGAGAAGTGTTACGAACTGAGTGAGTCAGTAGGGAGAATTTTGGCTACCCGGACAAGGCAGCAAGAAGCGTCGGGAACAGTGAGAGAAATTAGGGATACATCAGGTAGGGGGTATACAGATTCGAATGAAATAAGGGAAGTATTTAGGACTTTTTATGAGAAGTTATATGACGACGAATTAGCGGGGGGAGACACCCGGAGAGCTAAAGAGGACATGCAGGAGTATCTTCAGGAGATCCCGGTAGATATATTGGAGGAGGATGACGCAGATGGCCTAGAGGGGGTCTTGCAGACAGAAGAAATTAAGGAGGCAGTATGGAAACTTCCCTCAAGGAAAGCAGCGGGCCCTGACCAAATACCTATAGAGTTTTACAAGGTGTTTTGGGATATTTTGGAAGAAGAGCTAATAAAGATCATGCAGCTGGCACAGTTGGGAGAATCAGCACCCAAATCATGGGGGAGTGCCGAGGTGGTAGTAATATTGAAAAAAGGGAAAAATACGGAGGAACCAGGATCTTATAGGCCCATCACCTTAATGAATGCAGACGCTAAAGTATTCTCCAAGGCATTAGCATCAAGACTTGCCAGAGTAATTCACAAAATAGTTAGTAGTGCTCAACATGGATTTATACCGGGAAGAGGGACTATTCACCACATACGCAAAGTAATAACTCTACTTGATGTTACAACAGTCACAGGAGACCCGATGGCAGTAATGTTACTTGATGCAGAAAAAGCATTTGATCGGGTCTCCTGGGATTATCTTTGGTATGCATTAGAAAGAACAGGTGTTAAACAGGGATATCTTAAAGCTATACAGATTCTATATTTAAACCCGGTAGCAACTTTACGTGTGAATGCGGGGAACACGGGGCAATTTCGAATAAAAAGGGGTACAAGACAGGGGTGCCCCTGCTCACCGCTTTTGTTTGCTATATACATGGACCCACTTATCCGTAGAATAGAGGCGTCTGAGATGATTACACCTTTAACAACACTCATCGGGCACTGTAAAATCTTAGCCTATGCAGACGATGTTGCTGTAATCATTCCTAATCCTACTGAATCTATAGAGTATGTAGAAATTGAGGTGATGAAATTTGGAAAGATATCGGGTTATAAATTAAATACATCCAAAACACAGATAATTAAAAACTCTTATACTATCTGTACAGATAACCGAGTGACGCAGGTAGGCATATACTTAGGGGTAATTATCTTGGCAGATTTGGACTCTTTAGTAGAGAAGAATACTTCCCCTTTAATTAAGAAAGTGGAGAAAGACCTGGACAGGTGGGACAACTTGCACATGTCAATTGTGGGGCGGACGAATATAATAAAAATGCTGGTTCTCCCAAAATTTTTATATCTATTCAGAGCCATACCTTTGTTATTCGATGTCAAATTATTTAAAAAATTAGAGTACATAATCAATAGATTCATTTGGGGAAAGGGGAAAACTAGAAGAGCCCTCAGATTCATGACACTCCCGAGAGAGAGGGGAGGCTGGGGAGTACCAGAATTAAAGCTTTATTATTGGGCGGCAGCTCTTCAAAATATGGTTGGTTTGTTGGGAGGGGCAGAGTCAGAAGGTTGGAGCGAATTTGGAACACTAGCAATTTATGGACTAACCTTGGGAATAGAAGTGGAGAATGTGTTTTTGAAGTTTACAGAGGCTAGTTACTACAAAAGGACAAAGTTTAAGACGCTTATAGCAGCATGTACAATTTGGAAAAGCTTCATTAAAAGAGCAGGCTTGGGGAAATATAATGTATACACTAAGTTAAGCATGGGCGGATTTTGCGGATTCGCAATCCGCGAATTTGCGGATTGCGAAAATCCGCAAATTCCGCGAATTTGCGTATTTTTGGGGGGGGGGTGTGTTCGCACGGGTTTCTGCAAGTTCGCGAGGGTTTTGTACAATTTCGCAAATTGCGAACTTACTTGTCGGGTCGCCAGTTTTGCGAACTTGTTGTTTCTACATGCCCAGCCTGTTTGCAAGGCTTTCTTCATCACTGCCACCCTCTGTCACCACTGGCACTCTCTTTGGTCACCCATGCCACCCTCTGGCTCACCCATGTCACCCTCTGTGTCATCACAGCACCCTCTGGTTCACCAATGTTCATTATTGGGGCAAAGCAAAGCACTGCCATCCTCTGTCAATACTGGCACTCTGGTTCACCCATGCCACCCTCTGGCTGGCACACCCATGCCACCCTCGGTGTCATCACAACACCCTCTGATTGACCAGTGAGTGTACATTATTGAGGCAAAGCAAAGCACACCTGCTAAGTGCTTTAAGTTTTGCAAACAACAACACCTGCCCTGCCCCAACTGACATTAATGAAGGCTGGCACCTGCTTGTCTGCTCCCTTTCCTTTTTGTTGCAATGTAAATTTTTTTTAACAGGATGCAATGGCATACTTGTAACTATTCTGTGACTGTCAGAGCAGGGTCACACAATAGTTGCAAGTAGGCAACCGGATTCTGGAGGGCCCCTTCAGGAAGCACTACAGGTAAATGGTTCCAAATGATGAGCTTGAACTTTTGCACCTGCTCGTTGGTTTTGCTTTTGCAAAACTCGTTTTTCGGTAATTTCGCCCTATTCGCGAGGCGCGGCGGCGTGCAAAATCGACCATGGAAGCCGCGAACTCGTGCGAGTTACCCCAAGGTTGAGTATGGGCGCCGCCATTTTGTTTGCGTGACGTATTTCCGTTTCCGCCCGCTATGTGTAATCTCGCGCGATGAGCGCCTTGCGAATACAAGTTCGCGAGAGAAATCGCGTGCGAACTTACTTACACGCACGTGTTCGGGCGGCCATCTTGTTTTTCATTCATTCCTATGTGTCTGGGCATGGTGTTTCTATCCTCTGTATATCTCTGCCATCCTTTGCTTGTTTTATTTTTTTTTTATCTATTAAACTTTTTTTCTATCCCTCTTGTTTTCTAGGTCTATATTTTTGTGTTTTAGTCTACTTTTGTTTACTTTTCAACTACTTTTTAAAACTTTTATTTCCTTCTTCACTCTTATTCTTTTTCATTTTATCTCCTTACCTGCCCAGAACATGGTGAAGACAGCAGTCAAGCTGCCCAAGACGGGAGCAGCAGCCCGTGCCCGGCTCCCGTGTGGCCGCTTGAGGGCGGAAATGGTGGTGCCCCGGGAGATCTTCAGCCCTGAGGAGGTGGGCTCACTGGTTTATTATGTGCAGCGCCGTCTCCCCAGGACCATCGCGGCAGGCGGCAGGATCGCTGCCGGTTACACCAACAGCCAGGAGCGACGGAAGCGGTGGGGGCAGGTGTGCCGGGCCCTTTAACATCACGGGGGTCCAGCGCACCTATAATCAGGTGACCCACCGCTGGACCGATATCCTGGACCGGGAGCACGACCTGCTCGACCTGCTGGGAGTGGAGGTCCCCGGGCTTGGTGAGTAGTAGTAGCAATTTTTTCATCACTCGTCACTACTCTGTTTTTTCTCCTGCTCTGTGTGTTATATAATATTGCAAATGCTTGCTTTAACTTTTTTACAAAGAGCAATAATGCTGCTGATTACATTGATAGGAGAGGTAAATTAATATTTCAAAATCTTCTGTGCATTTCAGGTGCACTGCTCTCCTTCTCTGTGGCGGTGCCACTGCTTATTTGTTTTCTATTTTGTGTTCATTTATTTGGGCTGAGTAATGTATGAGTGTACTTTACAGAACTGCGTAATGCTAGACACAAAGGGGCAGATTTACAAGCCCCTTGCGCCACGTTTACGCTGCCTTACCTGACGCACAGCGACGTAAACGTGGCGCATCCCTGCGAGTCATGTACAACGTGATGCATCTAGGGAGATGCGCCACGTTAAGACCTGGGCCTGCGCCACAATGGGAGCGTTCCCACGCAGGGGGAGGGGGGGGGGGTGGCGGTCAGGCAGATGTGTGCCTCGCAAAAGTGCCTGTGTGAAATCTACAAGATTTAACGCAGGCACTTCCGCGACGCTGCTACGTCAATTCTTTATGCCTGCTTGCTTGAAGCAGGCGTAAGGACTGATGCGGTATGTTGAGTATTGGGCAGCCCTGAGCATTGCTAGAGTTGCATCGCGCCTGCGACGCGACTCTAGAGATGCACCCCTCTTTCGTCACGAGATGCGTCACGCATCTGCCTACCCTTGCGCCAGGGTTTGCCGCATTGTAATTGCGGCGCATCTGCCGTGACGCAAGGTTAGTTTTGCGTTACGCATTTGTTCTGGTGCACATCTGGAGGTGTCCAGCTCAGAACTCGTAAGTATGCCCCTAAGTGTCAGATTAGCAATTACCTGCGCATCCCTGCAAAGTGTGAGGCACGCCAGCCCCACCCATGGTGCGCCGTATTTTCAATGCGGCACGCCATGGTGCCAAAACGTCACCGAAGCGTTACGCATCGGTGCCGTAAAGGCGGCTCATTGATGGAGTTGCGTTGCAACGATGACGCAGCTCCAGCAATGCTGCGTCAAGCCGTAAGTCTGCTTCATGCAGGCGCAGGGTTTCAGTGACGCATCATTGTCCTAAATGACTGATTGAAATTTTATCTATTCCCCATAGCCACTTTTAGCATGCATTCCTGCGCAGGAACGCCCTCCCTTGCGCTGGAACGCTCCCTTATGGCGCAGGGCTTTAGAATGGGATGCATCTCCCATATGCGTCACGTTGTTAATATACGCCACACCATGGCGCCTCTCTTGTTGTGGCGCTGCGTCACAAAAGTGACGCAAGAACGGAGCAAAAGCGCTGCAAGGGGCTTGTAAATCTGCCCCTAGAGTAGAGGCTCAGGTGCAGTCCTTCCTTTGTAGCCCTCTTTTTGGCTGAAATAGTTGGTTCTTGTTCTTTCTAAATGTTTGATTTGGTTGACAAGGACATCGACACGCAGCAATCATCAATTTTTTCTGTTCTTTCTTTCATGTTGTACGTCAGGTCCGCCCAGGGGCAAGCGGACAGAAACAGTGGATGCAGTGGCTCCAAAGGAGGAGGATGCAGGCCAGGGCGGCGAGTGCTCCTTTGCTGGCCCCAGTAAGTTTTCATTTAAATATAGAGGACCTATTGTTGTCCAAGCGTTCCTAATTTCATTTTTCGAAACAGTGTTTAGATAGGAGCAAAATCAATAATACTACTGTTGCAGGGACAATTCTCCACAAACCAAACTATGGACACCAAAGACCAGAGTCATAATATTTCAGAGTGGTGTGTTTGGCACACTGTATAAACCTGGTAGTGTCAGCGGCACGGACTCCTCCTTGCAAAAATTACAAAACCTTTCGCTCAGTCACTCTAGTCTGGAGGACCAAAAACCACAGAGTCTATTCAAGTTTAAAAGCTTTATTAAAAGTAAAAGTAAACACATATATTAAAATAAAGTTAGCTGGAAAAGGAAAAGTGCTTGGTGCTGAGTTGATGAGTAATGGAACACATTTCTTGTGGTCGAGCCGAGCTTTCACCTGGTTTAGTTGATGTTGCTCTTGTCCGTAGAAGTCCAGCGTCTGTCTGTTCAGAGAAAAATGGTGTGTGTTAAAATTAAGCAAGCATTCATCAATTGTGACAAAAAAAAGCAGCAAGACAACAGCCTTCCCTGGAAGGAGGGACATTTTTACTTTAGACTAGAGTAGACAGTCAAATATTTTTTCTGTGGTTTTCAAATTTCTTCCTTCCTAAACCAAATACTAGTGAGTGGTGTAATCTAACAGTCTTAAATATATTTTTTAGGTGGAACATCTGGTGGCGGGGCCAGCTCGGACGTGATCGTGATCGACTCCGAGTCTGAGGACTACTCTGTGGAGGATGCGGCGCCAGAGGACAATCAGACTGTGAGGAAGCAGGCAGTGGTGGTGGCGAGTACAGGTAAGCTGGATCATGGTACTATCTGACTCTTAGATAGCATATGATGTGTATCCAGTGCTGGCCCAGTGACAAATTACAATATGGTAATTACAGCAGGCTGGGACCGACAGACAGATAGAGGCAGAGAGAGCGGAAGACAGAAGGAGAGAGAGAGAGAGGGAGGGAGCCAGAGGGAGGGTGAGGGAGGGAGACAGAGAGAGAGAGACAGTGAGGTAGAGGGAGACTCAGGGAGACAGAAAGAGAGAGCGAGAGAGAGAGAGGGAAACAGACATATCACCTGGGCCTGGTGCAGATGATACGGTTGCTGGTGTGGTTAACGGCTCTTAAAAAAGTCGAACAGCCTTTTTACCAGAAAACATTTTCCATAGTAAATTGTTTTTTACACAAAGCACAGCCCATTTCAATGACCACTACAAAACAAAGCAGAAACCTAACTCATTTCCAAAATACATTTCCAATATGCACCATACAATTTTTAAACATCATTACAAAAAAACATGACAATGCAAGAATAAAGAAGCACAATATGCTTCTTAATCTTCCCATACTGCACACAGCAGTGTATCTTCATTAAATGAATCATATATCAGATAACACACGGGCACAGAGTAAGGTGAGACACAAACAAAGAATACCCTTTAAGCTAAAAGAGCCAAACTGTTAGAAGGCACAGGTGACATTATTGAAAAATGTGAAAATATAAACTCTTATTTCAAACAGACACTCAGTGTGATCCTTGACCAAAACTTAAAAGCCAGACTTTTTACCAGAAAACATTTTCCATAGTAAATCGTTTTTGACACCAAGCACAGCTCATTTAAATAACCACTACAAAAACAAATCAGAAACCTAACTCATTTTCAAAATACATTTCCAATATGCACCATTCTATTTTTAAACAGCATTACAAAAACACGACACAAAATAAATGCAAGAATAAAGAAGCACAATATGCTTCTTAACCACTTCAGCGCTAATGACAAGGGTAACTCGTCATGGACTTTCCATTGATTTCAATGGAAAGTCAATGGAAGCTCATCATGTGCCTTAGCAGCCAAGTGGTTAATCTTCCCCATAGTGCATACAGAAGTCTATCTTTATGAAAAGAATCATTATTCACCTTTAAAAATGCTTTGAAAGATGTAGAACAGTGTCAGTCACACACAACAGATTTACATAAGTAGAATCTCGGAATAATGCTTCGGTCACTGGAGCCTCAGAATAATGGCACAGATTCTTTCTCATTTCAGACCCATATTCTTGTACATAACCAATCGAAATTCTTCCCACACAAATTCAAAACCAAACTGTACAATTTAATTGGTTGTACATTTCAACACTTTGAAACTCACATAATATTCACCCATCCCCCCAGTGCTTATTCACCCTGTTACCATGGTAACTCCCTCCTAACCCAGCACACAGTTGAGAAGGTCATCATACTATGTTGCAAAAGAATCCAGCAAGGGTGTTTGACCTCTCAATGTACTAGCTAATCATGTGCAATGTTTCTTTAAATGACTTTTTCTCAACCATTAAAATGACTTCTTAAAAAAAAAAAAAAAAAGCATGCACCCTAATTTTCAGTGGTGAATTTTAAGAAAGCACCAATCATTTCTTGTTTTTTCAAGTGCACTGAATCTCAAACACTTTTTTTTCATAACTCCTACTTTCAAACTGCCATTTCATTTCCACAACTCATCTGAATACAAGCACATCTATCTTCAAGATGCCAAAAGTCTGGTTTGTGGGTCATAGCTATGTCTTCTGGAGTGAAAATTTTGCAAGTAACAGAGGTATTTACAACCTTGATTTACCAAATGTGTACATTGTGTGGATTGGACAGAGAGGATTAAGAAGTCACCAATTGATACCATTGATAAAATCCTTTATGGATCTACCACAACCTGACCTTATAATTGTGCACTGTGGAGGAAATGACCTGGGCACTTTGACTGGGGTAGGTCTGGAAAAGCTTTTAAAGGACATCTTTGGGCAATTGATGTCACTTTTTCCAAAAACTGCCTTGGTATTTTCTAATATATGCCAAAGGCAAAAATGGAACTGGTCCAACCAATTTTGTCCACAGATTGAGAAAGCAAGGAAACATGTGAATAAATTGGTTTCTGCTTTCCTCAGAGACTATGGTATGGGTTCCATTTACCACAACAACTTGCGTTACAACATGCAAGGCATCTATAGGAGAGATGGTGTACATTTTACAGATGAGGGGAATAGATTCTTCCTCTTGAATTTGAGACTCTGCATTGGTACCTACTTGTAGGTACAAAAAACACCCACCTAACACTTTTCAGAGCTAACTTACCTCTAAGCACTCTAAATTATTTTTTTACTCTATTTTTTTACACTGTTTTTCCCCGTGGTGCGCTCAGTGTGCGCGTACCAGAGAGCGCACATGGGAACGCACCCAGCGTTTACCCCGCGAAACTTTCAAAAAAAATAAATCGTTTTTTTGCCCTTCAGGGTCCTTCAAGGCCCCCCTCAGAAAACCTAGGGGGTCAGGGGGTGTCTACCCTGCCCCCTTTTAATCATTTGCCCCTTTTTTTTCACCTCCGGTGTCTCGATTTTACCGAGACACAAGATGGCGGACTCTCCAGACGATTTATAATGTTGTCAGGCACACGAGAGACAATCAGCTTTCCGCTCGCTCACTTCCGTGGCGCGCCGGGTGCGCTCCCCGGTACGCGTACCGGTGAGCGCTCGGAACGCGCCTATAGATATATATGTGTTTTTGAAGTTAATTTTAGAAAAAACCATTGGAGTAATTATAAACAAATATGGAAAAGACCCTACTAAGTACCAGTGCCTATCATTTTGCAAAGTTTCGTGTAATTCCATTCAGCCGTTCAGGCTGTAGCCGTGTCTAAATGTCCTATGGAAAATTGCATGGAGAAAACACATTTGAAAGTATTGAAATTTACAACCAATCAAAATGTTACTTTCGTTTTGAATTTGTGTGTGATGAAGTATGATTGGTTATGTATATATCTTAAATGAGAGGAAAACACGGCCATTTTGTGATACTCCTGTCTGAGGTACTTTTGAGAGGAATTTTGGGTGCTCAATTTCTGGAGTTTGAATTACACAGTACTAACTCTTCTCCTACTTTCAAAAAGGTGAGTTGTTAATTTGTAAGGGGAACTATGTTGTACACTTTAAAATAATTTGGAAAATGTTTTCTGTTAGCTATTTACAGTCATTCTGTTGGAATTATGGATTAAGATAGGCTTCATCACATGCTGTGCTTTATATTTCTAGTTCCTGCCTGATACTGTACACTACCAATTAATTTAAAAAAACTAAATACTTCATTAAGCTACTTTGATATATTATGTATTACTAAAAACGAAAAATGAAAGCGATTACTTTTTTCTGCAATTTACAGCAAAACATTTCAAATTAAAATGGATCAGAATGAGGAGACCAAGGAAATTTCTTTTGAAATTTCAACTACATTTCTTGAAATTCAAAATGTCGACAGCAACATTTTATCACAAGGAGGTGATGACAAATAATTTTTGGGATGAATCTCTTGACAAAGAATTTATCGAACGTTTGGATACAAAAGAATTCCAACAACCATCATGGCACACTTATAATGAGAAGATTCCTAATCATATGATTGAAGAGGAAATTCCAGATGAGGACATGCTACAAGTTCTATTAAATTATGAAAATTCTGAACAATAAATTAATATTTACAAATAAAAAATTAGTTGACATATTATTCATTTTTATTTCTAATTTATGAGGTAGTAGCGAAGTGATTGTATTAAAGTGAATTTTAGACTCTGCATCGGTACCTACTTGTAGGTACTTAAATCACCCACACAACACAACAGCTCTTTTTAGAGCTACCCTACCTCTAAGCAATCCAAATTCTTATTTTACACTATTTTCTTTCAATATTTTTCCCTGTGGTATGCGTACCGGTGAGCATACCTGGGAACGCACACAACGCTTACTGCGCGAAAATTGCAAAAAAAATAAAAAAGTTTTGCCCTTCAGGGTCCCTCTAGGCCCCCCTCAGAAAACCTAGGGGGTCAGGGGGTGTCTACCCTGCCCCATTTTAATCATTTCCCCCTTTTTATTTTCACCTCTTGTGTCTAGATTCTACCGAGACACAAGATGGCGGACTCTCCGGACTGTTTAGAATGTTTACAGACATCCGACAGCCAATCAGCTTTCCGCTCGCGCACTCACGTAGCGCGCCGGGTGTGCTCCCCGGCACACGTACCAGTGAGCGCTGGGAGCGCGCCTATAGATATATATGTGTCAGACGATAGCTGGTCAGTTACCTCCTTGGACCCAAATGAACTGACAGATTTCTCGGTCATAGATGAGCTGAATTTTGTCAGCGAGGACCTGAGGTACTCCCTGCGCCTCCGCAACCCTCAGCAACAACAAGGCAGAGCAGCAGCCAAAAGCGCCGCATCAGGAGGCGTAGTTCCAAAGCGAGGCGCTGCAAGGGGCAATACGCTCAGGAACTGGAACAAGTAACAACAAAACAACAAAACACTGTTATTAATTTGACAGACCTCGTTCTATCAAAGGCGGAGGAGCAGCTTCTGTCATTGGGCCTGTCATATTGCCCATCTAATGATTTCTCGTACACTCAGGCACGCATAGACGTTTTTAAGTTCATTAGAAAAATTAAACTGATGAAATATTTCCAACTTCATCCTATGCAAGAGAACAAAGAAAGTGCCAACATAGAAGCAGATTGAGAGGCAGCTCCTCTGCAAGTAAGGAATTTAGAAGGCTTGCAATCTCTTCTATCATTAGCTCATGAAGCTAGCTCGCAAGGATCCCCCTCTGTCAGTCAAGTAGTCACAGTTAACAAGCCAGCGTCTAGTCCTTTTCGGAGTAAATCGACCTTTCTACCCCTAATGCCAAAGGATGCAGTAGATGTCTTCAGCGACAGAGTTGTCACTGAACTGAAGAATCTGAACAGGGTGACTTTGGGAAGAAGGAAACAACAAGATTACAATAATGAATAATACTGGTCATTAAGAAGGAAAATACAAGATAATCCATCTGTGATTGTTAAAAACGCTGATAAAGGTGGCAACACGGTTTTGTGGGCTAAAATTGACTATCTTAAAGAAGCCAAAAGACAATTGGGGGACCCCACGTGTTATACTAAAACCACCAACTTTGCCATGCTGAAGAGCAACGAATCCACCAGGAAAACCATCTACCAATGGCAAAGAAAGGGACTCTTCACTAAGGATGAGGCCAAGTTTCTAAGCGTTACACATCCTATCACCCCAGTTTTTTACCTTCTTCCCAAAATTCACAAACTTTTCACCCCTGTCCCTGGACGTCCTATTATTTCGGCACGTGGTAGTATTAATGAAAATGTATCCAGATATGTTGATTTTTTCCTCCAACCTCACATGACCTCACTTCCTTCTTATCTTAAGGACACTACAGACTTTTTAGTTAAAATCAAAGATGTAAATTGGTGTTCTGATTTCTGTTTTTTCGTGATGGACATTGAATCGTTATACACGAGTATTCACCACTCCCAGGGTCTTGAGGCCACTAAACATTATTTAGACACACGCAATGCAGTCCTGCGAGACCACAATATCATGCTGTTGGAGATGACTAAGATTTGTTTAACCAACAACCATTTCCAATTTGAAAATGACATATACCATCAAGAACGAGGGGTTGCTATGGGCTCGTGCTTCTCCCCCAGCTATTCATGTTTACATGTTGGCTGGTGGGAGGAGGACGTGCTACATAAAGCTAATCGCCAGTGGCTCCCACATCTAGCCTACTATTGGCGTTTCATAGATGACATATGTGTCATTTGGAAGGGTTCGCAGGTACAGGCCCAAGCTTTTGTGAATGAGATCAACATCAACACTCGTAGCTTAAGATTCACGGCTACGATCACATCAAGCTCGGCTGAGTTTTTAGATGTGCACATTTACATTGAGCAGGGCAAGTTATGCACAAAGCTTCACAGGAAGGCAACGGCGGGGAATTCCATTCTCCATGCCCGGAGTGCCCACCTATCCCACACCATAAACCGTATACCCTTTGGCGAATTTATTCGCATTAAGAGA
This sequence comes from Lissotriton helveticus, assembly GCF_964261635.1. NCBI lineage: Eukaryota > Metazoa > Chordata > Amphibia > Caudata > Salamandridae > Lissotriton > Lissotriton helveticus. The sequence continues at coordinate 58,838,270 of NC_136073.1, read as the reverse complement.
ATCTGCAGTGATCCAACTACATCTAACCAGTGCTTAGCGGAGTCAGTTCAAAGGTTTCTTCAGCGAGGCTACAAGTTAGATCTTTTGAACCGTGCACTCTTGAGAGCTTCATCGCGCTCGAGAGACGAATTACTGACTCCTAAAAACGTGGCCACATCTGATTCAACCTCTGTTGGTTCTGTCCGTCTTATTACCACCTACTGTTCACAGGAACGTAAACTGAGACAGATCATTAATTCTGAATGGCCTATTGTTTTAACAGATGTTATTTTAGGTCCCATCTTGCCTAAGTTACCTGCTATCACCTTCAGGAGGGCTCCCTCCATGAAGGATGCACTGGATAAGACTCAGCCTGAGTTAACACCCAAACGCACTTGGTTGTCCAAAACGTGTTTTTTCAAGTGCACGTCATGCCGCGCATGTACTTTTGCGAAAAATGGCACGCATTATAAATCAGCGTTTAGTGATAAACTTATTGCCATTAATGAATATCTTACCTGTCGCAGCGAGTTTGTCATCTATCAATTAACATGTACTTGTAATCTATCTTACATTGGCAGCACTAAGTTGCGGCTAACCAACGTATCCTGCAACATGTGTGAGCCATATTCAACTCGGACAGCAATTATCCAGTGGCGCGCCACTTTAAAGCTGTCCATGACAACAAACTAAAAGACCTGCATTATACACTTTTGGGTTCGGTCCCTAACCCCGGACGGGGAGGTGACCGAGAAAAACTTCTCAGGCAAAAAGACTCACTTCATTTTGCTGCTAGATTCTAAGGCACCAAATGGATTGAATATAATAGATGAAGTGCACAATTTTTGTAAATATGGCATCTCAGTTTTTATTATTCTGTTTCTGTAGTGTAACTTACTTTTGCTGGTCATTTTTTAATTTGTTGATATTTAGGCCCTCACAAACTGTTATGAATTAGTAGGTTGAATAAGATTGTGTCGCAGCCTTCATTGTCACTTTTTTATAGTTAGTTATTTTTCTCACCCATTAGGCACTAGCACTTTAGTTAAACTGGCATACAACAGACTGTGATTGACACCTTTTTGTGCATCGCTCTCTATTGGCAATACATATATGATGCTTTGTGGCCACAGTGAATGCATCTGCACTTTACCTTTGGATGAACTCCGTTTTTAGGGTACCATGTTTACATGTTTATTGAATATTGCATTTGCATTTTATTCCTGTTATAATTTGTATGTACTGCTATCAACTTGCTACTGGTATTGTTGCTTCTGTTAATCTCGGAGATCAGGCACTTGCCATTATGTAAGAATTCTTTTCGGCCATATAATCAAATTGAGATAGGAGCCCTTTGCTCTCATTGCTGCTTTGCTTTCTTCATGTCTGTATTTCATACAACCTGCTATGATCGTTTTAATAATTGCTACTATGCCACTTTGCTTATTTTTGCCTTTCATCCTTTTTTATGGGTGACTGAGCTTTTAAAACACTTTATATTGCAACACCTACTTTTGGCGCGTCATGTGACCAAGCTCCGCCTGTGGATCGAAACGCGTCGAGGAGAGCACCCGCTCTGTGATTGCTGATATTAAAATCACCACTGCTAACTCGACTGACGGTGTGTTGGCGCTTTATTAAAAAGCTTGAATTTACTACAAGGAGTAAAGGTCTGCGCCTGTTTTAGCCCGCGCTGACAGCGGCCAGGATTGGTTTGATATATATATATATATATATATATATATAAATTTCTAGAGTTAGCAAACACCACGCAACTGAATACCTCTGTACTAACCAAAACTGGGGACCCAGGAACACGAATAAAGATTTTCAACACACAGGTACTATACCTTCACCATATTTACCACACACCAATGTACTACATGTTATACCTGGCAATACAGCAGTCTTTCTACTTTAGATATAGACGCATTTATCTTCTGTAGTTTACATTCTGTTTATATAGCAGTACTACAATTGTTTCTTAACTTGAATTGTGACCTTTTAATTCATGATGACAATGGATGAATTGTGCATGATTTAATTTATTACATTTTAATTCTATTTAACTCTATTATTTGCATCAAATTGAAATGTGACATGGTGTGAATGTCTCAACGCAGTCTTTTCTCAGTATCGATGAGCACGCGGCGACGTGCATATTTCATAATGTATATTACTTCCTGGATTCAGGAAGAGGCCATTTGACCAAGGCCGCTTGCCGGCCAAAACGCACCTTTTTTGTTGCCTTCTGTAAAATAAACTGACTTACCTGAGGAACAGAAGTGGCTCGTCTTTCCCCACCGGAGCAAGTGTGGGTGATTTCTGTGCAGTATTGATCGGTGGCGTCCGTAGACTAGCCCCAACCCGACTGTATGTGTGTTTCTCATCATGCAAAAATTCCTCTGGATTTCCTAAAGTGAACGCCCGCTGACTTCAAGGACAACGCACTAAACACACACTGAGCGAGAAGGAGCCAACACACTGTAATGGGTGAATGCCTGTCTCCTTACAGCTGATTACGCAAGCGGATACATTGTATCACGTTCGCGGATGGAGGTCACGTCAGGGTACGCCCAGCAGCAGCTGCTGAGAGGGTGCCTTTGCTCGAGTCATCGCAGTCTACGGATCGTGGCAACAACTTTAAACACAGATGGCATCTGATTGTTGAAAGGCCAGGAGGCCTCAGCAAACTCCATCTTTAGAAAGGGAACAGACGATGGGAGAAGCTCTGCTAGCGGTAGCACGATTAGCATGCAATGTCTGATTTCCAGCCTGGAACAAAAAGGAAATATGCTGGAACGACTGAGACGAAAAGAAGTAAGAAGGTGGTGGGAAGCGACGTCCCTCCAAAATTAACTTGAGGTGAACAGTACTCCTAGGGGACTGAGAATACTTATTATACCAACGTTAAATAGTCCCAAACCACAGCTTCTAAAAGACTGGATGTCCAACACAAACAAAGCCTCTAAAAATATGCTACTAATGCTGGTAAAGAACGCGTGGGAAGAACACAGTGAGCTGATGCTACAAATCCAATCTCTCCTGGATGAGATAGAGAAGGAAATTGATCAAAATGAGGCAAAAAAAGACACTGGCAACCATCAATGAAAGAATCAAAAAAGTTGAAATAGAGGTAATGGAGAGGAAGCGAAGACAATTTGAACGGGATGAAAGAAGCTACAATATGGGTAGAATACTGAATTTTGCAAGAAAATTTGATAAAACCAGAGCAGAGATGACAAGAGAAACAGCCCTGGACAGAGCAGATCAAACTACTTATGCTGCAACAAAAGATCTAAGCTTGGACTTAGAATCCGTGGACAACACCGCATCGAACACTCTTTTTCCGAGGAACAATGCCTCAAGTAAAATAAAATGGAACACTCAAACAAGGAGAAACCCACAGGAAAACGCAGAAGAAGAAGAACAGTGCTGGCATGGGAGCAAGAGGCCAAACCATGAAGTAGTAACTTTCGATAACACAACCAAGCTTATGGTAATTAACCTTTCTAACAGGGAGATTACAGAAAATTTGTATTAAAACTGGGTATGTCACTTTGTCATGATTTACCAATGGATTATGCACAAACATGGGCAGATCTTTACAAATTTTAAATCGTTTAAAACTCATTCAATGTGCAGAAGAACTTACACACAGTCATTGAGTCACCCAGCAGCAAAAGGAACATCTACACTCAACATTGAGGACATAGAAATACTAAATATTTTAGACAACTTAAAATCTGAGATGCATAGTGCAGTTACAGAGGGACCCCTCCCCATTTCTAATCTCTTCAAATGCTTTGACCACACACGGGAAGAGGGAATTAAACAGGCACTTGGGATTGATACTAGCTTAGCTAGCAAAACTGATTTTAGAGCTACTTTCAAATACATCCCTCAAATCCCCGAAGATAATATCTATGTATTCCATGAGGCAGTCATTCATGACATTTCCAAACTCCTGCAGGAAACACCCAAAAGAAGAAATATTTCCAAAGAGCAGTGAGAAGTCATCATTGAAATACAGAAAGATGATGACATTGTAATCAAGCCATCAGACAAGGGGGGAAACAGTTATCATGAGCAGGGAGTATTACATCAAGGAAGCTAACAGACAGCTTAGCAATACAACCTGTTATGAGATTGTAGATAAATCTTACCTAACTAAACTGCAAGAGAGATATCATGACATGCTCAGGGGTTGGGCTGACGAACAACTCATAAGCTGTAATGAAAATCAATTCTCAATGAACCAACCACCCACTACTCCAAAGTTTTACCTTCTGCCGAAGGTTCATAAAGACAACATGAATCCCCCGGGACGCCCAGTTGTGTGTTCCAAAAACAGCCTGTTGGAAAACATATCAATTTATTAGGACCAATTCTTCTTCCCTTTTGTTAAAGACCTCAATTCATATCTAAGGGACACAAAAGATTTGTTACAAAAGATTCAGAATTTATACAGGGGTGAGAGACACTGGATGGTGTGTCTCGACGTAGAGAGTTTATACACCAGCATTCGCCACATTGATGGTCTCAGAGCCTGTCAGGCTTTCTGAAAAACAAGAAACATACACTTGCTGGGCCACACATGCGTGATCCTATAGATTTTGCTTCACTGAGAATGTGTTCATGTTCAATGGACAGTGGTTCAAACAAATACAAAGGCCTTCCATGGGCACCTGCTGTGCCCCTAGTTATGCCAATTTAACTTTAGGCTGGTGGGAGAAGCAGGTGCTCTGGAGTGATGTTCTAGAACTATGGACCAAAAATGTCAATATCTGGTTGTGCTACATGGATGGAATTTTCTTAGTGTGGGAGGGCGATGAATGTGGTCTTTTGCTGTTTGTGACTAAATGTAAAAACAACAGTATGAATTAAAACAAGTTACTTACCAGGAACTTCAGTTATCCAGTATTTGTATCTTTCCTAGATTTACATGCTTGAACCATCCCCGCAGTTGAGGTGGAAGTCTCAAGGTACAAATAAAATATATACATCATAATAATAATAAAATATCATATAATAGGATTTAATGGAAAATAAAGTCACTGCACTTGCCTATCCTTGTCCTTTTGTTAAAAAGAACCAAATGTATAACAGCCAATCAGGCTCCAGCACCCTCACTAGAACACTCCACAGAGAGGCAAGTCCCTCAGATTTTCATGGCACAAGTGACAGTAAGTATAACCTAGTAATAAGGGAGGCCTCTCTGGGGAGGAGGGTGGGTCGTATTCGAATCTATGAAAGATACCAATACTAGATAACTTAAGTTACAGGTAAGTAACTCGTTTTCTTATCCAGTAATGAGGTATCTTTCATAGATTCACATGCTTGAATCAGAATAGCTAGTAATGCAGCTCTACTCCGGAAATAATGTTCTAAAACTTCATTACCTTTCCCTGAAGTATATAATCATGCATTTATTCACTAGTGGGGCCCATCACACTGTGAATCATTCATACACACTTTCTCCCTACTTCATGGATCGGTATGAATCAAAGGAGAGCTGCTGTATTATAGCGGAATGTTTTAGTCAAACTAACTATTAATAATAGATACATCTGCAGTTTAATTTCATTTACCATGGTTTATATCAGCAAGAAGATTTATTGAAACACCACCATTGTTGGCGACGGATCTGCTAGTAACAAATTAGGCTGAGGAACAAGACCAGCTTGATTCTTCATTTATCTAATTCTTATTTAAAGAAGGTTCTCCTAGCATAATCCATTTTATTCACTTTAAATTCATTTATTGCAGTTAGTTATAAGAAAAGAAAGAATTTTAACTTGCACATTTATACTTCATATAATTTTAAGTTAAAAAAAGAGATGAATATAATATTCGACATTTACCAGACAGAAGCAATAGAAAAAGGCAAATAGTTCCCAAATTCTATCTCTATTCCCTCAAGCAATTTACCCTCATCTAAAGACTCCGTACTCATTCAAACAAAGCTTAAAGTTGAAAAGTTTAAAGTTCTTACGCTCCAAGGAAATTCAGCATTTCAGCAGCATGTCAGGATACACAGATAGAAATCGAAAAGAGAGCTTTTTTCTTCACTCCGGAGCTAGTCTTTTATACCCTTTTCCAATAGCTAAACTGTCTAAATATTGAAACATTTAGGGTCTTCTTCGAATTTAATTGGTCAGTCCAAGGGGTGGATGAGCATAACCTCATCATCTTATTACTTGACTTCCGCAGAGTCAGCTAAATGAACTTGTCCATTGTCCTTAACCACTTGGATGCTAATGACAAGGGTAACTCGTCATGGAGTTTCCATTGATTTCAATGGAAATTACATTGCAGTCCTAAAATAGCCTTAGCATCCAAGTGGTTAAGGTTACAAGTTCCATTATGACCTTTAATTCGTTAGGTCATAATATTTTCCCATGGTTTACAATACGGATGTCCATTTTATTGGCAGTCAGTCAGGGTTTCAGAATGTATCGTCCTTGACCCACTCCATTCAGCACAGTCAGCTCATACGCGTCTGCAGCTTCACTCTGTATGTGCATGCGTGGTTCACATTAATCTCGGAGTCACAAAAATCGCGTCCATCTTTAAGTAGGCCTCACAGGCCTCAACGGGAACTATCATAGAAACACACACAGTTGAATGTTAATTATTGAATTATAGCCCTTCTGTTTACCTCCCCCCTTACTAAGGTATCCCTGTTAGTTATTACCTAGCGCATAAAGCCACATTTAAGCGTAATTTGCTCACCTGTCTTCATATTTTGCCACAAATAAACAGACAGTAAGCACATATATGCCAACTCTGGGTTAACTTATAGCTTGTGTGTTCATTTCAGACATGACATTATCACCTAATTAATTGATTATGGTTGCAACATAAGCAATTTAGTATCCCACGTGTATTTAGTGTGTGCATTATATTCTATGTTGGTTAGTTTTTCCAAAACCACACGATTAGTTCATGTTACTGTTATGAGAAAGTGATTTTACAATGGGTATACAACATTTTGTTTCTCACCTCGCTCCATCAACTCACTCCTTTGGTGATTTATCACCAAATACCTCCCAAAATTTAGAAAATTGTATCTTAACAGGTTTCAAATTCTTTTGATTAGTATGAAATTTTATACTCTAGTCTCTTCTATCTTTCTGGTACCCTCGTACAGTTTCTCTTGAACTTCTTCCATTTCTATGTCATTCATTTCTCGTTTTCTATCTTCTTCCTTGATTGCCTTCTTTATTGCTCTTTTAACACTCCTATTTCTAATCATACAGCATAATCTCACTGGAAAAATTATTTTACCTACATCACATCACATACATCACTGCGCGCTGCGCTTTGCAAACCAGGCGCTGCTTTATTTTTAAATATCCCCGTTTTCGTCATTTTAGTTGTAAAGTTAATTTGTATTTCGCCTTGTTTTTAGCTCACCTGCCGCATTGCTTACACTATAACTTGTGCCCCCCACCGCAGTTTCAGCAGGCTGGCCATCGCGTTTAGGGCAACTTGGAGCGCCATCCTGGGGGTTGTGAGGGGACACTTGAGACATTGGACGAGCGCTCTAGCAGTCAGGCTGACTGGCTAGAGGCAATCAGGTGTGGACTATTGTGGACTATTTAGATCGTCAGTAAAGGTGGGTTTGCCTTTTAAGGCATACATCACTGCGCGCTGCGCTTTGCAAACCAGGCGCCGCTTTATTTTTAAATATCCCCGTTTTCGTCATTTTAGTTGTAAAGTTAATTTGTATTTCGCCTTGTTTTTAACTCACCTGCCGCATTGCTTACACTATAACTTGTGCCCCCCACCGCGGTTTCAGCGGGCTGGCCATCGCGTTTAGGGCAACTTGGAGCACCATCTTGGGGGTTGTGAGGGGACGCTTGAGACATTGGACGAGCGCTCTAGCAGTCAGGCTGACTTGGCAAGAGCCCTATAAAATCTTAGGGGCATATTACCAATGACATGCGATAATTATCGCTATCGATAGTTAGCGAGGAAAATGTTATCGCCTAACATCGCATGGGAATATCGCCGCAGTAGCGAGGTATTACCAATCCTCCGCTAAGCGGCGATATTTGCCCGGAAATGCGATAAAAGCATGCGATAGAAGTAGCGCGACAACGCTAACCCGTCGCACGCTAACGTGAAAAAAATTCACGTTGGGCCTATCAGCGATGATTATCGCTAAACCAATAGGCCCAAGGCTACCATATAACGCGTTAGCGGGACGAAAAAATGCCCGCTAAACCGAAAAACGTTGCAAACAATGGAAATTACTGGAAATGATGGTGAGCAGCCAGGGACAAGTGCAGAGGGCAGAAACAACACCCAGGAAGGCCAGGCAGACACCCAGGGAAGGGGCAAGAGGAAGAGGAACTCAAAGTTCACTCCAGATGAGAACCAGGTACTGGTTGAAGAGGTGACGCGACACCAGCAGGAACTCTTCGTGAGTTCCACCGTCACCATGGCGAGGAAAAGGGACATATGGCAGGACATCATGACCAAGGTCAATGCCGTGGGGGAGCGCAAGAGGACAGTGGACGAGTGTAAGAAGCGGTGGCACAATACGAAAAGCAAAACAAAAAAGAAACTGGGAGCAAACCTAAAGGCAGCAAGTGCGACGGGAGGCGGTGGACCAGCTCCACAGGAGGAGCTGGATGAGCTGGAGGAGCAGGTGGCGAACGTCATCAGTGAGGAGACTGTTGTAGGAGTCACAGGCCAGGATTCTGCTGTACTGGAAGTCACACAACAACACCAGGGTGAGTGTCAAACAGGAACAGGTGGAAGTGGGTGGATGGCAGCCACGGCCGGTGGTAGGTGTGACTGCAGGGCGGTGACGTAGGGTGGGGGAGGGGCAGGGCGGGGGGTTGTAATGTATGGATTACGGACTGTGACAGGTAAGTAAACATATAAATTAATAAAAAGATTTTTGTTGCGCGCACTGCATCGCATTTGGTGATGCAGTGCACACAACGAAAATCGTTTTATTAATGTATATGTTTACTTACCTGTCAAAGTCCGTAATCCATACATAACAACCCCCCACCCTGCCCCTCCCACTCCCTACGTCACCGCCCTGCTGTAACACCTACCACCGGCCGGGCTGGTGGATGGGCACAGTGGCACTCATGTACCATGCAAGTCATGACATTGCATACCCTCATGTACTGTACAACAAGTCCTGGAGAGCCCTGGTCATGCTGGCATAGGGACACATCACCAGGAGGGTGAGGGCAGAAGTGTCGCTGTTGCACAGTTGGCTCATGATGTCGTCAGTGGCGGACATGAGTCCTGGCAGGGTGCTGTGGACTTGTATGATTCTGAACTGGGATGGGTACAGGATGTTGTTATCTACCAGGTGTTGGGCCAGTTGAATCTTGAGCAATTCCCAGTGATCAGCCCTGGAAACAGGAGCAGGGAGAAATGCTGGAAGCACTTGAGGTCCTTGTGGCCTGGCTTTGGCTACTTGAGGAGGGTGTAGATTTCGTTGTGTTCCAAGTGCCATGGAAATGTTTTAGTACTGTAGTCAGCTCAGATAGCAGCATCTGCCATGTTATATACGTGGTGTGGGAATAGGTGTGACAGGGAGCGTGAGTGGATGGAGTACATAACCTTGTGTATCTTGTTGCTGTTGACATTGGCCTGGGAGGTCAGGTGGCATGCGCTGCTGGTGTACACAGGGGAGGTGGGCCCTGGCATAGTTTGGGTGGGTGTCGTGTTGAAGCTGTCATGGATATCAGCGAGCTAGCAGTGGAAGAAGATGGCTAGTGAGTAGCACTGTACTACTCAGGGAGTCATGTTGTTGGTGTTGGAGTCCGAGAGGTCCCTTACGATGCAGAAGAGACCCTTGCTCCCGTGTGTGTTGTCTTCCAGTTAGGCTTTGAAGGAGCAACCCTTGGCCAATCACAAGAGGTGGAGATGTATGTGTATGGCATCCCTGTGGTCTGCGTGGTTGTCTGGAGTGCATATGGTGACCAATATCCACTCCTGTTTCCGACATCCAACTCTGGATACACACCAGCACATTGGTGAAGGTGGCAGCTGGCCTGCTGGTGTGGGGGTTACAGGGTTCCTTGAGTGGCACAAGTGTGTTGTCACAGTTGCACATACACTGCCTGAGGTGGCGGCCTGCAGCGTTGGAGTTGGTGGAGTTGTTGTGTGGCCTGTGGGTAAGGGTGGTGATTAGCTGGTCTACAGTCACTCTCCTCCAGCAGTGGTGAGTTACCCGTTGTGTGCGGTGGTCTGTGGACTGTACATTGAAGGGGGAATGGATGCAGCACGGTACTGTCCTGTGGAAACAGGTGTGTACAGAAGTAACGTGGGTGCCTGTGTAGAAGGTGGTGTCCAATGTGTGACCAGCGGCGTGGGTGGAAGGGTGGGTGGGTGGGGTGACGAGTTGGCTGAGGCAGAGGTTGGCTAGTGTGGCAGACAGGGTTCTGGAGTTGGTGGTGTTATTGTTCCTGAGCTGGAATGTCAGCTCCACGAGGAGGATGTAGTCTGTGGAGGTGAGTGCATGGTTGCAGGCGACGTAGGCGAGGGATTTGCTGAATTGACAATGTGGTCTGGGGGTGCTGGACATGAGTGTACGTCTGAGGGTGGTGTTGGGGTCGGTGTGGATCTGGAAGTGGAGATGTGTGGCAGTGTTGAGGAATAAATCTGTGTGGGTGGTGAGCTTGAGGGTGGCAGTGGTGACCCGGAGGGTGGCAGTGGTGAACTAGAGTGTGGCACAGTTGAACCAGAGGGTGGTGTGATGAACAAAATGGTGCCAGGTGTGAACCTGAGGGTGCTGTGAGGAACCAGAGGGTGGTGCAGCTAAACTGCCTTGGAGACCTGTGTGTCTAAGCCCCGTGCAGCAGAACTGCCCCTGAGCCCTCCCAGTGTGATTATAATATTTAGCACAATTGCCGGTAAGCCCACAGGGTGTGAGCACATATTGTGCCAAGTTACCCCCTGCCCCCAGTACATATATACCTGTAACGCACTGCACAATCATGTTCTTGCACCATGAAGTCTTGTGGCTGGATACTCCATATCTGTGTAGGTGGTACCACCGTCAGTGCAGTCAAAATGTAAAGTCACAACGACCTACACAGCACCAATAAACATCTGTCCCCCTTGGCACAGGTATGTGCATGTACCATGCGTGCCGCACCTGCATGCCACTGCACCCTACTGCCCAGCGCCAGCATAGTCCTGTATGGTGCATTTAAGTATGAGATGGGATATTGTCCAGCAGCAGCTGCATGCGCATGAACACACTGAGCAGGATCTGAATGGCTAGGTACCAACACGCGCAGCAGAGCAATCTTGGACATCTGAAGGATTCTGGGGTCCAGACCCAAACGTATATTAGCATCCATTACTTTCCCAAGCGCCATCCCTGTGAAGCTCCTGTGACAAGGTGCCTGCACTCTCCACACCTGATGCTCTGCTTGGTCTATGACCCCTCATAAACAAGATGCATGTGAATTCCCATAGAAGCTCTCCCTGTTTGGCAAACTCCACCACACACTAGCAGTATGAAACATCTTGTCGGCCGTCCCCACTATAACGTCCAGTTCACTAAAGGGACCTCGTTGCATTATGGTGTGCTGGCAAAGTGACAGCCACATGTGGGCACATATTTTATCAAAATGCTACACAAGTACGCCAGCAAATTTGCAAACATGTGGACTGTCTTGCCATCTAGTGCTAAATAGCAGATTGCTAAGTAGCAGATTTGGCCCATACACAAATTATATGTAATCTGTCAACCATGCAAGTCAACAGATACCCACCCAAAGAGAAAAGAAACTTACCCCCAACACTATCTTAACCTAACAACATCTCACTACACTAAACTAACTATACATAATCTAAAACTAATCTACATCTAAATACTATAATACAACTATCTACAACAAAACAAGTCATAACAAGGAGGGAAGGCAGAAGAGGGGTGTGGGGCAGAAGAAGTCCAGCTTTACGGAATTCCTAGTTTCTGTCCAATTTCATTCACCCGCCGGCTCAGGGTAATATAATCATTTCGCAGATCCAGGAGCAAGTTGTTGTTCCTGGCCAGCTCCATGAGGATCTTGTTCAGAGTGTCAGCCATTGGCGGCGTTGTGGTGGTTGCCCCCAGATCCTGGCTTGTAGTGGTCAGGGCTGGTCCCTGGCTGGGTGCAGCTTGACCCGGCCCCTGGCTGCTTGTACCTGGAATAGCTGCTGTGGATTGGACCGGAACAGGTGAGGCCACTGTCACTGTGTGCCTGACTCGGCCAGCCTTGCCAGCAGCCTTGGAGCTCTTAGCTTTTGTCTTGTCCCCCACAATCTCTGGCATCGCGCGCCAGGTCCCAACCTTTCGAGCTGCCGCGTATTTACGTGCCATGGCTCGGTACCCTTCTTCACCCTGCGGATGTGAACCCACGTTCCTTGGCCACATTGAATGCATGGGTCTCCTCTGCATTCATGTTGTGTGGAAAAAAATGGAAATGTCAATCCCAAAACAAGGACACTGGGTCATTTGCCTATCATCATATTACTTGGCACTAATCACATACCACATGGGAGGCAACACACATGTGACATCCTGTAACGTCTCAAAGTGACCTGACCACATCATTGACAAGCCCTACTTTCCACAACACAGGTCCTGGAACGTGACATGACAGGCCATGGCAGGTGTGACGTACTGACAAAATAGATGCCAAATGAGACAGTGATAACATGTCTGATAAAATTTTATCAGCCATAAACCCCCCCCCCAATGCCTCCTCACTCATCCTCCCTGACCTCCCAACAGCAGGCATCTCCCTGAGCCCCGTAACCCACTTAAAACTAATAAATAAAAACCCAATCACCTAACTAACTATATAAAAATACTAACTAACCCCTAAATAAACTCTACAAAACAGAGGACACTAGACACTCAAACTGTATAAAATACAACAAATACAACTAACAGACACTGCAGACAAACCAGAGGACAGTAGACACACAAACAGTAAAAAATACAACAACAAGTATTAAAAGACACTTCAGACAGGACACAGCACACAGCACCACTCTCTAAAACCAACTTTCAACACACCAACCACCAGACACCTCCTTCACTCAGCCCATGCACCAGCAATGTGCTGAAAAGAGAAAGTGAAAGTAAAAACCACACCCATGTGACAGGAAGCAGTAATACACCACTTCCTGTGTTAGCTGCAAAAAAATCCGCCTTAGCGACAAAATTAATCGCGTTAGCGACGAATAGCGTGACATTAAACGTCGCTATGGTAGTTATATACAAAATCCATCGAAATGCGAGTCGTTTTTTTGAATAGCGACGTAAATATACTCGCTAAATGTCGCTAAGCAACAAAATAATAATATTGGAATTCTGAAATTATAAAATCATGGATTTCATGCTAAATATATAAAGAAATAGCAGAAAACATAGGAAAAATATTGACATTATTTTTAACACAACCAAATTTTTTTTATGATTAATAGTTGTAACCACAAATGAGAATATTTATTAAATTAGAAAAATAAATATACACAAGATATAGGGGTCAGGGAACATGATCATGCACAGATTTCCTACAGGGAAAATATTAACAAATAATGCTACAATACTGTTTGATCATGGTTCTGTGGAAAACTATGGCAGGACGTTCAATGATTCACGTCAAAATGCATTTAAATAGACGGTAATGGTCCAAATCTTAGTTTTGCCTCTACATGTCATGCATTGCGTGATAAGTGAAATGCCATCATGCAGACGTAGAAGGCAACACACAATAGGGGAGATCAGCACACCACAAACCATACATCATGGTGCAGAGTTACTAGTTCCTTGCACCCCTGAAAATCAGCGTAACTTTTTGTGCAGCTGCTGTGGCGCAATCCATGTGCGGCATATGTGGTGCAAACGCGTCATTCCATTGGCTCATGTAATGTAGAATGATACCAGCCACTCACTCTTGGACCAATGCTGTGTCCTATCCCTGCACTTGCTTTCAGCATGCGTGATGCTTCATGCAGGGCGGTTGTGAGGTCAGACTGCTGCTTTTCCCTCCTGAGGCTTGAGCCGGGAGGTCTACCATTTTAATCGCTTCTTAATTTTAAAATCTTGTGATTGTCTGAATTTCCCTGTGTGTCCTCTCCCCCCCCATAGCGCTGAAGTAATAGACGCTATCCTGACACTGAGTCATTTTTAAAATCTAAATCTCGTCACTCGCTGCGCCCATATCTGTTTCTGTGGATCGGTGCATGAGACCCGGAGTTTCGCTCCATTTTTTCACCCAGAGCAGACTACTTGCTCGGACTCTCTCGGTGGGTGTGGCCGACTTAGGAGCCATCATCTGCGGGGACTGGGGGAATACTACAGCGGCCATATTAGTGAGGGCTCGCTGGGAACGTCGCTCGGACGACGTCATAAATATAGGACAAACAACAGAACGGTAGACTGCTGCTTTTCCCTCCTGAGGCTTGAGCCGGGAGGTCTACCATTTTAATCGCTTCTTAATTTTAAAATCTTGTGATTGTCTGAATTTCCCTGTGTGTCCTCTCCCCCCCCATAGCGCTGAAGTAATAGACGCTATCCTGACACTGAGTCATTTTTAAAATCTAAATCTCGTCACTCGCTGCGCCCATATCTGTTTCTGTGGATCGGTGCATGAGACCCGGAGTTTCGCTCCATTTTTTCACCCAGAGCAGACTACTTGCTCGGACTCTCTCGGTGGGTGTGGCCGACTTAGGAGCCATCATCTGCGGGGACTGGGGGAATACTACAGCGGCCATATTAGTGAGGGCTCGCTGGGAACGTCGCTCGGACGACGTCATAAATATAGGACAAACAACAGAACGGTAGACTGCTGCTTTTCCCTCCTGAGGCTTGAGCCGGGAGGTCTACCATTTTAATCGCTTCTTAATTTTAAAATCTTGTGATTGTCTGAATTTCCCTGTGTGTCCTCTCCCCCCCCATAGCGCTGAAGTAATAGACGCTATCCTGACACTGAGTCATTTTTAAAATCTAAATCTCGTCACTCGCTGCGCCCATATCTGTTTCTGTGGATCGGTGCATGAGACCCGGAGTTTCGCTCCATTTTTTCACCCAGAGCAGACTACTTGCTCGGACTCTCTCGGTGGGTGTGGCCGACTTAGGAGCCATCATCTGCGGGGACTGGGGGAATACTACAGCGGCCATATTAGTGAGGGCTCGCTGGGAACGTCGCTCGGACGACGTCATAAATACATACGTCCATGGCTCCGCGCAGCGGACGCGCATTGCGGGCGCGCCGATCGCGCGCCGGAGTCAAGCCAGAGTCCTGCCCGTCTGCGCCCGTCCGTGACCGGACGGGGCTTGGGGCAGGACTCCACAGACCCGGCTCCCAGTCATCTTTGGAGCCACATAACAATCAGAGTCCGCGCTATCAATACACTAAAGACGACCTGATGAAACTTGGTAAGCCACTATTATTCGACTGCTTGCACGCTACTGATCCAATATCCATACCCGCACATTGCAATACCTGCCATCAATCACTTCCCAATACTATCTCCTTCATGCACACCACGTTGGAACTAAATATGGCTTTACTTAACTGTAGGTCCATGCCTAAGCATAAAAATGAAATTTTTGACCTGCTTACAGAAGGCGATCTGGACATCATGTTTCTCACTGAAACATGGTTAGAGGAAGCCTCATCCCCGGATATCTTAGAGGCTATACCCAGTAACTACTGCCTTTTGAGAATAGACCGTCAGAAACAACGGGGAGGTGGATTGGCTATGATTAGCAAAAATGTATTGGAGTGCACTCTAATTGAACAAAAAATCATGGATAGTGAATGTGGAAGATTCACCATCAAGGTAGATACTAATAATACTATCATGGGAATATTAATATACAGACCCCCTGGAGCAGCACAATCCTTCAGTAGCCATCTTATTGAACTAACCACTCAGTTAGCCATTAGACACAAAAAATTGATCATACTTGGCGACTTGAACATCCATCTAGAGGATAGCCACTCCAAGGAAGCACAGTTCCTTCTAAATGCCCTCGACGCAATTGATCTTAAGCTTCTATCCACTCTGCCCACGCATCAACAAGGGCATCTACTAGATCCGATATTCACGAACTGGGAAGGGGTAAACACTTCCTCACCCATTCCATTAATATGGTCGGACCACAGTATGGTGCCATTCAAAATAATCACTAACAAGACTATCAAGTCACATGCAAAAAACCCTCCCTACAGACGCCGCAACTTTAAAAAATGCACTCCTGAACTGCTGCTGCAGGAACTCACCGAACACCCCCCGGCAATAGGCATATCCCTACAGGAGGTATGGGACAATTTTGAATCATGGCTAACTAAAGCATTAGATAAAATTGCGCCCTGGACGACTAAACCCCCAGCACGACAATTTAAAAACGCCCCCTGGTTCTCTGAAAAATTGAAAATAGCTAAAGCCCTATGCAAATCCATCGAACAAAAGTGGAGGAAAAGCTACACTCCAGAACTCAAAGAAAACTATAAAATCGAGCTAAAAAAAATATCAAAAGTTGGTACGATTAGAAAAGAGTCTCTATTACAAGAGCAGAATTGTGGAAGCTAAAAACCCTACCAAGGAATTATTCGGTATCTACAAAGAAATCACTACACCTTCTCGCCTGGATACTAAAGATACCTACTCCACAGAGATTTGCGACCAGATAGCCGACTTCTTTGTGGAGAAGGTAGAAAAAATTCATGCTACATTTTCCTGCAGTACCAGATCAGATAAAAATAAGGTGGAGATTCTAGATTCTTGCCCCCTTAAATCCCAGCTGACCAACTTCAGGACCCCCAATAAACAGGAACTTATGAAAATTATAAATTCTATTTGCTCTGACTCCCCTATGGATGCCTGCCCACCGGAACAGTTCAAAGCGGTCATGGAAAGCCTATTATTGGATCATATAAGCAGCATGATCACAACCTCATTCCGGGAAGGCAACGTCCTGAGAAACTGGAAATCTGCTCAGGTACTCCCATTAAAAAAGAAACCGAATATTCCTATTACTCAGCTCCAAAACCTGCGGCCAATTTCCCTTCTCCCTTTCTGTGCTAAGATCATAGAGAAGGTGGCCAATCTCCAACTCATGGAGTATTTGGAGAAAGAAGCACTCCTCCACCCTTCCCAATCAGGATTTAGATCAGGCCATTCTACGGAATCAGCCGTTCTATATTCCACCGAACTGATTCGGAAACTGGTAGATGAGGGAGAGACAGCAGCGCTGGTCCTATTGGACCTAAGTGCAGCGTTTGACACCGTGCTGCACTCAACACTGCTGTCTCGGCTCTCAGACATAGGAGTAAAAGATTCTGCCCTCACCTGGTTTCAGTCATACCTCACTGAAAGAACCTTCCAACTTCATTGCCCACCCTTCAAATCATCTCCTCGCGATGTCAGCCATGGGGTTCCACAGGGCTCTAGTCTGAGCCCTACCTTATTTAACATCTACATGGAACCCCTGGCATACATCGCGGAGGAATTTGGGGTGGGCATTGTCAGCTATGCTGACGACACCCAGTTGGTGTTCAAAATAACGCCAGACAGTAGAGACCTAGCTTCCAACTTCTCTAACTGCATGTTAAAGATAACGACATGGATGAACGCCAACTGCCTCCGTTTAAACGGAGATAAAACAGAGGTACTGATAGTTGGGAAGGAGACCTCGGTCTGGTCGCAAGCATGGTGGCCTAGTGAGTTGGGAGAAGTGCCCATGCCTGTAGAGAAAGTGAAGAATCTCGGAGTCATGCTTGACACCGATCTCTCAGGCAGAACTCAGGTAAACAAAGTGACAGGCAAATGCTATAGCACTTTAAAAGTACTGCGTAAAGTACTAGACCTTCTTCCAACCGAAGCAAGAAAGACCATAGTCCATGCCTTAATATCCCCCCATTTGGACTATGGCAATGCTCTCCTACTTGGTCTTAATCAAAAGAGTCTACACCAGTTACAGTGCATACAAAACTCTGCTGCACGACTGGCGCTTGGTCTCCCCAGGAGAGCATCCACTAAAAATGCGCTTGCCAAGCTTCACTGGCTACCTATTAAAGAGAGGATCATATTTAAAACTCTCTGCTATGCACATTGCATTGCCCAAAACAAAGGTCCTAGCTATCTGAGAGGCCTCCTTACCATCCATAGGCCGGTCAGAGATCTTAGATCAGCAGGCATGATGCTATTTAAAATCCCTCGCATCACTAAAGCTAAAATGGGAGGAAAATCCTTCCGCTACTTAGCTACCAAGCTTTGGAATGCCTTACCGATACAGCTCCGGATGGAGCCATCGGAAACCAGGTTTAGAGCCAAACTCAAAACGCATCTATTTCCCACAGTTTAGCTCCTCTACCTGTTCTCTGGCTTCTGGACGGGTTGAACTTGCAGTCAGCGCGGGGACACACAGTTCTGTGCAGCCAGGCGCTCAATAAATGATTATTATTATTATTATTATTATGATGCTTTCATTGATATCCGTGTGGTAATGTACATGTCTTGGGCCTCTGGTGGCGCAGGCTCGCACTGGTCTAGTGTGTGATTGTAGCCGAGGCCTCATGTATATCCCATGGTTGCTTCGTTTGCTCTGGGCTCTTACTGCCTTTGTACCTCCTGAGGATGTTGATGTTCCGGTCACACTGTGTGATGGTGGTGTGAAATGCCATATGCGTGTGTTCCCACAAATTGCACATGTTTTGTGGATCCTGCTGCAGGTTGGACTGGCTCGAGCCTGCTACGTGGGGAGGCATCGAGTTTGTTTGGGGCGGGTCTGACTCCCTACATTGTGTTTGGCAGTGGGGCCTTGCTGCCAGGCCCGGACTGACCGTTGTGGGCACCGGGCAATCCCCCAGTGCGCCGCAAGGGTAGTGGCCGGTTTAGGGCCCCTGGGGTCCGTTTTAGCTACAGGGCTGTTGATGCAGCATAGCTGCAAACTCCTCCCTGTAACGAATTTGGACCAATACCGGCCCCGGCAAGGAGCTCTGTTGCACCCCCAACCTCCCCAAAGGGGGCAGCCAAGCACTTTGCCTGGGCCGGTTTTGGTTCCCAGTCTGGCCCTGCTTGCAGCGGCTTGCCGGAGGTCCCTTGTTGTTTCACATCTCGGGGTGTCTGCTCTGCTTGTGGGGTGGCTGTGGTGTGTCTGGACCTCCTTGCATTAGCCTGTCCTCCTACTATGGGTGAGTTAGGACCTGGGTTTGGTAGCCCTTGGCCCCTCTGGTCCCATGCCAGTCATGTGGTCATTGTACCTGGAGTGCTGTCCGACACAGGGTGTGTCCGCATTTGAATCCGGGATGTGTTTAGGATTACTTGGTGTTTGGCTTCAACTAGGGTCGGGCTCTGTCCTCCCTGCAAGCTCTGTGTGTGGCTGGATGGCCCTTTGCCGGTTTGTGGGTTGAGCATGTGAGCCCCTTGTTGTCCCGATGGACCTTGACTAAAATCCTCCTGGGGCAGGTTTTTACTTCCTTTGCACATTGTCAGAGTATATGGTTCTAATATTGGTCTGTCGTGTACCTCTTACTGATGTGTATGTGCAGGTGCTCAGTTTGGCGTTTGTGCACCCTCTGGAAGTGTGCCTCATTCATGCTGTGCCTTTGTTGTAGGGTGTTTATCCCTTTTGGTGCCCTTTGGCCTGGCTGGTCATTATCTGTGGTATTCTGTGCCTACTCTCCATCAGTGGCTGTGTTGGCTGTGGGGCCTGTGTTTGGCCTTGTGGTGTGTTGGCACATGGGCCGTTTGGAGGTTGCTTGCGTTGGGTGTGGGAGATCATTGTGCTTGCTTCTGGAGTAATTCCCTGGCCAGGTTGTGCATGGATGCCGTTGGGTGTTCTCAGCACACTCTGATGTCATGTGGACATAGGGTGATGTGTGGGACTGTGTTTCCTGGCTTTGGGAACGCAGTGTTGTTTAATGCTTGCGTAACTTGCTGCTTGTGCTGCTTCTGTCTGTTTTGCTACTGTGTGATTCCTAATCTGGTTTGGCCATCTGCACAAATGTAAGGACTGGTACGTGGAGGGCTATGACTCCGAGTAATGTTCATTTGCATAGAGTCACCCAACAATACTACTCCCCAACCTGCATATGTCAACACCCTGCACGTACTACCACTTGCATCTGTACCTGGCTGACTTGCACTTGCAAACACACTCCAGCAATGCCACACATTTACCGCATAGATGGCTCACACATACTGTTATTTTACGGACCAGGCTGCACAACATTAAATACGCATCACATCCATGCTGGCTGTGGCGTTCTGCCCAATTACTGTGGCATCCCTGCAGACATGCAGGGAGCCTACAGGTATTGGAATTCTGCACCTCATTGTCGGACACTGTGGGACATAGGAGACATGTAGTACGCCATAACGTAATGCAGCCGACCATGGCATGGGCATTGTGGCTAGCTGGACACATAGCAACTCCCCTATTGGAATACTGATTTTAGATGGGTGGTAGGTTTGCAGTAATTCATTATTACACCAGGACATGTATCAGCCTTCTATTACTCTGTCCACACTAAGGATGTGTCTGGTGCGTCGAGATAGGTATCTTTAATCCAAATGACATACAGCATGAACCAAAAGCAGAACTAAGATGAGCCACCCACTAAGGGGGAGGTGATGTCAGTGACAGTATTGTGTGGAATGATGAGCATATGAGATGAAGTCCCACAAGGGCTGCCAGATAGCCAGTGTAAATATGCATCACAGTCCAAATAATCAAGCATTGTGTAGACATACACTCCACATTCATTAGGCTATTTCCTAGTGCAAAGGCAGAGCCATTTTTGTATGTCCAATTGAAAATAGGGCACTGTGAGACCACCATGTACCACTACTACTTCTCATGTGACATCTCCTCAGATCATTTGCCATTTGTCAAACACAAGTCCTTACCTCTAAACAAGTATGATCAGACAATGTCATGCTGTATCAAGGTGTAATGAACAAATGCATGATTGTATGTGACAAACAGTGATCTAATTCATATCCCATGTCACATTGCAGAGGCCGAGACAGCACCTCGTGAAGAGCAACCTGGCTTGACACCCACTGATGACACCGACGTCTATGGTACCATCGACATAGACGACCTGCAACTCCTGTTCAATGAAATTGCCTCCCCAGCCCCCGGTGCAGGGCAACCCAGTAGCCCTCCGCAGAGCCCACACCCTGCTCACACCAATGAGCAGGAGGCATCCACCACCCCACCCACCTCCCTGGGGCCAGATCCAACGACTCGTGCATTTCAACAGCGGATCATAGAGCTCCAGGAACGGTTGGGGGATAAGGTGGAGCTATTGGCATCCGAAGTTGCAGGCCTACGTGAGTGGCTTACTGACACCCACGGCCCCTTCCATGGTCTCCACCAGTCCATGGCTGACATTGCTGGAGTCATGATCCTGAGGCAAGAGGCATTGTCTGCTCAGGGTGGTTCCAGCAGTGTCAGCAAGGATCTTGACAACATCAGGAAGATCCTGGAGAGCATGGAGCGGATGCAGGCCCAACATCAGGATGCCAGGGCTGAACACATGCGCCATGTTACTGGGATCTACACTGCCCTGCACCTTCTTGTTGCCTCCTTACTGCCACAGGGTTTGGCACAGATGGATGCTGCTGCAGCCTCCACATCCTCAGCTCCAACACCAGGTGTGCCAGTGCCTCAAATGGCTGCTGCCACAACACCCACTGACACCTGTGAGGGACATGACACTGATGATGATGGAAATGAGGATGACAGTGGAATTCTGCCGAGGAGAAAGCGGTAGTATCCCTCTGTGCCAAAGCCCCAGTTTCTTTTGTTTTGCTGCACTCAGAATCGTGCCATCCATGAACTTCTTGCACTCACTTTCACTGTCCTCTGGAACATCCTTCGACCCCCCCATGGACTGCCATATGACCCCATTCCTTGCCACTTCAACCAGCCTGTGGAGTGAACTATGCCTCTTCCCTTGGACCTGATAACATCAGTAGTGTCTGTCTGGCCATCCAACGGCCACCCTCTGCACTAGCCCTATATGCTCACCATGTGTAAATACTGTAAATAAATGTATATTTTCAGTTTAATAAGTGTTTTGGTCATATGTTGCTAAGGAAATAACTTGCTAAAAGGGTCAAGAGACTGATACCTTAGGAATGTACAACAATGTCAATACGAGCTGTGTACTTGTTGATACAGATCCTGAGAGGGTGGAAACTAATGTTGAGATGTGTAAACATGTGGCGCCAACATTGCACCAATGCTTTGCTATGCTATGACATTGTAACAATGTAAATGGGCCATCAGGTAAGGTCATCTATTGGGACATGCCAGCGAACATTAATTAGATAAATGTGATAGGAGAACGCCCCCTGGCCCATGTTTGGATGCAGCAAGGCAAGTACCACTGTCCTCATGTCTCGTATGCCATGCACTGCTACATACCACTGGTTGACCTCCATATTGGCATCATACATTAGAAAGGATACACACTGTCTGAAAGAATATTAGTTCCACTCCTGCATACACTGAGTATTCCCTGCCGTCACACTGTTATGTGTGTAGTCTGTGATTCATGAGTCTGTGGCCCTGAGGTGCAATGAGCATGCCTTTCATCAACATCAAATTTGTGGAAGGGTTGCAGCAGGTGTGTAGTTGGGCCACAAGCCCAACTACACACCTGGGGGAAGCAGCTCTGCATCCTACATGTGTAGGTACAATTAGGAAGGTAGCTCCAGCCAGCCCCCAAGCACGTCAGTACTATTTGTACACTTAGCCACCACACATGCCACGTCATGTTGCCATTGCTCACAAGTGCTCCATGAGTGATGATAGCCTCGTCTAACATGTGCTACTCCCCCATGGTGGACATGTGACATAGGGCCATCACTTCCATTAAACATTGTGGTGTGTGCACCTGCATGTGTAATGTCAGATGTTGATGTTACGATGTCACGTAGTGGTTTAAATGCAATGACAGATGTGTCGAACTGGTATCTATGAATGAGCCGGGGGTCAGTGTGTATACACATATACTTGTCTGTCCAGCTGTAGGAGGTGTCTTCACCCAGCCATGTAAAATATTTTGGATGTTGCAGTTATGCATGTCATGGTGATGGTTATGGTCCATCGATTCTGCAAAGTATCTGGTCAGCATAGTGATGTATGGCCTTGTGGATCTGTAGCTGGTAGTTGTTTCCGGGCTGAGGTCTTGTGACAGACAACCTAATGTTGTACCCACATTAGACGCAACATCAACTTGTTACTTTATTTTGTCCCATTACTTTTAAAGTGGTCTAAATCATAAGCCATTTCCCCTGTTCATATGGCGCCACTTTTCACCGGCCATAGCAACATTTCTGGTTATTACATGACCTTATAGCAGCTCTTATCACATTCCAAACATGCATCTTTGAGGCATTTGTTCAGGAACCTCATTGACAGTATGGCCATCTGTACAGATATGTACTTGACATTATACATCAACTATGAGCTTGGTAATATTCAGGATATGTAAGTTATACGGTCCCTGGTTATTTATACGGCACATCTTGTGCCTGCTTCAATGGGAAAAGAAATTGGCTGGTAATCCGGAACATTGTTCAGATCTTAAGGGTCAGTTTACCGCAGCTACGACAGACATGGTTTGGACAAGTGTCTTGATGATTGGCACCATTGTGTATTGGGGTGTTGCAATGACTATTGGCATCATGTACACCATTTCACACACTCCAAATTTGTATGATTCACACAACATACCCAATCCATCATACATGGATTGGGGGAATGGACTCAGAATAGGAATGTAATCCTCATCACAAACAGCACCCTGGTTTGCTAGTATTTGAAGCATGTGACACAACCATATGACATAGTGTAGCCTATGTAGTACCTTGACAAGTAGAGTGTCATACATTTGACACAGTGCAGGGCATAACTGTACTGCGTACACATTCCCACACTCCATTAAGATTTGTCTCATCTGACCACTCATTGGGACAAGTAACTGTTTAATGGGTACAGTGCCCATGCCAGACAGTAACACATGAACATATTATTTATTAGACTATTTTATTTCACAGACACCACGTGACTGACTCAGGCAAAATAATTGTTGATGATGCGGTTCCTCCGTGCAAGTCCTGCAGCATTTGGTGTGGGGTTGACAGCACCAGCCTCTTCTTCTTCCTCATCCTCATCAGGTGGGTCTGGCACTCGGATCCATGGGGCTTTGGTACGGACACATATGTTGTGCAACACACAACATGCCATGATAATTTTGTTCACCATTTCGGGACTGTACAGCAGGCTGCCACCTGTGATATCCAGGCACCGGAACCTGGACTTCAAGACACCAAAGGTCCGCTCTACAATGGACCGTGTGCGTATCTGTGCCGCATTGTACTGCCTCTGGCCAGGGGTGGTGGGGTTACGCACTGGTGTCATCATCCATGCTCCCAGTGCATATCCTTGGTCCCCTGTGACATACAAGGGAAAGCGGAATTAGTAATTGGTTGTGCTGGATGTGTTGATGAGCATGGATTTGTGTGTTGGGATGGATGTCAAGTTGTTTATCAAGTTGCCCATGTGTTTCAGAAGAATGCTGTAGTGCATGTTAGCATGTGATAATGGCTCACTGCTGTGACTCCATCCAACATCATTTTAGTGTGCAGATGAGTTGCATGTGTGGCTCTTTTCCCATCTGCAACAGACAGTGATCCACCTACCGCACTGTAATTTACCTTAGCTGTATAGGTGGCATGATTACACACAACACACACTTGACCTACTGTGCGCCAGCATACAGCAATCCTGCTGCAGAACATCATGGTCTGAACGGTCATGGTCTGAAACAAATCACCAGTCAGCTACCCGTAACATGCATGGACCATTGGGCCCTTGTTAGGTTCAACAACAACATCAACTCCAGCATGTGCAACACCATCCACTACCTGTACTGTGTGCTCCTTCCTGTCCTGGACTCAAAACAAAATGACATGAGTGCTCAACAAACATAATCAATGTTGCTATATCACATCTCTTATGTTTCTGATCTTTTACTAATTAGACATTTTGTTAATCTTAAAACCATACTGAAGAAAACTAAGGGCCTTTATGAATTAAGGCCATACGCTTTCCTAGTTAAGACTGGACAAGTATGCTATAAGTAATAAAGCTTATTATTCACCCTCAGCACAGGACATGCACAGTGAGAGTTGTGTTGCAAGTTTGCTTGTGAGTGATGTTTCTCCGTCACACATGCATGTTTCACACATCTTGCAACTTTGGGGAGGGGGACAGGGATGTACAACTTGCAGTGATTTAGGTCTATGTATCTGGCTACAATGACCACAGTTCATGGTGTCAATGTGTCTGGTGTGGGCTGTTGTTTTTGGACATCTTGGGGCAGATTTAAACGCCCCTTGCGTCTCATTTGCAACATCGTTGCATCACTTTTGTGCAGGAGTACTTACAACCTGAGGCATCTGGGAGATGGGTAACATTGTAATGCCCTGCACCACATGTAGGCGTTCCTGTGCAGGGGGGGGCGTTCCGCGGCTGGGAAACCTCCTGAAAGTGGCGGAGTGATATGTACGAGATTTCACTCTGTCACTTTTAGGCCCATGCTGCGTCACAACCCTGCGCCTGGCTGAAGCAGGTATAAGAATTGAGGCAGCATTAACTAGATGGGGCCCCCAGAGCATTGACACAATTCCAGCTATGCATCACTTTTACGGTACCACATCTGTGCTGTTTTTGCACCATGGTGCACCGCTTTGTAAATGGCGCCCATCCATGATGTCGGAGCTGTGGCACACAGTAACTGACGCATCCCTGCTGATTAGCAGGAATGCGCCTGTTATTGTAAAAGTGCCCCTTGTATGCGATATGGTGACATTGTAATTGGTACATTTCTGATATGCATGTATGTGCTGTAGATGGAAGTGGTATGTTGGATTACTACTTACCAACTAGGACTGCATTCCCATATCGTCCACCCTGGAAGCGCTGGTTGATGACTGACTGCTGGAAAATATACGAATCATGCACACTCCCTGGGAACTTAGCAATGACATTAGTGAACATTCCACGGTGGTCCACTATTGCATGCACATTCATTGAGTGAGTGTGCTTTTGGTTTCTATATATGTGTGCACTGTCCGCAGGTGGCACTAATCGGATATGTGTGCAGTCTATTGCACCCAGTACTTGTGGAAATCCAGCTATGGCGTAGAAACCCTGCTTGACCAGGAGCTGTTCACGCACAGAATTGGGGAAGTGTAGTTCCTGAGGTATCAGGCTGATTATGCCATCCAACACAATTGGGAGGAATCTTGAAAAGGCTGCCTGTGAGACTCCACCCACTCTGGATGTTGTGGGTTGAAATGTCCCTGAGGCCAGGAAATGCAGCACAGCGAGTAGCTTTGTTTGCGGTGGGATATTGGTTATCCGCTGGGTTGCTGGTGTGAGCCTGTGGCCAATGTGGTTAAGTATATACTCAATAGATGTCCGTTTGAGCCTGTAGTGGACTATGATATCCTGGGGTTGTAGATCTCCAAGGACAAGTCGTGTGCGCATTGTCCGCCGTCGTCTTTGCCGCTGCCTTGGTGGTGGTCCAGGAGGTGGTGGTCCAGGAGGCGGTGGTGGTGGGGGTGGTGGGGGCTGTGGCCTTTGTGGGACTCCAAGCTGTATGATTACTGCTTCCATGACGTCTGCAGGTCCTCTGCTTTGTGGTGGGTCTGGGCTGGCCTATGTCTCCTTTTATAGGATTTTTTTATCTCCAGTTTTGCTGTTTTAGAACTGCTTTGAGCAGTTCTTATTTATCTCCAGCTTAGGGGTGTTAGCGGGAATTTTTTCCCCGCTAAGCATGTCCATGCGTTCGTTGTTAATAGTGCGATATCGTTTTAGCGAGTGTTTTGGTGGAATTTAGCGAGGGTACGCCTACCTTGCATATCATTAGCGATATTTTTCGCTTCCGTGTTTCGCGATAATTTTTTCTGTAGCTAACGCATGGAAACAGTCGCTAACAGTAGTTAGCGGCAGCTTGATCATAGTGCGATAGTTTTATCGCCGCATTAGCGGGAAAAATTCCCGCTAAAGCGGCGATAAGGCCCTTGATCATATGCCCACAGTGTGGTGGCGCGCAGCATGTGCGCGCTGCGTGTGCGCCGAAGCATCGCCGGAGTCACGCCAGAGTCCAGCCCGTCCGTGCCCGTCCGCGCTGAGGACGGGCTGGTCGGGCTGTCGACTGGGATGGTCGCTGGGGTTCTCCCTCCTATCAGGTACTCCTGCCATGATTTGTTGAATCTCCATCCGACTAGGATGTCCTGCCATCATAAATTATGGGCAGAAGATTTTCTTAATTCACCCCCATGCGACTGCTTTCTGACAGACCCCGCTGGGTCTGTTTCTTTCCCTGGCCCTATCTCGGCCGCAAAAGGTGATACTACGGGCAGCTGCGCTTTAAGCGAACATGGATTCCTTCTAAACGCACGATCTATTATAAAACATAGTGTTGCTTTTAAGGATTTTGTCCTAGATAGAAAACCCTCTTGGGTTTTTGTTACCGAAACCTGGGCCAAAGATTCTTCGGGCCCTGATCTGGTGGAAGCTGTCCCAGAAGGCTATACACTGGTTAGGCAGGATAGAGTAGGACGGATAGGGGGAGGGTTAGGCATTCTGTTTAAGGAGGGTCTTGTATGTCACACCATCACTTTAACTGACCCTCAGGATGCCTTTCCGGCCCTTTATTTCTCTTTAAATGGTCCTTTTGTGATTCCATTTACGGGTATCCTCATTTATAGACCTCCGGGGTCCAGAAAAGATTTTGGACAAAAGCTGCTCGGCATTTTAGAACCCTATTTCGGCTGTGAGCATCTAACGATTTTGGGGGACATGAATTTCCATTTGGAGAATTTGGAGTCCACGGAAACCCTCTCCCTCCTTGATGCCTTATCTGCTTGTGGGCTACAACAGCGAGTAAAGGGGGCTACCCATCAGGCGGGACATACGCTTGATGGAATCTTTTCGAATGACGGGAGGCTGACTGTTAAAGACCCGTTTCCTCTCTCGTGGTCTGATCATTTTGCTGTCCCGATGGAGCTGACCTCTACTTCCTTGAATAGTAAATCAAAGGAGGGGAGTAAAATGGTATCTCGGATAAATTTCAAAAATATTACTAATGATTCACTTGCCCTGAGGATCCCTAGTGAGGCCATTTCACGGGAGGAAGATGTAGGCAGGGCGGTACTTCAACTAGAAACCGCTGTCATAGTAGCAATAGAAGAGCTGGCCCCGGCCTCCATGCGTTACTGCGCCAGGAAAAGGCCGTCGGCCCCCTGGTTTTCTGAGTCGCTAAGGCTTCTTAGGAAGGGAGTCAGGAGACAGGAATGCCTTGGGCAGACTTCCTGGGGCCTTAAGGATAAAGGAGCTCATAAAACATCATTGAGGAGGTATAAGGCTGAGGTTATTAGAACCAAGCAGGAGTATTTCACAATCCGTACCACCTCCCTATCCTCCCCGACAGAGCTTTTTAAAATTGTGGACTCTTACCTCCCTGTAGATGCCTGACCCTGTTGTTGGGTCTCAACAGCTCTGCAACGACATTGCCCAATTTTTCCAATCTAAAATTGGTGACATTTATTCAGCGTTAGAGCTGCAGAAGATCTCACTATCCACCCTTCCCCCCTCCTCCTCCCCCCCCGCATTAATGGCTGAGGTTTCTTCACAGGGTAGTCTGTGTAGCTTCCCTCCCCTCTCTCTATCTGACTTGGAGAGTCTGCTCAGCAGGATCAAGTCGGGCTCCCCGGTAGACCCCTGCCCTCTCAAGCTCCTAAAGCAGTGTAAGGAGACTCTGCTTCCGCCACTCTTGGAGATTGTGAATAGGGCCATGAGGGACGGTATTTTCCCATCGCAGTGAAGAGGGTAGTAGTGAAACCACTGCTGAAAAAACCTACGCTGGATCCTGGGGTGTTAAAAAACTTCCGCCCCATTTCCCTGCAAAGATGCTGGAAATACATCTGAACCAGCATCTCTCAGCTTTCCTGGAAAACTCCAACCTTTTTGATCATTCGCAGCATGGTTTCAGGAGGGGGCACAGTACGGAGTCTGCCCTCACCACTGTGCTCGATAACATCCGCACAAGGGTGGATAGGGGCCAGACTACCCTGCTTGTCCTCCTGGACCTTACAGCGGCATTTGACACCCTCTCTCCCTCGGTATTAACATCTCGACTGAGGGAGATAGGGGTGGAGGGGTCTGCACTTGGCCTGCTGACCTCCTTTCTTGATCGGAGAGAACAGAGAGTTAAGCTGGGAGAGTTTCTATCTCCATCCCTTCCTGTGCACTGTGGGGTTCCTCAGGGGTCGGCATGAAGTCCGACCCTTTTCAACATCTATGTAACCCCACTGGCCAGGCTTATCAGATCTTTTGGGATGGAGGTAGTCTCCTACGCCGACGACACCCAGATTCTGGTGTCTCTCGCACAGTCTGTCACCCTGACTGCCTCCAATTTTAGATCTTGTATGGAGGCAGTCGCCCAATGGATGATTAACAATTCATTGAGGCTTAACGGCGAGAAGACGAAGATTCTGGTGTTTGTAGGGAAGGAGGATATATGGTCGGCGGAATGGTGGCCCACTTCGATGGGAGCCTGCCCAGCACCTACGGGCCTAGCTAAGAATTTGGGTGTCTTGATTGACCCCCTGCTTAGTATGCAGCAGCAGGTAAATAGAACAATTGCTACCTGCTGGGGGGTTATCCACATTCTAAGGAAGATCAAACACTACCTGTCTCCGCAAGCGAGAAAGCAAGTCGTGGTAGCTCTCATAGGGTCGAGATTGGACTATTGTAATGCGCTGTATGCAGGGATCAACAAGGGCCTGCTGCAGCGTTTACAAATGGTTCAGAACGCAGCAGCGAGGTTTGTCTTAGACCTGCCCAGACGTTCCTCAGCCACTGCTGCCAGGAAACTCCTTCATTGGCTTCCGATGGAGGATAGGATTCTTTTTAAAATTCTCTGCCTGACATATGGAGCCTTGGCAAGAAATAGGTCGGGAGGAATTGGTGACCTTTTGGTCCCCTACAGCCCTTCCAGAAATTTACGCTCTGCCAAGAAGTCTCTGCTACGTACGCCCCGCATTAGGAGAGTTAAGTGGGGGGGGGGGCAGAGCTTTTTCGACTCTAGCGCCGAAATGGTGGAATACCCCACCGGATGAAATTAAGTCCCTGCCTACCTTACACGCTTTTAGAAAGGCTTTGAAGACTCGTCTTTTTGCCAAAGCCTACCTGTAGTTTTGTTTCTGCCTTTTTGAGGACTTCTGGCTGTTAGGCGCCTTGATGCCTTCGGGTTTTAGTTGCGCATTATAAGTTGTTTTTCATTTCATTTCATTTCATAGAAATACCTAACTCATGCAACCAATGTTTAACTGCTGAAAAACTTTTTCCACATTCGTTCAAGAACACCATCAACCTCCAGTGGTTAAATTTCTTTGTGCAACTCTGTAATGTTTTTAATATATTTCTCAATGTTTTGACTCTTGTCTGGAATGTATGTGCAGCAGTGCTGTACATGTAAAATTCCACAAACTCCTCCTTCTTTCGCTAAAATTATGTCAAGAGCAAGACGATTTTGCATCACCATAGCTCTCATAGCAACTAATTCTGTATTTACCATTAAAAATCCACCTGCAGGGTCGGTTGACAAACTATCTACTATTGTTGACAATCTCCGAATCTTTTTTGCATTAAAAGATAACCCCACCATTGGTATCAGTGCTCCAAAAATATCACCTATTATTTCTGCTACACACACTCTTTTTCTACGACTTAATGCTTTACCTAGCTCATGTATTCCATTTGTGCCCCTATCTACATGGAACATTTTAGGAAAGACCAAACCTACATAACATGTCCTGTACCAGTGGTCCGGCAATTTGCAATAAGCTTTGTTACCACAGATGAAGTATATACCAGTAAAAATTGGATCTTTACCCCCTTTGAATCCCCAACCCCCTATTATACGATAGGTGTCTTCACATTGACTTGCTCCCACAAAATAATTGTCATATACAGCGTTGTCTCTTCGAATAAAACATCTTCCCAACAATGGAGTATCTATATTTATAGCTACGTTTACATTTCTTCCTTCTAAATTCTCATCCTCAAATTCCCAATATTTTGATTTGGCATTTTTCACTCTTTAATTTCTTTTGTAAATATTCCTTATTTTTTCCACCATATCTAAAAATTTATTTTCCTCATTTCTTAATTTACAAGTCAAATTATGTGTAAATGCGTAGTCGTGCCTTAGTTCTTTGTTATCAAGAAAAACTCTCCCATAACCTTTGCTGGTTTAACTTTGTTCAGTTCATTTACTACTTTCAATCTTGCAAAAACATCATCAGTATTCGAATAATAATATTCTAATTTACCTGTACTATAAAACAAACTTGCTATCACGCTACAAGTCATTCCATATGTAAGGGGAAGGTGGTGATAGGTCACCCCTTCTGACACGGATGCTGGTAATTTCACACACAACAATCTTGGGCGTCCATGGTCCTGACATACTCAAATAATAATCTTGAAAATATGTTTTTGGAGGTGTCGCTAATCGACCTATCCTGATGAATTTCTGGCTTATATACAGGTGTTTTATCAAATTTCAACTCATTGTTTTTCTCATTCATAGTCACATTGGATTTCATTTTCTCAAAGTTTTCTCTAAAGGGAATAATAATAGCTAAAACTAACCATACTAAAATTAATAACCCAGTACATATGAACCACATTTTACACCATCTTTTAAATATTTGAAAATTTCGTAACTCCATTAGTAGTTGCCTTTTTTTTACACAGCAATTGTTTTTACAATTCTCTTTATTCCCTTATCTTGCCTAAAAAGGTTTCCGTTTACCTTCACAGTAATTGTCATATACCAGTACTTCAAGTCTTTACCTTTTACCTGGTAATTCCAGATCAAATATCTCTTTACTTTTTTTATGTTTCAGTCTTTTATTCACTTTCTTTTTCTTGACTTGCCGAATTCAAGTACTCTTGGCTGTTATTTATTTCCTCAATAGGAGGCAAAATCATGTAGGTCCATTCAGGTGATTTATATTTCTGATTTGGTCTCCTCACTCTTTTTGGCCTTTGGACAACTTCTATTTTCTTTCCCAATAACTCTTCTTGGCTTGTTATCTCATTCACTTGGTCTTCTGGTTTTCTTGCTCTGTTAACCAGTTTGACTCTTAGTCCATCTTTTTCTCTAGGCCAATTATCTCCTTTACGAGCTCATTTTGTTTTTGGCTCTGTTGTGTTATATTCCACTCTCCAAGCTCTTTTCCTTGAACTCTCTCAATTGAGTTTCATCTCCACTGTCATCAGTTTCACTTTCAGTATTTTCAACAGTATAATTTATAATGAACTTTATAACGTCTGTTTCTCCTTCAGGATCTGTTTTTTCTTTACTCAGTACTTTACCTCTGTTAGGAACATCTTCATAACTGGTACTTGGAATCTCATCCTTATCGTGAGTTATTTCCTCTTTTCCAGTGTTAGGATTTTGGTTCCTGAATTCAGAGCTTTGACTGTTCTTTAATATTCTTTTGATTACCAGTTTTAACTTCACTTTGCTCAATGTCTTTACTGGTATCAGTTCTTACCAAATCTCAACTTTCGGGTCGATCTTCAAAATTTGGTATTTCAGTTACTTCACCTTTTCCTTCAGATGCAGAGCTAGCATCTGATACTTCCAGATGTCGACGTTCCTGGTGAGCTTCAGTATCTGGATTTCTTTCTGGTTCTCCTTCTGAATCAGAATGAGTTGTGCTTTCACCCTCTTCGTGTTGATTATCAGGTTCAGGTACACGAATGGTGTGACTGGCATGCACCCACCTCTTTACTCCAGCACATTTATCAGCAGTTGTGCTGACCCAAATGACCTGTCTTGGTCTTTGCCACCGAGGTACCAAACAGTTTCTCCTTCGGTGTACCTTTATCCAAACCCAATCTCAAGGAATTAGATCATGAGCTGGATTTTTCTCTTTCGTGTTTGCTTCAGTTCCCACCTGATGGAACACAGAAGATACTAAGTCAGACAGATTTGTGCAGTAATCCAGTATGATGTAATCATTTATAGTTAACAGTTTATCAACTGGTACAAATGCTTGTCTCATCACTCTGCCCATCAAAATCTCATGTGGACTTAGTCCAGTTTTTCTGTCAGGTATACTCTTTCAGGTCAGCAGAACAAGGGGTATAGCGTCTGGCCATTTTAGTCCTGTCGCCAAACACATTTTTTGCAATTCTGTTTTTTAATGTTCCATTCACTTGTTCAACTACACCCGAGGCCTCTGTTCTGTAAGCACAATGCAGTTTCTGACGAATGTCCAGTGCTTCACAAATCATCTGTAACAGTTCATTCTGGAAATGGCCCCCACGATCAGTTTCAATTGTTACTGGAAAACCGTATCAAGGTATAATCTCATGTAAAAGCAATTTGTCAACAGTTAGACCATCATTCCTCCGGGTGGGGAAAGCTTCTACCCACCGAGAGAACAGACAAATGATACCAATACATATCTGAGTCTATTACAAGGAGGAAACTCCATGAAATCCAATTGCATTCGTGTAAATGGATCTCCCTCCCGTCCTATGGTTCCCATGCTCAGAACTGTTTTTCTGTTTGAACTGTTGAAATACTAAGCATCTCTGGCACAGGCTCTCCGCTATCATCCTAAACTTTGGATTATACCATGTCTGTCTAAACAGCCTAATCATCGCGTCTCTCCCAACATGTGCTTGGCCATGGTACATTCGGGCCATATTTGAGGTCATGCTATCAGGCATTAATGGTCTTTCATCTTTATAAACCCAGATTTCATCTTCTTCTCTTTGTCTACATCCTGCTTTTAACCAAATGTTTTTCTCCTCTTCACTTGCTTCTTCCTGCATCTGTCTTACTTCCTGCCAAGTCTCAACTACTGTGGTTAGCATTAAAGGACTTGAAACATGATCTTCTTTCCTGTCCAGATTTATAGATGCAAGATTTTTAGCACAGTAGTTTGCAATGGAATCTACATACCCGTTACCTCTGGTAATGTAGTCATCACCATTTTTATGGGCAGCACACTTCACCACTGCAATCTTATCAGGCAACTGAATAGCATCAAGCAACATTTTTACAAATTCAGCATTTCTGATGGGGGATCCTGCAGAGGTTAAATAACCGCTCTGAGACCACAGTTGCCCATAATCATGAACAACCCCGAATCCATGCTGACTGTCAGTCACTATGGTAACTCATATTTCTTTTCCCAATTCACATGCTCGAATCAAAGCAATCAATTCTGCTATTTGGGCAGAACGAATTCCTTTCAAACAAGATTCTTCCAAGACATCTGCCACTGTACACACGGCATATGCAGCACCTAAAGCACCTTCTTCTGTTCTCAGACACGAACCATCCACAAACATTATATAGTCTGACTCAGGCAGTGGCTCATCTCTAATATCTGGTCTTGGTTTAGTACAGTACTCAAGAACATCCAAACATTTGTGATCCACTTCATTTCTTACTTCAACTTCCATAGCATCAGGCAACAAGGTGGACGGGTTTATGTTTACACAACGTGAAATTGTCACATTATCTGCTCCCAGAATCGTCTTTTCGTACTTTGTCATTCGATTATTCGTAAGGTACTGTGTTTTTGTTCTAGTGAGGAGAATCTCTACTGAATGAGGTACATATACCCTCACAGAAAATTCCATCACTATTGCTTCACTTTGTTTTAAACTCACACTTGTAGCTGCTACTGCTTTTAAGCAACCTGGAAAGGCTTTTGCAATTGGATCCAAAATAGCTGAAAAATATGCAATTGGCTTTCTTAATTTTCCATGTCTCTGTATTAGTACTGACAATGCACATCCTTCTTGCTCACTGCAATACAGCTCAAATTCTTTTTCATAGTCAGGCATTACTAAAGCAGGAGCTTCACATAAGCTTGTTTTTAGCTGTTCAAATGCTTCTATTTCAGTCTTATTCAGTACAATAGGATCTCTGATGTCTGCTTTAGGTAATCTCTGTAAGGGTTTTGCTGTTAGTGAAAATCCACTAATCCACTGTCTGCAGTAACCCACCATTCCCAGGAACATTCTAACTTGTCTTTGTGTTTTCGGGGGCTGCATTCCTTGTATCATTTTGATTCTTTCTGCAGTAGCTGCTCTAGTTCCCTTAACAATCTTATGACCTAAGTATTGCACGTCTTTCTGACAAAATTGTAATTTTGAGGGAGACATTTTATGTCCTTCTGCCAAGTGATTTAATAGAGCAATAGTATCTGATATGCATTCATCTTTTGTCTTTGATGCCACCAATAGGTCATCAATATATTGAACCAATACAGATTCTCCAGGCATGTTCAAACTTTCCAATGACTTCTTTAGCAACTGATTAAAAATTGATGGACTCTCAGTGTACCCCTGAGGAATTCGGTATCATGCCAAAATACGAAATCCAAACCGGAATGCAAATATTGGCTGGCTTTCTGGGTGCAATGGAACAGTAAAGAACGTGTTGCACAAGTCAATTACAGTGTACCATTCTGCATCATGTGGAATTTGGTATAGAATTACTGCTGGATTTGGTACTATCGGACAACTATCTTATTAATCTTTCTAAGGTTTTGTACAATCCTAAATGTTCTGTTTGGCTTTTTCAATCCCGTTATCGGTGAATTACCAGGGCTGCTTTCGATTTCTCTTAAAATACCACGTTCAATCATTTTATTTATTATTGGTGTTATTCCTTCAATTATCTCTGCTTTCATTTTATATTGAGGAATGTTTGGGTAGCTCACTCCCTCTTTTACAGAAACTTTTACAGGATCTACACCTTTCATCAATCCAATATCTTCTCCCCTAATATCCCACTAGCTCTTTTACTGCTTCTTTCAATTCCATAGGTATTTTTTCTCGGTCAAACACAAGAAACAATTCATTCTTCTCTGACTATCATGGCCATAGTCATTTTGTATAAACTATCTTCATCTGGAGTTTTGAGCTCTATGCCATCTAGAGAACAATCTATGGCACAGTTCATCTTGCATAAAATGTTGCTGCCTTACAGATTTACAGGGCTGATATCGCACACCACAAATCGGTGCATGTCTTTAAAATTCCCAATTTCTACCTCCACTGGTTTTGTTAAGGAGGTCTGAATGTGTCTATTAGCTACCCCTACAACCTGGATTGTTTCACCCGAGAGAGGAAGATTTTGAATTTCCACTGATCTAAAAGTAGAATGGTTAGCACCAGTGTCCACTAGTTACTTTTACATCATTCACTTTTCCATTCACAAACGGACCAGACTGATCTACCTCAAGAGTGGCTCCAAGCACACACTTTTCTTCCTCTCTCAGGCACCATCAGAAACTATCATTCAACTCACTCCAGCCATCCTCTCTTAACTTTTGCTGACTCACATTCACTCTGGGCGATCGGTTTACCTGTTCGCCTACGCTGAATCCTGTCTCTGCACTGTATCTCTGCAGATTTACACTGTGTGGAAGTGGCGGTTGTGGCACCTGAATTTGCTGAGTAACTACCTGCTGCTGTTGCTGCTGCTTTAACTTATTCTGCACCTGAGGATTCAATTATGTATTTTCGGGATTAACTTTTGGTGGGCACTTACACTCTTTTCTCCAATGCCCTATCCAGCCACAATTATGACAAGGATATTTTTTCTTAAGCTCATCTACGTTCCCTACTAATTTTTGTTTATTAAAACTTCCTTTCAAATTCCCTTGACTCCTGTCTGTATTTATGTTCTCCAATTGTGTGGCTTGATGTTCTGCTACCTTTACTTGAGCCCACATTGCTTTTTCTTTGAGTTTTCTCTGCTTAGCCTCTTTCATCACTAATATTTTGCGTGTCTTAATACTTCATCCACAGAGCATGTTTGCCATCCTATCAAATTGTGCTTTATCATGTCACCTATCTCTGGTCTCAATCCAAACACAACAATGTACCAAGTGACTCATATCTTTTTCCATTTAGCTCTTCATAACCACTATACTGCTTCAACACCAATAACAATCTCTCATAAAATGCATGTACAGATTATTTTGATTCTTGCAATGTCCTGTCAATTTTTACCCAATCTGTCTCTTTTGGGGGAATTTTATTTTTCAAGAACACTATTACCTGTTCATACTTCTGCATTACTTCGGGTCCAGGAGCACCTGTCACTTTATCTCGTGGATATTCAGTTTTCGGCCAACCCACAGTTTTTTTGCATTCAGACCATAGATCTGCTGGCACCACTATGTCAAACCTTCCATCCAAATCCTCCCATAATACTTTTGAAACTTTTACAAATCCGTCTACCTGTCTATACCATTCTACTGGCTTTTCTCTCAGTCTGGAAAAATCATTAGTAAATGATAATATGTCCGGTCTACTCCAAGGAACATGTACATACCCTCCTCCCAGTATTTCTCTCAGGGGAAATTCATTTACTACTGTTTCTTTTTCTCTCACAGGAAATACTAATGTAGATTTATCACTGGCTTCTTTTTTCATTGCCCATTTGGCTTTCCATTTATTCACATCTCCCCATCTTCTTAGTAAGACAATCAGTTCTTTTATTTGAGTTAGTCTTCCTGCAGTATTCATATTTTCAATGTCTTTTTCGCTAACATTGACTCTAAGTTTTATGCTTGGTAAAGTCTACATCCAATTCATTAGCTAACCCTTCCAATTGATCATGTATAGACTTCGCTTTCCATGTAATGCTCTTACACATAAACATCAGCTCATCATCCTGATATGTTTTGAATCTATCTGTTCAAATTGTTCCAATAATCAATTCTTCCATTTCAATTTTTAATCTAACCACATCTAATACTTTCGGTTCATGCTCCTTTACTTTCAGTGTTTTAAGCCAATCGCTTAATTCTTGTTCTGACGGTCCTACTGGGGTTTTTTTAAATCTATTCTTTCTACATTTATTTCCGGTGTTGTGGAATCAGATTCTGCTCCGGTTGCATACTTATATGGTAGACTTTGGTTAAAAGTCAAGTCAAGGGGAATTGCATTACTATCTCATATAATTTCTGATAAATCTGGATAAATCTTTTCTCTTACCTTTTGCAAACTTTGAAAATCAGAAAATAAAAGAACCAACTTTAACGATACCTTTATATCAAACACTGGAATTACAGGACATATTGTTACTGGGACAGTTACAGCCTTTATATTTTTAGTAAGTTCCTGTATCTTTTCTCTCAATTCATTTATTGAACGTATGTCTTCAGAAGTACTCGCTTGTTCTTCAGTTTGTCTCTCTACTCTGGCTACACTCTTCCTAATCTCATCATTTTCTTTAGGAATACCAGTAAGTCTGGTCTCTATCATTGGGGTGTTTGAATCGTACCTCATTTCTACTCTTTCGGGAAAAACCTTAAAATTTGAAAATCATTTCGGGGTTTCAGCAAATCTATCTTCTATCGGTGGAGCATTCGGAGTGGTCCATATAGAACCTGGTTGATATGGTGCTGGTCTTCTATTTAATATCTCCTCCAGCACCGTATCCTCTGATTCATTCTCACCATAATCCTTTCTTCCTATCTCCACATTATTCCTTCTCTCTGTGCATTTTCGCTTTTCCATTTCATCTACTAATCTAACCGGATACATTCCATCACATATATTAGCATTTCCCCATCTCCGCATTCTACTCTCATGTGTTTCTCCCCACAATCCACGTAATCTACCTTTTGTTCCTCGATGATTCTCAAATATTTCTCATTCCAATTCATGCATCTCATCTTCCCATTCAGCTAGTGCTTCAAACTGAGTTGGTCTAGGTCTTGGTTCAAGTGTCATCTTCTTTTCTCTCAAATTCCGTAGAACTGCCAAATTAAATGATCCCACTTCTGGAAATGCTAACACACCATCATTCTTGGTATATCTAGTCCAATTCTCTAGCCAGATACATGCCTTATTTTGTCACCATATAGGAAGCAGGAGTTTTTGGCGGAGGAAGCAAACTTCCTTCTCTGGTTACTATCATCTTGTCTTTCTTGAATATATTTTTCAATTTCTTAAACCATGAAGGTTTCTCTTTTTCTTGTTCATAATACAACTCAATTTTCCTAATAATTTCCTGTCTACCAAAAGATCGCTCACTCTTCTGTATGCTGCTTCATAACACCAACCTATCACAGCGCGGTTCACACTATCGTACCAATTAGAACAAGATAAGTTATATTAGTGCTAAACCAATAATCTCACTGCTTTTCGTGATGCACCAATCAGCCTTTACTACGTCTTGGTCACATGGCCCAATCCCTGCGTGACACTTTTGACGTCAGCAGTGCTCCGGCTTCTGCAGCGTCGACTGACCCCTCCTTTACAAGGAATATCGAGAAGCCGTATTTACACTTTTATACAACTGAATCGGTTAGTAACTTACACAAAACAACTCCATTCGTCTGTTTCGCTAAACCAAAGTGATAGTTTTCTCAATTGCACAAGTATTCTGTATTTCCAGTAGACAGCGCTTACCTCTTCTCTACCACAACATTTTACACTCGCCGATAAAGCAGCGCTTACCTCTACCTTTACCCTTCTCACAAGCTCGGGTTAAGCTCTATTACTCTCTCAGCAGTAAGTTTTAAATCAGGATACACAATGATCCCTGTACTTGAAGGTTAAGATTTTATAGACTGTCCTCGCTATACATTTATCCTTTCACACGTAAAGTCCCTAAACTTGTGATGAACGACAACACTATTTGGTATATATGACGATACCACTACTTTTTGAAAAAGACTATGTGATGTGCGACTTCACTTGCCACACTTCCTCTGCCTGCAGGCATAGTGACCAGCTTTCCACACTTTCCAGAAGCCTTTTTCGGACTACATATAACGTAATACCGACTTAACAGATGTTAGTCATAATTTCTGTATATCAAATCCTGTATACATCATTCTATACATTATCCTAGCTAATTCTATAGCAACCAATGCTCTGCTACCAAGCTATTTACTAATGCAGCGCTACTCCGGAAATTTTTTCTAAAACTCCATTACCTTTCCCTGAAGTATATAATCATTCATTTATTCACCAGTGGGGCCCATCACACTGAATCATTGATACTCACTTTCTCCCTACCTCATGGATCGGTATGAATCAAAGGAGAGCTGCTGTATTATAGCGGAGTGTTTAAGTCAAACTAACTATTTATAATACATACACATCTGCAGTTTAATTTCATTTACCATGGTTTATATCAGGAAGAAGATTTAACCACCACCATTGTTGGCAACGGATCTGCTAGTAAAAAATTAGGCTAAGGTTGAACAAGAACAGCTTGATTCTTCATTTATCTAATTTTAATTTGAAGAAGGTTCTCCTAGCATAATCAGTTTTATTCACTTTAAATTCATTTTGTGCAGTTAGTTATAAGGAAAGAAAGAATTTTAACTTGCACATTTATATTTCATATAATTTTAAGTTCAAAAATGAATGAATATAATATTCGACATTTACCAGACAGAAGCAATAGAAAAAGACAAATACTTCCAAAAATTCTATCCCTCTATTCCCTCAAGCTATTTACCCTCATCTTAAGACTCCGTACTCATTTAAACAAAGCTTAAAGTTGAAAAGTTTAAAGTTCTTACGCTCCAAGGAAATTCAGCATTCCAGCAGCATGTCAGAATATGAGGATAGAAATCGAAAAGAGAGCTTTTTTCCTAACTCCGGACCTAGTCCTTTATACCATTTTCCACTAGCTAAACTGTCTAAATTTTGAAACATTTAGGGTCTTCTTCGAATTTAATTGGTCAGTCCAAGGGGTGGACGAGTATAACCTCATCATCTTATTACTAGACTTCCGCAGAGTCAGCTAAATGAATTAGTCCATTGACCTTAAAGTTACAAGTTCCATAATGTCCTTTAATTCGTTATTTGATAATATTTTCCCATGGTTTACAATACGGATGTCCATTTTATTGGCAGTCAGTCAGGGTTTCAGAATGTTTCGTCCTTGACCCACTCCATTCAGCACAGTCAGCTCATACACGTCTGCAGCTTCACTCTGTAGGCACATGCGTGGTTCACATTAATCTCGGAGTCACAAAAATCGTCCATCTTTAAGTAGGCCTCACAGGCCTCAACGGGAACTATCATAGAAACAAACACAATTACATTTTAATTAGTGAATTATAGCCCTTCTGTTTACCTCCCCCTTACTAAGGTATACCTGTTAGTTATTACCTAGCGAATAAAGCCACATTTATGCTTAATTTCCTCACCTGTCTTCATGTTTTACCACAAATAAGCAGACAGTAAGCACATATCTGACATTCTGGGTTAACTTAAAGCTTTTGCGGTAATTTCAGACATGACATGATCACCTAATTAGTTGATTATGGTTGCAACACAAGCAATTTAGTATGCCACGTGTTTTTTGTGTGTGCATTCTATTCTATGTTGGTTAGTTTTTCCAAAACCACACGATTAGTTCATGTTACTGTTATGAGAAAGTGATTTTACGAGGGACATACAACATTTTGTTTCTCACCTCGCTCCATCACTAGCAGTAAAAATCTTTGTTCCTTAGTGGATGGTGGGTATTATATAGATCTCATTAAATACTTAGTAAAATATACTTGTAAACATACTTATATCACAGGCC
This sequence comes from Lissotriton helveticus, assembly GCF_964261635.1. Classification (NCBI taxonomy): domain Eukaryota; kingdom Metazoa; phylum Chordata; class Amphibia; order Caudata; family Salamandridae; genus Lissotriton; species Lissotriton helveticus. The sequence continues at coordinate 58,796,598 of NC_136073.1, read as the reverse complement.
ATATCACATGACATTAGTAACATTAACAATTAAAAAAAGACAGCATTTAAAAGCATGAAATAAGATAGTCACCTCTCAATAGAGGCTTACTTTATTTGAAAAGGTTGTGTAACACTGCTTGAACAACTGCTGGCTCAGACTCTGTAGCCAGATCCAGGCAGTAATGATGTGTAAGTGTGTGCACATTCTTCCAGTTTGCAGCACAGCAAATCTTCTTTAATGGCACTTCGGCAAAAAGCGCTGCCGATGACAGCCCTTGTGGAATGAGCTTTAGGCTGCACGGACAGAGGAGTTCCCGCTTTAAAATATCAAAATTGAATCGCTGATTCATTCCATCTTGCAATTGTTGACTTCATTACTGCTGTACCTGGTTTTTGACCACCATAAGATACAAACAATTGATCAGACTTCCAGATGGATACAGTTTGTGATCAGTAGAATTTAAGGCACCTTTTAATATCCTAAGTGTGCAGAGCCTTCTCACCAGGGATGGAAGGACTGGGAATAATGGGCTCATTAATATGGAAAGAAGATGAAACCTTTGAAATGAAGGTAGGATTCGTTCTTAGGAGAACATAATCATTGGTGAACCTTAAGTATGGTTGCTTGATAGTAAAGGCCTGAAATTCGCTGACTCTCCTAGTGGAGGTAAACGCCAACAAAAGAGCAGTTTCCAGGTGAGATAGTTAATCTCAGCTTTGTACACAGGTTCAAATGGGTGCTTCGTGAGCTGTGATAGAACCAGGTTAAGCCTCTATTCAGGGGGAGGAGCTCTGATGGGCGGAATAGCTCTGAAGAGACCTTTCAAAAATTGCTTGACCAAACAGTTAGAGCAGAGAGATGGGCTGCCAGTAGAGCGCCTGTAAGTTGAGATTGTGGCCAGATGCAGCCTAACAGATGTGAACATGAGTCCAGACTTAGCTAGTGAAAAAAGATAAGGGAGAACCTTCTCTGGAGAAAAGTCTAGGGGATGTGTATTATTACCACGGCACCAAGAACAGAAATGTTTCCATGTCATAGAATCCATTTTTAGAGTAGAATGAGCTCTTGCTTTTGCAAGTATGTCCTTACAGTCTTGCGGTAAATCTAGCTCCTTGAATTCAGTGAGCTCAGAAGCCAGGCATGAAGCTGCAGAGGGGCTGGATGCGTTTGGAGAATCTGGCCCTTGCTCATTGTCAATAGAGTTGGAGACACTGGGATGCGAAATGGGTTGCATTCTGAGTGTAGGAGAAGCTCTATGAACCAGTGCTGACACGGCCATCGTGGGGCAATGAGAATCATTCAGCACGGTTCCAGCTTTAGTTTTCTTAGATGCCTCTGGAGCAATGGAAAGGGAGGGAAAGTAAGCGAAGATCCCCATCCATCTCATCATGAAGGCGTTTCCCCAAGAGCCCTTCTCTGGATCCCAACTGGCATAGAATGGGCATTTCCGATTTGTCTTGGAGGCAAAGAGTTCCAAGTTGGGTCTGCACCACATCTGAAAAATGTGTTCCACGACTGACTGGTCCAGTTGCCATTCGTGGAAAGAATTTGATGTTCTGCTCAAAGTGTCAGCCAGAGTGTTCACGACTGGCAGATGCTCCACCTTTATAGTAATGTGACGAGAAAGGAGCAAAATCCATAGGTTTTGCGCTTCCTGAGATAGGATGTGAGATCGAGTCCCCTTTGCTTGTTTAGGTAATGCACACAAGTGGTGTTGTCGGTTCTTATGAGAACTGATGACCCCTGAAGTCTTGGGAGGAAAGCCAGAAAAATTGCTTGAAGCTCCAGGAAGTCGATGTGCATTCTTGACAATGCTTTGGACCATTTCCCTCCTACACAGAGATCTTGGAGGTGCGCATCCCAGAGAGACGTGTTTGTAGTCCAGATAAATTCTGGTGGGGGAGAAAGAAAGGTATGCCTGGTCGAAACATTGCTGGAGCGCTGCCGCCAAAGCAGAGCCACCCGCATAGTCAAGGTCATCCTCACCAGGTCGAACAACCCTGTTGTTTGAAGCTATTGACTGTCCAGTTCTTCTTGGATAGGTCTCTATCTGACGGGAGTGAGGAACCAAAAGGATTGCAGAGGACAACCTTCCGAGAAAGGATTTTATCTTCCTCACAGAAGCGAACCTTTTTTTTTAAATAGGTCTGATGCCAGAGAAACCAGATGTGATTGTCTTTCTGTGGACAAGGATGCTTTGTACTGGATAGTGTCCAAAACTTCTCCCAGAAACTGAATCCTTTGAGATAGCAGAAGAACTGACTTTTAGGAGTTGAGAGACCGCCCCAGAGATTGAAACATGCAAAGGCAGGTGTATGTTGCATCTGAGGCCTGCCAGAAAGAAGGCGCTTTTATTAGCCAATCATCCAGATTTGGTAAAAGCTGAAGGACCTGAAGCCTGAGATGAGCTGCAACCGGAGCAAGGCATTTTGTAAAAACTTTTGGAGCTGAATGCAGGCCAAAAGGAAGAACCTTGAACTGAAAATGCACACCTACCACAGTAAAACAGAGGAACTTTCAATGTTTGGGGTGGATCGGGATGTGGAAATATGTATCCTGCAGATCTCATGTTGTCATGAAGTCTGCATGGTCTAGGAGTTGCAGGATCTCTTGAAGAGTACCATGCGAAAGGATTTCTTTTGCAGGTATTTGTTCAGCTTCCTCAGATCCAGGATTGGTCTCCATTCTCCCGACTTTCTTGACTAAAAAGAAACTGGAGTAAAAACCTCTTCCCTTCTTGAGAGCGAGGCACTTTCTCTATAGCTCCTTTTTGTAGCATACTCCTTGCCTATTTCTTGAGAAGAGTTCGATGTGGTGGATGCTTCTTTAAAGGCCGATGTGGCGTAGGGAAGTTTACAAATTTTTGGGTGTGTCCGAATTTGATTATTTCCAAAACCCACTTGTACGAGGTCAGTTTTTATCAATAGTTGAAATGACGAGAAATGTTCAGCATCTTGGTGTTGAAATGTGTCCAAACTGTTGCAGGTGCTGTGGAGACGTCACTGTTTCCTACCATTATCTCTACCCTGTTGGGGCTGTTTCCTCCTGTTATTTTGTCTGTAAGCGGCAGCAGGGGGCGCTCTGTATGATTGTTGTTCCTGTTGAAAACCATATCTCCTCTGATAAGACTGGGTTTGGTACTTTTGGTAACCTCCACGAAAGGAGAAAGACCCTCTGCCACGGGTGCCTTGAAAAGGACTGTACTGAAGCGTACCCAGAGCTTTGGCAGTGTTGCTGTCTTTTTTTATCTCTTGCAGGGCATCATCGATTGTGCTTGCCAAAGAGCGCATCCCCATGAAAAGGCATAATAGATGATTTTGCTTTGCATCTCCGGGTGGAAAGTGGTAGATTTAAGCCAACCCTGGCGACGGAGGACCACTGCGCCAGCCTGTTGTCAGAACCCTAGGGAGGCTCTTTCCCCCTCCAGGAAATTTTTTCTCGCCTCCTGCTTCTTATCCTCTAGTAAAAACTCAAGGAATGGAGCAATATCTAACCACATTTGTCTGGGATATCTCCCTAAGGTTGCCAATGAGTTAGCGGCACAAACGGAAGCACCTGCCATGGTGGTAAACCTCTTCCCTATATTATCAAGCCTCCTACCATCCTTGTCAGGAGGCGCAGTGATGGGTACCAATGGATTTCTCGACGTGCGATGAGCAGCCTGAGACATGACAGTCTCAGGCCTAGGATGACCGGACAAGCAAGCAGGGGCTTCATCTGGGGCCTTATATTTCTTATCAATCCTGGGAAGAATTGCCGGTACAGAGAGGGTTCCTGATAATCTTGACGCCCTCTTACCAAATATTTTCGATTATGGAAATGGCGCGGACAGATTTCCTGCTTTGATCTTTAAAATTATAGAGAAAGCGGTCAGACTGCTTAACAGGCATTGGCAGGTGATATTGTGTCGCTGCCCTCTCCATGATTGCATGAAAACCTCCGATGTCCTCCGGAGGGGAATCAATTGCCTGAGGAACTGGCGATGATGATGTAGGGATTACATAATCATCCCATTCATCCACGGTTGTTGGGGATTTAGGGAGTTCAACCTCTTCGGCGACTACATCCTAGTCATCATCTTGTACCCCTTGTTCTTGTGGTATAGGTACAATATCCTGAGACCCAGCAGCCGGAACAGAAGTTCAAGTTCGAAAATGTGTATAGCGCACTACTCACCCAGAGGTTCTCAAGGCGCTTGGGAGGAAGGGGGGTACTTTACTTATCGAATATCCAAGTTTTTAGTTGCTTTCTGAAGGAGAGGTGGTTCTGTGTAAGGCGGAGGTGGGTGGGGAGAGAATTCCAGGTCTTGGCCGCTAAGTAGGAGAAGGATCTTCCCCCCCATGGTGGATCTATGGATGCGCAGAATTGCGGCGAGGGCTTAATTGGACGATCGTAGTTGGTGGGTGGGGGTGTAGAAGGACAGTCGTGTGTGGAGGCATTCGGGTCCTAGGTCGTAGAGGGATTTGTGTGCGTGGGTGAGGAGACGGAATGTAATTCTCTTGTTGACGGGGAGCCAGTGGAGGTCTTTCAGGTGACCGGAAATGTGAGCTTGACGGGGGATGTCCAGTATGAGTCTGGCTGAGGCGTTTTGGATGCGTTGGAGTTTTTTCTGTAGTTTGGCTGTGGTTCCGGCGTAAAGGGTGTTTCCGTAATCCAATCGGCTTGTGACCAGTGCGTGGGTGACCGTCTTGTAGCAGGGTTTCTGTTCTCCCACAGAACTGTGCACAGAGGATTGGAACCTCAGCGAATTAGGGTGACCCAAAACTCACCTTAGTACCCAACAAACCCCTTACCAAGCTAGCTACAGTGTCTCATTGGTCATAATAAACTCCCAATGTTTGGACAAACCAGAACATGAGCTTACAATACCTCAGGTTACGTGTAACACATGAGCACTCTTTCGTTATACAATCATTTCAAACGAGAATGTGGAGTAAAGAAGAACATGTGAACATTTGAAATATTTATTTACTAATGCCGTCTTCTCAGGCGCAGTATCTTAGATAATACAAGGAAACATTATCAGAAGCAAAGTTATCAGCATAGTTACTAGTCCATAGAAAGCAAATGGTGACAGCATGCTAACATGCTGTAATGAATAAGAGTTAACAACACTTATTTCTCACCCTCCCTAACACACATATTATATTAATAGCTAAGAAGGTCTCTTTGGGTTGAATTAGGGCGGGCCCATACCTCAGGATCCTAGAATGAAGAGATCACATCAGCATACACCAGCTCTCTCTGCATGCGAACAGCATCAAGTGTGTTTGTGTGCTTCAAGCAAAGCCATATAAAACCCGCCTAAAGCCCAAAGTTGGCAGAAGCTGCACTTATGGTATGTCTATGAAGGCGCGAAGATCAGACCTCATAACAATTCTGTATCGTGTTATTCCTGAGGCTTCAGCACTCTGTACAGGCATAGTTTATTAAGCAAAGCTGATATCAGAGTAATAACATATTCTCATGTAAACCACAACGAACTACTAGGTTGAAAGCTAAATCAACAATTAAGTGTCATGTGCAGAAGCAGCAAAAGGAAAAAATGGCGTTTAAACATGTCATGAGCCTATGCTAACTTAACGCATTATAAAGATATATAGTAGCTATATGACACCCCCCCCATGATCCGAGGACGGATAAGATAAGATAAGGGCAACTTCATGAAAGCAGAGTTCAAGAACTATGAACAACCTTCTAATTATAAAAACTACAGTAATCAAGTCAAAATATAAAAAATGTCAATTTCAGAATTCAACAGCACTCAAGCCAATAGGACTGGGAGATGAAAAAATGCAAAAAAGTGGGGCACCAATAAGGTTCATCAAGGTAAGACCGAATATGCAAAATATGCAGCAACAGCCTCCAACAGGAAATCACCGTCTTCATCCGAAAACAGTTCAGCCATCTAATCCAAAGGAGGAAAAGAACAAACGTGTTCTCCCAGTACAGGAGCCTCTATTACCATCAGAGGACAACTCGGTGGGTTTTCAAGAAAGCTCAGTGCCAAGAAATCTTGCGCTGCTGTAAGAATGTTCCAAGGACCCATTAGTCCATGCATCGCTGCTAAGGCCATAATCCTGTCGCCAGTACCAACCAACTCGTGAGTAACGATGGGACTCATCAGCTGATTAAAGTCGACTTCAGGAGAAAACGGTCCGCAGAGACACAAATCAATGGCCCAGTCAAAATCACAGCTTAGGCAATGAAACACAGGCTGGGCACAGGTGAAGTAGGAAAATCGAAACAATCCATAAGCCATGCTTAAAATCGCAAGCGGCAGCGTGCGATAATATTCAAGCATCCGGTTGCGAAACAACGCCAGGAGGGGCTGGGCGGCTCCTTCCACATGTGGGGCATCCATATTTAAGGAAGCAAAGAACCACTAAAACGGCTGCCGCTAGTGCCAGTATAACCGGGAATCCACCAAACAAACTCGAAAAAATGGAATGGAAGAAAGCAGGGATGACTCCAAAGATTTTTTCAAATGAAGTTACAAGACCACTGCTAACAGATTTAAAAAAATGCGCCAGCCCAGTTGTGGAGGACGCGTTAAAGATAGAATGTACCATCTCGCTGAAATGCAACGGTAAATCAGTATTTAAAAGGGCCTGAACCTCAGTCTGGGTGTTAGCTATGTGAAGAACGAAAGTCTCCCTAGCCAAACTCAAGGCCACTTCTTTCTGGGACAATAGAGCCCTTATTCTGCTCATGCCGCTGAATTCTGCTTTCAAGGTTGGGATGCGTGGCCAAATGGAAACCTCCCTATTTTCATGTGTGGGTGGGTACAGGACATTTCTGCAGCAAACGACACGCTCAGTTACAGTTACCACATAAGCTACACCTTTAATTAACCCGCAACAATCTTCATTATTTAAAAGTAAATAACTTCCGTTCCCCAGTAAGGTCAAAGTCGGGGTGATTGCAGGAACTGGAGTCCTTTTAAAACACAGGCTAAGTTCGGCCGGTCTTGGTTACAAGAACCGTGCAATTGTATATGCCTACACATTAGCGAATGGTCTGGTGTTTCTGTACACTCCTCCCCATTCAGATAAACCTCCTGTCCGTTTTTCAAACATCTATAAGTGAAAGGAAGGGACCAGACTTCATGGAGAAATGCACTACCTAAGGGCTCATAGCGACCTATGGCAACGTATCGCATACAATTTGTAAATTTATACAATGCAAAAGGTAAAGTTATTAAACCGTGGATAAGCCACGTTGCAGCGTTGGCTTCTGCCACAGAAAAAGGCAAGGACTCTAATCTCTCAATATGTAACATAGAAAACGAAGCATCCCGCATGGAAAGCAAGCGCTGCTTGTCAGTCAAATTAAAGGGGGCAAAGAGAGAAGAAACATTCATGTAGGTCCATGGCACCTTGCCAGCCTTCAACGTTTGAAGGGTCCATGCAAATTGCATGATAGAACGTAATTGATTTTGACCATGGTACAACACAGACACTTCATCATGCACAATATCCACTACAGAAGACACAATATTATCCAAAGTGTAAATGCGGGAAGAAAGCATGTTAATACTATTATCCACCACAGCAAGCACCTTCTCTAGATTGGCTTGATCAATAGCTCTAAGGCGTGTCGCAGCCTCAATCTGTGACGTCTTCCAGATTTCATTGTAGACAGCATATATCCATCTCTTTGATCTACCACTAGCCGGGCCTTTTATGAAATCATTTATATCTACATCATCATTTAGCTTCGCAAGATGTAATTTAACAGCAGACCATGTTGAATGTTTCAGCCAATTTTGACATAATTTGCCTACAGAGTAAGTGGTGACAGAATGCTCAGTTTCAAAACGTGGATCAGATCTAACCTGTGTGAAGCCATCTGATAAACCCAGAAAACGGTGCTGGCATGATTCCGCACTTCTGTGCCACACTAGCCAACCTTTTGGATCAAAACTGGATATGTTAAAGGATGAATTCAACAATAAGGTTTGCAAGTCCCTAATAGAAAACTGAGTATAATTACTCCAGCCAGAATATTCTTCTAACTCCAGGATGGTTGGAGAATTAAATTTTTTAGAAGTAGCCAATCCAAAGCACGTTGTTTGTGAAATAGAGGAATTCAAAAACAACATTTGATTCGGGATGAGACAAGCACGGTGCAAAGCCTCAGTGCCTTGTACCTGCCAGCTTTTAGAACCCCAAACAGATTTTAAGTCAATAGTTTCCTTCCATAATTCATAGCCGCCAACAGCCAGCTGATCAAGAAAGGACTTCGAGTACAATAATTTGGTATCGGTTAGTCTAACCTTGGACATAGGCTTCTGTGTCATTTTGAAATAAAAGGACTCGGGATTAGACTGATTGAAGTCAGTAAAATAAGTGTACTTTTTCAAAAAAGTACTTGAACTGCCTTGTTTAGGATCTGGGCAATGTTCCCATTGTGTATAATTTACAGTATTCCTCCTGGAGGACGTTTTATGTAAGAAGTGATTGCCAAAATGTTGAAAGCAAAACAAATCACCATAATTAGCAGATTCTAAATACAAATCCTCAGCAAAGGCAGCATAGTATTTTAAATCAGAAAACAAAGACTCTACGGCCTGAACATCCCAATCATCAGAACGTATGTTTTGTTTCACTACATCCCCCATGTTAACTCTAAGCACATTAGGGACATTAACAACCTCAGTAGGGCCATGAATTTGAAACCTAAGGACATCCCACACTATCCCATCAAGGACAGGCCAAGCAGTGATGTTAACAAATGTCAAGTCTCTTTTCAATCTGTGTGCAGAATATGATGAGGAAAGGGGGGCCAGAGTTCCATTCAGATGTCGAATGCATGTTCTTTCTTCGACATAGTGTCCATTCATAAGTCGGAAAAATTAAAACACAAACCCAATTGACATAAAAAGGTAAATTGAAAAAAGCACCAGCCAAATATATGTCCAAGGCGGAATTAAAAAATGTTTTGTAAATAAACTGGCATAAACTGCAAAACGTGAGTGTTTCTTCGAGGCATTGGAAACAGTGTCAAATGAAAATCTGGATTCTGTGGCCAAACGGGCTTGCAGGTCAGGCATGGACAAGTCAGTGGGTTAAGTGTAGTCTAATTCAGCAAGGTCTGTACCGGGTAAAGTACTTAATAAAGGACTGGAAATAGCAGGCAACTTGATTGCCACCTCCGTTTCATGATCAGAAGCAGTGGGCAAAACTGAATTTCTCACAATGGAAGGACAGGAAACAGCCGGTGTCATGCTAAGAAGAATCGGCCACTCTGTGTATCTTGACATTGTCAATTGAGATAAACCTGTTTTCCTTACGACCAGGTAGTGGTGGTAAAACGACTGTTCTCGTGCCCTTCACTCCAAGTACTGGAACCGGAGCTCGATAGGAAGGACCAAACTCTTTCTTGTTATCGATCTTCTCCCGAACCAGTTCTCCAACTTGGGGTAGCCAGCCGACTACCGGGAACTGCAATGCAACATCCGACGTGGAGGGCAAATGTTCCTTTGCAAGACTGTCTCTTGTCTTTTGTAGATTCTGCAAAACATTGCAATGTTCATCTGCGTCAAAGGAAGTGGCGCGAACCACACAGTCTAGACCGTCAAGGTCAGGGACGTACATCTTGATGCCAAAGAGCATTTCGTATTGAGTCCGCCCACCCGGAGACCTTCTAGGGAGATTATTAAGTGCACGCTGCACGCCATAGAGGTGGGCTAGCCAGTTTCTGCCAGTGCCTATAACTCTAGCTGTCAAAGATTGCTTTAAATCACGGTTCATTCGCTCCACTACACTGTTACCCTCAGGTCTGTAGGAGGACGAAAACTTGACTTGGACCCCCATCGAATTCATGGCATCCTTATACGCCTTAGAGGCGAAAGCCGGACCCGGATCCGAATGGAAGGTACCACAGGCAAAAATTCCTACAAAGATACGCAAATCTCTAATGACAGTCCGTGAATCAGCGCTGCGATGGGGCCAGACCCACACAAAGCGTGTGCATGAATCAACTGCAACTAAGATGTACTTATACGCAGTATCAGAGGAAAAAGGACAGCAGTGATCTAAATAAACACAACCTAGTGGTTTATTAGAAAGGTACAACTGAGTCTGTGGCGGACGCGCAGCAGTCTAAGGTTTAATCTGCTGACAAATATCACAAAGAAGGACATAATCACGCGTCTGTTTGTACAGTCCCCGCCACCAGAAACGTTGTTGTAATTGAGTTACAGTGGCTGAGACGCCCGCAGACGCCACACCTTCATGAGCTGCTGTAATCAAGTCAGCCCTGCGATCCGAGTTGGGAATCAGACGTTCACCAACATCAGGAATTTTCACAAAAGGAACCTTTTCGGGACTTAAGTGGTATGTGTACTTCAAAGGGAACCCCGAAGGATGTTTACCTCCCTTCTCAGTGGCCGCAACTGCCGCCAAGTTATCACTATCAATCTTACTTTTGGACCGTGTAACTGCTGCAACTAAGTATGTAGACACCGCTAATTTCGCTGCTTCATCGGCAAGCGAGTTACCGACAGCGTGGACTCCCACGCGCTGGTGGCCAAGAGTATGAATTATAAAAACGAGTGGCAACGTAGCCTTAAGCTCCGCCACTCGAACCCAGATCATCTTATGTTTTATTGTGCTACCCTTGGAATCACGAAACTCATTCTGAATCCAAAAGAACAAGTTTTCATTGTAAGACTGGACACAGTAGTAAGAATCACTTACAATAAGAGTAGTAACACTAGGATCTGTGTACTCCAACGCTAGTAAAAGAGCACGAAGCTCTGCCAACTGTGCGGTGCAATCTCCCAGAGGCAACGTGTGCACCTCCCTTGATATGAACTCATCGTTCAACATGGCACCGACCACAATGGCGCATGCGGAAACGTAGGCATGTTTAGAGCCATGCGCAACCTGCGCCGAACCATCAGTGTAAATGATACAATGGAAGTCCTCCAATGGTCGCATAGCTAGAGGAGCAGGATGAGCAAACTCATACTGCAAGTACTCTTGCGACCGCAACGAGGCGTAAAAAATAAACGTGACATCCGTGGACGTCAAGGACACAGCCCACTGAATCCACCGAGGGTGCAAAGCTTTTGAATTTGGTACACTGGCTTTCAGGACTGCCTCGAAATGAGGACAGGGTGGAACCACCAACATGCGTTTCCCCTGTGACAGAGCCAGTTCCTTAAGAATAGCCTTCTGCACAGCTGTTAAAACCTTTTCCACAGTGGGAAACCGCATCTCAACCGAAGTGTACAAGTGTGACTTGTAAGCAATAGGTACCGTGTCTCCTTCATTAAAAGTGAGGTACGTGAAACCCACAGTCCCCGGTATTATTCTTATCACCAGGTTGGTATGGTTATCACGAGTCAGTAAGTACTTCGAAGCGAGCAGATCAGCCTGCAAGGACTGCAAGATGGCTGAGTGCTCAGGCAGCCAGCATGATTTGGAAAAATTTGGTTGTATCAAAACATACAAAGGCTTGATACGCTGGGCATATTCCGGAATGTATGTCCTTCCGAAATTTAAAAAGCCCAGTAAAGACTGTAATTTTTTCAGAGTTGTTGGAGCGCGCAACTGGGCGCATTTCTCCAAGAAGTGAGGAGCCAAACCTCTACCTTCATTGTTGAGCTCATAGCCCAGGAACAACACTGTGTACTCAGCAATGTGCGATTTTGCAAAGTTAAATTTGTAACCCATATCTGCATAGGTACAAATAATCGAATTTACACGACACAGATGCTCCCAAATTTCGTCGTCTGTGAGATATATGTCATCCACGTACGAGCAAGCATCTGGGTCGATTCTCTCTAAAAGAGAGACTATGCGTGTGGTAAATATACCAGGACTATTGTTATAGCCCATTGGGAGACGCCGGAATTGTTTTTGGACCCCAGCGCACGTAAAACTGGTCCATTGGGAGCTAAAGCTATCCAATCTGTGGGCATTAAGACCGTTGGAAATGTCAAGCGTTGTTTTAAAACGCTTACGCACAAGACTATCCACTAGGGCAGAGCCGTGAGCATTCTATACTGCACAGTTACGGCAATGCGAGTTTAAATGCCGGTAATCCAATACCAAACGATATGATCCGTCAGGCTTGGTCACAGTAAAAAGAGGATTATTCATCGGTGACACACACGTTTCAATAACTCCCTGAGATTCTAATTGTTCAAGGATTTCCGCGACGGAAGCCTTGGCTTCACGTCGCAAGGGATATTGAGGTTGAGGCTGCGGCTGAGACCGCAAAGGAATTTCGTGGCAAGGGGACAATTTATCCCAACCACATTGATTACGGTACAGAGCCGGTGCGAGAGCCCGAGCCCACTCTTCTGCAAAATGCTGCGCATGTTCTTTCGAGACAGTGTTCGCGAAACTGGGGAGGATTACCTCCTCCCCTCGCGGCACAGTGAGCACCAAAGGTGGGGGCCAGTCAGCCTCCGAAAGCAAAATATCATACGTAGAAGAAAGATTTTCCCAAAATACCCCTTTGATGGTACGTTGTATGTCACCTTCAATTAACAGGACAATTTCATAAAGTCTTTCAGGGGGAGCAAGTCTTGTATCGGCTGTTTCTATTACAACGTAGACATCAGTCGCTGTCACCCTCAGTAGTGGATGCAGCGCCTCTCTCACTATGGTAATCTCCGCCGCGCTGTCCAGCAAGGTCAGAGCCCACGTCAGATTCCGAAGCCGCGTTCTCACTATCTGTGGCATATCGATGCGCTGTTAAGGCTGCGACTTTCTTTTTCGCAAACTGCGGTCTCTTTGGCGTAGAATCCTCCTGCTTCGCTGCGCCGTCTGTTTGGCGGGGCTGGCCACGTCCTTGTTGACCACCACGTCCCCGTCCGCCACCTCCTCCACCGGTCTTCGGGGCCGATGAGTCCTGAAAGGAACGAGGAGAGCGTTGATCAGAAACCTGAAATCGATCAGGTGATTTAATCATCGCGCGGTCGCGCAAATCATAAACTTTCTCAGTCGGCGCAGAAACCTGTGGCGCAGGATAAGAATCCGGAGTCTGCTGTTGCTTCCCCTGTTTCTGTTTCTGAGGCCAATTCTGTTTTTTGGACTTGGGTTGTACATCTGCCGCAGCAGATTGCACTTGTGGTTGTTTCTTCTCCTTAACTGCGAAGTACTTCGAACCCTTACTTGTGCGACCGATTGTTTTATAGGCGGCCACCACAATCTTCGCCAACTGTCGGGGTCTGTCGGCCTCTGGTATAACTGCGTTAGACACCTGAAAGTTCACTGCGTCTCCTTTAACATTGGAGAGAATGAGATCGCTTACAATCTCAAAAGAACCACACAGGCGCATACCCAATTCAACAGCCGCCTCCGGTCCGTGATCATCCTGAACACGTTTTATGATCGTAGGCAGCTGTGTCATTGTAGGGGTGCCGAAGCACCTTGTATAAACTGCCGCAAAAGTTTTTCCCCAGCTTTCACAGTCGACGAGTTCGGGAGCTAAATCCTTAGGTAAAGTAACCATTAACATTCTATGTTTATCTGCAGGAGTAGAATTTGGAAACACAGCTTCCAGTTGGTCAAATTTCTCGGCAAGCCAAAAAGGAAAATCATCTTTATCATCGGGGCGTTTACCAAAAACTGAATTGACCATAACTGGATTAAGCCTCAAACCGCCATGTTCCGTTTGAACGGCCGCACCCCCCGGGGGACCTCCCGGGAGATGACGACCTATGTATTGCACTAATGCTCGAATCACAGCAATCGAGACAACGTGTAGTCTACGAATATCCACCAGTGGACAAGCGCCGTGATTCGGGTGCAGGGTGAAGCCACCCAATGCAGGCCAATTTGTACCTGGAATGGATAGTGGACCTAACCTCGCAGCGGACAAAGAGTGTGGTAGGGCGCCATCAAACCAAACGCGATGCTGCCAATGATCAATAGGTATTTCCAGTGCCCTGTACGGTGTGTACTCAGCCGGTACAGGGGATGGAGTGTAGTGGAGGAACACACCAGAATTTGCGTCCACCTCCGGAAACGTGACCCACGAGTAAAACAGCTCGAAAGGGTACGCCGGATCTGCACACACCACCAAAATCACAGCCATGCCTTCCAAAGGGACTGGTTTGTAAATGGTTGCGCACCGCAATGCGACTATGCTGCGCAATGGCCACAGCCATGATATTACCGGAAACACGAATAAACAAAGAAAACTTTGTAGCACAACTGGGTAGTAATTCAAAGAAACCGTTTTAGATACATTCAAGCATGAAAAGACCCATTTCAAAAAATAGGTAGGTTTCACCAACACCACCGTTTTCCGGAAACGACAGTGAAGGGGTTAAGGTTTGAATGATATACTACTCGAGTGTCATGATATAAGACCACCAACGTATGGGCGCCATGTAGCAGGGTTTCTGTTCTCCCACAGAACTGTGCACAGAGGATTGGAACCTCAGCGAATTAGGGTGACCCAAAACTCACTTTAGTACCCAACAAACCCCTTACCGAGCTAGCTACAGTGTCTCATTGGTCATAATAAACTCCCAATGTTTAGACAAACCAGAACATGAGCTTACAATACCTCAGGTTACGTGGAATACATGAGCACTCTTTCGTTATACAATCATTTCAAACCAGAACGTGGAGTAAAGAAGAACACGTGAACATTTGAAATATTTATTTACTAATGCCGTCTTCTCAGGCGCAGTATCTTAGATAATACAAGGAAACATTATCAGAAGCAAAGTTATCAGCATAGTTACTAGTCCATAGAAAGCAAATGGTGACAGCATGCTAACATGCTGTAATGAATAAGAGTTAACGACACTTATTTCTCACCCTCCCTAACACACATATTATATTAATAGCTAAGAAGGTCTCTTTGGGTTGAATTAGGGCGGGCCCATACCTCAGGATCCTAGAATGAAGAGATCACATCAGCATACACCAGCTCTCTCTGCATGCGAACAGCATCAAGTGTGTTTGTGTGCTTCAAGCAAAGCCATATAAAACCCGCCTTAAGCCCAAAGTTGGCAGAAGCTGCACTTATGTTATGTCTATGAAGGCGCGAAGATCAGACCTCATAACAATTCTGTATCGTGTTATTCCTGAGGCTTCAGCACTCTCTGTACAGACATAGTTTATTAAGCAAAGCTGACAGAGTAATAACATATTATTCTCATGTAAACCACAATGAACTACTAGGTTGAAAGCTAAATCAACAATTAAGTGTCGTGTGCAGAAGCAGCAAAAGGAAAAAATGGTGTTTAAACATGTAATGAGCCTATGCTAACTTAACGCATTATAAAGAGATACAGTAGCTATATGACAGTCTTTCTTGTTTTTGAGCATACGTAGGATGTTGAAGCATGATGATGAGACGGCGTTGACTTGTCTGGTCATTGAGAGGGAGGAGTCCAGGATGAAGCCTTGGTTACGTGCGTGGTCCGTAGGTATGGGTGCGTTTCCCAGGGCCGGTGGCCACCATGAGTCGTCCCAGGCAGCGCGGGATGGACCTAAAACTTCCTTTTTGTCCGAGTTTAGTTTTAAACGGCTGTTCATCCACTCGGCTACTTCTTTCATTCCTTCGTGTAAGTTTGTTTTGGCGGTGTTTGGGTCTTTGGTGAGGGAGAGGATCAGCTGGGTGTTGTCTGCGTAGGAGATGATGTTGAGGTTGTGTTGGCGTGCGATGGCTGCGAGGGGACTCATGTATATGTTGAAGAGGGTGGGACTGAGTGATGATCCTTGTGGTACGCCGCAGATGACTTCGGTGGCCTCTGATCTAAAAGGGGGGAGGCGGACTCTCTGGGTTCTTCCAGCGAGGAATGAGATGATCCAGTCCAATGCTTTTCCTTGTATTCCGACGTTGCTAAGGCGTTGTATGAGGGTACTATGACAGACTGTGTCGAAGGCTGCGGAGAGGTCGAGTAGGATGAGGGCAGCTGTTTCTCCGTTGTCCAGTAGGGTTTGAATGTCGTCTGTTGCTGCGATGAGGGCAGTTTCGGTGCTGTGTTTGGCTCGGAAGCCGGACTGTGAGGGGTCGAGGGATTTGTTGGATTCGAGGAAGGCGGCGAGCTGATTGTTGACGGCTTTCTCAATGTCTTTGGCAGGGAATGGAAGGAGCGAGATGGGGCGGTAGTTCTTAAGGTCCGTGGGGTCTGCTGTGGGTTTCTTTAGAAGGGTGCTGAGTTCGGCATGTTTCCAGCTTTCCGGGAAGGTAGCGAAGTTGAAGGAGCAGTTGATGACGTCACGGAGATGGGGTGCGATAATGGAGTCAGCTTTGTTGAAAATGTGGTAGGGGCATGGGTCGATTGGCGATCCCGAGTGGATGGAGTTCATCAGGCGGATGGCGTATTCAGTGGTGATTGGGTTCCAGTCGCAAAGGATGTTAGAGGGCGGTTTTGGTTCGGAGGTGGGTGGAGTGGACTGGTCTTCGGATTGGTTTCCAAAGCTGTTATGTATGTCGGCGATTTTGTTGTGGAAGAATGCTGCTAGGGAGTCGCAGAGGTCTTGGGAGGGGGTGATGTCGTTTGTGCCGGCGGTGGGGTTGGTAAATTATTTGACGATGTTGAATAGTTCCTTGCTGTTTTGGGCGTTGTCGTCAAGACGATCCTTGAATGCGGATTTCTTGGTGGATCGGATCAGTTGGTGGTGTTTGCGGGTGGCGTTCTTGAAGGTGGTCAGGTTGTCAGTGGTTGGGTTTTTTCTCCAGGCTTTTTCGAGGGTGCGACAGAACTTCTTGGATTTCTTAAGGTCATCGTTGAACCAGGGGGCTTTTTTGCTACCTTGCTTGGTTTAATGGTTTTTCAAGGGTGCTAGTTCGTCTGCGCTGTGGGTGATCCATTGTGTGAGGTTGGAGGCAGCTTGGTTTGGGTCCGATGATTTGGCGGGAGGGTTTTGGTGAAGCGATGTGAAGAGCTGGTCGGTGGTAATTTTGTTCCAGTTTCTTCTGGAAATAGGTTGTGGGGGGTTGTGGGTCGTGGTCTTTTTGTAGTTGAAGTGAACGCAGCTGTGGTCAGTCCAGTGGAGAGCTGTGGTGTGGTTGAAGGAGATGTGCTTGCTGGAGGTGAAGATTGGGTCGAGCGTGTGTACGGCATGGTGGGTGGGGGTATTGACAAGTTGTTCGAGTCCGAGGTTGGCCAGGTTGGCCAGAAGGGTGGTAGTATTGCTGTTGTTTTTCTTTTTCAGGTGGAAGTTGAGGTCTCCCAGTAGGATGTAGTCCTCGGAGGGGAGGGCGTGTGGGCTGATGAAGTCGGTAATGTCTTCGCTGAATTGTGTGCGGGTCCTGGTGGTCTGTAGATGAGGGTGCCTCTGAGTGCGGTCTTGGGGTCGGTGTGGATCTGGAAGTGAAGGTGTTCGACGGTTGCGAGGTAATCATCGGAACTGGTCGTGATGCGGATGGTGTTCTTATGGACGATGGCGATGCCTCCTCCTGTTTGGTTGGTGCGGTCCTTTCGGATGATCTTGTAGCCGTCCGGGATGGCTATGGCGATGTCGGGCGCTGATGAGGCGTTCATCCAGGTTTCTGTAAGGAAGGCGACATCCGGCGATGTAGTGTCGAGAAGGTTCCAGAGTTCGATGGCGTGTCTGTGGACCGAGCGGGTGTTGAGCAGGATGCACTTTAGGTGGTTAGTGTCGGGGCTCTGTTTGGAGTTTGTGGGTTTGGTGTGGGTCTTGATGCAGTCGAACTTGCAGGAGTGGCAGGTGAAGGGTCCATGGGTGTGTCCTGGGGCGGCTTGGTAGCACTTTGGTGGGCGGCCGGGGTTAAGGGCTGAGAGGGATGCGGCGTTGTACGTTATGCGGGCGGAGTGGATTTTGCGGGGGACAGGGGGTATGGCGCTGGGCGCGGTCCAGGCTCGGACGGGCGTAGACGGGCTTACCTTTGGCGTGCCTTCGGCTCGCATGGGGCGCGCCCGCTGCGCGCAAAAGCATCTGTCATAAGTGGAGTGTGGAGGGGGGTGGGGCGAGGGAGGAGCAGCTGGGAGGCGGGAGCGGGGTGGAGAGCCGGGCCGGGAGGCACAATAACAAACAACAAAGCAAGCCAAAAAACATAACAGGACGAGATTGGAGCACGATCTTAATTAAGCGCTATGAAATGGGCCGCACAGTAAGGCAACAATTCTCAGAGCAGGCAACGCGAGTGGCACAGCAAATAACGATGGTACAGTAAATAACAAATCACTGTCTGATACTAAAGCGCTAGGATGATTTAATATTCATCAGTGCGAGCAAGTCTGGCAATAAGCGCTACTATATGACAAACAAATTATAGCAGTGTGAGCAATGCGTGGCAATCAGAGCGCTACGATACCAGGTGCGGATGAGCAGGGAGCAGCGAGGGGAACGACCGCTTCTGATAGGCTCAGGACGGTCACAGCGCTAATGCTGGAAAGGTAGAGCCTACACTCTCTGTGGGAGGGAGGAGCAGCTGGGAGGCGGGAGCGGGGTGGAGAGCCGGGCCGGGAGGCACAATAACAAACAACAAAATGGCAGCAAGCCAAAAAACAAAACAGGACGAGATTGGGGCACGATCTTAATTAAGCGCTATGAAATGGGCAGCACAGTAAGGCAACAATTCTCAGAGCAGGCAAAGCGAGTGGCACAGCAAATAACGATGGTACAGTAAATAACAAATCACGGTCTGATACTAAAGATGAACAGATGAACCTGAAGTAGGTAAAATAGATGGAGGAGAAGGCTGTCTTTGAACGAGGTCAGCCACAGTTGGAAAACGAGTGTGGTAATCTTGCAGCATTTCTGACTAGTCCTGTACCAGAGTCACTGACATCTGCACCAAAGGTTCCCGACTAGGCAATAAAACTTGAGGCCTTTGAACAGTTTGATAAGGCTCATAATACTCTCCTTCCTCATCATCCTCTTTGTATTCGACATGAAGCTGAGAGGGGCTGCGTGCAGGACTGAACAGCCCATCATCCTCTGACTCTTCCAAAAAATGGCTCAGAGGCAAGTGAGAAATGTATGAAGGTTTGTGGTAGTAGCCCCTCATAGACAGGAGCTTATATGCTAATTTAGATGGTAAAATAGGAGTTACTTGTAGTGAAGTAGGCCTTTTCCACATGATCGACAAGATGACCATGCAAGGAAACATAGCGTCAGCTGAAGCTGCCATTACAGCTTTTCGTGTCGAAGTTGTCGTCGCCGAAAGACCAGTCTACGAGAGTGGGACCGTTATTAATAGTAGGAGCATCGTTGACTACGAGAATGGGACCGTCGTCGAAGGTGCCGCCAACGAGAGGGACATTGACGGAGGCGAGACTGATAGTCGGCGGAATAGTCGACGGCGTCAATGGAGGCAATTTAGACTTCGTCGAAGGTACAGATCTTACCGGTTCTTCCATCGATGGAGATAGCGTTGACAAACTCAGAGATGGCTTTGTCGTTGACGCACTCTTTTTTTACTACGATGAGGATCTGACTGACTACTGTCTTGGACTGTTTCAATGCCATTTTGAGTGGCATTTCTGATGTTTCCACAGTTTTTCCTTCAGAAGAGAAAGAAAGCTTCTCTTTTTTAGAAGCAGAGTGACTAGCCTCATGGTGAGACTTTTTAGATGTTTTGTCAGCTCTTTCAGGTGGATCTTCAGATCCATCTCTCTTCTTAGACATTGGAAGGCACTCACTATCATACTCTTCAGACACCTCCTCAGATCTCACCTTCAATTTCTCCAGCCGGATCAACAACCTGCCTTTTCTATCCTGTAAGGTCTTTGAAGAGAAAGTTTTACAAATGCTGCAGTCCTTAACCTTATGAGAAGGATGTAAACAGTATATACACTCCTTGTGGGGATCGTCAAAATGTAATATCTTTTTCCCACAGGAACCACAAGGCAAGAATAATCCTTATTCTGGAAACTTTGAGAAAAAACTGAGCTGAGCTCTGGGAGACTCCCTGTCACACGATGTGCGGTAGAAAATCTGAGTGACTTGCCTCTCTGTGGAGTGATCGAGAGGGTGCTGGAACCTGTTTGGCTGTGTTCCAAATGTAGTTCTTTTTTTTACAAAAGGACAAGAATAGGCTTGTGTAGTTTTATTGTCCATTATAGTCTATTGTATGATATTTTATCATTATTATGTATATATTTTTTTTGTACCGTGAGACTCCCACCTCAACGGCGGGGATGATTCAAGCATGTGAATCTTTGAAAGATACCCCAATACTGGATAACAAAATTTTACAATTCAGTCACAAGACCATTGACCTCAAGCTGACAGTTAAGGAAGGGAACTGGTCTACGGATCTCCACAAAAAAAAGACAGCTGGGAACTCTAGTCCCAACGCTACAAGCTGTCACCCTCCCAGTTTTAGGTGGAGCATTCCCTATGGGGAGTTTCTAAGAGCAAAGCGTAACTGCAGCTTGGAGGAATCCTACACCAGAACGAAAACAGACATGATCAAGAGATTTAAAAAGGGAGGGTACACAACAAAAGTATTACAGAAGGGGGTGACCAAAGCAGATAAGGTAGACAGAACCGAGGCACTCTTCAGAGCAGAGAGAAAGAAAGAGGGAAATGACTGCAACACAGCACCAATAAGGTTTATCGGCACTTTCAATACACAGTAAGATAGACAAACAAATCCTGAGAAAAATATGTGATATTCCAACACAGGATACATTTATGAAATCCAAAGTGGGTATCATGCCTTCACTTTCCTACAGAAAGAATCTATTGATCAAAGATCTCCTGGTTAGTAGCCACCTAAAACAACAGAAAACAACTTGGCTAGACAAAAGCAAGGGCTTTTTTTAGATGTAGGAAATGTAAGACCTGTAGCGATAGAGAAGACAGGAAGGAAGCAAGACTAGAGAAAATAGGCAAAATATGGAAAATCCCTAGAATGATCAACTGTAACAGATCACGTGGTATATGCCATCAAATGTCTTTGCCAAAAATGCCACATACCACTTTCCCTATCAAAAAGTGTATCCTGGAACACTGGTGAGCAATCACCAACATAGACCTTATCTATAGTACAGCTCGACATTTTCAAGAGGCCCATAATAGTGATTGGACATTAGCTAAATTCTTTGCCTTAGACACAGTTCCCAAACACCCTTGAGGTGGAAATTGCATTCAGACTTTCCGAAAACTAGAATCTTGCTTCATTCTGCAGGCAGGCAGTAGGTTCCCAATAGGGATGACCATTGATGAGGAGATGCACTCACATTTATAAGCTTGTTTGCCGTTTTTAGCTGGGCCCGGTAAGAACATGAATCCAGATATATCCGCAAGCAAACTGTTTTAATCGACACCCCCCACATGTTTATATTGTCGACTGTGTTGCTTATTAATATTTTTCTCTTGTACAACCTGCATCTCTTACGGACCATAATGGTTACGCTGTATACATTGATTAGGAGGTTACATTAATGCTGTAATTAAGTTGATGTATGATCAAAGCCATGTAATACATTGTGTCACTTAACTTGTGTGTTAATCATACCCCACAGAGTTGCTAATTTACTGCTATGTCTATTGTTTTTATACACCTCAATAGATCACTGGGGACACCACCAGAGTGAAGAATAGTCATAAGTACTGCTAAGAGCACAAGTATTGCAATTTGTTTACCTAGTTTTGTCTGGTATTCCGAGCCTATAAGAAGATACCACGGCAATAGAGTCCATGGACGATGGGTACCATACCCGGACCTGTAACATTATGCCAGCTACAGTGATTCCTCACATCCCAACCTCACCAATTTCTAGAGTTAGCGAACACCACACAACTGAATACCTCTGTTATTACCGAAACTGGGGACCCAGGAACTCTGATAAATATTTTCAACACACAGGTACTATACCTTCACCATAGTTATCACACACCAATGTACAACATGTTATACACAGCAATACAGCAGTCTTTCTACTTTAGATATAGACACATTTACCTTCCATAATTTGACATTCTGTTTATACAGCGGTACTACAATAGCTTCTTGACTTGAATTGTGGCCTTTTACATCATGATTACAATGGATGAATTGTGAATGATGTAATTTATTTTATTTTAATTCTATTTAACTTTATTATTTGCATCAAATTGAAATGTGACCTGGGTGTGAAGGTCACAACACACAGTCTTCTCTCACTATCGATGAGCATACTGCGACGTGCATATTTCACAATGTATATTACTTCCTGGATTTAGGAAGAAGTAATGTGACCAAGACCGCTTGATGGCCGAAACACGTCTTTTGTTGCCTTCTGTAAAATAAACTGACTTACCTGAGCAGCAGGAGTGGCTTGTCCTTCCCCGCCAGAGTGAGTGAGGGGGATTTCTGTGATACATATATATACACACATATACAGACATACACATATATACATATATTTTCAAAACAAAGGTTCCCCTCATATATATATATATATATATATATATATATATATATATATATATATATATACACACTTCAACGCTCCAACTTGCCCATGCTTGAACAGCACACGAACACAGAAGATAGGTGGCAAGCCTTTATTGCAGGGTACAACTGGTCTGTTGCTGGCAGTTTTAATCAGACAGTCAGTTTCGCGGTGAGCCTGACGCGTTTCAAAGGTTTTCTTACTTCTTCAGAGGCACTCGCTTGGCCGATTGCGTGCACCTGGTCCCGTTTTCACAATGTTGATGCCACGCTCCTGGATGGGCCTGTCAGATGACAGTGGGGCATTGTGGGAACCGCAGTCCAGGTTGATTTCGTGTCATATGGTTGCACTAATGTCTGTCACTTTTTCAAGCCCTCGGATGGGCCACCGCCAGCAGTGACCAGTCTAAATCCCTCTTTTGTGCTCCGCATATCCATATATAAATATATATATACATATATACACATATAGACATATATACAGACATATACATACGGACATACAAAGATATTGTTAGAATCGGGTGTCTCTAGTTGGCACAGGTAGGTACTTGTGACAAATAGGGACCCTCTCCTCTAGTCAGCGTAAAGGGGATTACACTCCTAAAATAACCCCTGCTCACCCTCTAGGTAGCGTGGCGCGATCAGTCGAGGCTTATTTCAGAGGCGCTGTAAGTTAAGCATTTGTGACCACATACAGTAACCCAGTGACACTACAAATGGACACCACACAAGGTTTTGTATAAAAAATAAGTATATTTTATATAGAGTTACCACAAGACCAATAAACGACAAAATAATCCACAGTACTATTAGATTTCAAGAGTTCTGGTTAAAAGGCTTAAATTATGGTTTTGTGTGAGTCGGTAGCCTGGACGGGCTACAGCTTTGTTGAAATAACACAGTCTAGCAAATCCAGCGGACCGCGTTGATACGGGCCCACTCAAGTGTCAACAGACTCAGTCACAGTACCTTTTACTTGGGGCAGCCAGCACGGATGTTCTAGCCAGTCCCGGTGATCGTCGCAGTGCAGCAAAGAAGCGTTGAAGGACGCGTTGTCCCTCGATGCGGTGCAGGCAGCGGGCGATTGACAGAGTTGGTGGATCCAAGGCTTGGGTTGCAGGGCGAGACGGTGCTTCCATGCGGGGCTTGCAGCCTGCGGTGCGGCTAACGAGCCGGAGTTCAGGAGCTGGCGTCAATCAGTCTGGACAGCGGTGCGAGTCGTGCGGTGCGTCGCAAAGCGTGCAAGGCGGTGCCCAACTCCGGTGCGTTCACAGGACTCGAAGTCAGGAGCAGTGACCGCGTCGGTCAGACTAGTACCAGTCGGCGTAGCCCATCGCGGTGTCCTTCCAGTCGCGGTGCAGGCTACGGCTCGGTGACGGCGTCAGGACAGAGTCGGTGAGCTCAGAGCTTGCGTTGTTTAAGGCGGACGTTGCTTGATGCGGTACCTACAGGACACCGGGCCGGTCGTGAGTCGGTCACAGCTCCCTGCCTCTGTAGCCACTTGTTTCCAGCAGCAATTCACAAAGGATGGTGAAGTCCACTGGTCCTGGGACTTTGGTCAGGGGCAAGCTCTCTTCCAAGCCCTTGGAGATCTTTTGCACAAGTTGAAAGTAAAGTCCACAAAGTTCTTTCTCCTCTCTTTGGCAGTCAGGCAACCACTGCAGGCCAAAGCCCCACGCAGCACTTCAGCTTGGGAATAGTCTCTGCTCAGTTTCTTTAGGTTCCTTCTCCTCAGCAGAGGTTTTGTCTTGGAAGTCCAGAAGTGATCTAATTTCATGGGATCAGGGTCCCAATATTTAAACACCTAAATCCTTTGTTCTCTGAGGGGAGAGGGGTCTGTGCCCAGTTCGAGCCAGTTCTGAAGCACTACCAGACTTCTCTTTTCATTACACAGGGCAGGCACACCAGACGCCCCACAGGAGGTGGAGCCAGCATTGTGGAAGGCAAGTACAGTCCTGGAGCACTTTGTTGACAGTCTTCCTTGGAAACAAACTTATCACTTTTGGTGCCAGCGCCTACCTTTAGACTCTTGTTTGCTGTGTGAACCAGGGAATCTCCTGCTGGTCCTAATCTGCACCCGCCGGTCCTAATTTGCACCCGCTGAGGTTATCGTCGCCGCACCCGGTTTCTCCCTGCCACCGCAGCCTTCCACCCAGAGCACGGTCGCAGTGGGGGAGGGGACCGAGGGGAGCCGGCAACTACATCTCCCAAGCTCCCTTGCGGCCCTGCTGCCGGAGAATACGCGTCAGGAGGCGCTTTAAATTCCACGTCACCCCCCGCGTCGCGGGAGCGCGCGGGCAAAGCCCGGGCAAAGGGCGGGCCCTCTGTTGCCCTCAGAGGCCTGAAGAGACTGGGCTAGGCCATAGACTTTGGTCTTTTAACAAAGGACTGTTTGTTCTGAAGTTAGACTTTATATTTTAACTCTTGGTGTATGTGTAAGGTGTGCAGAAAGCTTTAAGATTGTTCCATTGCTTTAGCATTCATTTTGAGTGTAGCAATAAGTTGACTCGATGTCTTGAGGTAAAACTGATAAAACTGCTTCTGGGTTGGGTGCTATGGATAACTATTTGGTTAAAAAGGTAAATCAGATTAACAATGATCGAATGGCCTCTCTAGGTCGGTGGAGCCCTCCATTGCTACAGGAAGAGTTGCCTCTCCCAGTGGTGGACACAGCTATGCCCAACAACTCTGTTACTAGTGATAGGGATGCTATAACGGCTATAGTTCAGGTGCATGCAGAGAGGCAGGAAGACCAGCCAGATACCTCCATTGAGGAAATAGAGCAGGCACCCCTAGCACCAAGACCTGTGAGAAATTGCAGAAAAGTACAACTGAAACGTGGGGGGAGGCATAGTAAAAAAAAAAAGAGTTGACACAGCTGAATTAGTCAGTAATCGCTCTGCCACGGGTCCCTGTCTATCTGAGGGAAATAATGAGGGTGGTATCAAAACACATTTTGAGCAACTTGCCATAATGATCAATACCTTAGAAAGTAAAATTGAGGGAAAAATGGAAGATCTGATAAGACCTTTGATAAGTAAGCTGGATACCTTGGCTTTAGAGGTCGATCGACTAGGTGGACTGTTTTCAGCACACCTGGCATCAGCCTCGCCTGACAGACCTAAGGCAGTGGAAATGGGGCAGGGACTTGGGAGAGAGAAGGTACAGCAGACTTGTCTGCAAGTTTCTGTAGTGGAAAACGCTCCATCATCTGAACCCCCGTCAAAACTGATCTGACTATACAGCCCATAGCTAATCTTGATGGTAGATCTGATCTCAGACAAATAAGGAAAAGTCGCTATATTAATCTTCCACCCGATTGTGCACCCTATGTGGCTGTCTTGACTAATGTCCCAACTACAGATGACCATTCTGACCAGTCCCATGGGGAATCCCATGAATCATTAAAAAATAAAACAGTTGCTTGGTTGAATACAAATTGTGGATTTCCAATCGCATACACTGATCAATACTATCAGTTAGAAGGGTAAATTGGATTGGCCCATCTAGAAATACAAATAGTGGGGATTGCATCGTTGTTAATTTTAAACATCCCCAATATGTGGCCACAGTATTATTAAGAGCATCCTCATTAGTGTATAATGTGAACAGTATCTGTGTTCGTCCACTTGGATATTTTTACACCCATTTAATTAAAGCTCCGCCTAATTACAGGAATTTTAGGCCACTGATCCAAACTCAAGCTCCGGCTCCGAAGCACCGTATCTATATAATGTTGCTAACCATAGTAGGAATGGGTTTATTGTGGAAACACAGAATCGATACGATTTGCTTTCAGGCCTTGAGGCATGTGATTGACGTGAGGAGTATGAGGGCCAGGAAACTGTAAGATCAGTTGAAGTGAGCCATATGGAAACCGTACAGGTGAAAACGAGTGGAAATAATGTAATTTCTTGGAACATTGCGGGACTGGGTACAAAGATGGTGGATTGTAACTGGATCAGGTATATTAAGCAGTTTCAGATCATTTGCTTACAGGAGACCTGGTCAGTGGATTGTGACTTCTTTCTCGAAGGATACAAGGCCTTCTATGTTCCTGCGACAGCTTCCAGCAGGGGTAGACCTAAGGGGAGCCTCGTCATGTTTATTTCTGTTGCACTCTCCTGTAAAATACGCAGAGTTTTAACAGGCAATCCAGGAATGATTGGTTTAGTATTGAATGGAGATAACTGTATGGGCGATTTGGTGAATTATTATAATGCTGTCAACCTATGTTCAGTTCCTAGCCCTATATCAGCCCTAAATGTATTTATCAGTACTTCAATGAAGGAATGTCTCCATAACCTCATGATTATGGGTGATTTTAATGTCCACCCTTGCGGTGACCCTCTGCTAAAAAGCATCACGGATTTGCATTGTGACCGCGCCGAGGGCTTGCACTTGGAACATACGACAGAGGGGGAAGTTTTTAACGATTTACTGAATGACTTAGACTTATCGCTAACTATGACATTGAGGGATCCTTTAAAGTGTTTTGAGATCCCAACCTTTAAGGGTCATGGGAGAGGTACCTTCATTGATTATGTCTTACTCTCTTTGTCAATGCAGTCTTTTGTGGACTCTTTCACTATTGAACATAGTGAATTTAGTGATCATAACCCACTGACTGTACACCTGAAGGGATCCTGGGTGGCTAAGGAAGGTCGGAATTGTATCTCAGGCAGGTTGAGCCCAACTGATGGGAGACGGCGTCTTAAAAGGTCTATGATTACCCCAGACTTGTTGTATAAAAACATCAAGGACAATTGCATAGAGGAAATTGCAAATTGCACTCAAGAAGGGTCTAAACCGAGCCAGGTCCTTAGTGCTTTCCAGAGTCTATCGGACAAGGTGTCCCAGATGATGTTAGCTCCAGTAATGAACACAGAGATCGGGGGGACCAAGATGGTTTAATCATGACTGTTCTAAGGCGGCACGCAATCTAAGGTTAGCCCTGGCAGCTAATCCCAGAATAAAGGAGAATGTTCAACAGTGCCAGAAAGAATACAAATCCGTTATCACAATACGCAAGGATTTTTTAAGAGAAGAGGCATGGGGTGAGATTCTTGACCCCTCTATCCTGAAGTGTAGCTCTAGATTCTGGGTGATAGTAAAGAGACCTTTCCTGGTGCAGGACCCGGGGGATGGTCTGGAATGCTGCATAACAAAGGAGGAGTGGGAAACACATTTTAAACAATTGTATTGCTGTACGACGAATGATAATTTTAATTTTTCTCCTTGCAATACTAGAGATATTATCAGGTTTGATAGAGGTGAGGTCACTGAGGGTATAGTGGGACTTACATCCGGGAAAGCTCCTGGCCCTGTTGGGATCCCTCCAGATTTATATAAGTCTGAACCAAGTTTTTGGGCATCCATATTAGAGTCGGTCTTTAACGCAGCTGCTAAAATTGGCTGCCCACAATCATGGGGGGTCTCCACAATTGTCCCAGTTTTTAAGAAGGGGGACAAGGGCAGCCCACTTTGTTATAAACCTATTTCATTAATTGACTCTATGGTTAAAATAGTGGGCGGAATTCTACTGCAGAGACTTTCTGACTGGGCGCTGGAAAACAATATCATGTCCATCTCTCAGTATGGCTTCTGCAGTGGACGCTCTACTATTACGCAGTGTCTTAACCTCTTTTTAATATTAAGCAAGTACACTGTTGTTCAAAGGGGTACTGTCCACCCTGCCTTCATGGACCTGTCATCTGCTTTCGACTGTGTAAACAGGGGAAAGCTGTGGCAGTCCATGAGGGATAAGGGTGTTGACAGTGGGATTGTCAACTTCCTTGTCGATTTACACAGCAACACTAGTGCTAACGTTAGGTATTCTCAAGATCTGTGCATAACTAGTAACTTTGACATCAGAAAGGGGGTGCGTCAAGGATGCATTCTCGACCCTTTTCTTTTTAACTTCTATATTAATGAACTAGATAATGTATTGCAGAACGTGAAGGCTGACTGTCCCAGAGTTGGCCGGCGGGGTATTCCTGTCCTTTTATACGCAGATGATGCGGTTCTAATTTCTAGAACCGAGAGGGGTCTTCAAGCTTTACTAAATGCTTTTAAAATGTTCATGACGGATAGAGACCTCATGGTCAATAACTCTAAATCTTTCGTCATGCAAGCTGGCCAACAACCAAGAAGGAACTTCTTATTTAAAATAGATGATGTAGCAATCCCCATTGCTAAATCATTCTCGTATCTCGGGGTCCTTTTTGATACCAAACTCAGTTGGGGTCCCCAGCTTGATAAAAAGAAAAGGGAACTGGTAAGGGTGAATGCCTCTATTTTCAACTTCGCATCGAAACTGGGGAAAAAACCTAATAATGCCAGGACGAAACTGTACAATGCTAAATCAGTGGCAACTGCAGTTTATGGTAGTGAATTATGGGGCTATGTGCCCGGTGAGCAGCTGCAGATTGCAGAAAACTCTTTTATGAAACATCTCGTGTGTCCCAGCAGGTACATCCAATTTTGTGGTACATGAAGATTTAGGATCGCAATATTTAGGTGACAATTTTTCTTTACGCCCGTTGACCTGCTGGCTAAAATTGTGGCTGAATCAGGACATACCACTGACACACTTGATCGTGAGAGATTATCTGTCTCAGGATAATGCAATGGGTACCCCTTGGTTAAAATATTTGAAATCTAGTTTTTCCAGGCTCGGCCGTTTGGATTTTTTTTGAAGACCCGAGCGGGATTGTAAAGGGCGATGTGGAGGTAATCAAGCAAGCCTTCCTTATGGACAGAAAGGTTAAAAGAGAAGGAGAGGAGCTCCTGAAACCTAGCGTAAGAAAATTTGTTATGAGGTGTGGATAACAGACCGAGGCAAGATGGCGTCCACGCTGGACGCGTGAGCGAGCTGCTCCTGCCGGACCCCACGGACATGGTGCTGCCGAGATAGGTGCAGGCGGCAGAGGGTCACTGTATTGAGGAATACGCTTAAAGGACTTACGCGGTTCACTTTTTTGCTGAAAGGGAAAGCTTTCCTCGGAGCGTAAATGTGCTCTTTTCTCGCTGTAGCTTTGACCGGAGCTCGAGTGCGGAGTCTGCAGTGGAGGTTGTGGGCGGTCCATACGAGGAGGTTCACCTGGTTCACCTGTGCTCCTACTGGCGTTTTGGCAGTCTCGGCTGTTTTGACATTTGGAAAGGCTGTGAGCTGGATAGTAGTGGAGGGGGCGATGGCTCCTAAAGGTCGGAGAGGGCGCGGGCAGGGACCCGCTGGCTTAGAGGTACAGGGTGAATCGGAAGCTGCGGTAGTAACGACGGCTCCAACTATGATAAGCTCTGCTTCAGCCCCAGCCCCAAGCGCAACAAAGATTACAGCCCGTGGGGAGTCACGCGCCAAAGAGCTGGACAGGGCAGGGAAGGCGGTATCTCGAGCGAAGGAGAACGCTGAGCCGGAGGCAGTGAATCCCGTTAAAGGTATACCAGAGCTATTTCTTACCATGAAAAATAAAGAAGCTGCTAAGTCTGTTTTGGCTAAAGATTCTGTTAAAGACTCTGCTCCTATTGAAACTGTGGAGGCATTGATTGAGCGGGTAGAAGATGGGCTGAGGATGGAAGCTCTTATAGACTGTACGGAAGAAAGGAGACAAGGGGCTGACATTCTGAATGGATTGGATATTGCAAATGGGTCTGCTGGAGAGGCATCGACTGGCACTCACCTGATTGAAGAAGAGATTGAGGGGGATAGGGAGAGTGTGCAGGAAATAGAGCCAGAAACAGCAACGACTTTAAATGCAAATGTAATCACTATCCAGGTCAAGAATATAGAGAGTACAGAGTCTCTTAGGAAGAAGGGACCACAAGGGGGGGCTTCACATGACCCCACGGGCTCCAATATTATTGAATCAGACTCCGCTGATTTTTACTCCTTGTCAGAACACTCCGTGTCATCAGCTGAGGATCTCGCACAACAGTATGCCACATATATGAGTATGGAAGAAGGGAGCCTCCATAGTAGTTTTGAAGCAGAAGATCAGGGTTCAGACTCTTATAACGCTGGAACAGTCCTCAGACTGCGGTTAAATCAGGAAGGAGATAATCTAGAAGGAGTAAAAGGAAGGGATGGCGATACCATTGTAGCGTCTCTTGTGGGAGAGGAGCAAGCTGAAGAAATTTCACTTGGGCTAATATATAAGAATATGATGCTGCATAGAGATGAGCATAGGCAGGACAGTTTGAGAGTGCAGAACTCGTGCAAAAAGTTGCAAAACTCTGTCAGGCGCTGGGCCAAATCACATTCTGAGTTTGTGGAGAGAGCAAATGAAGCTGAAGTCCGCATTTCCACTCTGGAGGACGAGCTTCTGCAACAGAAGAAAGCTTTGGAGGCACAGCTTGCTAATTAGGACAATATCAATTGGATGCTTACTGACCTAGAAAACCGCTCATATTATTTTGAGGTTTTTACAGATTCCGGAGGGCAAGGAGGGGTCAGACCCCCGAGGCTTCATGATAGAGCTTTTGAAGAAGTCATTCCCTGAGTCTACAAGATGGGACTAGGACCGGGAGGTGGAGAGGGCACATCGGTTCCCTCTTAACATCAGAACAAATCAGCGGGCTCAGAAACCAAGAGCAATGTTAGTGGCATTTAACAGTTTTCCGGCGCGTGAGGAAATTTTCACTAAAGCACGACCAGACAGGAAAATTAGTGCTCTTGACTGTGACTTTTTCGTACGCCCTGACCTTTCTAAACAATCTGTTGATTTGAGATGGCAGTTTAGACAATTATTTCCAGTCTTCCAATCTAAGGGGGCCCAAGCTTATTTGATGTTTCCTGCTAAAATGAAAGTTGTGTACAGAGAACGTACCCATTATTTTATGACGGCTGTGGCAGCTAAGGCCTTTATGGATACAATGTAATTGGATTGATACATATGGAATGGGATAGGACTTTTTTTGTGATGGTTAAGATATTTTTCGATATGATAAGCAGTAATCGCTCACTGAGGCGTATAAATGAGCTATGTTTAATTAGGCCAGTAATCTATGCTATTCTGGCTTTTTTCTTCCCCTTTTACACTGCTCCTTCTCGAATGGCAGCGGTTTAAATATTTATTTTTGGGATAATTTGCTTTGAGTGGATAACATGCCCGTGGGCGAAGGCAGGTAGATGGGGGCTAGCTCGCATCAACAGGACCATAAGTCCTAAAGCCTCAATGAAGGGTTGGGGGGAGAGGAAGGGGGGGGGGAGGGGAGTCAGGGTTGGGGGCGTTCAGCGGAGGTGCACAAGGGGGGTGTGGGGAGAAAAAGGGGGAGAAAATGTTCTTGAACACAGCAAACTGCGTAAAGAGTACGGTATAGAGGATTCTACAGTCTTATTTAGTTTTAATATTTCAATATATTGGGATTGCTTGATTCTATATTTTTGCCTTTTTTGCTTATGGAGTTATGAAATAAAATGTCTGATGGTTTTGGATAAGTTTATGTATATTACATATATGATAAATGGCTTCTAAACGATTAAAGGTCTGCTCACTAAATGCATTGGGGCTAAACAATATTATAAAGAGACAGAAGGTTGCAGCTGAGATGAGATATATTGCACCACATCTACTGTGTTTGCAGGAAACTCACATACCATGGTCAAAAAGAGACGTGTTAAGAGAACTTGGATTTTCATTAGTGATCACTACCGGACAGTCTAGTCTGATACGCGGCGTTGCCATTATGTGTAAGGGTAACAATGTAACATCAGGAAGGACGTTCGGTGATAAAAATGGAAGATGGGCAATTGCAGAATTCTGTGTGGATGGTAAAAAGCTGACTTTATGCAATATTTATGGTGCAAATTTAGACGACCCGGAAGTTCTAACTGAAGTGAATCTGGAATTAGCCACCTGGCCTCAGCCCGTAGTGCTTTGCGGTGATATGAATATCAATCTGACCAACAGTTCATTGAGAGATGGGTTTGCTAAGTATAGGGGCACAAGCCAAAAGTATATAAAGCACTACACAATCTAGTGCAGGACCAAGGGCTGATGGATGTGTGGGGGCATATAAGACCACAGGATAGTGGGTATACATTTTATTCTTACCCCCACAAAAAATTGGTCAGACTTGATTATTTTTTTGCCCCGGCCTCTGCATTAGAAGGAGCGATAATTACTGTGCACCCAAGGATTTCATCATATCGTTCTCCTATAGTATTGGAGATAGGTGCGGGGCTATCTAGACAGCCTAATTTCACATTTGATAGGAAGGTGGTGGTAAATAGCCATTTTAGGGATCATATGAGGAAGTGGATTAAGCTATTCTTTCAGGAAAATAAGGGCTCCGCCACGGAGGCCATTATTTGGGACACTTTCAAAGCGGGATTCCGTGGGGAATGTATTAGCTTCTCATCTTTGAATCAAAGGAAGGCGAGACAGGAGCTGGATAGACTATATCAGCAACTAATTCAGTCTGAAATATTATTGATGAAGGGGGTAGTCAGCGGGGTGAACGATTTGAGTAAATTGGAGGACATAGTCGCAAAGGATAGAGCGAAAGTGGTGGGATTCTGGAGTGTAGAGAACGCAAGGAGGTTTTTAACATCTAGGATGGAAAAGCACGAGTACGGTGAGGCAATAGGGAAAAAATTGGCGGTACAATTGCGAATAAAAGAATCAGCTAGAAATATTGTGCAAATGACGGATTCTGCGGGGGTGACTCCTTCGGATCCACAAAAAATACTGAAGATCTTTCAGCAGTTCTATTCAGAACTATATGACCAACAGAAGGGGGTGGATGCTGATGGACTAGAATGGGCGGTAATGTTAGAGGAGGGTTTAAAAAGACTAGACCCAACAGCTGCACAATGGTTCGAAGGTACTATCATAGGGGAGGAGGTGGAAAAAGCTGTGATAAGTCTTGCAACTGGAAAAGCAGCCGGTCCTGATAGGATACCTAGTGAGGTATACACACAATTTTATAATGATATTAAGGAGGAGCTACTAGGATTTATGCAGGCTGCTCAGCTTGGTTTCCCTCCCAGGTCGTGGGCTTAAGCGACTATAGCAGTTTTCTGTAAGAAGGGTAAGCAACCAGAGTTAGTAGGCTCTTACCGGCTGATATCACTGCTAAATGTGGATAATAAAATCTACTCCAAAATATTAGCTAACCGGTTAACTCACTGTATGGCTTCTTTAGTCTCATACCATCAACATGGTTTTATACCAAAAAGAGGGACGGTAGAGCATGTTAACAAAGTAATTTCTGACATAGCTGCTGTGAAAAGGAACGATCTCGCGCTGATCTTGCTTGACGCGGAAAAAGCGTTTGATCGAGTACAGAGGGGGTATTTGTGGAAATTAATGAGTAGAATGGGCTTTGGTCAGAAATTTATTTATGCAATCCAATCCTTATATCTACACCCTATGGCTAAGATTTCCGCTATGGGCCTACTTTCGGATACTGTTAAAATACACGTGGTACACGTCCAGGATGTCCCTGCTCCCCTCTTTGGTTTCCCCGTTATATTAACCCTTTTATAGAGCAATTAACTCGGAATGTTTTGATCCCACCCTACAAAGTTGAACAATATTTTTTGTTTTTTGCCAATGACATTGCGGTGACAACTGTAAATCCCGGCACTGCAATAAAAGAAATCAAGCGGTTGGCGAAGGTTTTTGGGAGGGTAGCTGGATATAAATTGAATGAGGCGAAAACACAAATTCTTTGTTCTGAGACTATAGTATGGCAGGATTGTAGGGTAGTAAAGGAGGCAACATACTTAGGTATTCAATTAAGGGCAAATATGAGTGAATTAGTGGAGGTTAACTGGAATACGCTTATGGCCAAAATTAGGCAATCTCTGGATAGATGGGAGTGGCTATATTTAACCATTATTGGACGGTCAAATGTCTTACAAATGAACGTGCTGCCAAAAGTCCTATACTTATTTAGGTCTATACCGTTGGAAGTCTCAAAAGATAAAATACAGGCATTACAGGCAAGATGTGGGAAATTTATTTGGAGCCCAGGAAGACTAAGAAGGGCAATGAACCTCATGACTTTACCGTATTCAAGGGGAGGACTGGGGGTCCATGATTTTTATTTGTATTCTGCAACTTGTTTTCTTTTGATGAGGGTTTTGATCACTGGAGAGACAGGAACTGATGTGGCCAATGCCCCGAATATTTTTGACATTCAATTAGGTGCATTTGCAAAGCAATCTTTAGTTAAAGAGATTGATGGGAGTTACTACAAACGGACTCGGTTTAAGGTAGTGCTGGGGGCGTTTAAGGTTTGGAAATGGTTTGCGAAAATAATGGGGATAGGGAAAGTATCGTATTACACGCCCTTTAGCGCATATTGGCTTTTACCAGGTATTTTCTCTGACGCAATGGCTTTAATTTGGCAGCGGAAAGGGATTAGGATCCTGGGAGATATGATTGAGGAAGGGATTTGTAAATCCTTTGAGGAGATGATGGGTCAGTTTTCGCTGCCTAGGAGTTTTTTCTTAACATTTTTACAAATTCGTGATTATTTAAATCGGCGAAGAGGGAAATTGGAGCATAATAAAGTAATTGAAGGAATCAGGAGATCTGTTAAAATTGGAGTGGTATATCAATTATTACTGTCTGTTAAGAATGATGATACAGAAAAAGTAAAGCTAAAATGGTAAGATTTAGTAGGAGACAAAGAGATAGAGGTGGAAGAGCTTTTATTATTATCTAAGGAGGCTTTAATGCCTGCAAATTTGAAAGCCCAGTTTAAGACCTTACATGATTTATACTACACTCCTAAAAGAATGGCAAAGTGGGGAGGGGGAAATGAAGGCAAGTGTTTTCGGTGTGGGGAAAATGATGCTGGGGCGATACATATTTTTTATAGCTGTGTTAAACTTCAAGGCTATATCGTAGATCTTGAACAGTGTTTGTCTTTGGTGCTTAGAACATCTGTTGTTATTACTCCGGCAATGTTGATACTCAGTAAAATCCCAAAGGATAGGATACCGGAACCACTATTTCAGCATCGTCATTTTATATTTTTTGCAATGACTGTAGCACGTCTGTGCATAGCTACGGAGTGGTTACAGGAAAAACCACCGGACTTCCATCAGTGGCGGGCCAGAATGCTCAGTTTATATAATTTGGAGTGGGGTATTTTTTCTATCAAAGGCTTGAGGAAAAAAAGACTGGGCATAAAAATTAGGAGTGCGTTTAGGGATTACTATGAGGAATGAATTGTCAATTGTCATTTGGATGTAATAACTTTGCGTTAATTTATTCATTTTTTTTGCTGTAACACTTGCGGAAAATGCTGAAATTGTGAATTGGCTACTCTGTTTTTCTCTGCAGTTTTGCTGTGAAAGAACAATAACAAATATAAAAAAGAAAAAAAAGAAAATTTGTTATGCTAAAAACACGCGAAACGATGGAGCCCTACTTGACGGGCTCGCTGACATCCCATGAAAAGTTCATGTTAACAAGGTTTAGGTTAAATCTCTTCCGTCATCTGCTGATTAGACCAAAAAATGATATTTTTAATAAATCTGCTGCATCCTGTGGCTGCGACGGAAAGTCTTCAAAGGATATGCTTTATTTTATATTTTTATGTACATTTTATGAATACCCGCGCAAACGCTATCTGGCAGATCTTTTAAGGAAACTCAATTTTAATCAGATCAGACCAGTACTAATGTACCTGCAACTTTTACATAGTGACAGTATTCTCCAAGTTACTGAATTTTTAAAATTGTCTGTTAAGTTGAGAAATTGTTTGGACCAGTGATGGTCCTTGCTGTCGGAATTGCTTTTATAATGAACCCTTATGTATGGAATATGCTTTATTTTTTGCCCTCCTGCACTTTATTCATCATGTTTTAAAACTACTGTGTGTTAAATTGCTAATATTGCATATATACTTTTGTGGTTTGAATCAAAACCGAAATAAAGTCTCTATTGATTGATTGATTGACAGTCTTCCTTCTCTTCTTTCAGTGTGCAGGGCGGAGACATCAGATGCACCACAGGGGGTGGAGCTGGCATTGTGGAAGGCAGGCCCAGCCCTATTCAGGTCCCAGGTGCAACTCTTCCCTCCCATCTAGATGCAGATCTCTCTATTCGCCACCGGGCTGCCCCCGCCTGTCTCTTGGAATCCCCCAGCCCTGTCACACACAGAAACCAGACGAATACACAACCTCGCTGATGCGGGCTCAAATGGTTAGGCAAGCAAATACCAACTTTCTAAAAGCCGGATTTACAAACACAGAATATTAAAATAAACTTCACTAAAAGATGTACTTTGTTATTCTGAGTCCAGGCATACTAAACTTGAATTCCTACCATGTTCTCTGAGTCTGCTAGGATAATAATCTTGTAACAATCCAGCTGCCCATTCTGGCCTATAGAGAACAGGTAGTCTTGCAATAGTGAAAAACGAAAATGGCTGTAATTCACTATTAGGACATGCCACACACATCAGGGCTTGCCCTACCTTATACTTTCAATGCACCCTGCCCGAGGGCCTACCATAGGGGTGACTAATGTGAAGAAAAGGGAAGGTTTAGGGACTGTCAAGTGGGTGCACTTGCCCAGTCAGCATGACAGTACCAGACTGCACGCAGGCTCTGCAATGGCAGATCTTAGACACATTTTACCAGGCCGCTTCCGTGGGTGGCACAACCAGTGCAGCAAGCCCACCAGCAGCATTTGGATTTACACGCCCTGGGCACACGCAGTGCACTGTACTAGGGACTGACAAGTAAACCAAATATCCATTCATGGAACCACTAATCAATACAGAAATTTACAGTAGGGAGCACTCGCACTGTGGCACTGGACAGCAGTGGCACAGTGCCCACAGCATCTAACAAAAACACATGAGGCTACAGAAAAAATGGTAGGGGGACCCACGCAAAAACAACAGTTGATGGACAGAATGCAGAACAATGTCATACATTCACTCCAGTACAGAGATCTGGACCTAAATCCATCGTTTTTTTGCACTCCACACCACCCCAGTTCAGACATGGCCATATGCAAATCAGCCTTGACCCTGTGCCTCATGGGAACAGTCCAGCCCGAACTGCCAAGCCATGTCTTTCCTGGACCGGAATCAAGCATCCTAGGACCGGTTTCTGGCTATCAGCCGTCTTCAGCCAGGATAGCTTGACTCCAGTGGTGTGGAGAGCATGGGACTCACGTCTGAGCATACCCATCCCAATGGTGCCAGGTCTAACAGATATATACAGACATACATAGATACAGACAGACATTTGCGCAGCGGGCGCGCCGGCGGCGCGCCAAAGGCAAGCCCGTCTGCGCCGGGACTGGGCCCAGGGCCGTAGCCCCTGGTCCTGATGGCGCAGCTCTTAGTATCACCTACTCGACTACAATGCTGTACGACCTTCGCCCTCCTCCTGTAAGTAACTGCATAAAACACGACCCTGATCTTGCCCTAGATTTAACCACGCATATATGTCCCCACTGTAAGACCTTCATACCTTTGGTAAACAAAATAACCAACTCTAGCAAAAAGAACATTCCTAAGATTACCTCGATAGCGCTTACTAACGTACGCTCACTAGGAAAGCACAGACAGGACAAAGTGGACCTGGTCAGGGACAGGAATATAGATATATTGTTCATGACCGAGACGTGGATGGATAGCACGTCAGACCCAGACTTAGTCATCGCTGTCCCTAGTGGCATCAAGGTCCATCGACAGGACAGACAGGGCAAAAGAGGGGGCGGGCTAGCTATAATCACTTGTGATACCTACACCGTCAGGACTTTCCCAATTCCCTCACTTACCTGTGAAGCCTTGCAATTTGCCATAAACCTGTACCCGTCCCATAATTTCAGAGGTATGCTCCAATATAGACCACCAGGAGCACGCTCAGGTTTCCTTTCTGATCTAAGTACCATCTTGGAATCCCTTGCAATTGAAGAGTCACTACCGGTACTTGGTGACTTTAATTTTCATCTAGACAAACCAGATGATAGGGATACGTGCTCTCTTTTATCAGACATGGAAACCCTGGGCCTCCCTCAATTGGTCAATTCCTCTACTGATGATGCCGGTCACACCCTGGACGGCATCTTCTCCAATCTAGAGGATATCCATATAACTGATATCCTCCCGCTCCCATGGTCTGACCACCATGTAATTCTTGGTACAATCACAACCAATGATGTCCCCACGGTTAGCGCATCAATTCCTAGTCACAAACCTTTTAAGGCTTGGAAAGATATAAACAACTCAAGTCTAAAACTCCTACTTGACAGTACCCAGCCTATCTTATCCACAGATCTTAACATAGCCACTGAGCAATACCATGATTGGTTGGGTCTTGCTACGAACTCTTTGGTCCCTCTCAAAACAGTGACCAGAAATAGGATGGCCCCTTCAGCACCTTGGTTTACTGAGGATCTCAGGAATCAGAAACAACTCTGTAGAAATAGGGAGAGGCATTGGCAGAAATCTTACAACGAAGAAAGTAAATCCCACTACAAGGAGATGCTCGCTAAATACAAATCTATGATCACAGATGCAAAGAGGAAGTATTTTAGCGAACAAATAGAGAAAGCGAAGATTCCAACAAACAATTTTATGATATCACTAAGCAGCTAGTAAGGAATACCCCCGATTTAAACCCCCCTCCCTCTCAATCCCTCTGTGATGCACTGGCAAATTTCTTTTTCACAAAAGTTAATGATATCTACCTAGCTTTCTCCTCTACTACTAATAACCCTACATATATTTTAAATCCCACCCCTCCCCTTATATACTCAGTTCAGAGACATTACGGAGGCCCAAACAGCAGACATTATTAACTCCATCAAATCCGGCTCAGCTTTAGACCCATGCCCTTTCAAAATTCTTCCCCCGATTATGGACTCCTTGATCATGGTCATCACTCAAATCTGCAACTCTACGTTTAGATCAGGGATCTATCCGAACATACTCAAAAAAACTCTCCTAAAACCACTCTTAAAAAAACCACATCTAGACAAGGACGATCGGAAAAACTATTGACTGATAGCCAGTCTTCCATTCTTGGCAAAAGTTGGATAAAAAGTGATGAATGCCCAGTTATCAGAATTTATCGAGCAATATCACCAATTGGACAGTACCCAATTTGGGTTCCGCAAGTTTCACGGCACTGAAACCGCCTTGATCAAAGCTGCCGATGACAGAGTCATTCGAGATCAAGGAGGAACAGCAGTGCTAGTGCTACTTGATTTATCTGCAGCTTTCGACACGGTCGACCATTCGATCCTGGTCGATCGTGTCGAAAAAATGGGCATTCAACAGGCAGCTAAGGATTTACTGGCCTCCTTTCTGTCCGAAAGAACTCAGGCTGTTACCCTGGGAACGTTCCAGTCGTCTAATCTGTCTCTGCCATGTGGGGTGCCATAAGGCTCATCCCTGAGTCCGACACTTTTTAATATCTATGTGTCGGACCTAGCCAAAATCATTAAAGCACATGGGATGAGCCTTACCTCATATGCAGATGATACTCAGTTAGTCGTGGCCGTTAAAAACAATGGAGAAAGGGTGGCCGAGAGTTTTAAGGCAGGCATGGTGGCAATTGGAGACTGGATGGCCCTCCAACTGTCTAAAGCTCAATTCCGAAAAGACGGAGATTGTTATATTTGGACAACTAACCCCAAGTTGGTCGCCCGTTTGGTGGCCCGCGTCTTTCGGAACCCTGCCCCAACCTGTTCCCAAAGTAAGGAACTTGGGAGTTGTTTTC
Source organism: Lissotriton helveticus (assembly GCF_964261635.1). Classification (NCBI taxonomy): domain Eukaryota; kingdom Metazoa; phylum Chordata; class Amphibia; order Caudata; family Salamandridae; genus Lissotriton; species Lissotriton helveticus. The sequence goes on along the minus strand of NC_136073.1, from coordinate 58,756,577 downwards.
GATGAAAACCTTAACTTTGTTGCTCACGCCAACCAAATAGCGGCTACAGCCTTTCATAAACTGCGACTAGTAAGGAAAATCATCCCCTTCCTACCTGATAGTGCCGCCAAAACCCTGCTAAGTTCCCTGGTGTTATCCTCACTGGACTATTGTAACAGCCTTTTTGCCAATGCTCAGATCCGTGTAATCAATAAATTGCAGATTATACAAAATGCGGCTGCAAGACTCCTCGCCAGACTTCCAAAACATAAGCCCATTGCTGATACAATCAGAAACTCTAACTGGCTCCCAATCAAAAACCGGATCAAGTTTAAGACGCTATGTATTGTATACAAAGCACTGCATAAGCAAGGACCTCAGTTCCTTAAAGACCAGCTGACACCTTACTGCTCCCACAAACTACTGCGGTCCTCTACCCTTAATGAACTAGTGGTGCCTCGTACTCCTGGGGAGACCGTCGGTTCATGGTCTCAGCACCAAGACTGTGGAATACCTTGCCTCAGTCGATCAGGACCAGTCACTCTCTCTGGTCGTTTCGTAAAAAGCTAAAAACTTGGCTGTTTAAACAGTAAACCCGCTAGAGCCAGATGTGGAGAATTTTGCAGAAGTTGCAGCGCCGAGACGCCCAAGGGCAATTGTTCGCGCTTAATCAAATGTCATAAATAAATATATACAGACACATACATACGGACAGACAGATACAGACACATACATACAGACGCACATACATACAGACACACGTACACAGACACACATATACAGACACATACATACATACAGACACACATACAGACACACATACATACAGACACATATACACACACACATACATACAGACACACATATACACACACACACACACACACACACACACACATATACACACACACATATACACCCACACACATATACACCCACACACATATACACCCACACACATATACACCCACACACATACACACACACACATACACACATATATACACTCTGACCATTGAGTCGGGCATGCTGGGATCATGGAAGGTTGATGTAGTAAACAAGCAATTGTACGCTTGTACTAATCAGAATCTCTGTATCTATATGGTTAATTCGTATAGAAGACATATCTATTGGATAGAAAAAGACTAGAGGAGAAGTCTCCTTCTGGTATTCTTTGGCAGTAGCTTGAGAAACTCTGATGTGTAACAATACCGTCCTGAAGATGGTCTCGTGGATCTTATAGACCAAAGGGAGACCGAAACGTTGACGCCTAAACATAGTTTTGCTTATATATATGCTAATTGTTCAGAATGTAAACCAAATGAAATGTTCTGTTTTATGTCTTCAAATATGGTGCTTTAGTTTCCCATATGGTTTCTAAGCAAAAGGTGTTTTATACTACGGTTTATGAATAGAGAATCCTAGTAGTATGTCCATTGCCAGTGCCAGATTTTGATTTATACTATAATGTTTTTCTGAATAAAATAACCCTTTGTATAAACTCAGTGTTTATGAAGTATATCCTTGTTTGAGTTTACTTATGATCACCATTGTGACAATATCATAAATAACAAATACTATGAAATGATTCATCTAGGGACAATGATAGTTTGTGATTACACATTGTCCCAGGGGGGCGTCGGCTATGCTCGGCTCCGGGGCCTCTACTTGCTCCCAGGGGGATGCTGACAATGAAGATACTGAATCTTTGATGAGGGAATGTAAAGAAGGTTTTATTTTGATGTAACTACGTCTCTGTCGACTCGTTAGTCTTTCACGAGCAAATGCGGCAGAGTCAAAAGGGGGTTTCCTCGGGTTCTCCAGGATGCTTCTCGGGACACCTCGGACGGTCTTCGTCTCGTCTTCTCTCACATCGGGACATGTAAGCAAGAGAAAAGAGAGAACTTGTCAGTCCGTCGCTTGTACTCTCGGGATGGGGCCGAGGGTGAGGGACACCAGTGAGGGGAGAACTATGTACACTCCGTGGCAGACAGTGCTCGTGAGGGAGGGTAGGTGTTCGAGTAAGGATACGGCCACTGGCGCTCACTCTCACTCTCGGTCCGTAGGTTGGACCCTTTGAGCCACCCAACCCGCTACATGTCCCCGTACCTGTTGAAGCCACGCCCCTCCCGTGGGTGCGTGGCAGGGCGAATCGTGGGACCGTTGGCCTCCGGGCTGCGTCTCTGGTCCGGACTTGTCGTCGCTTCTTCGGTCTTCTCCCTCTCGCTGTCGGCTGGCGATCTGCAGCTTCAGTCCTCCGGCTTCTTCCTCTTCCGGGTAGATGTCCGCCCACTCTCTGGCTGGGCTCTCTTTTGTCCTTCCTTACGGGTAGTCGAGGGGCGGAGCCACGCCCGCCCACTGTTGACTCTTAAAGGGATCGCCGGCCTCGTCCGTACCAGGCCATGGATGTAACTGCTCGTCATTCCAACGGGGTTCCGGTTGCTGTTGAGAGGGAAACGGAGCAGGTAACAGGGGAGCAGGCTCCCACCAAGCACAATGTTCGCAGTCCGTCCAGCCATCCCCGTTACACACATATATACACAAACACATATATACACACGCATACATACATACCCACATTATATATATATATATATATATATATATATATACATACACATACACATACACATACATACACATACACACATACACATACACATACACATACATACACACATACATATACATGCATACACACAAACATATACATATATACACATGCATACACACACATATATACACATGCATACATACATGTATATACATACATACACACATACATACACATACACGTATATACATACATACACACATACACATACACACATACATATACAAATACACATACGTACACACATACTTTCCTACATATACACATGCACACAAATACATACAAACACATACACACATACATATACAAAGCTCCAGGTGCACGTGAGAATTTTGCAGCACATTAGAGCAATCAAACTGCGATCCTGCATATCCTGTGGTGCGGCATTTTAAAACTGCACATAATAAAGACATCAATTGCCTGACATACTTTGTAATTGACAGTGCCTTTGCCACGCAGAGGTGGAGACAGAGAAAAATTTAAATATATTTTAAATTTGAATAGCAAAGCTCCAAACCGTCTCAACAATACTGAGGATTTGCATACATTCCTTTGATATATCCTCTTTCTCTTGGCTTACAGTTTTGTAATATTTTCTATGCTGAGGTAAAAAACTTTTTATAAGTATAATAGATCCCTTGTTTGATGTAATTTTCTGAAACCAACTTTTAAACCTGTCCTGCAGGCGTGCAGTGATGGGATATTTGATTAATAATAGTTGGATTAGTGATATAAACGGAGAAATCATGACTTAACAATGTTCAACCTTACGAGGTTAGGGAAAATATATTTTAACAATTTTGGAGTTCACAACTATTGCAGTAATCACTTATTTTTATTCACTCGGAGCACTTAGCACTTAGGCAGTACTATATGAAATAATTGTAGGAGCTTCTTTTTGGCACTTAGGATTAAGTGTCAAATTAATTCAACAATGGGTGTGAGTTAAAACACCAACTGTAAAGAATTGAATATACGGATAATTATGTCAGCAGTATATGTTTACAGCAATTTTGAGTTTGCACATACGCAACTGCATTTAGGCAGTAACTTTGCACAAGTTCTATTACTTCTCAAATTCAATATATTTGAGAAGCATAAAAATTAGACTTGGTTTTAAAACTATAGCGTAATTTGCACATGCACTACAGCATTTAAGCTGTTAATTTGCACAAACATTCTTTATGGGATATAGGAATGCTAAATAACATTCAAGCGTATTTTGAAATTAACAATGCAATGTTTAGAAAGATTCCTATCTTGTAAATATATGTAAATAAGCATCAATTTTATAATTTTATGAATTTAATAATTTTATAAATTTTTGATATCGCAATCTGTATAAATTTATTTATTTATTTATTTATTTATTTAATAGAATTTGTTAAGCGCACGAATACCCGGAGGTGTCTCGGCGCATGGATAGAGTAATCACTGGGTATGAATTTATTGATTGAACAGCCATGTCTTTACTTGTTTACGAAAGGGTATTAGGGTTGCAGTGTTTTTTTATTTGGTTTGGCAGTGAATTCCACAATTTGGCAGTGGCAATTGCAAAGGATCTGTCGCCCCATGTTGATTTCCTGGTTTTTGTAATCTCAAGGGGATTAGCCGAAGAGGATCGTAATGTACGTGATGGTTTATAGGGGCAGAGGGAGTGTTTTAAGAACCTTGTTCCTTTAGCATGGATGGATTTAAAAGGTATGCATAAAGCCTTAAATTTAATTCTGTGTCTCACTGGTAACCAATGAAGTTGTCGAATAGTTTTTGATATTGGCTTGAATTTGGGTATTCCAGTAATGAGTCTGGCAGCGGCATTTTGTATTAGCTGGAGTGGATTTAAAACCTTTTCTTGAGCATTGATCAAAAGGGCGTTGCAATAATCAACTCGGGACATTACCAGGGTGCTAACCAAGGTTTTTATTGTAATTGTGGGGAGATATGGCATAAGTTTCTTAATCATTCTTATTGTAAAGAATGATGCAGACTATTGTATTTGCGTGCTGTTGAAATGATAGTTTAATGTCAAAGATTACCCCTAGATTTTTGACGTTGTTAGTTGGAATGGGTGGAGATCCAAGATCTTGTGGCCACCAAATAGGGGACCATGTAGGGGTAAGATTGCCGAAAACCATGACCTCGGTTTTGTCCGAGTTCAGCTTTAAGCAATTTTCGTTCATCCATTTGCTGATGGCAAGCATTCCCTGTTGGAAGTTTGTGGCTACTTCCAGTCCATTGTTGTTAATCGCCAAGACGAGCCGAGTGTCGTCAGCATAAGATGTTATTGCTAAACGATTTGTTTTAATGGTCCTCGCTAAGTCTGCTACATAGATGTTAAAAAGCGTTGGACTTAGCGAGGATCCTTGTGGGACACCACAGGGAAGAGCAAATGGAGAAGACGAATAACTGCCGAAGGCCACAGATTGTTCCCGGTTGGCAAGAGAGGAAGAGAGAAAGGAGATGGCATTTTTTGATATTCCAGTTTCCCTGGCACGGTCGATCAAAATAGTGTGATCAACTGTGTCAAAGGCTGCGGAGAGATAGAGTAATACAAGCACTGCGGCACCTCCTCTGTCCATGATCATTCTAATTTCGTCGGATGCCTTAATCAAGGTGGTCTCTGTGCCGTGACCCTTTCTGAATCCGAACTGTGAATCATCAAGGCAGTTGTTAAGATCTATGAAGTCAGAAATTTGGGTATTCATAATCTTTTCCACTATTTTTGGTGGAAAAGGGAGACATGCTATAGGTCTATAGCTAGTAACATTGGAAGGATCGAGCGTGGCTTTCTTAAGGAGAGGTTTAATTACCGTCTTTTTACATATCGATGGAAAGACACCTGATTTGAACATGGCGTTAAACATGTCAGTGAGTGTGTGACTGATGATGTCGGGGGCTAATTTGAAAATTGAAGGGGGACAAGGATCGTCTGGGGATCCAGAGTTAATGGTCAACATAAGTTTGCTAACTAGTTCCGGCATTACCTGGTCAAAGGATTGGAAGATAGATCTATTTTTGTTGTCACTAGTAGGGCTGATGTAATCTGGGACTATTTTAGAACTGGTGATGGAAGTGGAATATTTATTAAATTTGGAATAAATATTACACACTTGATCTTGAAAATAAATTGCTAGATCGTCACACATAGATTGAGAAGCCTCTCTTGTGGTGAATTTATCTTGCCCCGTTAGATGTGTGACAACCTGATATAGTTGTTTGACTGAATTCTGTGTTGTCTCAATTTGGTTATTGTAATAAATACTTTAATGAAAAATGATCATTTGTTTGTATTTATTTAATTTTTCTTTGTAGCAGTTTTTTTCATCAGGATGATAATTTTTGCGCCACTTACTTTCCTGCTGTCTACAGCTTTGTTTCTCTAGTCTAAGACTCTCGTTAAACCAAGGGGCTGAGTTGGATGTTCTATTTGTAGATCTTTTTTTGGTAGGAACCGTATCATCCAATATGTTCCGGAGCCGGTTAATATAAGTAGTGGCTGCTATTTCAGGATTCGATGTATTGATTTCCTGCATACTGTGCAGTTTATGGCTGAAGTCAGAGAGCTGAATACTTTTCCATGCCTTAAATGTGTTACTTTTTGCGGGGGTAGGAGGGAGAGGAATGGAAGGGAAAATGTTAAAAGATACAGCAGCATGATCAGTCCAGGTTAAAGGGAGTGGTTTCTCTGTAAACAGAGAATTGAGGTTTGAAAATATTCCATCCAACGTATGTCCTGCGGAGTGCGTGGCAGAATGAACTGATTGCGTTAGACCTACTGCTTTCATCTCTGTAAGGAGAGAGGTCGTGTCTAAGATGGCTCAAAGATGATAAAAATGCTGTGCATGGACCTGGAGGTCGGTATAGCAAAATGCCTCTAAATGAACTGGAGTAAGGAGTGAACAACGTGAAGTTAATCGCTTCACATGTAGTGATAGATATAGGCTCTGTTCGTAGCGTGTAGTTGTTATGGTGTATTATAGCTATGCCTCCTCCCTTTTTTAGAGGTCTGTCATATCTAATATTTGTGCAGCCTTCGGGAGTAGCTGTGGTGAAATCTGGACTACAAGAAGAGTCTCCCCAAGTTTCCGTAAGGAAAAGAATATCCAATTTCCAATTTCCAATGATATTGGCTATTTCATAAATTAATATTTATTGCGTAGTTTGCATTTATGGTGACAGAAATCCGATTGAGATATGAGCTCAGAAAAAGTAACTATTACCGTGCACAATATATTCACGAAGTATTTTTTCACGGTTTATAATCACGTGATCCTTTGAAATGAGAAAGAAAAAGAAAAAAATGAGTATATAGACATTCTCTCGCAATGCATGCCTGTTATGTGATCAAGGGTATTCACTAACCGAAACGCGTCATGCCTAATGAAACAAGGAAGAGATAATAAACTCACCTGATATTTCTTGCTGCTTGGTGGTCCGTGATTTCTGCTGTGCTGCGAACATGATAGACAGAATCTGCCTTGCACATACATACGCATATATACATACATACACATACATATACACATACACACATATACAAACACATACCCATACATACATATACATATACATATACAGATACATCCACATACACATATACATCCATATACCACATACATCCATATACATACACACACATATACTTACACACATACATACACACATATACATACATATATACATATACACATACATACACACATATACAAGGACTTTGAAATTGAAGAAATGATTTGCGGTGGCTCACAAGCGTGCAGATGGGTCAAGAATGGACATTGGGCAAGAAAGTCTTCCTAATCTGGCAGTTGAGGACATGCATCTGATGCTAGAATTAACAGAAATGGATGTGACACCAAGCTATGAGACAAGTTTAGAATCAATGCCTAGTACTATAACTCGAGCACTGGATGTAACACGAGACAACAATTTGGAGATTGAAACTGAAGCCCCCACAAGTTTTCTACCAAATTCTAAGTTCACACCAATGACTAATAGAGATTCAGTCGATGTGTATAACAACTTAGTTGTTAATGAAGTTAAGAATTTGTGTAAAAATAAAAATGTAAGAAAGATAAAGTCATATACTCTGCAGGACAAGGACTATTATTCTCGGATACACAAACTTGCATGTAATGATCAGTGTATTATACGTGATGCTGACAAGGGGAGCAATGTGGTCCTATGGGGCAGAGAGCAATATCTTGAAGAGGCGTACAACCAGTTGGATAATTAGGTGAATTATGCAAGGGTTAAAAGAGAAGCCATGATTTCTAAGCATAGTGAATACAATGATGCCCTACAAGAGTGGTATAGGCGAGGCCTGATTACAAATGAAGAAATGTTATATTTAAAGATCAGTAATCCAACCACTCTGGTTTTTTACCCGATACCCTAGGTTCACAAAAATCTAGAAAGCCCCCCAGGTAGGCAGATTATTTCAGCTATAGCGAGTGGGTTTGAGAATACTTCAAATTGTGTCGATTTTTTCCTATGTCCTTTTGTCAAAGCACTCCTGTCGTTCATTTTGGACACGGGTGATTTTCTATGTAAGATCTATGATTTAAAATGGGAGGCAGATTTTTTTATTGCTAACAATTGACGCTACAACACTATACGAGTATCAGACATTCAGATGGGTTAAATGCCATCATGTACTATCGAGGGCAGAGACCGTTGAAGTTTTGGCATCATACCCAAATGCTACTATCAATGATAACTACTTGTCTTGAGAACAATTATTTTCTGTTCAATGGAGACCTTTTCCATCAACTGTGCGGGACTGCGATGCGCACCTGCTTCGCCCCAGCTATGTGAATTTGCATATGGGCTGGTGGGAGGAGCAGGTGGTCCAGAAGCAGTGGCACAAGGTGTGGCATGATAATGTAAAGTTTTGATACAGGTATATTGACAACCTCTTTGTGGTATGGCGGTTGTCACAAGAGGGAGCGCAGGAGTTTGTCAACAATTTGCAAAACAACAATCTGAATCTAAAGTTGACTTGTGACATAAGTGATACTGCCATACATTTTCTGGATGTGACTGTATGTGTGTAATGGCCAATTGGAGACAACACTGTATCGCAAGCTAACAGATGGTAATACACAAATTTCCACCCTAACAATGTAGTGAGGAGCATTCCCTACAGAAAGTGCTTGAGAGCTATGAGAAATTGCAGCAACAGCCAGGATTTAGAAACAGAACTGGAATGTTTGAAAGGGCGGTTTGCAGCAAGAGGATATCCACGGGCAATAATTAATACAGCAATCTACATACCCGTAGATAATCTAGAAAGGAAATTCTGTTTAATACGTTTAAAGGATTGGAGAAGCCCACGAAGGAGAGTGGCAACAAATGCAGGATGATCACTAGCTTCAACAATCAGCATAGTGAGCTAAGAAAAATCTTACAGAAACATTAGCATATTATATGCAATGATCCAATGCTCAAGAAATTTGTCAAACGTAGGCCTCTTATCACTTTCAGAAAAGCCAAATCATTGAAACAATCATTAGTCAGCAACATGTTGCCAGTACAAGGCAAAACGACAAACAAAAACTGGCTACAAAGAAAGGATGGATTTGTAAAATGTGTCAAGTGTAAGGCCTGCACCTATGTCAAGAAGACTTTCACTTACCCAGTCGGGTTTTCTGCCAATGTGAGGAACAGTATACATGTAAAACAGATTTTGCTGTTTACGTGCTGCTTCGGTGCCCGTGCGGCCTGAGGTACATGGGCAGCACTATCCTTCCTGTCCACAAACAAATTCTGCTGCATGCCAGAGCCATATAAAATGGGGATAAAACATACCCCGTGGCCAAGCACTTTGAGCACCAACATGGTAAGGATCCCAAAGGATTAGAGTACTTTGTTGTTGAAGCAGTCTCGTTGAGTGAAAGGGGAGGGGATCGAACAAAGAAATTAAGGAGACTAGAGTCTAACTACATCATCATGCTCAATACTAAGACTCCTGAGGGTTTGAATATGGAGGAGGATTTTCATACCCATTTGTAATAATGAGATTAATGCTGCTATTCCCCACTACTGATTCGTTTTACCTTTGATGTATAATTTAAATTATTTATTTTGAGCACAAGCACTTTAACCCCTCCCACGCTCATGACGAGCTCAGCTATGTATATATACATATATACACATATATATTACCTACTGGCGGTCGCCAGTAGGTATATATAGTTAGAATTTTCAAAAATCCCATAGGAAAAAAATCCTATGTTGAATAACTTTGGCGTTTGAGGACGGAATTGGCTGACATTTTCTGGAAAATGGAACATTTTGTTTCTGAGCAGCCCCTGAAAATTTGGGGGGGTTTCGTCAAGCGGGGGCCGAGAAAAAAGGGGGGTCCCAAAATGTGTTTTTAACATTGAGTTTTCCATAGGGCGGTTGGACTCACTTTTAGCTCGAACGGCTGAATGGATTTCCACGAAACTTGGCAAAATTGTAGGGACTGGTAGCCCGATGTGCCTTTGCTATGTCTCAAGATATATGCTCCAGTGGTTTTTACGAAAATTAACTTTGAAAAATATATATTGGGCTACATTGGGCTATATATATGTTGGAGCCCAAATGTAGCCCAATGTGGCCCAATGAAGCCCAAAGATGGCCGCCAGAGACAAAAAAAAACAAATGTAGCCCAAATATCAGCCAGATGTAGCCCAACTATAGCCCAGTGACAGAATGTCCCAGAGTGTTTTAAAGAACAACTAGAACGCTAACAGTCTTACTTATGACAAAAGTATGGCACACCTGAAGTCATCTTGATTGGAATAAAGTGGTAACACTTAATACATTTAATTTGAAAAGGAACAAAATAAGGGGTTTCATTTTGCCATAGAAATGTTATATATATATATATATATATATATATTCACTGAAAAAACCATAGGTTATAGACCATATATAGTTAGGAATTAGCATTTACAAAACCTTGAAAATTCACTGAAAAAACCATAGATTATAAACCATATATAGTTAGGAATTAGCATTTAAAAAACCTTACTTTACTCACACAAACCCATTGAAATTCCATATATAGTTAGTTGTACTAACTATATATCGCGCACCCGCAATCCACTGCTGATCATGTCACATATTACATCATTCATGACATGGTCAGTGACATCACTGATGACATCACTGATGACATCTCAAATGACATCACTGATGACATGTGTGTGTAAATGTAAATGTAGTTGAGCTTATATAGCGCACAGCTACCCGCAGTGGGTTTCCCGGCGCTTGCTTAGGGAACCCTTCCTGGTATTCCCCTGTGAGATAGCAGGGTATCCACAAGGTGAAAGTCAGGCATCCCGCCGCGAGGGGCCGTTGTGGAGATTAAGCAAGCTATTGCCCAGAGTCGCAGAGTGTGAACCCGTGAGTCGAGGAGGCACCGGGGCGAGAATTATCGAGTCCGTGGAATTTTTAGCCCTAGACTCCGCCGAGGCGGGGAATTGAACCCTGGTCCAGGACCGATCTCAGCTTCCGGGTCTGCTGCCACTAACCCCTGAGCCACACTTCTCCACATCTCAAATGACATCACTGATGACAACATCCAGTGACTGTATGTTTCTGTAAAGTTAAAATATGTCTTACATATTGAAGAATGAGTGGATGTAGAAGTGTCTGAACAAAGGATTTAGTAGGTGCATGACTGACTGTATGAGTGAGTGATTAAATGTGTCTCACTGAGTGCATGGGTTAGTGACTAAACTGTCTTAATTTGTGCATCATTATGTCTGTTGTTCTGTAAACTGCTGCATGTGTTGATCAGTAGCTATATGATTAACTATATGGGTTATTGATTGGTTGCCCAAGTATTTGTATGGGAGACTGAGAGTGTGTATGGGTGGCTGGGAGGTGTATGACTCTCTGCATAGATGTATGGGTTCAAAAGTGCATGTGGAAACAGCTGTATGGGCGGTTGACTGTGTGCATGACTGTATTGGTGAGTGAATAGATATCTCAGTGCTACATGTCAAAGTAAGTACATATGTAAAATACAGTACATGTGAGAGTTGACATATATAAATAACTGTGCATAAGAGCCAGTGAATGTGTGAGTGGCTGTA